>NW_023340246.1:10256118-10274590 GCF_004916995.1 Morone saxatilis
GCTATTATTATCACTTCATTATAAAGAACTAATACAGTTAAGTTTTGTTGACATTAATAAAGCCATCAGTTACCCCTAATAAAGACATTTTAAAGTATATGCACGCATTAGAAAAAGGTTCTGACTTTTCTAAATTCAAATATGTCCTGGTTTTCTTAGTTTCCCATGATTATTGTGACTATCTTTCTATCTTTTCTGACATTTTCTGGACCAAATAATTAATTGATTGATAGAGAAAATAATTGGGAGATTATTTGATCATAAGAACAATGGTTAGCTCCAGCCAAGACAGGCTAAAAATCCATTAAAATGTTCTTAGTGACACACTGGGAATCATTGTGCTCAATGCTTATATAAGCAAATTAAAAACATTAAATCTATAAATTAGAGAAAAAGAAAAGAAGAAAAGCAACAACAAATTGCTGCAAAAGTGGCTGACACAATTGGGGCTTTGTTGGGCTTCAGCATATGCTGTAATCTGTCTAAACCTCCACTAGCGTTTGTTACAGTCACTCAAAACATGCCAAGCTTGACAAACAGTTCAACTTGTGCTTCCTCAAATCTGAATAATTTGTAGACGATTTACATGAGATCAAAAGAAAACATGGAGCAATATGACTGTGGGGTATGACAGGAAGGAAATGACTAACATTACTTCCAACTTATGGAAGAGAGGTGGTTTGATGCATTCACTCAGTAATCACTGAATTGCTTTGGGAATATGGGACAACATTATTTTTCCCATTACCCAAACAGAGTAATATAATAATGATAAAGTAAGGGTTTATTGCACACGTTACTGTGTTCAAGTTAGCACATTTTCAGCCTTAGGAGTGAGTATTTTCTAGGAAAACAACAAATAGGGAACTATCAACAATCATGAATGTATTTATTATATAGCTGTATGTTGCTGGGTAGATACTTTTGTAGTCTGGCTGTGTCATCTATGTGTGATCCTGCTCGCAGTTGGGTTTTTCAAAGTCTGTGCTATTGTGTGTGTTGGTCAGATGGCGTACAGTATGGTGTGGATCACTGATGAGTCGGCTTGTTAATATGGGCAGATTGTGTGTTAACACCCACGCACAAACACACATGCACTCCCACAGGCACATTCTGCTGCAATCCCATGGGATTTCTTTAAAAAAATTATTAATATTAATCAGTAATTAAGAGCCTGAGGATCTATCTATCTATCTACTCTATCTATATATCCACCCGCCCCACCCCTACTATCTATCTAACCCTCTAAAATCTATTTATCTATCCTATCTAATCTATCTATCTATCTATTGCATATTTCTGTATAAAACTCTTTTCTTCCACCATAGCAAGAATAGAAGCTTCCAGATATGCATCAGCACACAGCCCCAAGAATTAATGCCTGCTGCTGCTGTTTCAGGGTTTATTTGTCTCTCTATTTGTGTCTAAATAAGCCTAATAACATAATGAGTAAGGGAAATTATGTTAGGAAATATAAAGTCAGTGGCTCTGTGCATGGGTTTATGTCTGTGAGTTTGGACATTTGCACATTTCAGCTGACGTCTACACCGCCTCAGAACAACATGAGTCTTCTTCGTATCAGACTTTGAGACATGCCATTTGGGCAATCAGGGAAATTTTGAAATGAAGTTTTGGGATGCAACACGCTGTAAAAGTGTTACACACGGACAGGCAAACCTGTCAAAAACATGATGTCATGTATAGCTTTTCACTGAGTTTCAAAAAAACACACTGCTGTGAGCGCTGTGAGGTGAATAAGTGTTAAGCATTCGGGTGACACCTCTCATCAGTTTCATCGTCAGCGTGACACGTTAAACAAGAGCTATGACAGCTCAGTGTTTGATCCATTGGGTAATGCCGTAACATTTCTCTCTCTCTGCTTTGAACGTGATGGCAAATAACAAAGGAAGAAATCCTCTAATTGGATGTAACGTCAATCACTCAGTTCATGTTCTGTGTGAAGAAACTAGTGTTCTTATTTTAACTGTGTGTCATCGGACTTCTGTGCTAGTCCTACAGTGGCTGGTTTGTTTTTGCTTTGACCTGCTGGAATGTTTTTCCAACTCTGTTTTCCTCTAGACTCGACATGCCTTGACATGCTGTCTGGCTACCCTTCGACTTAGGCATTCAATCCCAGTGTGTGTGTGTGTGTATGTGTCACAGCTGTCTGGCTGCTCAGTCACACAGGCTAACTGCCCCACGGTGTGTGTTTGCTAAATGTTGGACCCACGCAGCAGGACAAGGTTTTATAGGGCTTCTTGTGAAAATGTTGCCTGTCTGTCTCGCTCTGTCTCTCATGTGTCACTTCTTTCTGTTTCATCTCCACTTTCACTACCTCTCCTCCATGTTTCTCTTCCACACACAAACACACACATAGACCGGATTTCACGGTTAGTGATGGTGCATTTCTGGGAAGTCTTAGTCACTGTGGGAGCGATGTGTTTATGGAGTGTGTTTGCATGCACCAACTTGCACATGTGTCAGTGATTTTTCACCATTAAACACAATGCCTCTCTGTTTGTTGGTATTATAATATCATGATATCAAGATCTGTTAGTGAGAAGGAAGTAGAAGGGTTTTAGTTTGTGATAATTCATCATAATAGTCACACATGGATTAAAGTCCCTTTCTGCAGAGACTCCCCTCCATGTTTTTCTGAAGTATTGTTGACATTAAAGCAAGTCAAGACAAATAAGAAACAAAGATTAGACAAGATAGACCTCATTTTTTATCATATTTGAGGATGCCCTCAGCTTTGTCTCACCAACATGTGACAGATGTATGTGTGCATGTGTGTGTCCCCTCACTGATTCATGTGTTCAAAGTGTGGCTGAGCGCAGAATCAATCTGTGCCTCTTTGAAGTGCAACTGTGTGTGTGTGTGTGTGTCCCATCTGAGCTGACATGTAATCAGGGATAACATGAGAAACTCTTCTTTCTCTGATCAAAGGTGCAGCTGGCAGGGTTGACAGTGTGTCTGTATATACTGTATGTGTGTGTGTTTTTGGAGCACCTGTGCGAGTGATTCCAAAAACGTGAATAATAATACGAAAAAGTGAGATTAAACCAACCTTTTTTCTTCAAACTGCTTCTGACATTTCTTTGCCGCTCAGGTACGAAGATGGATGAGGAACCCCAAGGTGAGCGTGGAAAAGGCCCAAGGGAAGGGCCTCCTTTACCCCTGTCCAAAGTGTCCACTGGCCGATGACCTGTGGTACACACACTTTCCCTCGCCTTACGGCTGCTGTCACTATGGCGGTCTGCAGGGTGGCCAGTACTACCACCAGGAACCGTGCTCGCCATGCCCTGCCAGTGGGCAAACCAGTGGCCATGACAAAAGCAAAGGCTGCAAGGTAAAGGGAAAAACAAATAGTGAGAAAGAGTGTGTCTGTGTGTTTGTGTGTGTGTGTGTGTGTGTGTGTAAATGCATTTGTGTCACTACTTGTTCATTAAGTCACATTCAGCCCTGTAACCTCTACCCAATCAACTGCCTGTATTTGTCACATTCATCACACACACAACTGTAGGCAGTGAATAATATGCTCAGACTCTGTATGGAAAATAACAACATTGTTATTGAATTATAACAAAGATCACGTCAGATTTATCTTGTGATTCCTTCGATGAGACAGATGTTCAAACAGGTTTGACAAATTATAAACCATGTTATTCTGAAAGTAAGGTCTAACAGCTACAATGTTACCAATAATTGCACAGAAATAATACTGTACATCAAAGTTGAAACTCTTTCTGTAAACTATGATGTATATTTACATCAGAGAGCTTGGTTTCTAATTTCAATGTTCGTCCTTGATTTCTTTCCCAGCTTGACTAACCTTAGATTTTGTTCAAAAACGTCAGACTTCTTTTTAGCAATGTTGTCACATTCCAAGTAATTAATTTAATACAACAGTATTATTACCAATAGGAATGATGTTTAGGACAATGAAACTAATAGAAATGTCTTTTATATATCAAAACCCTGCTTGACAAGACATTTGCAGTGGATATCTCAAACTTTGCAAAGATGCCAAATATGAAGAAAAATAAGTATAGAATATTGCCAAGACAGAGTATTCCATCTAATGTAATAGCAAAATCAAGCCAGTGAAATGAACTACACTCTAATTACATTAACCTCGTCATACTGTTTAATAAGGTCATAATATTTCTCATGTGGTTTTGAATGAGGTTTTCTTACCTCTTGCACACAAGTTCCAGTTTCACTTCAGCTTTCTATATTGCCGCCTCAGTGTTGGAACATAATGCATATGTGATATTGTTATAAGGTGTAAAACAAGCTTTTTCTACATTAAGTCCATCCCCTTCATCCCGCCATCCTCTCACCACAAATTTCCCCCTCTGGCCTGCAGGTGCAAGTACATCCACACACTCCATAACATAACTTGACTCATTTTACAGACCTCCCTCTGTTTGCCCATTAGCGCTCATTAAGAAAAGTCAAAGAAGCAAATTAACAGCACCCTAGACATTGTTCTGTTTGTCTTTATTCCCTGCTTAAGCTCTACCACAAGCGTTGTCTCCTAACATAAACACTAAGGCGACTGAAGACTAGGGCGCTTTTTTTCAAAGACCTTGTTGTTGCTCACCACAGGCTGGTGTTCTTGAAATTGAAGCAGAGAACATGAGCATTGTATTAAAAATTAAACAAAAATTAACAGCATGCTGTCAACAAACGCCTTGCCCTAACACACACCGGTCCATTCGCACCAATGCTGCAGCAGGTTGTCCTTGGTTATGCAACTGCAATCATAATAGCTATCCCACTCCTATCAATCATCATACCCATCAATTGGTTCCCCGCTCATGGGTGGGTGTGTGTGTGTGTGCAGGCGTGTGTGTGTGTTTCTCCAGTCCCATGGGCGACAGGAGAGAATGAGTCATCACTGTCCCAGTGAGACAAAGCCACTACTGTGTGTGTTGGTGTGTGCACTGAGAAACCATGTTGAAGTGTGTAAGAATATAAAACAGGACTGTGTTGTTACTCCATCACCCCATTCTCTTTCCTGCAGCCCTTTGGTTTTTTTTTTCCATTTTTGTTTCATTTGCTGTTCTGTCTCACTCTATCTCTCCATCAATTCCACCTCTTGCCCTAACAACCAATAGATCTGTCACAAATGTCTCACTGGAGATAACCGGTGTGTGCGTGTGTAGAATTAATGGGTGTTGCTGGTGAGGTGGGAGCAGGCTAGGGGGGTTAAAGGGGGGCTCTGTGGTGAGTCATAGCTAGTCTTTACTGTGGAGTGTGTGGTGCATGTGTGTGTGTGTGAAGTCAATGCAATGCCAGTGTGGAGTTAAACAGGACTGACCTACAGTAGCTCTTCCTGTCTCATATGTGCTTTGTGATCCCAGACTCCATAAATGATTGAAAACTTACAACACACAGTAGCAGTTGGATGCATGTTCTAAATATGGACAGACTCTTCCTGTATTTGACTTTATGTGGCATTGCCAAATACTCCATGACAAAAAAATTCATCACACAGACGTCATGTTCTGTACTGTTCCCATACTGTACTATATCTCGGCACAGTGAGTCCAAACACTTACGTGTAACAACTCAGGTCCTCAAGGTCGGTCTGCCAAACACTCGCAGAGCGTGACACTTGTTTAACAAATGGAACAGTAACAGAAACATTTCCCTCGCATGCCAAACACACTGCTCTGTTCTCGAGGGGGCCACCCACGGCCTGACTCAAATGCAAACGAGCAAAGCCACACTATGAAATTTGTCAGCCCATCAAAGTGAACAGTATCAGTCGCCGTCTAACAAGTGTCTCAGACTTGGACTTAAGAAAATGAGGTGATGACGCCAAGAGGCTGCTTCTTCAGTTCTTGTGAAGAGGATATGAATGAGACACCAGACGTTGACAAGAATGTGTCAGCTTAATGTGCAGAGACAGAAGGGAAAGCTCCGGGGACATTTCTCATGGTCTGATACAATGCTCTTTACTTTTTATGCAGTTGTAAATGTAGAAGTATATTACTCTTTCTTGAATGGTTTGAATAATGAATGCTCAGCTTTTTGTCCTTTTGTGAGCAAACTCTTTTGAAATTGTTCATCTGTACTTGGCTGCAAAGTTCTCACCAACCCTTTAAAGGCTAAAAATGAATAAACTCTTTAATATAATTATATATTTATAATTACAAAGCATCAGCACCATTTAGATTGCAGGTGGCCTTGACCTAGTGCTTTGCATAGCCTTTACCCAGCTTCTGATTTTGATGAGTCTATCAGAGCCAAAGTTAAATATAGACCAAGTTTATGGCGCTGATCTTATTATATAATCTGAAATATATGAAATCAGTGTAGTAAATGTATGACACCTGCATTTTTTCCATGGGTTGATAATTGCAGACAAAACACGGGAGGAAAGTAGGCTAGGAGGAACTAGGCGGAAATGGGAGATTAAAATTAAAAATGGACAAAGGGCAAACAATAATGACTGGATAGGAAAAAATGAGAACACTTGAGGGATTGGTGGAGCTGAGGGGAAAGACATAAAAAGGGTAAACAGCCGTGATAGAGAGAGAGAGATGAGAAGAGCTGAGAGGACAGTTTTATTAGAAGATAGAGGATGAGGTCAGAGCATCTGCCCAACTGCCTGAGCATGACCAGAAATCAAAAGCATATAAATCCTCCTGATAAGGACGTCCTGTACTGTCCCATGTGCACACCAACAGACACACACACACACACAAAGCTAATGCAAACGCAGCCTTTCCACTAATCTCTTACATCAAGCGTGTGCTGTTCTTGATGAGGACTTAATCAAAAATGAAAAGAACATGAACTTCTGCTGACTGCTGGTTGTCCTGGCATGTTATCTCTCTTGTCATACAATTTTAGTACTTTTCCAGAATGTTACAGGAGCTTCAGTGATACTTTATATTACAGCCTAAATCACAGTACAAATATTTTGTACATACAAGGAACCAAAGAAATACTGACTGGAAACTAAAACAGTGTAATAAGGACAGCTTTTATGACAGACCACAGACTTACACCATAATAAAGGAGCTTTCTCTTTTAATTTATTAAATCATAATACTGTTAGCAGTTCCTGTTAATAAAAGCAATTGTACCAATGGATCTACATACAACTATCACAGGATACTGAAGAAAACTAAATGTGATAATTCTCAGGCAAGTTAAAATGGTGATAATGATATCCTTGGTAAGTGTAAGTCACACTGAATATGTGTACCACGTGTATCACTAAATATAGACTACAGTGTAATTTGCATGCTGTAATCTAAATTGTTCACTTTTCACATCGTCAGACACAACAAACACTTGAAATATATAACACATAACAGCAAAACGGCTCTATTATATTCTATTTTTATATTGTGTATTATATAAGCTCATAGCCATTACCTAAATTTCTTACTGGAATTATTCCCATTTTCCAATGGCCTGTTCTGGGTACAGGTCAGGTGATAGTGTTGTTAATCAGTCAGTGTATTCAGTATGGTTTAAACACCAACTTTCCACCAGAAAGACCTGACCCGTTCTGGTTCCATTTGTGTTGACTGTCCCAAACTCATTCATGCAGGATAAAAAGAAAAAAGAAAAAAGGCAGGAGAGAGGAGGAAGGAAAGAAAGCAGGAAGTGAAGACTGGGAGGTGAAGAAATCCAAAGAAATGAGAGAAGCCAAGCGTGTCCAAGAAGAACAGCGATTTTTATCTACTCCTGTGCAGCCTGTGAGATGTCGTTGACTATTGATTAGATCTCAGCTGAAGAAAAGTTGTGGTACAAAGTAGAGGGTGAAAAACTGCATATGAATTTTTGGAAATTTGCTTGGATGCAGAAAAAAGCCTTACCTCATTTGTCAATGAGGTAAGCTCGCCTTGTTAATGTTTTGTTAAAGTCAGCGTCAGTGAGGTAAGCTCACCTTGTTAATGTTTCGGTAAAGTCAGCTGGAACAAAAGCTTGATCATACTGCTTTTTGTTTTTTACTGCACCTTTGTCAGAGTCAAAAACGCCCAGCTCAGATGATCAGTTGGTCACATGTTTCTCATGTGTAAGTTGTCCGTTTCCGTTTCATTCTCAGCAGAGACAAAACAGAGGGAGACGACCTGTGAAATCCACCTCTCTTGTTCTCCCTCAGCAGTGACAAGGCCCTGCAGGCTAAGCTCTGCTCCACGAATGCTAATGCTTCGTGTCTGAGTCGGTGATGAGACCGGGAGGAGGCACTGATGTTGGGCTGATTTCATTCAAAGATCCTGTCAAGTGAGACTGCGAGTCGATGACAAGTACATACACAATTTGGCTTTTTCATCGGACAAGTCAGCTGGGTTTTTAGAAGGAATGGCCAAACCTTTGGCCCACACATTGGTTTATATTGTATTAGAAAGAAATTTCCCACTTTTATAGTGAATTATGTTTTCTATATAATGTGAGAATAGATTTCTGCTGGACTCCAGACTTTGGTTTCTTGATATAGTCTTATCTGTGATCTTAGCTGTGTATTCTGAGAAGCAGTAGATCTCAGGCACTTCACTTCTTAATGGAGCTAATGATTAATGACTTGTGTGTCATATTCGAAGATCGCACAACTTTACTGGTGACCTTTTACTGGCGCTCCACTGACGTCTTAGAGCCAAGGACACAAACTCTGGACTTCAGCCATCTCCCACACAGCTGTTTAAATTTAAACTGTGACCACTGGGTGGAAAATCTTGATTTTCAGCTGATTCATCTAAAGAGTTGATGGTTTTTCACCAATATTTAGGTCAATATTTTGGAGACTTATTTGAGCAAAATGATATACAATACCACACCACAAATTGTGCGCTGCCGGATTACTATAGACTCTGAGACAGTATCAGCAAAAACACATGATGTATTGCAGGGCTTGGATGACTAGGTGCATCCAACGAACTGGTGAACTTTGTTGCCCATGTGTCTCCTGACCAACAACTGGTCCTGTCCTCACTTGCCAAACAGGTTGCACAGCCTTCTTGCATACTGTAGTTGTGTTTTCCACTAATTTTATTATTGTCAAAGCAGTTTTTAGCTTGTATTGGGAATAATAAGGAAATAAGAGGAACAGCCCACAGGTCCGGTTATATTTGATACAAAGAGTTAAACAGAAAGTACTGGGAACCAAACACGCTTCCATGTTGCATGTGTGATGCATACAGTACCAATACTAAAGGAGAAATGCCTCTTATTCCAAACTTCTGTTTGTACTCTTTTGAATAGTAAATTGACTTTACTCCTTGTTAAAGACCTCAGCACATATCCACATTCACTCCACATAAATGCCACAAGTCAGAAACCCCTGAGTCTTTCAAATTCTCTGCTAAGTAATGGAACTGGTGAGGTGCCAGTTGGTATAAAGCCAGTTTGTATCAGTTGCAAACTTCCAGCTCCTACTTGTCCTCCTGGCAGTGATTAGAGTCAGCTGGTTAGTTGTTAAGAACCTTGACTTGCACTTCATCCCTGTTGAGGTTCCTCTATTAAAATCATGCCCTATATCCTTTACAACCTTGTTATTTCCCTGCCAACATCCATTGCCCTCCCTATTGTCGTGACTCATATTTTTCCCTCTTCTGATTTAAACATATTTAAAAAGCATTTAAATGAGGGAACTCTTCCAGGGTCTGGAAAGTAGTCCTAAGCTACTGCTGTTTAGCATACACTTAGCAATGGAAAACTTCTAATCCTTTGCTATTCTTTTGTTCCAAAGCCAAGTTCTCTGGCAGTGGAAGAATGTGGTTGGAGTAATAAACTTGGAATTGCTTTTCTTGCATGATCTCTCCTCTTTGCTCACAGTGGATGTATACACACAACCTAAAATGGCACAGTGCATTTGTTCCCATTGCTACTGCAGCGTTATACAGGCTTTCTCTGCCAAAGCACAAAGAAGAAGATAAATAAGCATGGAGAAGGCACTTCATACCATGGCTGTGGTTTCCTGGATTTGTCGTGATACAGAGGGATGTGTAAATTAGCTTTGTAGTGTTTCACCCAACCCTAGCTATAACAAGCAAGAGAGGAGCTGAAGAAGGGGAAAACGTAAGCCAGGTTTTTTTTTTCTCATCCTGAACTCCATGTTATGCTGTTCATACAGATAAAGCATCAAACAATAGATATAATGACAAGGTTTTACTACTTTCAGTGTTCCAATGCAAGAGTTATTAAATAAAAGGGTTAAATGATGAAGACAATTGATAAAAAAATATAATTTTGACATAAGAGATGTTGAGTGTTTTTCTTTTACCAGTTAAAATATAAGGTTAGGTGTATTAACTGAAACAAAATGGACTATTCAATGTATAATCAGTGACTTGAATGTTCAAGACTCAAAATATAGGTAAAACATTCTGTATCGGTACCTACACCTTCTGTGGAGGGAGATCCACCAGCATCGATACGTCTCCCTCCTACTCCCCCTCTCCTCCCTCCCCTTTCTCTCCGCTGACCTTGGCACACTAGAAAAAAGGGGAGCATCCTCTCTTTTCCAAGTCTCATTGTGAGGGAATTTGGGAATTATTGTTGTTCTAATCTACCCTGAGAGCCTGGCTAATCCCTTCTTCCATCTTGATGTTCCAGAGCTAATGCCAAAACTGCTGTGCCACAGAGGCTCAACGTCACCCTGACCATGGATTGCAACTTTTTTTTTTCTATTCAAACTCAGTTCTATTGAAACTGCTTTGTGCACTTGGGGTTTTGGGGTTTATGGCTCACACTTGACAACTAAGCTTAGAGTTGACCGGATCTGCTTCCACATGGACAATACACTTACTCATGGCATTACTAGTGCACAACAAGCAACTGTAGATACAGGTTTGTGACTACATACTGCATTTTGTTGTACTGTAAAAGGCTCTGATCTGTTGGTTTTGTAATCCTATTTGGTTTTGGGTGTCTAAATTCTTAAGATCCATGAACAAAATCCAGTGTGATGCACTAACACAAAAGGAAAATACTGTAACATTAAGTAACATTAGTCAAAAGCAAAATTAGTGGCATGCTGTGAAACCCATGTTATGAATGGATGCTTAGCATTGATATCCAGTTGCAGAAATGATGCATCTGCTTTGGGCCAAGTTTTGGTGTTTATATTTGGTGGTTTGTTTGAGCTGTTGCTTCACTACTTCGATCCAGACTAAAATATAGCTATGAAATTTTGTACAGACATTCATGTTCCCCAGAAAATGAATCCTACTTACTTTGATGAGTCCTTGATTTTTCATCTAGCACCACCAGCAGATTGATGTTTGTGGTTTTGAGTGAAATTACAACTAATGGATGGATCACTTTAATCTCTTGCATAGGTAGAAAACATACTGTCTCAGCTAAACTGTATGTTTAGTAGCACTAAACATCTGATGTTAGCATGAGTAAAGCTAAACTAAGATGTTGAACATGCTAAATATACCATGCTATACCTGCTATATATATCTGCATGTACAGTATTATCATTGGGAGCATGCTACCCCTGCTCACTACTATGTCATGCTCGCAGGTCTGTGAGGCTGTAGACTAATTTAAGAGCATTGTCATGGATGTGTGTGAAATGAATATCCTTTTTTAATATGCAAAAGAAAGCTGGCTTCCAGTAACTTTTGTCACATTAGGTAGTCAAATAATTTTAACCTCAAACATGTATCATGAACCAGGTCTGTGAATATACTTAGCCGTGTTTTTAAAGTCAGTCCTCCAATGTTTTCACCTTTGGAAATTTTAGTCAAACTGTGCTCATGCAATGTGAAATGTTTGGTTTGTTATGACTATCTCAGTAAGACACAAGGTGATCTAATAGGCCCTGCGCTACATAGATATATCATTCTCTTTCTGTTTATAGAAATAAGAAAAGGATAGAGAGAAAAACATAGGGGAAGATGGTACGAAAGTCCAGGGGAAGGGCAGCTTTTTCATTTCCAGGAAACTGGCAGGGGTTGAGGCATAGTGGATGACCATAAATATTAATGTTTTGCCAGGAAGTCAAGATTCACAGACCTCAGTATTCCTCAGGATTTAGAGATGAAAAGAGTCAGAGTATGACCCCAGTGGATGAAAATAGCCACAAACCTGGAAAGCATCTTATGTTCAATATCTCAATCTTGAAATCCCAAACTTACCCCTTGGTCTGTTTGACTGTTTAACAGTAACATTACAGTTCTCCCCGTCCTGCTGTCTTGTTTTTTTTAGATACTCGCTCTCATTTTTCAGGTTGACTCTCTCTCTCTTTCTCTGGCTCTGAACAGTATTTCTGAGGCTTAATCTCCCATGAGACACACTGTAGTTGGCGTTTGAATTCCATTTGGACGGCCTGAATCATAGCTCTTTGCCTCTCTCCCCGGTTGGATCTGACTTTCCCCACTCCTTCATTCATTTTAAGACCTGTGCTTGCGATCTAGGAACAGAAGCACAAAAAAACAAAGGGAGAAGAAAGAGCAGTGACCTTGGTGTTAATGAACAAGTCTTATCTCTGACAGAGAATGCAGTACGTATCTCACACTCTCATTCTCTCTGTTTATCCTTTTCTCTTTCAAAAATATTGTCCTTTTGTCTCCATATCTCTGCTGGCGCCTCATTCTCTTCCTCTACTTCATGATTCCCCCCCACCGATGATCTCTTGCCTCTCCTCATTTCATTACTCTTTGATGCTCAGACATATGTAGGACATCACACAGCCAGTTAGAGGTACAGTAACACACCAAGGGTAGCTGGTAGAAGGACAAGAACAAGGCCAAAAGGGGGTTACCAGGGAAGAGTGCAATAGGCTGGCTAATGACACCACCATAAACACTGTCCTTATCTTCTACGTATTGTACAAAGGCCTTAGGTGGAGAGATTGCTTGTGTTGGAAGACAGAATAACAGAAACGCCCTATAATGCAGTAAAGCAGCTGTAAATAGAGGCTCACTGTAATATATTTTGGTTTAATTTTCAAGAGAATGGTTTGTTCATTCTCAAATATCTTATTACATGTCTTTCAGTCACTGATGGTCTGTTTGTGACCACAGTAACTCTCTGTCAGTGCCGTTTTTCTGTTCCTGCAAATGTCATCATGATTTCTGTCTGTAAATCACAATTATAAAGACATCTACAGATGTGAGTCATATTTTTAAATGTATTTGGACTGCCCAACTCTGCAACTCAACCTAGTCTTTTGTTGACTTACATCAGTCTATTTTGACAGCTTAATGTCCAATGATTATTACCATTATATAGCCACTTATCAATCATAACCACAGTATCGCCACCCATAGCTAGCATTAGCCAGTGCCTTACGGTACAGAAAGACTGGATCTGTTGACTGATGTCAACGGATCCTTCTAATTTTCTATGGAGTGCTGGCTATCCAGCCACATAGCACCAATCAAACTTTAAAACTAGGCAGTGCTGATGAAATATGAATCAAGATTATGTTACTGCATTGTCTATTACTCGCCTCAAATGTTTTCAGAAACATACTTTAGTGTACTGTTCAATCGTAATATGTAAAAGTTTCTGGGCCAGCCACCCTGTTGAAAGCAGCCGATCCCAAAACCAAGCACCGCCCAGCTAGCAGTTCACCCAGATTGCCGGATTCTGTGTCTGCACCATTGACTGACTTTTTAACTTTAAAATCAATGGGCAAAGCAATCACAACTAACTCCATAACTGCAGCTTTAACCTTTAGTATTATGGCCGCCTTCACTATGAAACTTAACACAAAACACAGATAAGTTGATACTAAATCCAATTACACACTCACTGGGAAGGCAATTTCTTGACTTAACAGGGTACCCCAGTGATTTAGTATCGCACTTTGATAAAGTTGGGAAACTCACAAGAGACAGAATGAATGAAGAATGATCAAAATCACCTGATCTTTAGCCTGTATATTATAGGTTAATCTCCCATAATGCACCTCAACATTATCTTCCATTGATCCATTGATCTTCTATTAGATCAATTCTTATGTATTGTACTCTTAAGTTTCTGTTATTTTGTCTAACTGTATGGAGGGACTTGTTATGCATATGTTTATCATTACATGTGTTTGCAGTGTACTCAGTGTTGTGGTGAGCAGTAGTGTGAGTAATGTGGTGTTTTCCTACAATGATTGTTTTCATGTTATCATACAGTACTGTATTTTATGACTGGGTCCACTGTATGAGAGTTTTACATAACAACGATAATGTGTAGCATACACAGGCAAAGGGCAGTTAAAGAGGTTAGCATGGAAGAGGCAGAGGAAAAGGCTCTGATTAAGTGTGGATATGGTGCATGTGATGTTTTTATTTCTTGATTTATGAGACTGTGTGACTGATGTGTACATCCTGGCCTTATAGTATGAGGCTTTCCCTGGTCTATATTACATCCTGAGTTTATGAGGTGAAAGGACAGATCTTATAGGAGGGGCCTTATGTAACCTAACTAATAACAGAACCACTGTTGTCTTAAAGGGTCGTAGCACAAAACCAGGTCAAAGGGCAGGGACGGGTTGAGAGGAAGGGGAGTCTGGAAATGCCATTCGTGTGTGTGTGTGTGTGTGTGTGTGTAATACTTCCTGTGCACATATTTTCTTTACCACTGAAGGAATGCATGGCACCTTCTCTGGAACAAGGTTCATTAAGAGTCCATACAATAAATGGTCATTAGTATGATAAACATGTAGTTCAGCTGATGGGTCTGTACATATCATAACTATGATGAAATGCTGCCTAGATAAACAATGTTTATGACCCACATACCTCCACTCTGTCTTGGGAGGTTCCTCAGTAGCTCACCTGGTAGAGCTGGTGCCCCATGTACCAAGGCCATGCACAGAGTCCTTGCTACAGCAACCTATGGCCCCTTGCCATCTCACTCCCCCTTTCCTGACGCTCTTCAGCTGCCTCTATCAATTAAAGGCATAAAAAAAATTTGTAATGTTTGCATGTTTGTAAAATGTCAGTAATGTCACAACAAAAGTCTGGGTGTGATATTGATTCAAGTATTCAAGTATAGTAAGCTACAGCCAACAGCTGGTTGGCTTAGTTTGTACTGGAAAAGGGGAAAACAGCTACCCTGTTTAACATACAATCTTTTTCATGTTTAAGAAAAAGATTGTATGTTATGTACCTTATGCAAGTTACATAACTTAAAAGAAGTCAACTTTGATTTTTGGTTTTAAATGGAACCACAAAGGGTCTGGAAAGTAGTCCAAACAAGGTTCTCGTGGAGTCCTGTGTTTGTTTGAGCCATCCATCTACCCCACGTCCTCATTATGGGGACTTTGTGGCTCTTTATACAACATCTAAGTCTGGCGGGTGTGACCATAACGGACGCTCAAGGCTGGAGCCTTGCACATCCACAAACAATACTAAGTTGCACCTATGGGTCACTTTTTGAGGTAGAGGGTATTTTAGTAGGGAGTGAGACCAGGCTGTGTCAATACAATTTTATCAACTTTCACTAAATGATGCAATAACAATAGGTGACAATTTATTTTACACAGTAGACACAGGTAGAGATTGTCCTTAAACACACACACACAGTGTTATGACAGAATGATATCATATTGTGTTTGACACTGTCAGTAATTGTTTGGATCCATTCTGTCCTTCCAGCACTGAGCTATAATTATAGTCAAGGGAGCAACCATTCACACAGGAGGAACGTTTTTTTGCCGAGCTGCAAGTTTGGACTCTAACACACACACACACACACACAACTACACACACAGTCTCACTCACACACATTTCCCCCCTGCCAAGCTGTGGCAATGTAGAGGCCAGCAGAGCAGCAGCCACTGATAGAGGCCTTGATAAGACTCATTTGAAATAGCTGCAGTGACTGAACCTGTCTGCTCTGTGTGCCAAGGACACCATTTACCTTACGTAACAGCCATTCTGGGTCACTGACACATCCATCTATGCAATTTGGTTTCCTCAAGAACTATGTGCACCTTGACCTTAGCTTCCATTGTCTGATGTATCTCATGTTTCTTTTCCACACCTTCTCTCTCCTGGGCATGCAAGGGTATTTGTGTTTTTTTCCTTATGATATGTATTCAGGTAGTGTTGCTAGACACATGCTAAATGATGATTGAGAAGAGGAATTTGTGGTGAAATGTCCTCAGGAGAGTGTGTCACTGTGCAGCTGTCACATGAGAGAAGATTACTGCTAAAGCTGAGACTAACTCATTCTTGTGAAATGCAAACGTGACCCTCAGATATTTTACTTAAAAAGTGATGATGAAGACTATAGCTGTGTTATTTATTAATCTTAACTGATGTGACATTCAATTCTTTTGAAGGATTAAAATGGCTGTCATATAAGTATGCTACAGAACTTACATATGTGTTTCCCTCAGCTTGGCTCATCACTCGTCACTACAATGAAAATAGTCCAAATTACTCTTTTAAAATAAGTTTTTACATAGTTTAATGTTCAAAATGAAAAAATAGAATAAAGACTTTGAAGGCTTTGAAATCTCCAAATAAACTGCAGTGTGTATTAGATTTATGAATCCACAGCAAGACTAGGTAATACCGTAAAATGCTGAGGTTATGAAAAGGCTCAAGAGCATTTAGGTATTAGCTGTGAAAGAATAGCTTGATAATGTTTAGATTGAGAAACGTATCAGTTATAGGGGTATGGTATATGGTTGTTGTTTAGGACTCCTCCAAAATCACCATATTTTAAGTTACATGGTAGATGGTAAAAGTTGATAATTAGCTAAACAACATGTCACTAAATTCAATCTCTAACAGACACTTTGGATGGATGGTAAGGCTCGGCGTGGGTTATGGTTATGGGTTTAACAGAATGATTACATATTTAAATGCTGCAGGCAAACAAATGACCCTTTCTCAAAGAGGCTTTTATTATATGTGATGTTTTTGGTTTGAAACTTTAGGCTGAATGAAAAACAAGTTATCCTTCACTTACAGGTCAGGAAGTGGAAGATGCTGGCTCGCCATCATGGCGACGGTACGGGCAAGCAGAAGGAAGCAGAGTCAGATGTTCACCTGGGGGGTTGTCAGTCCTGGGGGATCCACGCCTCGCCTCTTCTGGCCAGCCCTGTCATGCTGGAGTGCTCAATCTGCAGTGGTCCCTACATCAGCTACGCCCTGGAGGATACCTGGCAGCCACGTCAACGCACACAGGCAAGTTCATTATGCCTACAGTTAATTAAAGGTAGCAAACATTAATATATTACAGTAATCAGTGGATCCCAAAGCGGGGGACTTACAGGTGTGGAAGATTTCAGGAAATTGTTAACGTGTTATATTATACAATAAAACAACAAACAATAAAAGATTGTTATTGCTCCGTTTTCTCAGATGGTTAATTATATGATACTGGAAGTTGACAAAATAATGAGTTGAGTACATTGTTATGATTGGAAACACAAAAAAACAACGTGTACAAAAGGTAACATGACATTTATAAAGCCCAATATCTGTTCATTTCAGTATATGTGGTACAGTTTGTGTGTGCCATAAGTTGTCATGATTATAGAGAACTACTCTATACACAGTTTTTTTTTAATAAAGCACCTACAGTTTAGCCGCAGATCATTTGGCTCTGTTCACTGCAGTACAAAGTGCTGACTGCCACATCGATTTTATTGCTGACCAACGCTGCTAATTGGTATTCAACATAACATGACCCACCTTTGTAGCAATGCTTGTAATTGTCCTGCAATTACTTCAAAGTTCATTTAGGATTTCAAACATTTTATACAATATTGTAGACCCAATGGTATTATTATGGCATCAACATTTTTGAGTGCCATTGAAGCAAAATTTATTATGCCTGCACCTTCTTTTTTCTTAGGATCTTATGTCATAACACAGGAAATCATTGACAGTTCAGTCGCTTTACACAAATGGTTTTGAATGGTTATTCAAAATATAACATCAAAATAAACGATATTATAATGCACTATGATTCAATGAATGTTGTAAATATGGGAAACTTCGGAAAAGCACAAATTTTAACATTGAAATTAATAATATATGGTGAATAATATTATATTTTTCTTTTGGTGCACAAAAACCAAGGAAAAACACCCAGAGCAAACATACTAATTTATTTGATGTTAAAGGCAAAATATTCCGAGCCCTTTTATTGTCAAATGTGCTTTATCTTATGACTCACAGCCAAGTCATACAAGCCTCTACCTCTCCTTGACCCTTACACAGACTAAAACTCTCTCTTTTTCTTTGCCTCTGCTTGAACAACCCAAACTTTCTGACTTATTTTGGAGACATAAATCAGCCGATGAAATATTAATGAACAGAAAGCCTAGATTCACCATCACTATGGATACAACTCCATCAGGTCTCTATAGTGAATCAATACACAACCTGACGAAAGGGAGGTGAAGAGCAAAGGGAGAGAGGACAAAGGGGCATGAATGGTAAAGTGATTTTTGACTGCAGAGAGACATTGACAGTATAAGAGGATATGAACAGCAAGCAATATGTGTATGTGAGTCTGTGTGTGTGTGTGT
>NW_023340246.1:10274636-10274810 GCF_004916995.1 Morone saxatilis
TGTGTGTGTGTGTGTGAGAACAAACTGAGAAGAAAAGATGGATACACAAGGCGGCTGTCAGCTATATTAAGACTTATATGGAGATGAAATGACCAGCATGATAGGCAGATTGTTGAGAGCATTGCCTCTGAATGAATAAACAAACTGATGAGGTTGAAACACACACACACACAC
>NW_023340246.1:10274892-10283289 GCF_004916995.1 Morone saxatilis
ATAAGTTTTCAGAGCTGCAGCGTGGAATAGCAAACTAGGCTAAGACTGTATTTAATAGAGACACTTTGAAAAGTCGATGACTGACAGCGACAATCACTAAAAACCAAATATTTGACACGACAGCGCAGTTTCGTGGGAACGTCCTGAGATGCAAATGCTGCCAGTCCTGTGACAGCTGCCAATTATAATCCTACTGTATGTGAAAAGACAAAAGTGGGACAGACTTGACTCGTGCGTGTGTACGTTTGTGCACATTCATTTGTACATTACTGAGCCGTTCATGTGGCAAGTTAAAGGTCAGCACTCACAAACAATCACATAAACAGCACTCCAGTGATGGAAATCTACTCAAGTGCTTTACTTTGATTGTACTTTATATGAGTATTTCAAATTTATGGAATATTATACTTCTACTCCACATGACAGAGGAAAATATTGTACTTTCTACTACTCTGTATTCGACAGCATGAGTTACTAGTTACTTTTCAGATTAAGATTTTACATTAAACAACATTCGATACGCTTATGAAATTAAATGCCTTGTTAAAGATTAAGCCATGTGGTTCCCAGCCTTTATTGTTTATGGCATCTTACAAAAATCTGTGTCTTGGGCTCCCTTATTATCAAACATTTCACCATAAAAAGCAAACCTGATAGTACCCCTACGTAGGATTCTGTAATGGAGTATTTTTACATTCATTTATGGGTAATTTTACTTAAGTAAATTATTTGAATACTTCCATGTGCTGTTATTAGTTCAAGGGAATGTTACATTTCATAGTAGATTCCTAATTACTGAAATTCTTTTATGTTTTGGTTTGCATTTAATCATATGTTGCAGTTAACTTAGCCCAGCTTAGCAAGAAGCTGTTCCTTAATGTGGATAAGCACACACTGTAATGTCAACAGAGCAGAAGTCATTTCTTTGCCCAAGGTAGAGTAAGATCAGTTTCATCCTGACGTTCAGTCTCACTAAAGCACAATAATACTCTGTCGTCATGTTGTTAGAGCAGAGCTTTCTCACCACTTTCTGCACAGCACTCAAGTGATTTATTGCAGACTCACCCTGGAAACCCAGCCCCATTAAAACACGTCATGTGGGGGACCAACTGAAAACTGGGGCATGAGCAAGTCTGGGTCAGAACCAGTGCTTTAAGAAATGCTGATTTAGAGTGCTGCTGTTCAAAAACATCTCTTAAAGTCATTGTACTCTTTTCAAGAGCTAAGAAAAGCATCAGCGGTTTCTAAACTTGTTTGCTTGTAACCCCTTACATTTACATTTGTTGATCATTTATCAGCAGTTCAACCAAGAAGTAAAGGGAAGTTTTTTCTGCTCTCCTATCCTATGAATCATCTTGCAACCCCTTAAACTTGTCTTGTGACCCCTTGTGGGGATCCTGACCCCAAAATTGGAAAAGCACTGACCCTGACTGTATGTTGGCCAGCTGTATCGTTGAATTTGTCTAAAAAGAAAGAAAGTCATAAGCCAAAGGGCTGTATAGTTTTCACAAGATGTCAAACACCCATTATCACTCAACTGAACTGAAACAAGAACTAAAGAACAAGCACCAATACTGGTTTTACAGGGTTGCTTGAATACAGTTCATGATAAGTATGTTGTTGTATTTTCTACAAGTAATTTTTATTGTATATGTATACTGGAACATGGACTTTAGAACACTTGCATTGAGGAAAATCAATCTGACTTTACATTTTATACTTTTCATTTGCATGTCTTTGTTGCAGACATATTCACATTGCTTTTACTAAGTGATGCCATATTTCTCCCTCAGGCGATGGACCTGTACTACCACAATGAGTCAGACCCAGACAGCTACTGTTGCCCTGGCGACAACGGTAAGTCACCAGCAACTAAGCTTGTTGTTTTGTATTCTTCTACTTCCTCCCGTCTTTCCTTCTTTCCTATCAGTCTTCCACACTGTGACTCCAGAGCACAAACTCTCATTGCTCTGTTACCTTACTCCATCATCCATCCCTCGCCGTCAGCCCCACATCGTTTCTCTTTATTATCTGCACTTTGGTTTATTTTCTCCATCAGTCCAAAAATGATCTTCTACCATTCATTTTCTGTCTATTTTACTCTTGTTTGTTGTTTCCTTTCCAGCCAAACCTTCTGGCTGAATGATTCAGCCTGCACACACACATTGTAACTTTACCTTACCACTTGGCTCTCTGATCCAACCTCTAAGCTCCCAGGATAATAACTGTTGTTCATAAACCAAGATGACTATTTTCTGTCCTGTGGAAACTGACTTGGAAGGCAAAACAGTAGTTACAGACACAGTATTGATCATCATACACATGACACAGTGACCTTTTCGGCGTCTCTTTACAACTTTTGCCACTCTCTGCAGCAGAAATATGAGTGTATGATTCTGTGCTTGTTGCATACTGTACATGCGTGTCACTGGGTCAGAGTCCAGTATCAGTTTATAGCCGACTGTAAGTGACTGTGCTTTTAATTTTCCGTCATGCCCTTTATTTCTGCCACAAATCACGGTCCAATCCAAAGTACACAACATGTGTGCGTGTGACATTTTGGCATAAGTCTATCTATTCCCTTTTTTATTGTTACCTTGAGTGTGTAGTAGTATTTTTTAACAACCTTAAAATGTCCTTTTACTTCGGGCTCAAAAACATTATCGAATTCTGTGCATTTTAAAATGTAAACCATAATAAGCAGATGAACACTTATATTTAACATATTATAATTTGTAATGCATTGCATTGTTGTAACATTATTTTCCTTTCCCATGTAGGAACTATTGCTTTCCACTCTTGGATAGTATGCACATATTTGTCACTGGTGGTGGAGGACGTATTTACCCAAGTAGAAGTAGCAATACTGCAACATAAAAATTCTCCTTTACAAGTAAAAGTCCACTGAAGATCATCTATAGAACATCTATAATATTGCATGGTATTTTATAAGCTATGTTTTGTATGTAAAGTCTTCATCTGTAAAATTGAAGTAACTAGTAAGATGTATGGAGCATAAATTGAAAATACTCAAAGTACATGTGCTTCAAAATAGTACTTGAGTACAGAACTGGAGTAAATGCACTTCGTTACTTTCCACCACCACTGGTCGTTCTGTGCTGCTGCAGTAACACTTTGTGGCAGATCTGCAGGTACCTGCTGCCTACTGGAACATCTCCAAGAAAGAAATGTGACAAGAACCATATTGTGATGAAAATGTTTTTCTCTGGGAGTAGTCTGCCTGTTAATTATGGGAGTTTTCGGCATACGGAGAGAAATCTGAGCAATTAACCGAGCTGGTGACAAGCTGTTCCTGTGGCCTCGGCCGTGATGCTGTTACACCCTGTTGTTCCTAGTTCAGCAATTAGTGGCTTCAGGAGCGCTTAAAAGTTAAAGTTTGTCACATATGAGTCATTTACAGTGATGCAGCGATGTGTGCGGAGGGACCAGTAGAGAGCAATGATGGAGAGCGAAGGATGGATCCAGTAATAATAATTATAGTGAGCAGAGTTCTGAATTTTACAGAGGAACAAAATAGCAAACCATGTCTATGTTATTTCACTCCTCTCAGAAAAAGTGGGCTTATGTAACAAAGAGCATCTGCTGAGGATACCCTTATTAAACGCATTAGTCTGTTCATCAAGTTGCTGCAGTGCAGTTAATCAGCATTTACACACCAACTTATGGAGCTTTCCTTCCTGAGACGCCAACAGGTTTATATAACATGTGATTATAAAGCCTGAGTGTGTGTGTGTGTGTGTGTGTGTGTGTGTTCTCAAACTTAACTCTTTTGTTCTCAGTGACGCAAAATAATATCAATATTGCAGCTCCCTTTCTGAAGCTGTTATTTACTCTTTTCTCCCACCATTCATAACACGTTGCTCACCTGTGTCAACCTGCCCTTCCAAGCTAAACAGGAAAACATACACACCTACACACTGACACGCACATATTCAGATACAACACAAACACATGCATAAACTTTATAATCCATGGAGACTCCCAAACCAGAGACTTTTGACAGTTTGGAGAAAAGTGTGTGAACGTGTTTGTTTCCATTATATCTTGACGATTTACAGTAAGTGCTGTAATTTAGACAGATTTGGGTGTGTGTACTACATTCAGAGCCAGGACTACCAACGACATAATATACTCTTTGTCCTCTAAACCTACGTTTGACCATCACAGCCACGACCTAATTCTAGCCTTAATCCAGAAGCCAAATCCCGAGCCCTCGAGTGCACCACTAAAAGAACGTGGATCATTCAAAATGTGTTTTCTTTTTATGTTTGTGAATATTTTAAAAGTCACTTTTTCTGTCACCTAGAAGGCAACTTTCCCACTTCCTGACGGGGACCTCTGTTGCATGTCATTCCCTATCTTTCTCTCATTTCCTGTCATATTTCTACTGTCACTATCTAATCGAGGCATAAAATGCGGCCCCAAAATACTTGCCATTGTCCTCACTTTTGATCTTTAAAAGCCAAAAGAGATCCTTCAAAGATAGAAGCACTAGAACACACTGCAGAGCTTTATTTTTTGGATTTGTAATTTCCTGATAATTTCCACAACCCATACAATATTTCCGGGAAAGAACAGCAATTCAGTATTAATTAGAAAAGTTTGATCTCTAGAGCAAGTTCCTTAAAAGAATCACTCTATTATAACCCAATTCTCCATACACACTACACATTTTTGCATTTTAGTTGACCTGCTTTGCACTAGCTGTAGGTTATGCTAGCAATTAACTGGAATTTGATAATATGATCCCTTCCAAGAACTTTACAAGGAACTGACAATTACGTGTCACTTTATTTCTGGGAAATTATTATGAAACTCTCTGGGACAAATCTCTGGGATAAATGTTAACTAAACACACTCATGACGCACACACACACACGCGCACAGTCCACTACGATGGTGATCGATGACCGTCTATGGAGGTAGCTGAAGGCATAAATAGGATTGGTAGTGCCAAACATTCCACACACACACACACACTGACGGTCCACCGTGGCAAAATAAAAGCCTGGCTGTCCTCTTTGAATAGCCGAGGCCTTTATGTAACAGTGTCATTTGGTTCCTCACCACCGAGGCTCATTCACATTCATCGCCAGATCAACTGTAGCCACAAACCCCCTCATCATCCCCGGCACAGAGCGCGGACATTACAAGATGGAGGCATGGGAGAATGAAAGGGATGAACCTCTTTAAGGGATGGATGTCATCTTCCGGAGACAGCGTGAATATGGGCATACGTTGGTCTTTGTGTATGTGTGGGTACACAGTAGGTGGGTGGGCTGAGGGAGTGTGTGTGTGAGTCTTTATGTGTGTGTTTGTGTTTGTAATACAACTCTAATATCAAACTCTCTTTTGCACTGCCTCGTGACCCTCCTCCTGTCCTTTCACGAAATGGCCCCATAAGAGTGTGTGTGTGTGTGTGTGTGTGTGTGAGTATGAGTCAAAGATGGCTTTGGCAAAGATGGCAGTCCCACTAGTGGGTTACATAATGTACTAGTGTCTCTCTCTCTCTCACACACACACACATACATAAAGGAAATAAACACACAGCTTGAATATTGTGGAGGCTCCTCTTGTTCAGGGCCCAAATGTGAGCCTTTTAATCCAGACGGGAATGAGGGCCAGATAGGAAAAACACTGAGTGGACTTTTTGTTAGTATTGCTCTCTCTCTCCCTCTTTCTTTCGCTCTCTCCTGATCTTCTCTCAACGCTACTCTCTCATTTCATTCAACTCTGGGCTATGACCGCAGATGCAGGCGCAAAAGCCGCACTAACATCCCAGCGGAGGTAACGTCTTCTTTATCCCTTTTAATCTTCTCCTCTTACGTGTTTGAGTTCTTATTCTTTGGATGAAAAATGCAAAGTAGCTGCTCTTCACTCAGAGTTTAAAATCAGTCTCCTTGTGTACATTTGTGCAAAAGACTGCAAAGTTTTCAAGGTCAATGTTTTTTTTCTGTATATAGCACGAGATTTCCCTGTATTCTTATTATCTGAGAAAGCAATATGTGAGGTTTCACTTGTTTGGTGTGTGATGCTTTCAAGTGCTGATAAGAGATGTCGGTTTTTGTCCCACGTGGAGCCCTGCTGTAGTGTCAGTGGTGACATATTGTAGATTAAATGCCTCTTGAAGGATGGCGGTGCTGCGGCCTGTGCTGTCTCAAGGAGAAATATATTTTTCTAACAAACTGCGCAAAAGTTCTCAGTGCTGCAGTGAGGGAGAGGCGCGTTGGACACCTTGAGAGAATTAAGGAAGTACCTGATGTGCCCTTTTGCTCTCTTGGTGTGCATGTTCTGTCAGTCTCTCTGCAGGTTTGTTTTTGCCCTCCAGGTTGTGCGTATGTGTGAATGCGTGTGCGTGTGTGCTGTCAGACTCCCTGCAGGTTTGTTTTGCCCTCCAGCTCTGCATATGTGTGTGTGTGTGTGTGTGTGTGTGTCCCTGTGTGTGCATAGGTTGTCTTCCAAATGGCATGCAGATTTCTGATATACTACCCACTTTAGGCCACTTAGAGGGACAGGGTTGTGCTAATACATCTGTTGCACAAGATCTTGTTCTCTCCTGTTTCATTAGGCTCTCTCAGTTCTAAATTAGGAGCCACTGTTCTTTCACCTTTTATTACCTAAATAAAGGCACAGGTACTCGCTCTTCGAACACCTAGAATCACACATCATCTAATAGCAAAACATGCCTGCGAATGTCACTCCTTGTGTGAATTGTGTGGAAGGTTCATCAAAATCCGGCCAGTGCTATGATATAACCTGACTCTATTATCCACTGCCACTGTGACCTGTCTCCTGTAACACAATGGGCCTTAAGTCCCTTCTTAAAACATTTACATATACAATGACTTACAACACTTTTATTGAGAGTCTTTCCTGGTTTGAAGTTTTAGTTTTCTTTGAGCTGTCTTTTATTTACTTCAAAATGTTTTTCTTTTCCTATTCCTTACTGCTGTATTGTTTTTTCTGCCTTTGTGAAGCACTTTGTAACATGGATTTTGAAAAGTGTTCTATAAATAAATATTATTATTATTATTATTATGTGCACTCACAGATACAGATACAGTTTCCAGGGTGCACTCTTCCACTCCCTGCTTTGTGTAATAAGAACAATGGGGTTATTGTGCCATCGGCGCTGTCTCTTTGACTGAAAGTGGTTGAGCAGAACAGGTGCATTTTGGAGTAGTTGAAACTGCAAACAGGGTCTTAACCTGAACATTTCGGGATATGTGTATTTTTAGGATTTTATTTATGTATGTATATATACATACGTTTATATCACTGTTGTAAGACAATAAAATATGACAACTTCCAAGGGGGTGAATACCATTTAAAGGCTCTGTGTTTTCTGACCTTTTGAAATGATAAACAATGAATTGACTACACTGAAAAAGAATAGATTAATTAATAATGAACATGTTACTAAGGAACCTACGTATTAGTGTGTGTTTACATGTGTCATTTAAAACGTTATGTGCTTCCAAAACCCGCCTTTTCTCCTATGAGTTCTCTGTGTTTGTACCAATGTCTCAATACAATGGTGAACCTGTTGCATCCAGAGAGAACAGAATGCCAGTACATGCCCTGCTCCTCTGTTTACAGAAGTAAAGCAAGGATACCGTACATGTAAACTCCAGATGAGTCTGTCTGGAACAGGGTGTACCAAGAGCCAATAAGCACGTCAAACGCTTGTGTGTGCTGCAAATAATTCACTCCCCCTCTTTCCCTGTCCTCTCTGTTCTGGACAAGTTCTTATTGTTTTTCTTCTCACATCACTTGATACAACACAGACAGTGTTTATTATATTAAGTTTTACTGTTCAGAATGATTAATTTGAGGTAATTCTCATTATGGGGACTAGGATAGTAACTCTAACACGAGGTCTTGTCAGATTGGGCAAGTTAATCATGACTGGAAGTCAAGATGCCAATAAAGTTTAATTATCCAGAGCATCTGTGTGCTGGAGGTCTGTGGTAATGACTCTGACATAAACAGACTTTTCTGAAAGTGTTTTGCAACAAATCTGCTTTTCCTCAGAGTGCTATTACATTTCTACCACAAAACTTTGTCAGTATTTCAGCTCAGCCAATACTTCTACTTCCTGTTTGCCAACTTTGGCACCTTTGTGCTCAGAAACCTCTCTACATAATAAATTAGACACAGACTTCTTTGTGCTATTGATACAAAATATACAATTCAAAAATCAGGCACACACACAGCAGAAGCTGCCTCTCCCTTTGAATTGCCCTGCAGAAAAAAGACACTGCCTTGCTTTATTTTAAAAAATGCAACACATGCACACACAAAATAGTAGGGACTATAATATAATATAATATAATATAATATAATATAATATAATATAATATAATATAATTGTTA
>NW_023340246.1:10283389-10285775 GCF_004916995.1 Morone saxatilis
CACACACAGGGACACGGACACACACACACACACACACACACACACACACACACACACACACAGGTACACATGCTCATATATCATATCCCCTGCATATTTTCCTCATCTCTTTAGCAGCTCCAGATTCCTCGGCTGCCCTTCTTCTCCTCTGGAAGCTCAGCAGCATCTTGTCCTCATCGCGGTCAATAACAATAGATCTGTTTGTATAACTGGATGTCTACAGTGAGCTGAGATGGCTGCAGAAGGCACTGGAGCTTGACCCACTTTCCAGTCCTGTGAACCGCATTAATTCACCCTGCCAGGTGCTTGAGAGCCTCAAGGTCTGCTAAGTGAACGTACTGAAGCCTTTATCTGCCTTTACACAGCATAGGGTTGAACTTGATATTTTGATATAAAGGGGTAAAGGACCTTGACACAGCTTTTATTATATAGCTTGGTCTCAGTTGAAAACAAAAATACCAGATTTCCATCATGCTTTCCACATGGATTTTGTTCATTATAGGTTTAACTGCCATTCTTTCTTCTTCTGTAATAATTAGATTAGATTAGATTCAACTTTATTGTCATTGCACAAGTACAAGTACTAGACAATGAAATGCAGTTACGCAGCTAACCAGAAGTGCAAAACAGGAAAAGTGAAGAGAAATGTGCATATTTTAACTTTCACTTGACTGGAGAATTAGCGCCACCAACACTTTATTTCAATGAACCAACTTCTAATATCTTCCTAACAGTAATGGGTGGAAACGTGCATTAATCTACATTTTGTGTTGACAATTATTTTGAAAATGATGTTGAAATTTGTGCTAAATTTGAACGGAGACTTGATTA
This sequence comes from Morone saxatilis, assembly GCF_004916995.1. Classification (NCBI taxonomy): domain Eukaryota; kingdom Metazoa; phylum Chordata; class Actinopteri; family Moronidae; genus Morone; species Morone saxatilis. The sequence goes on from NW_023340246.1 coordinate 10,284,221, forward strand.
TTGTAGTAGTAGTGTAGCAGTCAGCTTAGAGTTTACCATAAACAGCTAGCTTAAGGATAGTATTTGAACGGGGTCCAACCATCAACATATAAAAGATGGATAACATGACAGTTCCCCCCCAAATTAAAGCAAAAACATCTTGATTGCCCCCTAGTGGTACACGTCAAATGCATTCTTTCCAAAGATGGTTTCTGTCATTTTAGGTAGTTCTAGTGGATGTATATTATAGTCTCTGATAAGTTTGGCTTTAATTAGTTATTTTAAGCTGTATAAAGGAGGTTTTATGTCATGATTGACAGCTGAGCCCTACTCGCACCCTCAGTCGGGTGTATGTGGGGGACCTCAATATTGTGGGGCCAACCCCGAACGCCACTGTGTAGAGTCTTGCTCCAAATTATGTCACCAGAGCAAGATGGCAGTGGCTGTAGTCGGGATATTTTGGACTTATTTTTCTACACGGTGGCAGGAATTGGAGACACTATGTAACAGACAGATCTTTAATATGTTGATTGGTCCAATTCTGAACAAAACCAGATGATTTGTGAATGTACTGCAGACTCGCCAATGCACATTGTTAGCAAGCTGGCTAAAAACGCACAACATGTAAATACATCAGCTGTCTCTCCACATCTCCAGCCCCTGTGACAAACTAACACATACCCGACTCTGTCAGCTGGATGCAGAAAGGACAAACTGATATCAGCCCTCTCACTTCTAGTACAATAGCACATGAGCTGACCCCCAAATTGTCCAAGTAGAGTGTTGGGAGTAGTAATATACAGGTAATGTAATTGTTGAGTTTCAAACTGTAATCCCTTACAGTATGTTGTTGAGAACTGTAATACATTGCTAAGTAATGCATTGCTGCCCGACAGTTCTTCAAAATTTCCTCCGAGCTCACTGTTTTTGTTTTGAAACTCAGTTGTGAACTGTGAGGTCTAAAATGAGCCAGGAGTAAAATTTGGGGATTTAGGGGCGCTTTAAAAAAAATCTAGGAGTGAACCTTTAAACACATACAGACATTTTAGTGAATACATTCCTCCTCTGAGCTCTGTGGGGAACAAAACATTTGTTAAACGTACTGATTCAATATATTGCTTGAATTGCAATATTAGTGCACAAAAATATTCTTTTCTACAAGGTGTTGCGCTCCTCTCTGACGCAGTTGCATAAAAAATATTATGTGTTTTTTTTTATTATCTGCTTGAAGAGGAATCATTCCACAGGAAATGATCACCACGCTCACCTTGAGTTTCTTTTGTGCATCAAACCAGGGCAATCTGCCACGGAGGAGACGAGCTACATTGAAAATCATGAAGGCACTACTATACAACAATCTACATGTATGAATTAAATAATGTACAGTATATTGAAGTTTATCAGTTTTTATCAGTAATAGTACAAAACTGTCATAGCATCACACATTTTCAATCTTCAGCTTTTGTCCTCAATAAAAGTGTCGTTTTCAGTCACAGCAAGCAAGTCCCCTATCTGTGATGTGTGAAGGACTAGGACAGGATCGTTCTTTCTGTGGTGGTTTAATGAAGGGGGGGGG
>NW_023340246.1:10285875-10321334 GCF_004916995.1 Morone saxatilis
CACACACACACACACATATAGAGGCATAATCCTGATTCTTAGTAATTTGTGGAAGAGCCTTAATTGCTGCCTGTCTTTGGCTCTGTGTTTGTCTAACAACAATTCACTGGTGCTGTGGCACAAAAGCACAGAAGCAGACATGAAAAATGTAATTTCATCATCGTCTCATCTCTTTTTATTCCCTGTCGGACCAACATTTCCATGATGCTTTCTTTACTGTGTCCTTGGTGTACATTTCACCTGTCCAGTCCGATGCTTTCTCACGTCTATGTTTCCTTTCATTTATTCCCTCTGTTCTCTACTTTGTCACACATCCGCAAAGGCAAAAAATCAGTAAAATATTAGCATGAGTAGGAATGCACAAACTAGTTGGGAGAAGAGAGCAATTCATCAAGAGATATGGTTAATTAATATGGCCTCAACGTCTGGACAGCTCCCAACTTTGAATTAATGTGAACTCAGTGAATTTCCAAAGACGGGTTACTTTTTAATTCAGGGCTCAGTGAGTGAATGACCTCAGCTAGCAGACTGGAGTGGAAAAAAACTAGTGAAGACGAAACTGAAGAGTTTGAGAAAACCAAATGCTTGCATTTACCCTTTATCCAAGCCACTTTTTGCCTTTATGTGATGTTGAAAGATGACAAATATGATGATAGTGATATGTTGATAATGCAGGTTCACCAATCCATCAGTCATGTGTTTATACATTTTTATCGATTTAGTTACAGGGGAAAGTAGCTGCAAAAATAAAACTAAATAAATAAGAATAAATAAATACATTACTTTTGTTCATTTTGTAGTGAAATAAAAGTTAAGTCTATATTTTCAATGACCTCAAAAGTAGGAGCCTATGAGGAGCCTTTGAAGGCAGCACAGCCTACACCCCCCGCCCTGAGGAAAACTCATGCAACCATGCATGAAACACACAACTGTAGAGTGGAAGGAAATAGAGGCGGGACGTCTCCGCCCTGAAAAGAAAGGAAAAAAAGAAAAAAACTTCTGGATGAAAGTCTCCAAGACGAGGAATGCGGTGTAGTTCGATTACCTGCCTGCCGAGGAGCCTATAGCCTATCTGCTTGTTGTGATTCGGAAAATAAAGCATCCCTATGAAAGACAAAACGACCGCTTTGACGTGTAAGTAGTCTGCATGTTGGTTTGGAAGACCCAGAGATGGGTTTCTCCAATCGACAGATATCTGTATGATATTCCTTTAATAGCGCTGTAGAAAACTGCAGATCGATAATAATATGATTGTGGGACGTAATGCCATGTCTGCGTTTACCAGCATATTGTGATATTTATAGTTTCTCTTGTAAAGCTAAAGCTCCCAGCCAACTTTCTGTGTGTGTGTGTGTGTGTGTGTCTGTGGTGGGGAAGAAAGCATTGGCAGACATACTTGGGGGGCGCTCCATTCACCCTATAACATAATCCAGTGACCTGGATTTATGATGCCGTTATCTATGGAAACTCCTGGCTGATAGGGGGTCTGTTAAAAGTGCCAGCGACAGCTTGGCAACTCTACTTTTGCAACTTGTTGAACTCTTGCGCTGCAGGCAGCAAAATGAGAGCTCCTTCAGATCTCAAAGGTTTGTTTGTTTTCTATGGAAACTGTGTCTGATGTGGGGTTTTTTGGATGTAGAACAGGCAATTAAGACACGTGAAATTATACAGCTTTTTGTGTTTTTACGCAAGACTTATTAAATGACTTGTAATTGTTTGTATTGTGCAGTAAAGTTGCCGTTGATTACTTACATTGTTACATCTTGGGTTTGTTTCTATACGCTGTTAAAACAAAAACAAAACTGCTGTACTTAAATTTGGATTAGTCTGTATGTTTCCCTTTTTATGCACCGTGATCGATATGCAAAATCAGTTGAGTTTGGCCTTCATAGGTGATAGTCTTGCATAATTTCATTCCACTCAGGGGTGTAGGTAAAACTTGAACCAGGTGACTTACATAACTGTGCCTGACTGAGCCTGTCTGTGTGCCAGCGCACGAAACGCAGCGCAAACTGGCATTTGTTTCCCTCATTATTTCATTCTGATCACCACAATGAAGTGTTTTGGTCGCTTCCGAGAGGTTTACCGGTAGGTTAAAACAGAGTGTGGGTCTGATCTCTTTCTGCCTTTTTTTCCCCCCCGTCTGAGCTGGAAGTATTCAGGAGTTTCTCCGTCTGTACTTTTCCACTACCAGCGGCTTTTTTCTTGGCACGGGGCCTCCCTCGGCTCAGGCTCTCCCTCTCGTCTTTTGTACACCGAGGGAACCTGCGTCACTCCCGGCCGTTTTAATTGAGAAGCAGCCAAACAGTGAAGCTGATAGGCCCAGTTGAGAGGCTATCAGATTATTTGTACAGGACCAAGCTGCAAAACGGGGGGGTGGGGGGGTTAGATGGGGGGCAAGGGTACACTGTTTCAACAAGGATCTTGGAGACTAATCCCGAATCTCAAGAACTCTCTTGAGCAGTTTCACCTCATGTTCGCCTATGTATTCAATCTGGCGTTCATTCTGCACCCCTGGAACATTAAATGGCACCATATGCTTCTCAGTGGACACATCTGGATGTCATTAGCCTATAGGATTTGGTTTTTTGCGCTGACGTGCTGCTGTTCTCCTGTGACACATGGGATGTTAAGCAAAGTTGCTATGGTGTTGCACAAACATGTGTGCAAATAGTGAGTGGTGGTAAAGAACTTTTTTTCTTCCTTTTTTCTGATGTTTTTGACGCAAGCGCATTTTGAGGCGCGGCTATGACGCGTTGGGAGCGCAACGGCCTCTGATTGGTCGAGAACGGGATCGATCGTCTTCTCACGCTCCACTTAGCAGAATGAGATGTTTGCACAGGATCACGCCCACCAGGGGGTGTGGGTGTGTGTGTGGGGCAGCTCCTCCCTCCCTGCCTCCCTCCCTCCCTCCTCCTCGGCCTGTTATAAAACAAGAGCCAAAAGCAAGGTAGATTATATTTTGCGTTTGGGCAGTTGATGAGTGCAGAGCTACAGTTCAACTCATCACATCATGACGATCAAAACAGAAACAGAACAGCCTGTCCTGACTTACTCGAAATCTAGAGGACTAGTGGCATTAGTCACCGGTATGGAATCATGGCTGGATATTTTTAAGCTGATTCTTCATGACATGGATGGACATGTTTTTGCTTTTTATTTCAAAATCTAAACTTTATTTTTGGTTTTTCTCTCTCATTGCAGCTTTTATGAAACAGAGGAAGATGGGGCTGAACGACTTCATTCAGAGGCTTGCCACAAACTCCTACGCCTGCAAGCAGTGAGTACCATCTGACTCATGTTATTGTTCTGAATTCACTGGAGGACAAAACATTGGGCAACACAACCAGAAATGCCAGTTATCTGTCCTCTGGGGAAACTTTGTGACTCCCATGATCAACTGGTTCACATAAAATAATGCAAACATGCTTTGTTATTAGATTAACTAAGTTTGAACTCTTTGTGTTTTTCAGTCCTGACGTTCAGTCTATTCTGAACTTGAGTCCCCCTCAGGATGCTGAGCTCATGAATGCAAACCCCTCTCCTCCTGTAAGTACATTTGCATTCAACTTCCTTTGTTTACATTGTGCCATATGCAGGGATACGCACACACCTTCTGTTTACATGTTTACTGTCCATTTTGTGGCTCATACCACGGCTCTAACTCCCTTTCTCCCTTGCTCCCCCTCTCACAGCCCAGTCCATCCCAACAGATAAACCTTGGTCCGTCCTCAAACCCATCGGCCAAACCAAGTGACTTCCACTTCCTCAAGGTGATCGGCAAGGGCAGCTTCGGCAAGGTGCTGCTCGCACGCCATCGTACAGATGACCAGTTTTACGCAGTCAAAGTCTTACAGAAAAAGGCCATCCTCAAGAAGAAGGAGGTAAATGCACTTCACTTCACTACAGAGTCAGGTTTCTTGCAGGAGGTTGTGTTTTGGTGCATAACAATACACATAGTGAGCAGAAAATATAAAGAAAGTATGGAAACACATGCAGACGTGCCTTCAATTAGAAAAAAACGAAAGTACACAACAAAAGGGGTCTTCTCGTCAACCTCGCTAAACCCCTGCTCTTTGTATTCCTCAGGAGAAACACATCATGTCAGAGAGGAATGTGCTGCTAAAGAATGTCAAGCACCCGTTCTTGGTGGGCCTGCACTACTCTTTCCAAACAGCGGACAAGCTCTACTTCATCTTGGACTACATCAACGGAGGAGAGGTGAGTTACTGGCTGGGATTTGAAGCAGAGATGATTGAGGAGAAGGGAGCAGCTGGGCTATTTAAAGAAGGAGCTAAAGATGAATGAATAGGGTAGGATGGAATTTTAAAGATGGATATAGTTGGAGGAAGGAGGGAAGAGACAGACGTTTTTTTAGAGGATTTATTATAGCGCCAGAATCAGAGATAAAGACGAGGCAGAAACACAGACAGACAGAGGGGATATCCTGTCATGAGAAGCAAAGCAGAAGCTGCCGCTCTCCTTCTTTTTTTCTGTCTTTATTTCTCTAAAGGAAACACCTCTCAGGAAATCACGGGGTGGGCTGGGACAGCAGGAGAGACTCGGGGGCCAAATTTAGCAGCGCCATTCAGACTCAGTGTGTGTCTAATCGAGCTAATTTCCTGTGATTGTTGGACGAGCAAAGACAGTGCTGATTAAATATGGGCCTCATGAGGAAACAGGATGCATTTACTCTCCTTCTCCCCTTTCTCTTTTCTTCCCCTCTTTTTCCCTCATTCCCGCTGATCTCTCACTCCACCTTTAGCCCTCATTTCATCTGTCTTCTCTTGTCAAACTTTTTAAGTTCTCGCCTTCCTGCCTCTTATTTCCTCCCATCCGGTTTCCTTTCTGTCTCTGTATCTGCCTTTTTACTGTCTGCCTTTCTCCTTCTAATTTCCTACCTCTGCTCATGGGATTTTGTAGATATTAAATGACATAATCAAGATATTAAATGTTTTGTTACTTTTTTGCAATAACATTTGTTCTGTTTTTTCCTTGTTTTCGCCCTCTTCCAGTTGTTCTACCATCTACAGAGAGAGCGCTGCTTCCTCGAGCCAAGAGCCAGGTTCTACGCGGCAGAGATCGCCAGTGCTCTGGGCTACCTCCACTCCCTCAACATTGTCTACAGAGACCTGAAGCCAGAGAACATCCTGCTGGACTCACAGGGACACATCATTCTTACAGATTTCGGCCTGTGCAAGGAGAACATCGAACCCAAAGGGACCACGTCGACCTTCTGCGGTACGCCAGAGGTAAGGACACAATACCCGCTGATTCAGAACTCCCTTTGACAGCTCTCTGTAATATTCAGTGACTTACGTCTTCTCCTCATCTTTCTCTCTTTAAAGTATTTAGCTCCTGAGGTTCTACACAAGCAGCCGTATGACAGAACGGTAGACTGGTGGTGTTTAGGAGCTGTTCTCTATGAGATGCTCTATGGCCTGGTGAGTAACATTCACTTTCACCTGACATCATTGTATAGTAAATATACATATATTTTATATATTATATAATATATTGTTGAATGCTACTATGCTTTTGTTATACTGTCCACTGTGAATAGCAAAGATAGAATTCTTATCTCAGTTGTGCACCATGTGTTTGTACCTGAATCTATGCATGATTTCAAATGATACTATCAGTGTTGGTCATGTGGATTTCTTGCTCCTTGTTGTTGCCAAGATGTTAATCAGCTCTTTTTTTGTCCCTCCCCAGCCTCCGTTCTACAGCCGTAACACAGCAGAGATGTATGACAACATCCTCAACAAGCCGCTGCAGCTGAAACCTAACATTTCCAACGCAGCCAGACACCTGCTGGAGGGCCTGCTGCAGAAGGACCAAACCAAGAGGCTGGGCTGCGCAGAGGACTTTGTAAGTGTTTGGTCGTATGATCGTATGTGTGTATCTGTATGCGTATTGCCACCTTGTGTGTGTTAAAGGACATCATTTAATTATTCTTCATTTGTGTCTCTTCACAGATTGAAATTAAGAACCACATATTTTTCTCCCCCATCAACTGGGATGACCTCAATGCCAAGAAGATCACCCCTCCATTCAACCCCAACGTGGTATGTTCCTTTTTGATTCTACAATAAGTGCTGATGATGGATATAGTATATAGTATAGTAGCAAAAGTCCACAAAGACAGGATTTACATTTACATAACTAGATCAAGAGCATGGAACATCCTCCCTATGAATTAAAACATTTCCAATTATGGAAAAGCTATTTTGACTATTACAGCTTGACTAATCTCTGCTTGTCTCCCCTCTCCTTCCCTCCTTCCTCCAGACGGGACCCAATGACCTGCGGCATTTTGATCCAGAGTTCACAGATGAGCCGGTGCCTAGCTCCATTGGCTGTTCCCCAGACAGCGCGCTCGTCACGGCCAGCATCAAAGAGGCTGCCGAGGCCTTTGTGGGCTTCTCTTACGCCCCATCTATGGACTCCTACCTATAGGATTTAAACACAGGCACTCAATACGGATTGAACCAATTCAATCTTACAGGAAATGAGCCGTGGCGTGTCCATGGACTTGCATCTTGACCCCACCTTACGTTTCCTATCAGGGTGATGGATTTTTCTAAAGCCAACCCCTGCAACAACTCTGCATCTGCAAAGAATTTATACACGTGTACTTGCCATAATCTCTCCAACTCTTGAATGCATTTAAGAAGACTTGAGGATGCCATAATGAAATGACTGATTGGAGTTGAAATCCACCATCTTACTCTGATGTACCAACGCACAAATTCTTCAACCTTCCACAACAGACACAAACGCGTTGCAGCCTTTAATTTCCCATCTCTTACCCGGTAGTGGAGGTCATTTGCACATAGCTCAGGCAGCTTAAAAGCCCACCTCGACCCTAAAGCCACAACTGACAAGCACACACACCAACTTCCATCTTTTCTCCAAAGAGGAAGGCTGGACCGTACTGTACCAGTCCTGAAAGGGATTTTCATCTTCTTCTATGTAGCCAAACATCTTCCCCCCTTCCTTTTGAGATTCTGTCCAACCACCCACGGGGGCCCTACCTGTTGAGTTTGACTGAGTAGCTTGGAGATGACATTCATTTTGGTGCTTTAGTTTCTTCTCATCTACTTTCCATGTGTTTGAAAAAGGGAGTTATTTTAAGCTGAATGTTACAGAGAGGGAGGTTTTATTTTTTCTCTCAAATGTGCCTTTATTTTTTTCTCTCCATCAGAACTCTTTTGGGTTTTGTCTGTGTCAACCTTAATGTCTCCACTCCACACCTGACTGCAGGTGGGAGGAGCTGTTTTTTGAAGTCACCAGAGAGGAACGATGTAGCTCTGAATTAATACACCTGTCTTTAACGTGTGAGACGTAGGAACTCAAACGATGTTTTATATCTTCATTTGCACATAAAACGATAATGGTAATGCTGGTCGAGAGAGAGAAAGAGAGAGCACTGCTGCTAGGTGAGAAAGAGAGTGATGTGTTCAGAAGTGTTTGTGTAGTTCTGCTTGCCAACCGTGTCCCCCTCACGTAGTCTTCCATTTGCCTCACAATAATGTAACGGCGGCCTTCAGCCGAGCTGACGACATCGGAACTGAACATTCCATTTTAATATTGCTGTAATGCAGTTTGATGGTATTTAAGTTTGTTTGTATATTTGGAGTCATGTGTACTAGTTTTAATGTATATTGAACAAAAAATGACTAAAGGTATGCTTAAATATGTATATGTAACAATTCATGTTAAATGTACTGTAAATTGTAAAATTGTTTAAGATTTATGTGACCATGTTTGGTTTGCAATAAAAGTTTAACTTTATTACACCTTATAACTGTGTTTTTGATCATTTATAAATGGACTACATGTACATGAAAGGGCTTAATTTTATTAGTTTTTCTTTTGTCTTAAATATGCACATTTTTTTTGTTTTTACATAATCTTGTCTAGACATTGCCAGTGTATCAGTGGCCACAGAAAAAAAGCACACAAAGTTAGATAATAAACTAAAAATGTAAAGAATGAAGATCAAATGGTAATCATTTACTAGTCCTGGTTGAAAGGGGTTTGAGCTACTGACCATTTCCATTATACAATGTCCCACATTAGTGTAGAGTGGACTTTACCCTGGTACATGCGTCAGCAACGATGATGGTGACGTCCAATTGTGTGTGTGGACTGGATCTGTTTGCAGGCAAATTATTGATTGATAAGGCTATTGCAGGTCAAACGATATTAATGAACCCAATTCATCTCAGCAGCTCTATATTGCACAAGAGGAGCATTGATTTTGATACAAAAGCAACATGGATGATAATTAAAGCAGGAATGACATACATTGTGTTCTATAAGATTACAGCTGGGTGGTGTGTTGATGAGGGAGAATGTCCTTCTACTGGAGTTCAAGGTTGTGTCCATGGTTAATTGAGTCTGCTGGGGTGTCTTTAAGGAGGACACTGAATGTCTAACAGATCCAGGGGGTTATTGTGTGGGTGACCTCTGTCCTCTAGCTTCCAGGGAAGAAGGTAAAGTGAAAAAGAATTTTGCAGCCACAAAGATTTACATTATAAGACGACTGCAGGGAAGGTGTCCGTGGAAACCCATAAACGTTTTAACTTTCTGGACTTGTCTAGCCAATGGTTTGTTGGTCTGAGAAGTTCCTTTAAAATGTCCTCACAAGGTTAATCAACAGAAATATAATTGGGGAAATTATTCATTACTTTTTAAAGCCTCTACAAAGTGTTCTTCAGAAAGAGAAAATCCTGATAACCTCTTTTGGAGCTGCTATTTATCTAAAATGAATGAAAAACCTGCATGTGTTATATGTGAGACAGACATTAAAATCTGCTCTTTGTGTCTATGCATGGTTATTACTTACATTTAACTACTGCCATAGTAGTTTTTACCATCATCATCTTCCTCATTATAGTCCACTAGTCTTAGCTTATGGAGAGGGTAAACACAGTTACTTGCTGCTGCCCAGGGTGCCCTATAGCTCACCTGCTAGAGCTGGTCCCCCATGTACCAGGACTGAGTCCGAACTGCAGCGCCCATGGGTTTGAGCCCAACCTTTGCTGTGTGTCATCCTCTCTCTTTTTCCCTCCTTTCCTGTCAATCTTTAGCTGTCCTATCCAATTAAATCCAAAAATGTATAAATAAAATTAATTGCTGGTTGCCCGCATAATGTACAGGTATAGAAAATGTGGTCACAGTGTGGAATATTTTGGATATTATCAAAATACAGTGTGAACGTGAATTGGGCTTGAAGATGCACTACAATTTCTCCAGTTCTGCTCAGTAGCCACAGAAACACACTGCCATCTGCTGGATAAGCCTTGAACTGAAAGTGGAGGCAGAGACGGGGGAGACAAGAAGCATGGAGCAGATAAATCCATGACAGTAAAGCTTTCATTGTGACTGAGAATTAAAGGCTTTCATCACGAAGTGACATTACTGCCATTTTATCATTCTTTATGATATACAAAGTAAATAAATACATATTTTCTTTGCTGTGTAAAATACAGTAATATGTTGTTGAATGTTATATGTGACTTTATGGTCTGAATGGTCTTTCTGAGCCACTAATTCCCTGGAAGTCGATCACATGGGAGATGCAGCCTACCCACTTATTCTTATTCAAGAATTCTTATTCAAGAATAAGTGGGTGGGCTTATTCAGCCTACCCACTCTGATATTGCCATTATTGATCTTGGCAGTTTTGTCAGCCAAGATCAATAATGCCAAGTTTGGATGATGATAATAATGATCAAGTTGGGGATGCTGGTGCAACTGCTAAGCATGTAGCAGAAGTAGCAGAGGATCTACGGACTGGAGGATCCAAGAGGAAGTCTAGAGAGGACAATAAAGGTGAGGAGAGTAAACATTTCCGGTGGAGGGATGAGTTTTCTGCAAGTAACTCTGGAGAGGACTCCCTGCGTAGAAGCTCCTGCAAGTGGGTAAGCTATTAGGATGAGGTTGATAAGAGAAGCGAATTCAAATGGTGTTTGTTGATGATGACAGATACTTACAGACTGACACTGACAGCAACCATATAAGATCCCTTTTACTCTGTTTGCTGACCAGTCCAATTAATTTAATGCGGGCACTGTAGAGCTCTCAGACATTTTAAAATAGAGATAACATTTTATTTGTTGCTTTTTGTCAAACCAGAGTTTGACAGTATTAGAAACTAAGGTATGACAGCATTTTTACAGATTAGTCAAATTCAATTTAATTTAAAAAAAAAAGTGATCACGTTCCAAGACACAAGACATTGAAGCCTAGGAACAATGGCAAAACATCTGTCTTCAAAGGCACGTAAGAAGAATTTGCAAGTTTATAAGGCACATTTAGAGAGTCTGTGGTCGTATTGATATTTACTAAGGCATATAATTATGGGATTTGACTGTTGTATGGGAAAATTATGCAATTTCTTCCCATATATTTAGTCTTATTGCTTTTTAAACATTATTTTATGAGTTTTCTGTTCCTTATTTAAGATTAGCCATTAGTCATTTATTTAGGCCTCATGTAATCCGGCTGTATACTGCTGTATCATACTGGCCTTTTTCATAACTCAATCTGCACACCTCTACAGAATTGAGTCTTCGCCACATGACAACCAGCAGTTTGAGTATATATATATATATATATATATGGAGCTTCTGCCCCCACTAGCAATACAGCCTAATGATGACAGTGTTGGTGTTGCTATGATTATACTGTGACATTTGCCTTTATGGTGGCTGGAGTCACTACAGCACTCTGACATTTTCTATAACCATTTCCATTAGGCTATAGAGCAGGCAGCCAAAACACGAAAAGATGCAATCACAGAGTCCATTCTCAGTGACAAATGCAACGAAATAAAACAAATTACACAGGCTCAAGGAAATGTGGGGTTTTTCCTGTTTTTTTTTTTGTAAAGATGTTGTGTTTGACTGTGAAGGACAGAAGAATCTATATAAAGAAAAAATACATTTGAATGAAATATATGACAAATGAGGTGTCTCTTGTATGACCACAGTTAATTACTATTACATACTAATTAATAACATATAAATTAAATAAACATTTTCTAAACCTTTATTTATTTTGGTGGTGAATCAGGTTCCTTGGTTCTTATACTATTACATCACTCGATGTAGGGAAACAGTAGTTCCACATGCTTGCACTGTTTCCCTTCCCTTCATCATAAAAACCTGATTCTGTATGACCGTTATCACTGGATCATCATTTAATCACAGCATTTGAAGCATTGAACTATCAGAACCCATCCTGATGATCAACACTTGTTAGGTCCATAGTGAATTTAGTGATATTAATTACTTTTCAATAGATTTAAGACTGGTAGTGGAAAATGTGAGGTACTTTATTGTATGAATCTTGTCTTGATTGTAATTCTTTGTTGCATTACTTGCAGTTTCTGAAATTTGATCGTGTGGGAATTACAGCATATGACATCTGACTAAATCAGAAGTTACTCAACACAAAAAATAAAACACCTTCTTATTCTTGGGAACTTCACTTTTGAATATTTGGATTTTTGCCATTACCTGGTTAGGGCTAGTTTTAGTAACTACAAGATATGACATTCCAGTGATTTTCCAATGAATTTTACTTGATACTCAGTGTGTGTTTAAGAGTAAAAGGAAGGTGGAAATGCCTTGTGTATGTGATCGTGTGAATTCAAGCAAAGCATGTGGGTATGCATCTGTATTTGTTGCATGCATGTGCATGTGGCCGTAGATGTGTATTTCAAGAAGGACATTTTTGGGTGATTTGTTGTGTTATACTGTATGTGAACTCCATATGTCATTTAGAGTAATGAACCCTTTCATCTAATAAAATGGTCAAGAATTAAAACAACTTCCAGTGCCAGAATGTAGTTAAGCACATTTACTCAAGCACTGCACCTCAGGTACTTTACATGAGTATTAACATTTTCTACTACTTTATATTTCTACTCCATTACATTTCAGAGGGAAATTTTGTACTTTTTATTCTACTAAATGTATTTTCCAGTTACAAGTAACTTTGCAGATCAACATACAAACATTACATTACTTTACAAAATGTCATGCACAGATTAAACATTATTCAAAGTAATTTGAATTAGCTTAAACTCGCACAGCTACAGCATTAAAATGTTTCTTCCAATTTATGAATAAGCACTCCAATTACATAATATAGTGTATATAATAACATTCTGTTGCATAATGAGTATTTAAGTTGTAATATATCAAACAGAATTTACTATTTATTTTTGCACCCCTAGTATGGTTTTGAATACAGGACTTGTACATATAATGGAGTATTTACTAGTAAACAATCTAACTACTTCTTCCACAACTGCCTACTTCAAATTAAAACAAACCTAATCATTAGTTAGTGTCTATTTGCACGAACCAACATTATGGGTTAGGGTTAGGGTTAGGGTGTGAGTGTGTCTGCTGTTCATATTGTCATTACTTTCCAGCTGGGTGAATAAAACGTCCTCTCTAATAAAACTGTGTCATTTCAGGGAGCTGTCAGAATATAAGCATATGACTGTGGAATTAAGGAAGAGAAACCTTACCAACACAAAGCAATTTGTTTGATGTGTCACGTGATTGTGTTTTGGTTTGTTACAATTACACATATTGTGTTTAAGCCCCAGGACTAAATCTAGATAAGAAATCTGGGACTCACCAAATGATAACAGCTAATAATCACATGATCATTTGCTGACATGGTAAACACCATGCAATCTCCAACAACCAGGCCACCCATAGCTAGTTTTCTTGGTTAGTGAGGTATTACATAACACACACACACACACACACACACAAACACTGAGGATCAAATGACAGTAGTTAAAAACAGGTCAAACTTTGGATTCTATAGGCCATGTTTGAACATCTAAATACATCTCCGGCAAAGTAGGCCAATCACTAACAGGCACATAAGGCTACATTCAGTCATCTGTGAGGCAGCAGGGCAGGTGTGACAGTTCAGTGCTGCTGCATTCATAGAAATGGGACATGGGAACCGAGCAAAACAGCAGGTGGCCTCTCCCGTTTGTTTTCACATGCAGTATGAGAGAAAGAGCATTATTGATACAGGTGTATTTTATTGCTGGTTTCTTTATAGTGACAAAGTAACTTCATCATAACCTCAAATTGCAACTGGAAGTTATACAAAAAAACACAGAGGAAGGTAAGATAGTTAAGATTTTAATATTTTTTTTATACCGTACTACAATAAATAAATATTAGCCCACATGAATACATTGTTTCACGATAAATACAATAGGCTATATGAGCTACCACTTTTGGACCAATAGGATTTTACGCTGGGCGCTAGAGGCCGAGCTCGCGTTTTCTATTGGTGGTCTGAGCAGACTTGGGCGGAGCTAAACAAGTGCTTCACCAAAACAAGTTGCGTGCGTGCACCGACACGAGCATGAAGAGAGGAGTTGGGAGAGAAGTGTGCAGGAGAAAGCGAATGGACCGACCAACGCGAATCTAAGCTAACCTACGGAGACACCGCTGGGGCGTCAGGTAGGGCAGTGTCACTGCGTACAGCTGTTAGTGACACTTAAATACTCGTCTACTGAAACTTTTCATGTGGCGAAACCAGCTTTAAGTTGCACGTAAGTTAAATAGTGGACAAGCCCGTACTTGAAGTTATTGTGTTTGAGAGAAGCTGCTAACTTTGGCTTTAGACGTTATTTGCTTGGTGGTCTTTGGGTTGTAAGCCTTTCACAAACTGACCTTGCAACATTTCAAGGAGGGCTTTCAAGACAAAAAAAAAGAGAGAAAAAAACCACATAATTGTAGGAAAGTGCACTTAGCTGAGGAAAAGTCTCCCAAACCATTTCCATACGCCAAAGATAAGCAACCTTTAAGTACTTAAAAATGAAAACCTCTGTATCACAGAGCCAACTGCAGCTGTCCACTCTGAGCTTCACGCTGCCGGTATTTATGACTGGGCTTTTATTTGGAAGCTTGTTCGTATCCAGGGACACCAAAAGGCATCAATTGGTTTACTTTTAACCCAGGACTGCACAGAGAACAATAAAAAGGGGGACTGGTGTGATCATTTAAAATGTCAGCCCCTTTTTCCTGCACAAGGATCGGTTTATGCTGTATTTTGAAAGTAAACTATGCCTCAGCTGTTGGGTATGGTGGTTAGTCTTCGTTTAATGTGTTAAGCTGATGATATAGTTTATGAAGCCATCATAGGGGCATAATTAGGCCTGTTTTTCCTGAATCAAAGGTGAGTAGCACACTCATGTTTGTTTATTAAGGATATGTACACTGCACAAGGATAAACTAAACTTTTGCCATGTTTATGGCTGAGTATCAAACCGCGGTACTTCTTTGGTATCAAGCAAAAAGTGTCAATATTGCCAAGTATAGAAGGTTGCCATGTACCAAGAGCTGGAATCAAATGTCTGGTCAGATTTGTAATCTTGTTTACTTGTTTTGATCAGATAATTCTTGCAGATTTTTACACTACGTTATGTTTTAGGCAAAGTTCTTTTAATTATCGGTGCACCAATTAACATTTGAGAACTTGTTAAACAAAAAAAAAGAAAAGGGTTTTGTAGAAAGAATATGTTCATATTTCTCAACGTGAGGTAGAATTTTGCCATACTTTTAGAATTTTGGTATCAATACTCACTATTAATGAAAGCTTGAAAACAACACTCAGATCTATCAGTAAGATACAAGTTAGATTTCCATCTGCTTCAGAGAAGTGGGGCGTTTCCCTCTTGAAGAGTCCATTAACACACACATCAGGACCCTTACGGCAGCTTTTCAAGAAGACTTTATTTAAATTGTAAATTGTCCTACTTGGTACGCTTATTCCTTTATGTCAGGGAAGTATTTCAACATCAGGTGTGTGTTTGTGCAAAGCGAGAAGGATCCGTTTGATGTTTTCATGTTTATTTTATTCATGCTTATTTTGCCTAGGCCTACTGTTAGAGGTGGTTGACGATGGAGGCCAACAGTGAAACCAAGAAGATGACCTCTTGCCTCTCGGGGAACCCCTGCTCTGAGACCCAGAAACTGACCCCATCCAGAGGCCCAGGTACACACAGACACCGGTAACATTCTTTTACCCATAGGGGTGTCAGTGTTATGGTAGAGCTTACTTAATACTTAATTTAGATGTGAGGGTTTATCTGCCTAACTCAGGTACAAATGAGCTCCTCCCTTTAGTTTACATTCCCTGGCTTCCACCATTAAGCCTCCATAAACACTTGAGTTAAACAAAGCATAAGTTCCAAGAAGCATTTTAATTGAGTTATATAGATAACTTTCCAAGTAATAGCCCATCTCAGATATGGAATTTGGACTGCTCTGGGTTTTGCTCAGGTAACTCAGTAAACCTGCTTCTTGGAATAGGTGTATGAACTCTGATTAGCTAAAATAAAAAGTGTAATTTGTTGTATGTTCATCCTCTTCATGACTGCTTGCTCAGACACTTATTAACACTGATGATGAAGCCAAAAGTTGTTTATGACTTTGTGTCCCAGGTCACTCTGACCATGGTGGCGTGACATGCACTCATTACTAACTACGCGCCTGTGAATCTTAAAAAACAAACATTCAGATGATCAATTACTAATTACCTTTAGACTTTATTTTCGGTATGACTTCAGACTTAATTGATGTTGTGAATGTGGATAGTTAGAACCTGACAAATTATGACAAACAAAACAACATTTCCCAATAGAAAAATCTCCACCCATGCGAAATGAGGTAAATGTTTTAAGGTACACCAACGCATGGTATAAAACAGTACAGTGTAGTTGTACGAAGGTCCCGACTTGTAGCGAAGAAGAAGCGATGTGACTGTAAAGCCTCAAGTTACCTTAAACATTAGATTAGTTATCCTAATCATTGTCACACGGTAAAACACAAGTATCAGATCGATAGTCCTTGTGAGCCAGGTATCAAAGGTAGAAAAGGGTTTAGGTATCAGAATGGGTATAGGGAGTTAAATATTAGGATATAACACGTTTATTACCAGAGTGTTATACAGCTATATAAAACTCATTTTAAATGTTTCAGAAAAGAAACCTAAAACACTGTAGGTAAAAGACTTATTACAAGAGAGTACAGTCTAACATTAATACTATAATCCCATTATTAGATAATGTCACTTATGGGAAAGGATTGTGGGGTGGTGCAGTCTCTATAGACCTTATAGGACCCTGCAGTTTGCAGCTGTGTCACTGTTTTTCTTAAATGTTGCACCATGATAATTAAATTGGAACAAAAAGAAAAAGGTCTTACTAGCATGATTATTAAAACAGTTGCAGTTATATACATTAACATGTGAGTCTACAAGCTATTATGACAACAGACTCAGCTGGTTTGAACAATAATTCAGTTACAGTGTCCTTTAGTCAAACCTTTTAAAGGAAAAATGCACATTGAAGTCAACGGCAATGCTTCAGCAGTATAACAAAACAATAGCAAAGATCCGTGACGATGAAGTTCATGGCGGCCCATATATAATCATGATTTGAACTGAGTTTGAAAAATACGTATGTAAATAGTGTCGATGTATGCATGCTTAGCTCATCAGTTTTTTATTTGTTCCTTTCCTATCTGTCCAGTTGTAATGATAACGGTTGTCTGTTAACTAATGCAAGACAACGCACGTAGGTTTAAACTCCTCACACACACACACACACACACACACACAATGCCTAAGATTGCTTCAGCATTCTTCTTGTGAACTTCCGACCTCTAATTCCACACAGTCAGCGCTGTTAAGGTGACTTCATGGTTGGGGGAAACCTCTAGGGATAAAAGTGGTGGTCCTGCCAAAAGTTATGGCACACATTCCTTGAAATATGTTGTGTCAGTGACAACCTTTCTCCTCCCAGTGTGGAAAGTGGAATGGCCATTTCCTCATGTACTACTAACTGCTTCCTGCTTTTTACTCCAAACACTGAATCTATCTCATGATGGGTGATTTCAATTCCTTAACTTCTACTTTAAACTATTTTCCTTAACTGAAACTTTGTTACTTGAGTTCCTGCACTATGACATGGGATGGGATTTTGGTCAGCTGGTCATGCTCTTAACCTGATTACAGCAACTTCACATGAGCCGTTCTGCTGCTTTCAAACTGTAGCTGTAAACATAGAGCACAGTACTTGTTTGATGACCAAAATGAACAAATGGTTGTATTGTTGGCCCCACTCCAAGGAGGTTATAGTGTAGGATCAGCTACATGACATAATAACCCTGTTAGATCTGAAAGAGGTTCAGTATCTTGCTCTTTAACGCCTCATGACTTCACCGCTGCCCCACTGGCAATAAAAGTTTTGTCTTATAAATTTACTGGGCAAAGCCATGTTTGAGCATGACACTGGCTAACCTTGTGCCCATTGCTGAGTATATATTTTTGTGGTGGTGTGTTGGTTTATCAGTTCACTAATACGGTTAATTTAGTTCTAGCATTTAATGTTTCTTGGATATTCTTACTTACAACAGAAACTCATGAGTTACTTGATTTTAGGCCTGCCTGAAAGTCTGGCCATGTCTACCAAATGAAAGGGACAACACAGTTTTCCATATTGAGACTATACAGGTTTCAAACCATTAAAACATGAGCAGAGCAAATTCCTAACTAGGAAGAAAATGCGCTCAACAAGCTCACCAGGCTGTAAAGATACACAAGCTACAGCACAATGCATTCGGGTAAACCCTTGACGCACACAAGACAAACAAAGAAATTGTATGTCGGGTAGACCACTCGAAGCCCTGAACCTTATCATCTTTACCGATATCACCTGCATGATCATCATAAGCCTGAAATGGGCAGGTGCAAAGGCTCCAAACGCTGCGTGAGGAATGGGACAGCACTCTGTAAAATCATGTTAACAGTAATTTGTGTGGTCATTTGAATGTAATTTTAACTTTTAGGTTTAATATGTACCTTAAGCTGTGCCCATTCTAAATATAATAATAGCCTATATATACAAAATGATACACCGTCATGTCTTCATAGGACAAAACTAGGCAGTTGCTTTGAACATGTCAACTAGTCAAGGCCTTTGGTTTAATAGCAGTTAATAGTATATTCTCTGTGTTTCTGTCCCTGTCTCCAGGCTGCAGCTGGCTGGTGGTGGTAGCGGCTGTGGCGGCCTCTCTGAGTGGCCTGATGCTGGGCTATGAAATGGGCCTGACCTCTGGAGTCCTGCTGCAGCTGCGGGGTCTCCTGTCCCTCTCCTGCCGGCAACAGGAACTGCTGGTCAGCTCCCACCTGGTCGGCGCTCTCCTCATCTGCCTGGTTGGAGGTCCCATTCTGGATCGCTACGGCCGCCGCTGCTCTTTGCTCCTGAGCGCTGCCCTGGTGGTCGGAGGGAGCGTCGTGCTCGTCGCCGCCACCTCACTCGTTGTACTAACACTGGGCCGGGTGATAGTGGGAATGGGAACGGCGCTTTCGGGGACAGGAGCGTGCCTTTACATCGCGGAGATCTCGCCGAGGGAGAGGCGGGGTCTGCTTGTGACGCTGTACGAGCTGATGTTGGTTGTGGGTGTAATGCTGGGATTCAGCTGCAGCTACGCCTTCGCTACTCTGCCCCACGGCTGGGCATATACGTTTGGACTAGTAATCCCTCCGGCGCTGCTGCAGTTAAGTGTACTCATATTTCTCCCACCCAGTCCACGCTTCCTGGTTGCACAGGGTAGAGTGGAGCAGGCCAGGATAGTGCTGGCCAGACTGAGAGGTGGGGTTCAGGAGCATGTGGAAGTGGAGCTCAGAGACATCCAGGCAGGACTTAAAGAGGAATCAGAGCATAGTTTCTTGGAACTCTTCAGTGTCAAAGCTAACTTGCGTTCACGGCTGCTAACAGGCGTGGCCTTAGTCTTCCTTCAGCAGGTTACCGGGCAGCCCAACATCCTGTCCTACGCTTCCCCCCTTCTCCGCAGTGTCGGCTTCAACAGCGACGCCGCAGCGACCCTGGCCTCCACAGGGTTCGGAGTAGTCAAAGTAGTCGGCACCATCCCGGCAGTGTTGCTGGTCGACCGAGTGGGACCCAAGAGCTTTTTGTGCGTGGGTGCTGTCGCAATGGGATTGTCTCTAGTTGCACTCGGTACACTGACACTGCAAAGCCACACTCACCTCACCAGCCTGTGTAAAAGTCAGACTATACTAAACCACACACATACGCCATGGGATTTAAACAGAACCGCTATAGACTTTGACAGAAGTGACATTTTTTCTACTGACCTCCCCCGCCCATCCACCAGTGACGAGGCACAGGGGACTAACAGAGAGGATGATGAGATTGGGGAGTCAGGAGGACAACAGAGTTACGGAGAAGTGTCTCCATCCCTCAGGTTGGCGTCATTGATCAGCTTGCTGGTGTACGTGGCAGCCTTCTCCATTAGCCTCGGGCCAAGTAAGGATCAATTCATTCACTTTTATTCACCCACTCTCTTTACACACACATGCACACAAATTAAAAACCTGCAGCTGCTGACCTGCAATGTATTTACCTCAGGCTGTTTATCTGAAATGTAACTGAAAGAATGATTGCATATCTGCATTTCAGTGTGCTCAGATTACCAGAGTACACCAGGTCATTTCTATCCACAATATACAACAGCAGCTATATATCCATATGCACTCACAGGCACTTATTTAAGATAATTTATCTCGTTTATCTGGTTCTAATAGTGTGACACACGGTACTATTAAGTACAAAGTACAACAATGGTTATCATACAATAACTAGGCATTAGGTAAAGTATAGAATGAAATGATCCAGTTCCCCAGATAAAGCACTGACTTTAACCGCTTCGCCTCCACCTCTCCCTACCATAGATTTTTATTTTAGGGGAGGACAGGGGCTCTTTAGGGGATACAGCAGGTGAACAGTATATGCCACATAGAAGGGATATACATCATCTGAAAGCTGGGAACCTGAAGATTAATTTGAGATTTGTGTGTAAAATATTTGTAGTCATACACCTTTATTAAACATTGTGTTTTGGTTAGGCGCCTTATTAAAATTGAGAAAGATTAGAGCATATGAGGGCTAAGAACATTATGTTATAATTGTATGATGGCCATTCCCATGCTTTATTATGTCGTATAAGTTGTTGCAGGGGCTTTTGCAGTCATTTTTGGGTTGATATCATTTGTTATCAAATTTGGTGCAAAATCTAACCATTTTCAACCCCTCAAATTTATTTTCAAAAATGTTCAGAAATCCCTCCAAAATACTGTATTAAGTCATCAAGACCTTGGGGAACACCATAAAAACCATTATGTGTTTTGGTATCAAAACCTTTTTTTCACAGTTTTATGAGACTGTGACTTTTCATACAGTGAGGCCACCATGGGGACTAACATCATCACACATGAATAAAATTGGGTTCATTGAATCCACAAAAATCTCAACTTTCAGTCATACGCCAACTTCAAAAAATTCGAATACTGTTTAGGGACCGGTATGCAGAAATATTCAAATAACATTTTCAATAACACATTTATACTGCATGCAAAAAAAACTGCACGTTTTTTCCCAAAACTGCATGGGATTAGCATAAAGTGGGCATGGCTTTAAGTGGCTTCCCGTAGAACTAATTTTCATTCAGATATCTTGAGTTCAGAGGTCAAAAGAGGACCCCTTTGAAAAGGAATGTGCCAGTTTTTCCCTCGTTATTTAGCGCCCTTCCCAACAAGATAACGTGACATGGTCGAATTTCATATATATTCACTTCAGTTGAAGAGGTTAAAGCTGGCCTACAATTCTCCATACAAAATAACAGTATACCGTTATTCTGGATCATGTTATTTGTATTTAGGCCTTAATGATAATGACCACTTACGTCCTTGTACGTGTGTTTGTTTTCTTTCCTTTCCAGTGGTGTATGTGGTTCTCAGTGAGATCTTTCCAATGGGAGTCAGAGGCAGGGCTGTGTCTGTAGTGTCGGCTGTAAACTGGGCCACTAACCTGCTCATCTCCATGACCTTCCTCACAGTTACAGGTGTGTGTGTGTGTGTGTGTTTTATTGGTTTTAATCATTGACAGTATATATAAGGTTCTAATTGATTAATCATAGGTTTGACCTAATGTGGTAAAGCTATAATTTAACTGAAGCCATTCTACAAACAATAATTACAAACCACGACACAGCTTAATGCGTACCTACAAACAGGTAAAGAAAGATAAACATCTGTAATGTTTCTAACAGCAACAAGGAAACTCAGTACTATATAGAGCCAGAGAATTCATGCTAAACACGTTTCACTCGTTGACTTCCTAAAAGCGGTGTGTCTCACATTGTTCCTTCTACTAGGCAGACTGTCCAACTGTTGTGAAGTTATCTTACTATAGGATTAGGAAAACAGGAAGACTACACCTAAAACAGTTAGGCACTATTTAAATTCAGAATCTTTGTAATTTATCTTATCTATTATCTTAACTCCAAGTCAGTGTCAGGACCTGATTTACATAGTTTGCAAATAATTGTCTATCATCTAAACTTCAGCAACTGTAGCAGAGCAAAAAAAAACAAACAAACAAACACACAAGTATCCTGACTGAGGTTATGTTGTTGTTTTTCTAGAAAAGATTGGTGTTCCCAACGTGATGTTCCTCTACGCTGCCATGAGCTTTGTTCTACTGGTGTTTGTCATCCTCTGTGTTCCTGAGACCAAAGGTCGCACGCTGGAGGAGATATCCAAAGAGCTGGCTAAGAAGTGAGCGGCAGCTTACATGTAAACTTACTGTTATAACCAGTTTGTATAGTAAACTAGTTTGTGAAATGGATTTCTTTATCTTCCGTCTCTCCTGTCTGTGCTTTACCAGGAAGCATTTTGAGGTGAGGCTCTGTAGGCAGGTTCAGCCTCAGGAGAGCCTGATCAGCAGCAGCACGTCCACAGAGACTCCAGCAAACGTCTGATTCCTTTAACAGACCACAACTGTACACCTCACATGATGGAGAGTCAAGAGCAAGGACCCATAATGACAATATATTAGCACGAATGTGGGTGACAACTCTCTCAACATCTCACGCATATCTGTTCATCCTCCAACTGCTTCCTATAATAATGTTGTATAGCTCCCTTTAGCTACATTCTGTATATAACAGAAGAAAACAGCTCAGGGTTCACTGTTGCTTGTCGAAGGCAGTAAAGAAGGGTCAACAACAGGGATTGAATATGTGATTATATAATATATATGTATAATATTTATTTAATTCCTTCCTTTCTTTACCTCTTTGCTGTTTAAGAGTACACCTCCCACAATGCAGAGAGGGACAGTTTCCCTTAACTCCAGGAAATAGATTCTCCACCAGCAATAAAACTGACGAAGAGTGCTGACACTGTTCTATTACAGGTTTTTTTTCCATTTTTACCTGATATTGTGATGAACATTTACAAAGGATTGCCTCTTTTGGATAATCATGGGGAAATCAAAGATGAACTAAAAACACTGTGTATATAACATTTGGTTCTTTGCTGGATTGCGAATTAATTCCTAAAACATGACATGATGCGTATGCAGCTCCCTGATGAATGTAATGTAATAACACTAACATGGCTCAAAGAAGTCATAGCAGTTACAACATGGTACGCAGAAATATGAATGGTTACAGTGGCCTTAGGAAGAGGAAGGTGTCTTATCCTTTACATTTTATGGGGTGAAACAATCAAGAAAAAGATAAACACACTCAACTCCACTATGCTGCTGAATCCTCAAAAACAAGCAACAGAGAAAAAGACTAAACTCATCAGGTCTAGTGGTAATATCAGGGTAAATAATATAACAACTAGGATTGTTGTAGTGTAAGAAAGTGTGAAGTGATGAACGAATGTTTTTTTTTTAACTTGTTTCAGTAATGCCAAAATTATACTTAGTTGATTAACAAGTTGAATGTACAAATGCAAGAAAGAATAACTTCCTGTTCACAATTAAAATTGCACATTTTTAAGTCTACATTGATACACATTATCTTTTTTCATGTCGGAAAATGTATGGACGTATTTGCAAAGACGTTCTACTGAAACTGCTTCACAAACAGAAAAGGAAATCATGAAAATGAGATAAGCCCTGCAGCGGTCTCTTTTATCATTAACCTTTATTTTTATACAAAATACAAAATTCTTAACAAGTGTCACAAATCTTCAGTTGACACCGGTTCAAAAGTCAATCCCACATACTTGAGACAACATGTCAAAGTTTTCCTCATCATCTTTTCCATCAGATGCCTTTTATTATATACATAAATATACGTTGCCTCTCGCCAGGTGTTTGGCTCCAGTTTAAAAACACAAAAGCCTCTCACTGTTGTTTTTCTGTTAAGAGAATGGTATTCTACGACAGGTTTGTTTTTCAGACAATTTAGGGACTGGTTAATGCTGTAAGCATGACCTCTTTGAATACTGATCATGGTTTGACGCATGAATGTATCACCAAACCAAACTTGGAGTGACTTCCTGTGCCTTTACAGCAATTTCCAAGACCAATAGCGGGCAGTCCTTTTATCATTTTTTATTCCTCCAGCCGCTAAAAAGCAAATGATGAATTTCTAGCCATGTCTCGTTGCCACTAGCCTGCGCCAATTTAGCAGTTGTGTCAAGTGAAAATGAATGAGGGGTCTATGGCTCAACAACACCGGAAAAATAAAACACCCTTTCAAACGTTTTCATTACATTCCAAAACATTTAGGACAGTCATGTTCTGTACATTGTCCGAGCCAAGAAAAAACAATTATATTTGCAAGTTTGCCTTAACTATTATTAGGAAATGACAACAAAGGAATCAAAACGTGTGTGTGCATTCTGATCCAATGCCACAGTCGGGAAAGGAGAACAAATTTATAGTGAACTGAAAACCAAACAAAGTAAGGAAATGTGTGAAACCAAGAATTAAAATCAGAGATTAATGCATATTGTGAACGGATATGTGTATCTGCATAGGGACCTTCTCTTACTTTGTGTGTGTGTGTGTGTGTAACAGCTTAAACTCAGTCTATGGTTTGACTGCTGATTTTCACTTTGGGCAAAACTGTTGGTAATACAGTGGATGCCTTTTATTTTGCGTTCACACACATAAAAAAAAGTCATGGACGGAGATTCTTCCAGAGGACGGAGGGATGGTGGATTGTTGTGTATAGGGTTAAAAAGGTGAGGCTTCTCAGTATTTACATATTGAACCTTTGCAAAGGTCACCACTGTTGAGCATTAAAATGGTTAAACTTGTTGCAAAACGGGTCTTTCTGTGTCCATGCAAATAAAAAGCAAACAACTTCCACCCCCTCCAGTGGCGGTCGGGTTTGGAGGAGCGGTTTCCGCTGAAGTGTGAAAGACGTTTAGGCTGTTAAAATCACGAGAGCCACACAATGCACAACAACAATGAAAGAAGAAGAAGTTTTAAGACTCCGACTAGCATTGTTGAGACTTATTAAAAATCCGGGTGATTTCCAGTCTGTTGATAGTGTTAGACGTTTGTTGCTGTTGCTATCATGTAATGATAAAATCAAGCAAAGAAATCCAAGGATAAGGTGCTTCCTCACTTGTGGACGTGACTTCTCCTTCCATTTATATCTTCTGACTTTAACTTTTTTCTTTTTTTTTGAGGGGTTTCTGAACCTCGAACAGTAGTGGGTAGACCTGCTCAACAGCTGTGGCCACATTCTGCACATTTGGTCCTGAATGGTAGGGTGGGGTGGGGGGGTTGGAGGTGGGGTTAAAACAAAAGAACAAGTTTTGAGTACAATAAAAAACAGGAAAGGCAATTAACCCCACATACGGATAAACAGAGAATCGCAGGTAGCATAACAACAGAGAGAAAATGATTTACTCCTTGTTTGGGGCAAGTTCAGCCTAATGCATGGTATGACATACAAAGAGGGCATAAACTATTTCACTCACAGTAAAATTCCTTGAGGAATTGGGTTATTTACAAACCGCTTTTCTGGTTGTAACGGACTATAAAAGTGCTTTACAATGTGACCTCAATCCCTTAAGCTGGGGCGCCCTCTCCCTGTATGTAAAGGAGGGCGAGAGAGGTTAGTGTCTGTGTGTGTGTGTGTGTGTGTGTGTGTAAACATGGATGTGTGAGGTACCTGTAACTGTGATGCTGCCAGTAGAGAACACCTGTATTGTAGCCTTGAGATGTTTGATCCTGTACGTGGCAGCTGGATGGAGCTCTGGTTCATAACTGACAAACACAAACACATTGTTCAGTATTGTGTCCACTAAAGGCTCTCAGCACACACATCTAACAACTAGTTCATACACAGCTTTGAGGCTGTCTCACAGGATGCTATTTGCCAGTACTCCGTATGTTCTTATATAAACAAGTGAATCAGCGTCTGACTACTCCACCGCCTTCTGTCTGCTTGCTTTACAGTAGTGCCAAATGCACTCTAAAGCACTGACCAGAGGTTCCACCACTAGGGGTCATCCTGTCCATGTAAATATGGAACCACTAAAAGTAAAAGACATTTTAAAAAGCTATTTAGCCTACTTCATAATACATGTAGTGAGGGGTCTCAAGTAAAAGTAAATCAAAATAAATGCCTATGCCAGTGAATTATGATCATACAACATAAGAGATCCTAGACTGATATGTGAGGGGTAAGGGCTGCTACAGGATGCAGCAAAATCAGAAACATGTTTAACTAGTGTGATGATAGTGGTTGTGGTGCACAGTACTTTATTACCTGGCAATGGGTCGGTTGTTCTTAGTGAAGTCTATGAGGTGGATTGCAAATGGCATGGAGCACACTGCCAGCACATTCACAACTTTGAAGGCTGAAAACCTCACCTGAACAGACAACACACACCGGCACAGACACATGTATGAATGCAGTTACACACTTTCACATTAAAACATGAAGCTCTTTTTCTTTCAGCCTTAGTGTTGGCAAGTAAAGCTATGGGCTAGCCTCATCTGACATCTGCAGTCACCCCAGGTTTAGCAGAAATAGCGTCGACAAGTGGTTTGCTAGGTAAAACTTTAACCCAAACAAATAAAAATATAAGGCAGATATTTGGATTGCAGATTTATTGTGTGTGAGGTTCACCCTGCAGGTTGACCTGGTTGCATGCCGCTGTTTTGATCTAGCTAAAGCAAATGAAGTCAAAAGACATGGAGTTGTGTACACAGTCTAATGAAGCATAAAGTTCTTCTTTCTTTCTTTCTTTCTTTCTTTCTAGACCTGTGCCTCCTTGGCACAAAAAAGAAGATATATACTTTATTAATCCCCTATTGAAGAAAATCTAAAGGGGCTCTTATTATGCTAATCTTCAGGCATATTAGCCAAACCTATGAACAGGATTGTAAACACTCACCTAAAATCTACTGACACATCACATGCTTGCTTAAAGGACTATTAACAATATTTATAGATTATTACAATCACATTTTTTATTAACATAGGTTTGAAATGCAGTGCAATAACTCCTTCAGATTTCTCCACAAAATTATCTGAAAAGCAATACCTCACCAGATATTAAGATAAACTCTAAATCTGCATTAAAAAGTTACCTAGTTAGCAAGTTATCTGCACATTTTTTCAAAAATAAACAACCTGGTTTCTGTTATACTGCTGTTAACCAACAACCAAGAGATTATTCTCACCTTGAAGCCCAGTTTCTGCAGAACACGTGCTAACCTGCGAGCACCCAGCTTTGCATCATCCTCACTGAACAAAAAGGAGAGCAGGATGAGTGCCAGGTTTGTGGTAGCTGACTTACCAAAACTGATAATGACTTGCTCTAATGTCAGCATTGTATCTTTGACAGGTGAGACAAATGGTAATGCATTATTGCCAGTTGATGTGGGATGTTGCTCATTAACGTGAAGCCACCATTACTACACCACAAATAGAGAGGCGAGACAGCCAAGGCCATCAGCAGCAAACATTTCTGTCACCAGAGAAAATGAATGGCCCTTTGGCAAACAGCAGCTCCATTTGTTATGTGCAGTGGCTCTTCTTGACACGTCTTCCAGTTAGTTACTCGTTAGTGTGAGCGTGTGTGTTTCATGTGCTACATATCTACCTTGTTGCTCCAGTGCAAATGATTTTCCCTGAGGACCAGATTGAGGCTGTAATCTTGGGCTTACGAAGCTTCATTAGGACTTTCTAAGAAGAAGAAAAGCAGTCAAACATGGCCCATATCATAAACCCTTGATAATCCTGTACATATGAGTGTATATTTTTTTTTATCTTGGCAAATCCATCTCCCTCTTCAATAGTCTTTGACTTCCTTACCCCTACTTCAGGCTTATAGATGACATTGGTTCCCTCTAAGGCAATGGTGCGCAGGTTGAGGTGGCACCTGGTCCTGAAGGTTGCCACCACATTGGTGATAATGATATCAAGTGCCTCGTCATTGCTGGAATCCATGAGGAAGTGTGCGGTGCAGCAAGAGGACCACGGGGGCTTTCCGCTCACACGTTCATCATCAACGCCACCAGCACCACCATTTTACGGACGGACAAGGAGACAAGATGAGCTGGAAAGTGAAAAAAAAAAAGGCCAATGGTTTAATTACTATTTTGAATTAGAAAATATAAATGTTGGTTTACGACAAACAATCTTTATTGTGATTAAATATTTTTCACACATACACAAACACTATGTAATGTAATGTAAACTATGAGGAACTTGACTTGGTTTTTACCGCTGCTTTCAATTTACATACACAGAATAAGCATAAATAAACAGAACAAGCTCAACAAAATAAACCTCTATATACAGTTATACATATATATAAGCAGATTAAAAAAAAACAATATGGTTTGTAGACAGTAAACAATAATGCAATGGTGCAAAGAGCATATGAATCACACATTTCAAACATATTCAAAAAACAAAAAAAACAAATCCAATGAGCTCATTGCACATACAGTACAGTCGACTATGTTTAAGTTCTGATCGTGTTACCTCAGTGGCAGCACCTACTCATCTGATTCACAGCTATGTGGTTCCTCCTGCTGCTAGATCTTCTGAGCTATAGGAGAGCGATTCAAAGCACAAACCACACAGTCATCTGCAAGACATTAAAGCAGCACTTTAAACATCTCAGAAAAGTATCATTTTTTCATGTAACGTTAGCCTAAGCTTTTTTTTAGTCATGTAATAATTATCGCTAGCCTACCTGCTAATGACACAGCCTGATACGGTAGCTACTCTGCTGCTACCGTTATTAAACTCGTAGCAATATAGTAAAGGAAATCAATTCACTGGAGGCTGAAGGAGACATATAACGCATTTATCACTTAAATCTGTGAAAGCAGCGTTGTATCTCCAATGTAAGGCTTATTGTCGCTGCAGCTCATGCATCACCCCAGGTTGTATTGCATAGTAACGAACTGATAAGCTTGTTTGGGGAAATGATGCTAGCTAATCTCCCCAGCCTAACAAGCCGGCTGTCAACTATTCACCGCAGACTAACGTTAATCCACCATTATTTACATATACTAACGTGTTTTTTGTGGCCACAACTCCAGTGAAATAAACAACGAAGTGAAAACCACAGTAGCGATACATCACTACTGCCCGGCTAATGTTGTGAGGAGGGCTAACTACCCGTGAGCTAGCAACAAAGAAAAGTGCACAAGCAGTAATGAATGAAAAGTTGTTAGCTGAGCTAGCTTGCAGGCTAGCTGTGTCTCGTTACAGTGAGGACGAGCTCGTCCCGCTGCTTCCAGCTGGGTTTGCGTGTTAATGGCAAATGTGTGAGTCTGAAATGTTTGCTTTAATTCTTTAGCTACCTCTTCAGTTCGCTCACTGCTGCATAAACACTCCGGGCAACGGTAAAAACACAAATGTGGACAGACTCCTTCCTCCGCCGACAATGAGCAGTAGTAAGCCACTTTCCGGTTCCAGCCTTCAAAATAAAACTAGGTGACCTAGTGAACTTCAAAATGACAACAACTTCCGGTTACAAACCTTTCAAAATACAACGATAAAATAAACATTACTTTGAACAGCCAACACGTTTTACCTCTTTACACTACAACTATACACCCCGATATATAGCTGCAAAACAGGAGCTTTGCCCATGTGCAACTTGCTGCACTGATTCATGTGTTATTCTGTTTTGTGGAATTCTACTGTTTTTTCTCTTGTTCATAGTGTTTATATTATATTATAGTATTTCCATACTCTTACTGTTTTTATACTGTTTTTTTTTCTCTATACACTTTGCTGCTGTAAAATTTGAATTTCCCCATTGTGGCACAAATAAAGGAATAACTTAAACCTCTTAATCTTGAACAACAAACATAGGCTACAGATGGAGTTCCTGGAGTTAAGGTGTCCCAGGTGCATGGTGTGGTAAAATAATAATAATATTAGTTAGACAGACATAAATATATGTAAAGGCTAAATTACAAACAATAAAAACAGGAAAGAAAGAAAAAACATAGTCAAGTCCTGCAATGATCTGCAGGGCATATTTGGTGGCCTACAGATCATTGCAAGACTTTGTTCCATTTTTATGTGTTAATATAATTCCTTTCCATATCAGGGTACCCAACAAAACTAATATCATTTAACCAACAGGGTAAAAGTTCCCTTTCTTCAGATGATATTTAATGAACTGCAATAAAGCCCGTGGAAGTGCTTTAATAATTATATTGAATGGCAAAGAAATATTAATTATATAGTTAATCATGATTTTGTTCACATGACAAAATAACACCCAAATCCAGACCTGTATAAGCAGACACATGTATATTGTCAAATAGATCAACATGATTAAATAGTTCTGTCTGCCTACACAAATACTTGACTTGAACAGTAACCAGTAAGTTGGTCTAAAGTTTGTATCTTGCGCCACCATGTGGATAATGAGGGTTGTCTGGTTGGAAAAAAAACCTTTAATTTTGACATCATTTGAAAAGCTCAAGTTTTCTACACCATATCTCACACAATGCGCTAATAACTGAATGCCATTGAAAAAGAGTTTTGAATGAATTTATAGTCATTAAAAGTTGTAATTTGCTAATCCAAGCAAGGGTTAAAATGCTCATTGACTCCAGCCAAATTCTGTGTCCACAAATTTGTCTTTGTAATCATCTACGTCTGCCAATATTACACTTAACAGGCTTATGTTAACACCATTTCCAGATAACAATGTGAAGCCTTTTTTCAGTGTTTATGGTGTATTGACATTTAAGCTATGTGGATTAGAACATCTCCAAAGCAAAATGAGCACATCTGGTCAGTAAATGCTCCTCAGGGAATTCTGGAAAAGCTACAAAAGAGAAGAAGGAGTAAAGTTTGGAGGCGGCCGGGAATGTTTGTGTTATCAATGAGAGAATTCACAGCCGCTCTCGTGGCTCATGAATGAATTTAGTGAATGGATGCTGTCCTGAAGTTTCTGTGCACTGTCGCATCCTGCCCTTACGCAGACTGATCATGGTTATATTATTATGTTTACTTACTTTCTTGAGCTTATTTGACTACTTTGTGTAACTTTGCACAAAACTGCATGAAAGGTAAACTGATAAGAATGACATAATCTTTATGAGATAAAGTTAGTAAGTAAACAAAGATTTGAATTTGTGTGAGTCTCTGTGTGTATGTGCACACAGGCATGTGTATTTGCTTATCTGTGTTAATATCCATGACTTATTGCTTGCTTATGCACATTTGTGCATTGTGTCCTGTAACCCGGCTATTCTGCTCAGTGCACTGCAAACACTTCTCCCGCCTGGCCTGCGCCCAAACAAAACAGAAAAATAACTTCTTTATGATTCAGCCTTGTTGTTATTGTTCTTCCTCCCTGGTTACCAAATTGTCTCTTTTCCCTCTCATTTAATCCTCCTGGGCTTCTCCTGGTGAAATATAGCCTGGTGATTCACATCTATTCTGCACAAGAGCCTTGTTCAGCTGTCCCAAGATGTTTACTATAAAGGTTTAGATTTAGAGCAGGTTAAGCAAGTCAGACCACTAGCATTGATAGTGTGCGTGTGTTTGTGTGCGCTGTGAGATGGCTGACGCAGGGCGCGGGAGTATGTTTACAGTTTGTTGGAGCTGCACATCACTGGGGTAGTCTCTTCCCAGGGGAACAATGCTCTTTTTCTCATTAGGTCATAAGATGCAGCATGTAAACACACAGATGTGAGCACTTACTGCTTAATAGATGCAGATATGTCTAAGAATAAATAGACGGTCCATCACTGTAACTACTCTGTTTGTGTGTCAAAGAGAGAGTGACTGAGGGAAAGTGAGGGATAAATCATTTTTTCATGCTTCTGGGAATATTTGTGTTGTTTGTGTGTATATGTATGTGTGTGTAACAACAGTTTTGATCTCTGAGTTGTGGTTGATCGGCTTTTGGCTAACTTAATAGTTTTACATTTACACCTATCAAATATGACACAGAAATAATGAATGCATTAAAGTGTTTGCTACTGGGTGGAGCAATATTATCAACCTGTAAGGGTGAAGGGAGGCTGTATATCCATGCATTTGCAGGCCCCCAAGAGGTGTGTCTTCTTCTGAATGTCTGAATGATCTGGACAGTTTGGTATTCTTATGACAAGGTCACATAATCTTCTCAAAAATATCAAATAAAGAAAGAAGGACTTTAAACACAGAATGTGAAAATGACATTTCTTTCAAAAACTTGAGCTGTCCGTGTCAGCAGATGCATCTTTGCAGAGATGGTCTGCTGGGGTGACCTCACTGTTGCCTGTAAACTAGACGTGTTTGTCAGGACCCCAGTGTTCTGTTTATGTTGGGCGTACATCACAGGCCTATTTCAAAAGGACTTAGAGAGCGAAGTTAAAGCTTTTGAGAGTCTTTGCGGTAGTGTTGTAAAACTGAGTTCAGCACTGGTTTGACGGGTTTGTGGGAACTCTTTGTCAGATGGCTAAAGCTTTACCAGTTTGAGTTTTTTCAGCAGGGATAGAAAAGAATGGGGAAAGAAGAAGTCTGTTGGGATCCAGCGACAAGACTAAAAATGAAAAAATAAAAGGAGAAAAAGATAAAAATATAGGGAAGAAGATGAGACAGCAGGATAAATGTATTTGTACATGCCTTAAAGATGCATGTCTGCGTTCCTGCATTGATGCACATGTACTGTATCTGCATCCTCATGTAGTGTGTACTTGTGAGTAAGTGTTTCTGTATAAGACAGAGATGAATTGTGTGTGAGTTTGCCGTGCGGAGGGAATCCAGTGCTCTGGTAGTGCTGCTCTGGGGTCTCCCAGTGTAAACAGAGACGTGGGAACGACCAAGCCTGTTTATATCTGCTCCATTCTTACTGGGCCCAGTCAGCCAGGCATCAGGGGCACGGCCAACACACCGGTTTCATGTGCGTATACAGAAGTCTATGTAAGCAGGTTTGTTTATATTTGCATTCCAAAAATCCTAGATTCGGCAAGTGATGTTTGTGTGGATTGTGTTTGATTCGTTTTTCTTGATGTAAGAGAAAATGACTTATTCATCAAAACAGGGATGTAATGAGGAGTAAACCCTTCCAAATTCAGTTTGCCATTTAGTTATTTAGACTGATAAACTCTGATGTAATCTCTTTAATCTATAAAACAAAATTCATAGCACTTAACATGGAAAGTAGTTTCCTCAAATAGGATAAATTGTTTTATATAAAACAAACATAAATCTGCACATATCTGTACTTATGTTACATGTGTTCTTGATGTGAAATGTTATGATTTACCCAGGATTTCATTTACAATGCTCTAACCCTATCCTCAATAACAAAATATCACAGTTAATCAACTTATTCCCAGGTCATCAAATGCAGACGTCATCTGTGTTCAGTTAGTTGCAATCTGCAACTAGATGCCAGTAAGTCCTACACACTGATCCTTACTGTTGGAGTCTTATAATATAAAGTGCCAGAAGACCACACACTTTCACTCACCTAAATGCTATGTACACTATGGAGACAATGAAGGCCAAAAAACCTTTGACATTCAATCAAACAAAAAGAATAAAAAAGAAGTGAAATCTTCATAGTCGAGCTCAGACAGAGACAATCACTCCCAACACTCATCGTGCCAGATTTACTGGCCTAACATTAACACACCTGCACAAATGTTATGGAGTTCCCTGCTAAGCCATGTTTAGACTAGTTTTAGAAATGATGACACTGCTATGAGCATTATCTGGTGCAACTGTAGTCTGCAGAGAAAGCACCTGCTCTTTTCAGAAGAAGGGAATTGAAATAATGCAAGTCTCATAAAGGAGTCTCATATAGATACATATTATTCTAAATGGCAGAATGGCAGTCTGTAACTTGCTCTTTACTTTTTTGTTTTCATTATTCTCATACAAACCGATAAACTGATTTTTTTGCTGTTTTTATGCATATCTTTAATACTTTTTAATGAATTAGGTCTGATGTTTTGATTGCATTTCTGTCTAGCTGCCTCTTTAATTGGCAACATGACAAATGAGATCATTTTACTTGAGCTGAAGCTTCATTTACAGGTTAATAATCCCACCCCAAGTAAACCCATCATAAAAAACAAAACCAGGAATACCCCCAATCTTAAAATAATTTACCGTTTCTGAATATACCTATGATTTTCGGAAGAAGGGATTAGCAGCAATATAAATATATCATCCCTTTTCAATACAATTCAAGTATATGTAATGTTGTCTCAATCTGTTTACCCTCAATTTAAAAAAGGAAAAACTCAAAAAAGGCATGCACCTTACAAAATAGGGTGGACAGAAATGATATACATGATGAGAAAATCTTGAATAATAAATCTAATTTTTGTTGGTTATTGACAATAAATCAATCCCACTTTGAAAAGCTGCATAAAACCAATGCTTTTGGCATTACATGAAATATCTTTTTGTGACTGTTTTCTGACAGACATGAACAAACAATACATTTCTGCCACAGAACCGGATGCCCGCTGGCCACTTAGTCAGCACCTCAGAGAGACAGACAGCCAGTGTTTGGCAAGAGAAAGAGTTGCTGTAAGCCTTGTGGAGTGGATTCTTCCTCCCTCACTAGAAAACAGAGCAATCCAAAAACAAACTGCTGTAAGAGTGTGGAGGAGTCCATCTGAACGGCACCTAACAACAGCAAAGGAAAACACACACATGCGTTAGCTGGTCAGCGCAGGAGTCAGGGCAGGTCAACAGAGCTCACTTCAATTACACACCTGGTTGCCCTGCGAGATATAGTGTGTGTTTGCAACCAGGCGTGAAATGCATCATTGTCACAGTGTGTTAATGTATATATGATGTTAATGTTTGTAGAGGGTGGGTGCCAAAATATTCAAGATTTTGGCCGTCTTTTCCTGTCTGTGTCTGTAAAAAGTGGTGCTTATACAGGTCTGAATTTGGGTTGAATGGGGGGGGGGTGAGAGGTGTTGACATAGAAGGATGTTTTGGGGTGGCGTTTGGGGAGCGAGTTGGGGTGAAGGTGTAGAATGATGATAGGAAGGAGGGTTACGTGATAAGGCGGTGTTGTGTGTTAGCGGCTCAGAGTTTGGGAGTTTGTATGGTGTGCTGCGTTGTTGCATGTTTGCAGATATGCACAGACATTCTAATTGATCTGCTTTTGCTCATACTTGTGTCTGTGTGTGATAAAACAAAGCAACAAAAATCTCCCACTCATATTCAAGCAGCTCACACACAAATGCATGCCTGCGCACATGTACGCACACACACATACACTGATATCTAAATTAATGGTCTCCTTGGGGAGTCATCCAAAGGCCACGGGCGTTTGGGAGAAAAGATTCTTGGAAAAAGGCTTCATCATCAGAACATTTGCTCATTAGTAACCCCATCTTAGCCATCCAGAGAGAGAGAGAGAGAGAGAGAGAGAGAGGTACACTAAGGAATACATGGACAAGGTCATATACTTATCATGTTGAAGAGGCATTTACTTTACAGTCTCTCCAAATGACGATAAAAGTGGTAGATAGAGAGAGGCAAAGGGGGAATCAGCCTTTGGTGTGAGGAGCACAGACATGGGTAATGAGGTAAAGAGCATAAACAGTTCAAACAAAGTCCAAAAAACAGAAAGAAAGAGTAAAAAGAAGAAAGACCTCAAGTCTCAGCGAGTTAGACTCCCTCTCTCTCCTTCAGCCTCGCTCTGCGCAGGAAGTCATTAAAGAGTAAACCAATAAAGCTGTGTCAGATATATTGTATCCCCGTCCTCCACAGAGATATAAAATATTGGCCTCCCGTTCTCATCAGACACGGGGATCAGCATTTTACAGGCCCACAATGTCCTCCTTTGGAGTTCAGAGAGTTTACTAAAGTTATCAACTGTCTTGTTGTTGGTTTTCAACATAAATGTTTCCGGTTTTGTTGCACATGACTCAAAAGAAAAGGGCATCCTGGGTAACACACACGTTTTAAAAGTGGGAATGTTCGTCAAAGTCAGCAGAAGAACAATAATTTTGTTTTCACAATGATCTTGATCTGGAATTTGCCCTTTTTTTAGAAATGCTATAAGACACATACACATACACATTAAAGGAATTTGACACATAC
>NW_023340246.1:10321353-10322118 GCF_004916995.1 Morone saxatilis
ATAAAGTTGCGTTAACATGCATTTACATGCAATGCACTATTATATTATTTTGGAGTAATTTTTCTGACTACCTCATGAATGTAAGTCCAATATTTCATCTTCCGGTTTTGGTCACCAACTCCTGAGAAAGAATATCTGGGTCTTTCTCGATGATCAACCTGCTGCTTCAACTTTCCCTGTCTGCTGTTTGCTGTCCTGGGCTCGTAGCAAACAGAGATAGAAGTCAGTAAACATCACAACTAGATTCACCATGTGGCCAGAAACATGAGTTAAAATGAATGCTAACGTTGCTCCATATCCACTGGATGTGTAAAAATACATGAACATTTCTCCAACAATGTTAAGAATCAATGCAATGACTCATGTTTCGGGGAACTTCATTGGAAACATATTATTACTCAATACTGGATTACAAGATTTGATTTTATGCTCAGTATTGTGTGTATGTGTGTGGGTACAGTTGAAACCCCCCACAAGGAAAGTGCTTATGATGATATATGCTGTTTCTTTATTCTCTGTCTCTCTTATTTTTTCCTCTCAGATTCAGTTTTTAACATATTTGGACAAGTATTTTATATCTTACGCAAACAGAGCCTAGTTTGGAGGGAAAATAAGCAGCCCCTGTTGCTTTTTCTGTTGATAAGACAGTTCATACTCTTCCAAAATAAATATGCAACATATTAGTAATCGAACAAGAAAAGACTGCGTATTGGAAAATGTAAATTGAAATGTTGGTGTAGTTAAGATGTGTTTTTCCTTTATAGA
>NW_023340246.1:10322241-10322423 GCF_004916995.1 Morone saxatilis
GATGGAGGGATAGAGAAGGAGGGAGATGGGGTGAGGAGACGGGGTTAATCCAAACAGACATGTGCCAGGTTATTTTTACGACAGTCCCATCAGCCATTATCTGCCTGCTCTGTTATGGTTAGGGATAAATACAGACCTGGGCAATACCAAGAGGAGTAGTTTTGTGTGAGTGTGTGTGTGTG
>NW_023340246.1:10322517-10325211 GCF_004916995.1 Morone saxatilis
CCACTGCAGCAGCCAGGGAAGATAACCACAACAGTTTATTCCATTTCATCAGACGCTCTTCTGGCCATTTTAGCCCTAATGGACACAGAGCAGAACTCGCCTTTTTATCTTCTTGCTCAATAAAAATCTTAAGGCCAGTCTGCTCATGAGACTCTGTGTCTCTGAGCTAAATAAATATCTGCGTATTGACTGAGCTGGTGAGTGGGAAAAAGGAAATGTTTGAGAGAGTCTGTGTGTTTGCGATAAGTGAAGTAGGGGGAAATTTTCTGTGGGAAACAATTGTGTGTGTGTGTGTGAGAGAGAGAAAAAAAGACAGAACTCGAACATAGTTAACATGATATCATCATATCTGGCATCAGACTCTCATCTGTAAGCTCTCCAAACACCTGTGTTTAAGGCGTGGAGTGAAGATTAACGAGGGGTTTAAACTTAGACATACAGAGAAATTAATCTGTGTGTGTGTGTCTGCGATTATGCATGCATATGCAGGCATGTGTTTGAAAGATGTAGCGTTATGTGTATTTAAAAGCCCATCACACTATTTTTATCATTCAGTGCTTATTTAAACATACATTTCAGTGTTGCCTATGTGACTATCTACAGCATTTCAGTTTACACTCACCTGCTGCCCCAGGGAAAGCCAACAACCATGTGTTTAGGTGAATGTGTGTGTGTGTGTGCGCGAGCTCTCACCCATCTGGCCATGTGCATGTGTGGTGCGAGAGGAGCAGAGGTGACGGTGAGTTTGGAGCAGCAGAGAAATGATCTGCAAGGTTTATTATCTTTAATTAGCATCCGGGGGAAAGAGATAGATAAGGACCACCATTTCGCTGATGGATATGCTCTGTGTTTTTTCCCCAAACCAAGAAATGGCAGTGTAGTAAAAAAAAAAAAAAAAAAAAGAGTAGAAAAAAGACTGAGCTATAATCAGTCCTGTAAAGCACAGGATGACCAGTTTACCTTCTTTTTTTACCTTAACATGGCTGGTTCATACTGCATCTCTAAAATAAACAGGTGATGCGTCTCTCGAAGCTGCTGCCCAACCTACTGACACCACTCATTTGTCAAACATACCTGAACCATTCATACGAAAGATTAGTTGCTTCTGCTGCTGTAAAACCAATATGGTTTGTCACCCAGTGGTGAGACGGTTGATGGTGCACATACATCCCTTGAATTTAACCTGTAATATTTCTGTTGCTGGAAGCTTGGTGACATCTTTAATTACTTGGACGTAAGTCTAACACGGTAAACCATATTTTTTCTACAGTAGCAGAATGCAATCCACCATGCGACTAGTTCTACAATTGGTTTCAAAACAGTGCATATTTGCATGGCAAGTTCACCAAACTGAACTCTACACTGAAAGGCCTCCACTACTGGTCTCTTCTGCCTCTTCCGATAATTATTAATTTAAATATATTTATCAAATTTCAGTATTATGAATACCTGATTAACCACCTTTACAATAAAAATGTAACAGTTTCTTGGAAAGGTTCTATGTACAAGCGGATTTTCTTTAATGACTAGCAGTTAGATTTAGGGCATCTACGGTGGTGAAGTTGCAGATGCACTAACTGAACATTACTGCTCTCCTCTAACCATTAGGAGAAACTACGGTGGCTACAAAACAAAAACAAATTGTGAAAAGCCGTATCTAGAGGCTAGTGTTTGGTTTGGCAATTTTGGGCTACTGCAGAACATGGTAAAAACACAGTACATTTTTTTTGGGGTGATTATACATACAATACAAAACATACCTATGGATATTCATACATGAATCTTCTGACCAATAGTTCCCTAAATTTACACCATTGGAATCTTTCAAGAAATGTTTCAGATTTACACTCTTAGCCAATATTGGCAGAAAAGAAACATTTAATCAATTTAACACAGACACAAATGTTTCATAGCAATAATGGTACAAATGTTATATTGTTCTTAACACAAATGGTGGGAGATTGAAGTTGAGTTTTAAAGCAAACACATGCCAACAAATCATTAACAATTAAGTATGTTAATGGTGATGTGACCGATTGATGATGATACTATAAGACTAACACAAGAGGCAATCAAACACATACAACACTTCTCACCTCTTAACATGCAGATTGGCTGCTGTCAAATAAATAAGCCAAAAAGTAAATACACATCAAACAGCTGGACAACCAGCCCCCCCCCCCCCCCCCTGCTGACCACACCCACAGTGACCTGGATCTTTTGCGTAACTGATCTGGTGTCTAAGCGACGTTGAGAGGTATTAGCAAGAAAAAAAAGATTTCATACACATGCATGTTTTGCATGCATTTTATTATTCCTATTTTATTTCATCCTGTAAATACTCATCCTGTAAATAAAATCAAGTGCCTTTATTCTTATTCTGATTGTGATTGTTTATTTTATGTCTTGTGATGTTGATTGTTTATTTTATGTTCTTTGTTAATGTTGATTGTCTATCTTATCTTGTTGATTGTCTTATTTTAAGTCTGTAAAATTGTAGATTTTCATTTTATATTTTCTATTCTATTTTTTAATTGCATGTTTGCACCGGGTCCGCTGAAATTTCATTTGTGCTGTATATCATGCATGTATAGCACAAATGAAAATAAAGTTGACTTGACTTGACTTGATGTGTATAAAATATGTGTGTATGTTTCAGAAGCAACAGCATTTATAAAAAAAACCCATAAAACA
>NW_023340246.1:10325234-10326595 GCF_004916995.1 Morone saxatilis
AGCAGAGAGAGTAAAATTGAAGTTTGGCTCTGTGTAGTATGTGTGTGGTCATCAAGGCTTCATAAATGTGAGTAATTGAGATGAATTGATGGCATAGCTTCTATCACACCTAACCATAAACAACTTAACAACCCTCTCAGAAAACAACAACAACAACAAAAAAGGCAGCAGGAGAGAAAGAGAGAGGTAAACACACAAAGAATAAAGAAACGTGAAAAAAGGGGACAGTTTGGCAAAAAACGTAAATCCCACTTATATAGATAGATATTCCAGTGACAGTGTACAGACTCCTGACGTGCAATTCAGTTCAAACAGTCAAATATCATAGGATGCGTAAAATGTCCACACATCTTCGGAAGGAGGTTTGACCTAAATACATACAGAAAAGTTCCTTTGAAATAAGTCACTACAAATAGAGACATTGATGCTTCTATTTGGTCCGGCTTATAGAAGCTCTTTAGACTTATTAGGCAGAAAAAAACAATACATTTTTCAAAGAAAACTACTGAGACTTCAGAATGCAAAAGCATCAGTGTTAGTTTCATGAGAGAACATGCATCATCCCAGCTAAGAATTAGTAATAGACACTAAATGTATGCAAAATGCAACTTGGATTCATTGAATTTTGCTATGGTTGGTAGAGTAACATACCCCTGCCTCTTTTATAATGTATATATAAAAGGATATCTCTCTAAATGATTGTGAACATGGCTGCAGTGGTGACTCATGCCCTTGCACTTTGAATCTGTTGCACGCAAAAGCAATGTTGCAAAATCATTTTCCAATCATTTCATTTGCTACCTACAAACACAGCAAACCTGCTAACACAGGGAACCATCTGTTTAGACTCTCATCCACTAACATAATACCAAAAGTAGTAGTGATACATGGAATTATCATTGTTTCCTAACATTATTTTTTCTGAATGGATGTACAGCATTTCAAACAAAACTCTTCAAATGCTGATAAGAGGTGAACTAGCTAAGAGTTCAAAATGTCAATTTATCTGGTGACGACATTGTAAAGTTATTTTTGTGCAGAGTTCTCCCATATCTGCCTGCAGTTGTTTTAGCACGATAATCCAATAATTAAATGCTAACATTTAGGTCGGCAGACATCTGTTTGTGATTACGTCGTAAAGGTGCGGTGCTGTTGTGACTGTCCTCTGCTACTAAGTGGATCTGTCTGTTAGCTGCTCGGAGGTTGGGTTACACTCACAAACAAATACATGCACACACTAATGAGGTAATATACACACACACACTTGTCCGCTTCCTGCCTTGGGATTTGGGGTTCAGAGGATCCTAATGGTCTCTTGAGATTTGATGTTAGATGTTCGTGTGTGTGTGTTGTGTGTGTGT
>NW_023340246.1:10326607-10330394 GCF_004916995.1 Morone saxatilis
GAGTGTGAGTGTGTGTGTGCGTGTGTGTGTGTGTGTAAGGGGCACTTTTATCGCAACTCACATCTCACCTCTTCATCATCTCCTGTTAGCCTCCGGTAGCATTATGTCTGTGTCTCATGGGAGAACTGATACACATACTCGCGCAAACACAGATTAGGCTGAAATGAGATGTGAGAAGGTGCTGCTAAGGTCAGCTACCTTAATCTTCCACACACAAACACACACACACACACACACACACAGCCAGACCATCAGTTCAGTGATATGAAAAATCACAAGACCTAAACAACCAAGCAAGTCAGCTCCATGTCATAATCTCACATTCCTTTCTTTGTCTTTCTCTTAGTTTTTCTTCCCTCCGTGTTTCTGTCATAAATACAACCGATGCTTTTTCATGTTTATATTACAAGAGTGTAGGAGATTTGTTGTTGTATATTTTATGCCTGGCTTTCTCTGGGTGTACCTTATGTTAGTGTGTGAGTGTGTGTGTGAGTGTGTGTGTGTGTGTGTGTGTGTGCGAAGAGATTGTACACATAAGTCAAATGTGCAATGTTTTTACAAGTTCCCTCCCTGTACATCAGACCCACTCCTAGAGGGGGTGGGGAGTATGAGCCGAGTAGCCCAGGAGGAGCCCTGATCTTGGGCCTGGCGGGGGCGACGGTTCCCTGTGGGACCTGGAGGGAGATTGTAGGCTGGAGGGGAGCAGCCAGGGAGGAGGGGGATATGCGTAATGTCTTCGCCCAGGAAGGCAGAGGTTTTCCCGCATTCGGGGCAGTCAACACGTCCCTGGCTATCAGCAGCTCTGGATGGTTTATCCAGAGATATCGGCAGGTTATGTGGGTGTATCTTACTCAAGCCTGGAGTTTGTTCATGTAGACAAGAACAGGCTAACACCCCCTTCCACAAAGACACATGCAAAGAAATACATAAATGCAAAAACACACATACACACTGCTCACAGTGAAGTTTGGGGTGTGTTTCAACAGTCTGATTGTGTGGTGTCTATCGGGACCACTCATATCTCTCTTCCTGGGTTCTGATAATACTCCCAGTGCACTGTGAGCTACAGTAATTACCAGTGAGTGCCATAGAAAGTTATAGATAATCAGTGTGTGT
Organism: Morone saxatilis; assembly: GCF_004916995.1. NCBI lineage: Eukaryota > Metazoa > Chordata > Actinopteri > Moronidae > Morone > Morone saxatilis. The sequence continues at coordinate 10,327,724 of NW_023340246.1, forward strand.
GTGTGTCTGTATCACTGGTCTGTTTGTTAGTGTGCAACTATGAGCTAACCGGACCACTGAGACAGAGGAGATATGATGTGGTGAGATCATTTAGTCTGCAAGCGGGAAAAAATGAAGTGTAGTTCATTTTTCAAACCAAAATAAAGGTGCTGAACTTCAAATATTTGTGATGAGTAAAAGTGTTTATAATAAATACAATACAGATTACTCAACAAACCAATTTTTCTCCATTTGTGCTCCTTACTTTTACGCGTTGCAAAAATGTCCATATAAACAGACACACACACACCTATCATTCTCCCTTGAGTAATGAGGAGGAAGGAGATCAAAGCACATAACTTGATCCATTCAATAAGAGTGCAGCACTGTTTATCATCCCTCTCCATCATCGTCCTCCATGTTAACAACAGCCTGACTAATCAGGTGTGAATAATATCAGCGACGGTCCAGCATTACGCCGCTAATTAGGTGCGTGTAATGATAATCCTGACATTAAGTCTCCCTTCATTTACAGAGATCAGGCAGGGATTAGACTGGTATGGAGATCTGTACTTTGGATATACTTTACTAAAACACTTGAACTTCAGTGATCTGTGCATTCCTCCTTTCAGTCTTAAATCAGTTAAATGTAACCTTTAAAACCTGTGTTGAATCTCTGTAAGGTGCATTGAAAATTCTAAAATCTAAATTAAAATATTTGGTAACATTGCATGCATTACAGCACAGGTCTTGAGTATGATACAATTCTAGTTTTCATTGTTGAAACCATGTAACCTTTCAAATCTTAGTTTTAATTCCATGAAATGTGAATGTGATTTTACTTCATAAAACTGTGCTCATTAATTCTGTAGTGATTGCCCAAACCTCCATTTTAAATAAATCAAAGTCATAGACACACTGTTGTATTTTCAGAATATGACCCTGACTTTACAGAACAAAATAGCATTGTTATTTATTCAAGACTAACTGAAATGATGGCGATCCTGAAACTGAACATGTTCCTAAGAAGCTTTTCATTACTTAACAGGTTTTAAAATTTTTGTCCTTTTAATTATCTGGTTTTATTGTGAAAAACTCTCACTGGACCAGCCTGTATAAATAAGGTGAAAATGAATGAATGCATGAAACCACAATCTAAACAAACCACACATCCCTGTTTAACCTGGCCTGTACCACTTTAAAATACAGGTATTAGTGTTTAAGCATGGTTGACTGTGTGGCTGCGTCTTGGCTGAAAAGCTTGTTTTTGCTGAACTGTTTTGACTCTATTTGTTTTGGCTAGACGGAATTGACCAGACATCCAACAACAGAGAGTGGAGTCAACAGTGAGGACAGTGGAGGGAGGCAAAACTGGGTGATGAGGGGGGGCAAAAAACGGCTTCTGTGAAGGATTTAGTAGGGTGCTGGGAGTTCTGGTCTGTTGGAAGAATAAACCACACACACACACACACACACACACACACATCCAAACGGTACCACTGTCCCTCTGCCTCTCTCTGTTTATAAACTGTGGCCTCAATCACAGTGACAGAGACCAGATCTTTGAATCTGAAACCGAGCACTGTCCCACACTGCCCTGCTGCCCATTGCTGCAAAGTAAAGCCACAAACACACACACACACAACACACACACAACACGCCACACCACACGCACAGGCCACTGTTTTATCTGTGCATCCCGAATCGCTGCGGCCCACCAAGTTAGACAGAGGTGCAGCAGAGGTTAAAAAAGTCGCCATACTGTAGAACCACATGTTCACACACAAACACACTCCAACTGCAGCTGCATCACGTCTCACTTACTTCCGACAGGCCACTTTGGGCACTCAGCCAATTCAAGTTCAAGCCAATATGACTTAAGTAACGGTGTGTGTATGTGTATTCTGAGCAGAGCCATCAATACAGCAGTTGGACATTTCTGCCACAAACTCAGCCCAAAACGCTGTTCGTTTCTTTGCTGGTTTCCCTGCCTGCACTTTGTTACTTGTCTGTTTCTCTCTCCTCTCCTTTCCCAAGGTTGATTTGTTATTGACCTCGATCTGTCTGTCTTTTATATGTCTTCTTTTTTTCTGGCTTTGAGGAAACTTTTCTTCAAGTAAAGCGACAGCACACTAAAGGTGTGTTTAGACAGACAGCATCATTTGTGCAACTATGACACAGTACTGTTTGGTTTATTTGCCCCCAAACAGCCAGTATGATTGTACAGGCGTAAGCTGTAAACTAGCTAGCAAGAGACGCACTAACCGTGTGTGTGGTAGTGACTCAGAGTAACTTAGCAAAATTCACCAGAAACTCAAGTTTTTCCTTTTTCCAGAGGCAGATTCATAAACACTCCAAATTCTTTGCTCAAGTTGAAACATTTTGAACTCATCACATCTACTTGCGTCTTTCTGTGGACTTTGTATGCAGTCGCACTGGCTCTAAAACTTGCTTTGCGTTCTTTTCTCTTGCTTTTGGCCTTCCATCCACATGGATCTTTTATACCTGAAAGCACAGCTTTTCTAATGCGGTTGTAAGAGTGGATAAATCTGAAAACGCTGGCCTCGTGGTCGAGTGGAAAACTGGGCGTTTGGAAGATGATGACCAGGTCAGAGGCTGCGTAGCATTTAAGGAACAGACAACTTTCTGCTGCATCTTAAGGGGTCAGTATGCTTTAAACAAAGTGCTTGTC
>NW_023340246.1:10330467-10330855 GCF_004916995.1 Morone saxatilis
TTTTTCAATTTATCACACCATTATTCGTATGTACCATTATTATTATTACGCCATGAATGCCTTCGAAGAAAGATTAAAGTAGGCTGCTAACCACATTTAAACAAGTATCTATCAAGTCTCTATCCTCTTTTATTCAGGCTAATAAAACTGGTAAATTCTGGTCAAAATAGTTCCTGTTGTCTGGCTAGTCGGTGAGGTGAGGAAAGGCAGCCCTACAGGGGCACTTTACGGATTCTAACATTCTCAAAAGATTTCTTCACATACGTTCCACAACATCCGCCACAGACATTGTGAAACACAATACATTTACCACAGATGCACACACTTATGCACATAAGTGTGCATGTGTGCGCACATTCCAGAGACCAATACACTCCAACTCCCTCAC
>NW_023340246.1:10330866-10331050 GCF_004916995.1 Morone saxatilis
CTGTAAGGACAAGACTTCCAGGTCATTAACCTACACTGTGACACAGTATCAGTCTTATTCTGGAGAATCACTGTTTGCCTCCCCCCGGATGTTCCTGTCACTGAATATCAAAGGATTGTAGTCTTTTTGAAATATAATATGATATTTCCACTCCCATAAATATCTTCATAATTCTCTCTTATTG
>NW_023340246.1:10331150-10331973 GCF_004916995.1 Morone saxatilis
TTTTTTATTTTGGGGGGGGGGGGCGGTCACTGAGAAGGTTTTTCTAAACACCCGCAGTACATTGTTTTACCGTTCACATGAAGGTCCTTTAGAAAACATGTCTGATGACTAAACAGGCTTGCAGCGGGAACATTCAGATTCACAATTGTGCTATCAAGTGACAGATGTTAGCTTTAAACCGCATGAGAATTAAAACCTTTGTACAAATTAATGTTATGATGGTATTACATCAGGGTCTGTGTTTTATTGACGTACAGGGCAGAGTAGAAGGGCCGCGCTTTGTTTCACAAGCTATTTTAGTTCATCTCCCTCTCCCTGACTCTCTCTGTTACTCTCTGGTGGATCCATGTATCTCAGAGGTGATCATCAATCTAGCAGACTCTATTATTACTTTTCCACAAAGTGCTTTGATTTCCAGCCCACCCAGGAGATTAAACCCCTCCTTCCTTTCTTTCCTCTCCCTCCATTCCTTCACCTATGTATTCCTTTATCCTTTCTCTCTTTCTGTCCACTCTGAGTAGCGCAATCGCTCTGTTTTTCTTTCAGTATCAATCCTGTGAACTTTTTTTCCAAAATGTCTTCTTCTCGTAATATCCATTCTCATAGATTATTTCCAACTGGGCCCAAAATGTAGCACCATGTTAGGTATGTTTCTGTATTGTGTAAATACTAGTGGATAAAACGCAGAGGTGGTGCCTATTTAGTGCACTGTGACACCGGAAGCAAAGGGGTTAAAGGTCAGCTCTCAAGAGACACACCTCTCATCCTTGCACACACTTCAGCTGTGCTGGCAAAGGCGTTGAGTTCACACACACACACACAC
>NW_023340246.1:10331996-10334054 GCF_004916995.1 Morone saxatilis
ACACACACACACTGTTACACACATAAACACACAATCCTGCATCCCAGCATGAAAGAACTGCAGCTTAATGCACATGTGCACACAATATTTCAGTCTCTCAGTATCACTCACAATGAATCTATATACAAAGTAAGTCAGCAAAATGCAACTATCATCCCTGTTCTTCTGGTGCAACCCAGCGTTTTTCCACTTCAAGCAGCTCCAGAGAACTCCGGAGACTTGGTTGTTTGGACTTGGCCCTGAGTGGACCAGTGCACGGAGCATCGGTGTGGAATGATGTGGAAGGCCAAACAGGGGATTGTGGGTGCTGGGTATCCATTACATCAGAGGGGACCAAGGCGCCAGTTTGCCATTTGAGACGTGACACCGCCCTGTCCTTGCACTTTATCCTGTTAACTGGCAAGATGTGCTGAAAGTTACACAGGCCCTGTGGGTGGAACAGGCTAATACCAAACACTTAGAAATTTTAATTATAAGGTAGTGTGTGTAGTATATAAGAATATAATTGATTGATTTATGTTTTAATAATAAAAATAGCACATTTTCCCCAAAATATTTTAGATTTAAAACTTTAAATTTAGATGGCGACACACTCGTTAACACAACAAATGACTCTTCATTTAAAAAGGACTATATGTAAAAACACCCTAATAACACAAATGAGCATTTGTTTTACACAAATGAAATGAAAATAAACATCTTCATCATCAAAATTATAACTACAACATGATTCATAAAAAACAGTGATTTTATTTTGAATCCTGTTCTGTATTCAGTAACTGCTGTTACTGATAAAAAAAAATCCACTCGATCTCCTTCACCTAAAGGTGCAACAAAAATGGGCCTTGCTACCAGTTCACTACACATCTTTAGAACCTGCTATCACTCCCAGTTGATAGATTTTTTTAAATGTTTACATCAATAATATTTCTAACCACCAGTTTTCAATTATAAGTTCAAAACCCTGAACATGTATGTGAATATTACAGATTGAGCCTATGTGTGTTTCTATAGGCCCCAGACCTTTTACAGACAGGCCTCAATGTAAATAGCGGGCCTCCTTTAAGTTCTTGAAAAGGTTCAAGGGGTTTCCTATGTAAAAAAAAATAATTCATTAAGGAATCCATCTTCTAAAAAGGAACGAATACTTTTTGAGCAAAACGCTATTTACACTTCTGCATTTTACTGGAGACACATCCACTGTCCCTTGGGGTCCTCCCTTTAGGAACCAGCATGTTAGCTCAGCACCAGTGTCTCCTCCCAGCATGAGGTAACGCCCTCTCTCGCCATGGAGATAAAAACTCTGCTCCGTTCATGAACTCATCTCTAAATCGTGCGTCCGTCCACCCTGTTCATTCCTGTCCAGCCTAAGCTTCCTGCTCCCATGTTTTGAGCCCGCTCCAGTCGGAGACAGTTCACCATGTCCACCGGGTCTCTCAGCGATGTCGACGACGAGCTCCTGGACGGCATCCTGAAGTTTGGCTCTTCCGGTAAAGACTCCAACGAGAGCACAGAGGAGAGCTCCAACTGCGAGGGCACTTGCGCAAATGACGCGCCGGGCAAGAAACGGAAGACAGCGTCCCGGAAAACGGCACCCAAGGGTGTGGCACAGCAGGAGGGCAAGCACGTGCAGAGGAACGCGGCCAACGCACGGGAGAGAGCCAGGATGCGTGTCCTGTCCAAAGCCTTCTCCCGGCTGAAGACTACCTTACCCTGGGTACCACCGGACACCAAGCTCTCCAAACTGGACACACTGCGCCTGGCGTCCAGCTACATCGCGCACCTCCGGCAGATACTGGCCAACGACAAATATGAAAACGGATTTATCCACCCTGTTAACCTGGTGAGACTGGGGTATGGGGGGTATTTAAAAATCAGACTAAGGGAAAGTTAAAGTGAGGTTTAAAAGGTAGGCCTAAACTCTGAAAGGTAGGTTGAACTGAATTTAGTTAAAACCATAATGCTGGTTAGGTTTGTTTGCCTAATAATATTAACTTAATGAGTGATTATGTTTTATTTAAGGCTACACCACTGGGATGTATATATATATATATATAT
>NW_023340246.1:10334063-10347841 GCF_004916995.1 Morone saxatilis
TATATTTATTTATTTATTTATCTGGATTCTAACCCGGGTTGCAAGGCCCCATATGTTCGCTAACAGCGCCAAAGTGACAAATGAGGGTGATAGCTTTGCGAAGCAGGTGCATGACAGGGAGAAGAGCAACAATTCATGCTTTTTAGTCACAATCTGACTCAGAGCAAGTACCAACCGTTATGAAGCATCATTGATCATGATGCTGTAGGCCCATCATTTATGTGAGAGAATAATTTAGAAATAATGCAGCGGTTGCAGAACAACACTGGGGCCTTAAATAATTACCTGAAAATAACTTTAATAATTGTGCCAGATCTCAAATACTATTGCAATGTTTTAAAAATAGAAATTCGACAAAAACACTATAAAGTCACTGTTATAATAAGATTATAAGACTATTACAGATCAGATTTTTGGAGCTGCAGAGGCAAAATTTTGCATGAACATCTGGTGATTGTCTGTTCTTGCCTGGAATTAATTATTCAGCAGATCCTTGCAGGTGATTAATCCACTCATGGTCTTAATTTCGATTTATTTATTGGATGCATTAATTGGCTAAGAAGCTCTTTGTCCTAATTGGCTCTATTTTTCCTTTTTTTTTTGTCCTCCGCAGACGTGGCCTTTCATGGTCGCAGGTAAGCCGGAGACCGATTTGAAGGAGATGCTGAACACAACAAGGTTATGTGGAACAACGGCCTCCTGACGAAACCAAGCGGACACCTCTATCAGTCTTTAAAGGAACAATGATTTTCCACGAAAAAAGAAAGATTTGTGACTGAAACGCACGTCTCATCTCCGCAGACTTTGAGTGGGAACACGGAGAGAGAGAGCAGCATCCCTCTCTCTTCGTTCCCGTAAAAGGAAATTGAGTTTGTATTTAAATGCACTTCTGGTCACCTGTTGTTGTCTTTGCTGGTATATCAAAGGAAAAATGCTTTAAATCGCCTTTTTCTTTATACTCCTGCAGATGCATTTTTTTTTTTTTTTTTTTACTCATGCAGGCCTGCATGGCGGCTGCATTATGATGGATGGATGAGCACATGCAACGTTCAAGTGTCCACTGTCTCAAATGGTTGTACAGATTACATGTATATAAAATATATTTGTATCACTTTTACACCTCGTGTACTGAATGTTTTCTTTTTTCTTTTTCGTTGAAATCTGTTTTGATTCCGTGTGTGGCCCAGTGCTTTGACCCAGTAACCCCTCTTATCGCTCCACTCCTTCAGAAAAAGCAGAACCTGAGCACCAACGAAGCATCAGCGCAGATAAGTCTCTCTCTGTTGTTTCTAAAAGATAACACTGGACGTGGTTGTCATTACATAAACAAACTTTTGCCTTCAAAGATTATTTGGGACCCCAAAAGCAGTTTGTCCTCTTGTAATTTAAACAAGTCAAATTAGGTTTATCTCCCTGCCAATTCCACTGATAACTGTGGGCCCAAAAAAAGGTGTGCGGAATAAACTACAGTGCGAGATTTGTAGTTTACTAACACTGGTCTATTTCACCTTTAAATATTCAATGTAACACTTAATTGCGGACTTTATTTATGACAATAACACAGCTTGTTTACTTCTGAAACAATCCTTTCACTACCGGTGTGTCCAGAAATGTGATTTTCATTCAGCATAACTACATTTAGTCTGATTAACCATCAGGTGTGCAATGATTGGATAGTCTATTTTGGATTCAGCCAATCAGAAGTGAGGACCAGAGCAGAGAGTTGAGGTCATTTTAGACATTTTGAAAGTTGTAAAAAAGAAAAAAAAAGAAAAGAAGCTTTAATCCCGCCCAGACCAGTTGTTTTAATTCGCTCGGGTTATGACCGCTATGTTTACATCATGACCGACAGTTATTTATGCAGTCTGACACGAGGCCTCTCTCTCTCTCTCTCTCTCTCTCTTTCACTCTGTCTGTCTCTCTCTCTCTCTCTGTGGTTTGTTGGGTTAAAATGTCCACATGGTACGTCAACATCACCAGCATCTCTCTGCTTTCTCCTCCTTTTTGTCTAGATGTGGTTGAATGCTAAGAAAGCACAACCTGCCAAAAGCTGCAGAACTCCATTCACATTCAGTGGCTGTTCTATAATAAAACAAACATTTCTACTATTTGAAGCACAAGTGAAATTGCATTTGTTTGCATGTTTAAAGAATAAATGCACATTCACATAGTCCTACAGTCTTTTTCTTTATACAATTCTTAGGACCATGTATCATCATACCTCTGCTCCATTATATTTCAGCGGCAGATATTGTACCATACTCCTTTGCATTGTTCTGACAGCTATTAAAGTTACTTTATAGATACATTTTACATACAAACCTTTTGATGAGTTAATCAAATATGATAGCCTACATTGTTATGGATCAACCTATACCCAACGGGATATGGTCGATTATTACCAACTACAGTTATTACAAAGCCATAGCCAAGGTTGTAGAAAGGAGAAATGCCGATTGATTATGCTAATTTAAATATCTTCTATCTATGATCCATCTAGCTAATGAGACTAAAATAGGCATGCTCCCTTTAGGTCATAACAGTAAAACCCTCATATTTCCAGAAAAAGTAGAGAGGACATGCAGTGGTAGCTGTGGCACAGGGGTTAAAGCGTTAAAATGCTGTTTACACAGTAATGCCTCAATAATGATAATCCAACAATTTTACACTGACTTCAGTCATTCTGCTTCCTAATAAGCATCATACTTCTGCTTTTGATAGTAGGGTACATTTTGCCAGTAAAATGTCTATTTGTTTGCTTAAGAATATTTTGTATGCTTGACTTAAACTTTTACTGGAGTATTTTTTAGAAATTTAGAGATATTTTTACTTTTACTAAGTAAAGGATATGGATACATATGCCACCAAAGCACAAAAAAAGTTTAATTTAATAATTTCTTCCTTTTTTCCATCATTAATGTTTGGAATTTAAATTGTATTTAAATAGTGTTTTTACAAAAAAGTGCTATTTCAAGGTCCTCTTACACCATCTCATGGTTTTCCCCAACAGAACAGTTTTCTCAGCTGTCATGGAGATATTTACATTATTATTTAGGCCAATGTGCTAATTTTACTTTACTTTTCAGTGAGTAGCAGGGGGGATGAGGCTGACTTTACTTGTTCACTTCACTTTGCCTCATGCCTAAAGGACAGTACCATCTATCCTTTAACAGGAACAATAAGATTGAGTGCTGTGGTAATAAAAGAGTCCCACCGACGTCTCTTCAAGGACCCTCACCTAATACATCAGCGGCGGCGTGGCAGGGGCCTCGCCGCCACCTCAAAGGGACCACCGTGGAGAAAATAAACTTGGCCGCCTCTCTCCCAGGTCCAGCTGCAGAGAGCGAGAGAGGAAGAGAGATAGGGAAGGGAGGGAGGGGTCTGTATGAGAGCAGGGCCGGGATTCCCATACTTGCTAATTGTTTTGTTGGACGGCTGCCCAAACTGTGATGTGAAAAAGGTCCACGGGCTGAGGGGAGGAAAGGAATCACATTGTGTTCCAGCTGATCCCATAAAGTTTCCCATCTGCACTCATGGTTCCTTCAGATCACTGGCTTTATATTGGCATAACTGTTTGTCAGGGGTGATATGGCCAATGCAGTATAATAGTGTGAGGGCTAATAGTAAATCGTATATACTGCACATTCCAACATCTCTCTCTCTCGTCTGTCTGTCTGTGCAGAAATATTAGACACATATATATATATATATATTAACCAATGGAGAGACAGATATATTGTGTTTTTTTCAGTATTCTTAATTATTCCGATTCTGTTGAAAACAACACATCACTCCTCTCCTATGTTACATCACTACATCTCATGTCATTACTCCCCCGAAGCTCTCCCCAGGCCCCTCCCTCACATCTATCTGTGCATTCAGTATAAGACTGCCATCTTCTGGACAAAATACAAGGTGTTTTTAGACATCTTGGAACCTGACAACCATCTGCAGACTTCCCATTGATGGCCATTTTTCATGCTGCAAAATTCTACGCATGAGTTTGAACACATGTGGAAAATACGCACAAGAGATACATTTAGAGATTTATTTGGATGATTATAAAGACATGCTGATTGTAACACATTGTAAATATTTTAGATTGACGGCATAGGCTTCACAAAACAGAGCACACATTAGACTTTTTCACAGCCGCCATTTTAATATGAAATAGTCGGGTAAACAAGGTTTTACCAATGCTAATACTAATTAAGGTTCTGTTCCATTTAGGTCAAACAGAGTCAGGGTGCTTCATTTATTACGTTTTGATGGATTGTTTCAAATTGGTTTGGATTAACATCACATATTGAAAAGCAAGAAACCACTGAATGTGCTGTGATTATTAACATTATCATAGATTGCATTCTGCTTTGGGAGGACCAAATGTAACTCATCACCGACATTCAGCTCTAGAATAACAGCATTTGACAGGTACTGAAAAGATGAAGAATACTTGCCCTGCAAATTAAAAACAATGGATTTCCCGTTATGAAATAGTTGAACTCCCATGTTTCCATCACTTGTATGACCACATATAGTAAATCTGAAATAGTACACTCCTTTCACTGGTGCAGTGAAGTAACCAGTGCTTGGACTGTAGCTGTTACCAACATTGGTGAAGACCTTGCTGAACCTTAGGACTGTTGCAGTATTGTAAGGCCCTACACCTGCTGAGTTTGTCAAAGCAGCATAAAATGCCACCTTTTCACTTGCATTGGTTAGACTATCCAGTCGGTGCTCAGTAGTGTTCATCCTGCCTGTTAAAGATGTAACCTCAGCTTCTTGAGCTGTGTTCTGAGCCTGCAAGTCATCCATCTTACACATTACGAGCTGTAGCTCAGTGTCACTGACTGCCACTCTGGCTTCTAGGGACAAAAGTTCAGCTGTCTGGTTTTTAAGATCAACCCTCAGCTCCATGTTTACTTGCTTCAGCTCTTCCACTTGCTTCGCGCTGGTTCTCAGACTCTCCTCCATGGCAGTGTAATTTCTCTTCAGCTCCTCCAGGCTGGTTTTAGTGAGGGCAAGCTCCAACTTCTGCTCATCTGCCTGTATCTCTGTAACCCTCAGTCTGCCTTCCATGTTCAACAGCTCCATCTTCTGCACCATCACCATGTCTCTCAGAACTGTCATCTCCTCCCAAATGTCAGGGTTGTTGCTGGTCTGGCAATTATAAGGGTCCAGAGGCTGCCTTTTGTTAGGCAGGGAACTGTGGGGTTTGGTCTCCCCTTCTTCACTTGCTTGCACCTCAAGAGCCTGTGAACCCAACAGGCAAAGCATGAAAAACAGCGAAGATAAACCAGCTCTCATTATTGCTGTCTTCAGGGGAAAATGATATATGGGTCTTGGTCACCTTGTTTATATAAGAGAAGCAGCTGATGTCATGAAAGCTGCAGGGTGGGTTTTTGATAAACAGGTTGACAAACTCTGCTTAAAAGGTAAAGGCGGCACAAAGATAAATAGAGACAAACGATAGCATTTTGGTACAATACAAGGTCATGTGAGAAATCCCAGGTGGTGCTTCACTGAGGAGGGTGGTCTGGTGGTGGGGTTGTTTTGGGTCAACTTGTTCCTCTGTCCTTTTAACTGGTTTTGTGTTTTTTACCCCCCTATGTTTTGTTATATCAGAGGATTTAGAACTTGAGAATTTTGTTTGTAATTGGATACATTATTTTATTGTAAATTAATAAATAAGTAGTAGTAGTAACATCTTTTGGAGTTCTGCTGCCAAACACCAATAAGGAACAAAATGTTGCACAAAAAAGAGAGACTTGAGAAAATTGAAGTGAAGTGAATGAAGTGTCAGTTGAGTATTAGATGTATTTTGGAATTTTTGTGTCATTTTCTGTGTGAGAGAAGAGAAAAGAGTTGTGCTGCTTCAATCTGTTTTTTCAACTGTTCAGTCTCTGCAAAGTACGGCCATGACTGCCTATTTTTTATTTTTATTTTATTTTTTTTATTTTTTTATTCCTTTTTTTTTTCTGCCAATATGTTCTAAGTTAGTGACCTTACTTCCAGAAGGTGTCTTCTTACATAATGTTTGCAATGCAGAATGTTCGCTCCAAGCTGACACATACAGAGACATGGAGAAACACTTCTGTCATGTGTTCATATCACCAATTTAAAATTCTGTATAGTTATTGGTTTCAAGTGCTCTCACTTGTATACTTTCAAATATAGTTGTGGTTATGGATGGTGTTTGTTGAGGTGGGATTCCTAGTGTTTACGTAAATGTATGAGAAATGCATCATTTAAATTGTCCTTTATTTAGATTTAAACTTCTATTTAAATTAGTTGAATAAATCCATGAATTCAACTGGCACCATTTGGGATTTCTTCCATAGCCCTTTTTTATCTCATGTCTCTTTCGTCTGGGCTTGTACTGTTTATTAAAAACCCTGCCCAATGATCTATCAAGCACACATGCTGCGGCTCTCACGACAAAAGTCCAGTTAACGCTTTGCTTTGTAGAAGGAAGGTAACCAAGCCCCATACGTCTCTATTTTATCTGTCGAGAAAAACATTATTACTATTTCAAGTAACAGCAAAACTCTTTATTATAGTTAATGAACTGACATGGAAAGGGTTGACCAGATATTTTTACCAGAAGGTGGCAGCCTTATGGGTGACACACATCATTTTGAGCAGTGGTTGGAAGCATGAAACGTAATGGATGAATGGCTGCCATTTGACACGAACTGACATCATTACCAGCTGCGCTTCAACCTCAGTCCCTCAGTGTTTCTGTGCAATTATTTAATCTAACAGTGGATTTGTAGCTTTGCACACAGATGTCCATCACTTACAATTTACTAATGTTCCAAAAGGAGAAACAGTGTTTAAAAATACTTTTCAGGAACCTGCTAACGGTATCTATTTGAACCAGTAGATGGCAGCAGAGGATGCAATATAATGGAAAAGGTGTAAATGTCAAAAAAAGAAATAGGGAGAAGCAAGAGAGATGCATTGCATGGATTTTTGAGGATTTGTAAGATGATGACATGGCACAGCGATTAAATGGAGCACAGAGTATTTGGACAAAATGGAGGATCACAGCAGGAGCGAGGAAGCGTCAAAGTAGAAATATAAACTTGTTTAAATGTTTTGGTAAAAGAGTGCTGACTGCTGTGGCTGGTTTTTAACATTAGATATAGTGAGTGCTGAACATCAGTGTGTCACACTCATCCCGCTCATCGTGCATTTAAAAAAAATTGCCAGATACATTAACATGACTGAGGTTAGGGAACAGCTGGTGGTGGTGTCAATTTGTATCAGATGGCATGGTAGCCTGGCACAGCAGCTACCAGAGTAGAGAAGATGCCAAAGATAGCTGAGGCCTGCCCAGATCACCTACCCATGTTTATTGGCATGCTTACATTTGTGTGTGTGTGTGTGATGACTGGCACCAGTTTGGGATTATTAAAAGGAGCACAGCAGGTGTCTGCCATGAGACTTCTGGCCTTTACATCATTGCCGGAGCCATGTATGCAGTAAATTATCTGTATTTATCTTCCACGTTCTTCTTGTCACAGAAATAAAATGCTGTTTGCCTTTTTGCTTTTTAAAAACAGCTGGTCCAATAGGAAGAACCTTTTTAATTTTGTTGACCCCCACTTGACCTTCCCATTAACAAGATTAGGTGTGAAAGAAAAAAAATATATAGAGCAGCTATGTTTTCAAGAATAAATTGAAACGAGATATTATAACTGTTCTGCTGTGTCAGTTTGACCTTTTTCTAGCGTATGGTCCATCACTGAGGTTGTGTGCTATACATAGTGTGTATTTTAATTAATTTGTTAAAATAATAATAACACCAATGGGGAAGAGGCACTGAAATACCATTAAGTATCAGAGTCACTGGTGTGTGTTTAAAGAATTTTGACAATTTGGGAAATAATAAGTGACTTCCTGAAGTATCTGCTGGTGGCCTGAAACCCTGAAGAAATGGTGCAGCACATAACTCAGGTAAACACAACTAAATCTTTTTTGTATGGATTTAAAAAAAACTTTTTAAAACATGTTAATTAGTGATCTATAGAGGTGCTGATAGGTGGATTTTGTTACTTTTGCAGAGAGCCAGGCAAGTTGTTTCTCCTTTTTCTGGTCTTCAGGACAAGCAAAGATAACTTAGTTCCAGCTTTATTTTGAATGGAAGCTTCTCATATAACCCTTGGCAAGAAAGCAAATACGCATAGTTTCCAAAATGTCAAGCTACTCCTTTAATTATGTAATCTTGCTATTTGGTTAATACTTGTTGGTGAAAAGATAGGTTTGCATTTTATTTTGCTGGTATTGGTAAAAATTCACTTAAAAGCGTTTTTGTTTTTGTCACTCACATCAAAGATCAGAAAACATCACTTTGCTCTCACACACACACACAGCTGTCAGGTAGACAAGAAGAGCAGATGAGTATCCATCTCTGCTTGGGTGCTTTCAACCATTCTCCTCCTCCTGAGCCATTATACATAAGTGAAAAACAATAAATTTCACTTTGAAACCCAAACATAAGCTCAAAGAGGTGTTTGTGTCTCAAGCCTTGAAGTACTTGCTTGCACACACAGATTTATGTAGCCTAAAGTACTTCACCGTCAGCAGACTGTGAAGGAATTTGACCTAAACATGGTGGTTGTCAGCCCATGCTTTAGCGATTATGTTACAATAATTAAAATCACTAATGTATGTGGAGGCCACTCATTTTACAAGGTAGGCAGGGAAACAACTGAAATTTGAAAGTGTGCTGCTCAGACTAAATTAAGTATTTATTTGATATGTGGAAGACTGAGGATGGACAGTCAACTTGACTACAACGTGACTCTGATTGATAGATGATTGTTAGGCCTGCATAGAGAAGTCAAGAAGTCACTCAAAGCCTTGAACTGCTAAGCTTATAAAATATAGTATTGTAATTGGACAGTTTAGGTCTTAGGGAGTGTTGATAGTCAAATGCAATTTGGGATCAAAGAGCAAGCAAAGGGTAAAAGAGGTCACTCTTACACACACACATCCATGCTGTAAGAGCAGTGTTAGTAGAAGGAAGGGGCGCCCGACTAAATGATGTTTTCCCAGGTGGGCACAATTACCTGTTCATGGAGTGTGTGTGTGTGTCTTACACAAGCCTCGGTATGTGTGTGTCCACGTGTGTGTCTGTGTGTGCATAAGAATTATCCACATGTTGTTTTTAGAGGATTCAGGTCTATTACAATTAGGAAGACATGAATCAAAGTCAGACTCCCACAGTCCTCTGCAGACCACTCGAGAACCATCAGCTGAGCAGCAGAGAGTCAGACAGCGTCCTGATGCTTTTCTTATTATTACCACTTAGAATAATATCGTGCAGACAACTATGATACCTCAGCAGCGTCCCGGGTTTATTTAACAAGTGGCTATTCATTCCCAGTTAGAGCAGAGCACTCACAAAGCCAGAGGGAGCAGGATGATGATGGGTCACTGCATAGGGGAGCAGAACACAAGCTCTCACTGTTGAGTCATGGAGTTTATGAGAAGCCGAGGCTAATCCTCAGTGAGTGTGTGTGTGTGTGTGCGTGTGGACAAAAATCCAGTCCCAGTCTGTTTGTGTGGAGGCATATGACGTGCAGGATTTCACTCAGGGAGTGATACAAACACCTGCTTTAGTGCTTATCAAACTGAGGCGGTGAGTGTGTATGCACGCGTGCGGCCTTGCGTGTGCACATCTGAACTAGCGAACATGTGTCTCATTATACGCTGAAATCACTCACAGGTGACTTTGTTTATTTGATCTTAATTAAGCCTGTGCCTCTTCCCACATGGAAATCTGACCAAGACTTTCTTCTTCTATTAATTCCAAACAACGTTCCAAGGATTGTGGTGAAAACCCAGAAGAAGAAGAGAAACGGGAAAAAAAAACACATTTGTCAAAACTGTGCCCGCCCTGATGGCTGTAACAACGTGCCATTTTTATCCACACTCCACCAAAATGGGAATACCTCGGAATGCCAAGCACACATGGGCTCAATTATCATCCCATGGAATTCTGCAAAAAGTAAAGTCGACAATAAGGAAAATATTCCTCTAATCTGGGGTCTTCCTCAAGCTGGGTGTGAAGGAAATTTAGGGGGTCCCCGTTTTAATTGGGTCCAGATTCGACCACCCTATGGAAAGTGGGCCGGGACAGTTTTTTTAGTGGGGTTATTTTGTTGAAAAAAGGGACTATTTTGGTTGTACGTGAATAAATGTCTGACTTTTCAGAGGGGCTTTCTGCAAACCAGATCAGACTGCCCCAGTGTTATAGGAAGCAGATGGACAGGACCAAGGAAAGAAAACAGTGAGTCCCATAAGAGAGGAAGAGAGAAGTTCAGAGTGAAATATAGACATATGTGGTATGTGAATATGAGAAAAAAAAAAGACAAAATGTTCTTAAATTCAGCCTTATTGATCAAAATGTGTGAGTGCAAGAATTAAACTACATTGGACAGTAACGGTACATTAAAGTCTGATCACCCTCTTTCTTAATGAGTTAAGCATTCAATACCACAAGTTTGACACCATGAAAAACCACTAATCTCCATACACTCACAGACTCTCTCACACACACAGTCACACACACCTGTATTTTGACAGATTTATCTGGTGAGCAGAGTGACGCAACTCAACAACTGCACTTTTATTCCAATGACAGCTCAGAGAGGCCACAGTAAAAGGAGAAGTATATTAATGCACACAGTGAGGGAACGGGAGGAAATTGAGAGACTGGCAGATATGGGGAGTTGGAAAGACATTAAATTCACTCACATCTTTATTTTTCCTTTTAAAACATAGGAGGCAATGCAGACCACACAATAGTACATCTGGAAAAGTGACAACCCTTTAAAGGACTAGTGTGTAGGATTTAGTGGCATCTTGGGTTAAGGTTGCAGATTGCAACCAACTGATCATCCCTCCACTCACACTCCCCCCTCCTAGTGTGTAGGAGAATCTACAGTGGCTGCAAACCTGCGGAAAACATGGAAGGCCCTGAGCCAGTGTTTGATTTGTCTGTTCAGGGTTACTGCATAAACATGGCAGTGCAACATGGCGGACTCCATGGAAGTGGAACCACTCCCTCTGTAGACATAAACAGCTCATTCTAATGTAATGAAAACCCAAAGATTCTTATTTTCTGGTGATCCCTAAATCTTGCATTGGTCCTTTACCAGAAGAAAGTATAAAAGAATGACACCACTGTAAAGTTCTAACAAACTAACAAAAGTACAACAAATTTTATAGTAATAGACATCAACTAATACGTAAATGCAGACATTTGCAGTGCAGCAAAAGTTGTTGCCTCATTTCATGTGCAAATTAAGTGATCTAATACTTTGTGAGTTATTGATCCTTTGGTCCTGTTACTGTAGAGTTGAGGCTGTAAAAAGCAGTGCAGAGAAGGCAACAACTCAAACTCTGACGAGGATGTCAGGAATGGTCATGTTTTTCCTCACTATTATCAATGTTTTTATTGTGCTTTGCTCAAAACTCATTGGCTCTTCCAGCTCTGCACTCTGTTTTTGTTGCCCTACCAGACACAGTTCCAAAAGTTAAAACAGATTCAATAAAACTCTGCTGAAAGGTCAAACACTAAAAGGGTTTATTTTTTGTAAGAAAAACACACACTGCTGCGCCTTAATACAGATTACATGTGTATTTCTCTAAAAATTTCCTCTGAGCAACGTTTTGATATTTATAACTGTCCAACTCCCTTGCCTGCCTTAACAGTGGGCGCAGAGCAGGTTACAATCTAATATAAGCCATGATCTTAGTTTTCAAAATATTTAATTCAAGTATCCGAATTGCAGTAGCATAAAAACTAATTGTGCTGCTTCTACAAAAGATGAAAGGCTCAGTCACACCAGCATTTGATTTTGTGGGGAAACAAATTCAAAATGAAGGACGTTTTTGTTGCATTTTGCATCATCCACATTTATTTAACCTCCTCTAACGTAGCTCCAAAGAAGAGGAATGGTTTGCAAACAGTAATGAGACATGAGTTGATGATAAATATGTGTTTTATGACCCCGTTATTAGCAACTGAATGAACAAATTGCTAGCTTGATAACTGAAAATTGATAACTTTGAACTGAAAAAAAGGATGCACCGTCCTGAGGGAAAAAAATCAGGGGAGATTTAATGACTATATGCACTAGCATATTCCCAGTTTGTCAGCCATCGACTCCCTTAGTAGTCCGTAGTCTATTTCATTAAGACCAGGAGATGAATTTTGCTTTGTCACTTCTTGGAGGCATCTTCTACCGCATTGCCTTAATTCACACTGTGATAGATCTATGGATCTACGATTTTTAAATTTTTAAATGTATTTATGTGTGTATTTGAGGCTCACAGAGAGCGAGACTTATACTAGACCTCACAAGCTGAGAGTTTCATCAGCATTTTAAGTGTGTGCTGTCTGGGGGAAAAACACAACACCCACATACTCACCCATTCACTTCACCCTCACTCACCCTCTCCATCCCGGTCTTTCTCTCTAGATGCCATTTGTCCACCTTGGTACTCTGATGCCCTTCCGGAGAGCTGAGTATCAGCTTTCTTCCCCAGCGGCCCCCAGCTCCCTCCACCATGCATTTTTAATGGACACACTCGTGCAGCGGACAAATGATTTTTATTTTTGACAGGGGAGGGCTGGCTCCAGTTACATAGGGATGGGGAGCGAGTGTGCATGCACCTGAGTGCGAATGGTGGAGAATGCACACACACACACACACTACAGAGACAACCAAGAAAGAAAGTCAAGAACAACCCAGCTATTTCATAAGTGCTTAAAGACTAGATCTTTCCTCAAAATTCATATAGACAGCCTTATTAGACCATGTATTTATTTATTATACTTTACAAAACACACACACATCCTACACTTACCAAAAAGTGGTTTATTAATTCACCACTTGGATTATGATGGGCTGAAGTCCAGAATGATGAAAGCCCACCAAGGCCTTCATTAAACCAGGATTAGAGCCAGTCTAAACCCATTAACTCTGGCTTAAAACCACTTTAATTCCAATCAAATCAGAATTAAAATTCACACTGTGAGACACTGTGCACCCTGCACATTGTGACAGCATCAAACCATCTAACCGTGTGTGTGTGTGTGTGTCTGTGGTAACTTTACATTATAATCTCCCCTGTACTGGCTTTGCCCCTGTACGGGTGTAATCTGTTCATTGAGAGAGGAGAGATATTACTCTTAATAGAAAAGATAGCATTACCAATAAAGGGATATTCCTTTAATTTAAGCAATAGGAAGGAGGGGAAGAGGGATGAGTTAAGATCATACAAATATAAGGCAGCACTTTAAAGGAATAGTTCGATATATTGAAAAATAAGCTTAGTGAATTTTTTCTTTTTTTTTTG
Organism: Morone saxatilis; assembly: GCF_004916995.1. Classification (NCBI taxonomy): domain Eukaryota; kingdom Metazoa; phylum Chordata; class Actinopteri; family Moronidae; genus Morone; species Morone saxatilis. The sequence continues at coordinate 10,347,441 of NW_023340246.1, forward strand.
TTGAGGCTGGAACCAGCATAGTTACCTTAGCATAAAAGCTTGAAACAGGGGGAAACAGCAAGCCTGGCTCTGTATCCCACCTTCCAAGAAATAGCTAAAATCATAAAACTTCTAACACAGCTTTTATAAAGATTTTGATTGGTTTTGTGGCCATTGTTTGGAAATGAAATATTTTTAACCCAATCAGAAAGTTACAGTACTCTGTATGCTTATTCCTACAAAGCCTGTTTAAAGCTAGAAGTAAATATAAGTTAAGTAAATGTAATTTGTTAGTTTCCACCTCTAGAGAAAGGAAATGATGGAGAGAGAGAAAATGTTAGGCAGGTTAGCTAAAAGAGCATTCCCAGGTGTGACCACAGCATTCCCTCCATACACTAACAAACCACTGTGTGTGTGTGTGT
>NW_023340246.1:10347879-10352490 GCF_004916995.1 Morone saxatilis
GTGTGTGTGTGTGTGTGGGTCTGAGGTTAGTAGCTCCTAGCCAAACTGGAGCTGAACCTCAGTCCTGCAGCCAATAACAACAACTTCTAACTCAAGCGCACACACGCATACACACAAACACAGACTTGGTTAAACACATTTGCACTTTGAGAGGTGACAAGTGAGGATAAAATGATTTTCATTTGAACACACATCTTTTTTTAAATATTTGATGAAAAAGTCATTTAATCCAGGGTGACAAATTTACTGTGTCCTTGAAATAATAGCGAATGTGTGTTTTCGGTTGTGTGAGTGAGTGTGTAGCAATGAATGTGTTTGAGGCCTTAAAGCTTTCCTGTTGGTATGTAAGGACATGAGCTCAGTTTCACTTTATTCCCCTTCTCTTAGCCTTCTTTCTTCCTCGTTTTAAGCTCCTATTTGAAGCCGGCAATGAAAAAGACTCGGTTTAATATCTGCTGAAAGTGTGTGTGAGTGTGTGTGTGTATCATATGATCAACTGTATTTGCATGCCTTAATATTGAGTATGTGCTTGTGCATTTAAATGAGCCTGTGTGTTTAATTATGTGAACGAGTATGTGGTGTGTGTGTGTGTGTGTGTGTGTGTGTAATGCGAGCCTCTTTGTGACACAGCAGTTGGCAGATAGAGGGGACTAAGTTACCCAAGCTCCCTTGGGGCATTCACATTGTGGAGGGCTGTCTGGGGCACCGCAGTGGTATGTATAGGTGAGTGAGTGTGTGTGTGTGTGTGTGTGTGTGTGTGTGTGTACATCCCCTGGAAACATGATGGTTCAGAGATGACAGGAAGGGAGGATGACAGCCTTAGACAGAAAAAGAGGTGAAATGAAATTGGGAGCATGAAAGAGTGAGGAGACGATGAGAAGGACAGAAGAACAGAGAGAGGAAAAGAGGAACAGATTAGAGAAAGGACTCAATAATTGTAATAATTTGAAAACTTTGAAGAAGAGTCACAGTACTCCTGATTGATTAGCACCACATCCACTAAAATGCATCAAAATATCCTGTATTAAAACAGTTGTCTGTAGTTGCTTTTGACCATTTTTAACTGTGCAGATATCAATTTTCTATGCACCAATTTCTTTTTAATCTGGAAATTGTTTGGAGAAGACTGCAACTTGAATTAAAAGCACATGATCTTGGAATCTGCCTGTAAACTTTTATTGTGAAAATAACTTTAAAGCTGCACTAATTAATATTTTTATATCAACAACAGATTTAATGACTGTGTAATGTGAAAGAGGTCGTTCGTAGTAGCAAACTCAAACAGAATTTTTACCTGACTCTGCTGTTCCCTTCAACAATATGGAGCGTTTTAGCATCTTTATGCTCATTGTTTTGGTTTTACAGCCTGAAACTTTGTTTTGGTTCACTCTCAATGCTCTCATCAAATCCAGGCAGCTGTTCTCTTTGAAATACTAAAATAAACCTATTGTAAGGTACCTGCCCTGCACCAGACAGATAATGTCTGGACATGGTGAACATCAAGCAGCTGGAGTTGGTGGAGACCAAAACAGATCTCAAAAAAGGGTGAATGTTAGACTAACATTTGTCAGGTGGCCAGAAACATGACTCTAAATGAAGTCCATGGTTGCTCTGTGTCTGCTGGAGGTGTAAACAGGCAACTGTTTGCTAATGCATTCCATTTACAATTTTATATGGTGATCATATGGCAGTGTAGTGTTTTCAGCTGCCCCCAAGTGCCCAAAAAATGAATTAATGCTGCTTTAAACAGATCACTAGAAATTCCTCCATAGAAGACCATAAATATATATTTTGATAATCTATGTTTTAGAATAAGAGTAAAGTACATCTAGTTTAATGAAAATGCTGCTTCGACAAAACACTGAGTTAGCCTTTATGTAGGCTAAACACAGTAGCAGCTGCTGGATGTGACCAAACAGATGGCACAGGTAAGATACAAACACACACACACACATACACATAGGGTCCACTCACCTGATGTGACGCATTAGGTATGCACACCTTACCTGCTGGTGTAAGATATGAATGAACAAGGATGAGATTTAATGGCTGTTTTACATACCCATTATCTTACTTTCTCTTCATCCTCTTCCTCCTGCTTGTTCTTTCTCCATCTCCCCTCTCAGCGCCAGCTCCATTCAGCCCAAGCTTGTTGTTTGAATGAGAGGAGCGGACCACCCTGGGGAGAAATGGGGGGATCACATTACGCCCAAAAATGTAGAGGGCCTACAAAAGGGCCATGAGACATCAGGGTGAGGGAGAGAGGGCGGCAGAGAGAGGGAGAAATAGGAGAGGACATGAAAGAGTGCATTAGTGCGGGGGGAGGGAGAGATTGATTGGGATGGAGAGATGAGGGAATGGATAAAGAGAGGTGGAGGTGAGAGAAAGGAGGGGTGGAATAGGGTGAAACACTTTTTTCTTTTTCTTATAATGATCTACACTCTTGTATTCAGTATTGTATATACTTACACCTGGCTATTTCTCTTCCTAGCTTTTATTGTGTAAATAATTTACATTTAAATTCAAACTGGGTCTTAATTTTTGTAGTTTTGGTCATCATTCCAATCAGTAACAATTAGATGTTCTCGCTAAATTATCTGCTGAGAACTAGGAATGTGTCACACGAGAGAAGAATCAAAAAGTCGGGCACTCATAAAGGTTTTAATCAACATTACAGGGCAGTCACACTTATTTAGAAGAAAAAACTGAGGAAAATGTTAAAATGATTCCCTAAATTGAGTTTACAGACCAACTTTGTGTCTCTTACAAAATTTGTTTACATACATTTATATCCTAACAGCAAATGCATTGAGTAAAAGACACACAGATTAGGATTTTATCAACAAAATTAGGAAACATTTTTGCAAAAAGTTCCAAAATGTACTGAACATATCTGCAAAACGCTGACTGACTGATTTGCGTTCCCTACAATATTCACTATTATATGAACCAAAGCATGATGAAACTGTTTTATGGCTATGATTAGATACTCACTTGGTTAAAGTTGGGGAAAGAGTACTGTCTTGATTTACTACTGGAAGATTCATCACTGACTTGAAACAACAGACACAACATTTTATATTTACTATTATAATATTGAATCAAACTATGATGTTTCCCTAACTTTAACCAAGAACATTTAGTGGCCCAAACCCCTAAACCCCGGTTTCAATGACAGAGTCCTGCACCTTGTTGCCCGCCATCCACCCAAAGTACAAGACTGTAACACTTCCTGGACCTGAAAAACTGTTGCCAGCAAACATAATACAGGCAGAAATCACATTTGCTTCAAAATGTAATTTTTAGAAGACAGATTTGTTGTTTTTCAATACTCACAATTACAGTACTGTAGCTTACCAGTGCAATGAATCATTTCTGATATTTTGACTGTGCTCAGTTTCGGTTTTACCACCAAAGAACGTGGTTTGGAAAATATTGAACTGCTCATGCTATTCCCAGATCTCTGTGAACACTTTGGTGAGCACATTGTTGTCATAACGAATATAAACTATGTCCAAAACTACTAAATTAGACGGAGTGTTCCTTTAATTCAGCTCTGGTATGCATGTGACACATACACACATTTTTAAATCCTGCAAACCACTAACCACACTGATCGCTATCTAGAGTATCTATTCAAGTTAATGTATACCTGTTGATTCAGCAGGACTGACATATATTATTAATGTGTTAACTATCCTGTATGACTAAGCAACATACGTAATTGTAGATGTGAGATGGAGGCAGATAATGGATGGAGGGTATATGAGGCCTTCTCGTCATTAAAGTTACACGTTGCAAGTCAAAAAGTAGTGATTCACACACATCATAGCTTTTTCATACCACTAAATTCATCTTCTTATCTCACAGAAGCAAATGCATTCTTTACTGAAGCTGCAGTTTCTAATAAATGTCCTTAGGGGGCGCTGTGAGTCAGGGCTTTGGGATTTATCTGTAGAGCATAACTCTTCCTATTGCCTTCATTGACATTTAATGATAATTATAACTTGGGTCACACTAGGGGCAGATGTACACACACACACACACATACACATACGTTGCCTGGTTAAAATCATGAAGACATTAGCGGTAACTTGATGCTGAGTGAGTATTGATCTGCTCTCAGGGGGCTTAGAGAGTGAGAGAACACTAGACAGCACTTTATCACAGCACTTGACCATCTAAACTGGCCAGTGCTATATGTGTGTAGGTGTGTGCATGTGTGTGTGCGTGTGCGTGTGCGCGCACACACCAGAGTAATTCCCCCTCTGTCTTTGATGAGCAGGTTGGTCCAAGGCTCCGGGCTGAGTTCTGTAAGATGCTTCACACTTGGATGATTCGCTGGTGTTTGTAGTTTTCCACGCATTGCTTCTGTCTGTCATGTGTCATGTGTCTGCAGGAATACTGAGGACTTGATGTATGTACGGTTGCATGGAGGCCTGTAATACATGGACTTGTTGTAGTGTGAGACGCTCATAAGATTTGCCGCCTGTCATCGGCTCTTTGTCCTGGCTATCTTGCATCTCTTGTGTTTGACGACCTGGGAACAAGAATGGGCTGTGAATATGTTAAACTCACAAAAAGCTCAAAAGGCCCATATCTAAGGCGATC
>NW_023340246.1:10352590-10353822 GCF_004916995.1 Morone saxatilis
TTGATATCTGCTTACTGTTTTGGCTGCAGTTCAGAGCCGTGTTGTCACTCTGATTACTGGTCCGCCTTTGATCTCTCTATCCTGAGTCATTCATTTTCAACGTCTTTGTCACTCACACATGTGATTTATGAGTAGCACACTCACATAAAATATACGACACAAACATCAAAATGCAAAACCCATGTACAGTATAAACACACAAATAGCTTTTGAATGCCTTTTAGTTCATGAAAAATTTAAATCATTGATGTTAAAAGTGATTGATTCTCTTTGTAAAGTTTTGGGACAAAACTAATTTCCACACAGTTACAAAAACAATTTCCAGCGCTTTGAAATTCCTCTGATTAATGTGTTTATTTCAGTAGAAAAATGGGACTTTCAGTAAAATAACATCTGATGTATTCTGCTCAGTGGCTCCTTGGTGCTCTCTGGTCAACATCGGATGATTGATCATTCAAAGGGGATTTTGAGAAAAACAATAAACGTTGGATACGCTGGTTTACCGTCATTCCTTTGAGCTAAAGTAATGGTTTATACAGGGAGAATGATGATTTGTGGAGAGAAAAGTAAAAATTCCTAAAATGTGAAATCTGCCAGGTCTTTGCTCAGTTGCATTAGAATTAGCACACTTATGGATCAATTTTAACTTGATTGCTATGAATCCTCTAAAGACTTCTACTCGCAAAATGACACATTTATGCCAAGCAGCCAAATTCCCTTTCATTCTTGTATTAAGTCTTGGATAGAGGTATGAAAACATTTAAATGTCCTATTCTGAATGTCAAACCAGGAAAGTATGCTTTGCCTAATGAGTAATCACTTAAGCTGACCCTCTAGCTTTCTCTAATGACAGACTTATACAGTTTGAAATTTATCTTGGGTAATCGGGGGGAAAGTCCCCTCATGACCACCTTTGAGTAAATGTTGTCAGTCAATCTCTGATTCATTAGCCCTGAGAAAACTGGACTCAGAAACACTCATCATGTAAAACATGCAGAGGAATACCGAGTGAATGAGAGACGCCTGTATGCCCGTTTCTCCCTCTATTTCCTTTTCTTCCCTCAATCCTTTTTCTCTTTTAATTTGGCCCCCTTGGTTTGTTTTTCTTCATTCTTTCATTAGTTGAAAAAACATAGCAGGCATTCCAGCTGTAATACCACTGAGATTCAGTATCAGTGTGGGGATTCGGACTCGTGTGTGTCAGCGGCTAACAGACACAGAGAGAGAGAGAG
>NW_023340246.1:10353872-10354125 GCF_004916995.1 Morone saxatilis
GAGAGAGAGAGAGAGATGGCAGTACACTGGAGAGACGTTAGGCATTGCCTCATAATGATTCATCCCTGTGCTATGTGGCAGACACATCAGCCATCAGGGGCATTATGGGAATACTGGAGATTTCTAATGAGGACATTCAGACAGGCTGAGAGCTGCATTTTGTTTATTGTAATTGTTTTTGCTGACAGAAATCAAAAGAACCATGTTACTGCAGAAACCCTGGACCCCGGTGCATGATTGATCATTGCACATT
>NW_023340246.1:10354209-10356632 GCF_004916995.1 Morone saxatilis
TACATTTATGTATGAAACATGATACATACTTGATACATTTGATTTGATATACATTTTCATTTTCATATATATGACCCATAAAGTAATCAAACATTTGCCTCAACAGATGTGTTGTCCAGATAAGCAAACACTCACCCAAAAGAGGTAAGCATGATAAAAAGAAGAAAACTGTCTTAATCTTAGTCTGATGATAGAAAAATATATTTACATGATTAAACTCTAAAAGTCTATTTGTCTCTAAAACATACATACACCCCATTAGCTATACCTGCTTATGCTAAAAACAGTTGAAAATTAAGTCAAATTATTACACTTTACATATATGTGTCAATATGTCCAATGTAGGTGATACTGTAAATATTTAAGGTTTCAAGGCCTCATCTTGTTGTTGGACCACTGCAGCAATGCAGGATGTTTATCTGGGTTGTCTTGTCCTCACTAACAATTCAGCTGGAAGGATTTTTATTTTGTCACAAAAATATGGAAAGACTGTTTCTGTGAACGTGTATCTGATGGTGTGTACAAGTGTTTTACTATCAAGGTCTAAAAATGATAGTATTCCTTGGTCATAATCAAGCTGCACTCTGACCTTACCGGGAAATGGATATTTCAATCTAGTTCCCCTATTATTCTCTGGAGTAAATTCACGGAGACTATCAGAGGTAGAATACAGATAGATGCTCCAGATGTTCACAGAGGTTTGATTCTTGATTCTAGAAGCCACACCAAGAGCCCAGAGACCCCCCACCTCCACATCCCAGCTGTGTTTTCCAGAGGTAAAGCCTTCAGAGCCGAGAACAGTTACCGCGCTCAGCCTTTCTGGGTTTTCAGGAAGCGCCTGATAGTTGGTACGCTCTGTTGTTAGGGTCATCTGTTCTGATACAGTCAGTTGGGAGCCACTAGTGTTGGGGTCTAGAGTTACAGGAGCTTCAGAGAAAGAAAAAAAAAGAAACAAAAGGTAAAGTTTATTTAGATGATTATTAAGATAAAGGTTTTCCTGAAGGCTGTGGTGAAAGAAATTTTATCAGTAACCTATACATGCCGTTTAACGCAGATTAACATGTCAAAACAACTTTGCTTACTGTATTGGATTATATTTTTCATTTTCTCCCAGACTGTGAACAGCAGGTTCCCAAGGTGTTTGGCCTCATCGATCAGAGCTCCTGATGGAGTCTCTGGTTGTTGCAGGTTACACTGGGAGCTGAAAGAACATTAAGAAAACCCAGATTACTGGTCAAATGATTTTAAATAACCTTACAAATACCTTAAAAAATATTGTACCTTATTTCATTATATCAGACTCATTTTAATTTTTCATGGCTAGTAATTGTAGCTAGAACATATAGCAAGAAATTGTTATACTTATATGTTGACAAGCTACACACAGGTGAGATTTATGCTTTATTGCTATGTTTCTTTTTTCAAACTTCCCCACCTTCAATCATGGCAAAAACTGAAAGCAGCTCCCCTCTCCCCTTAACTTTTTAAGGGAATGCATCCAGGATGTGGATGAGACAGTCCCAAACTACCATCACACTGCTTCTACAATGGTGAAGTCAACATTTTCAAATGCTGACTATTATTCAGTTGTGCTTTGATAGTGTACAGGAAGCAACTTACCGCTTTAAAGTGGATTTTATATTCTGTCAAATAAAGAGAAAACAGGATAAATCAATACCTCTAATGTTGTTAAATATTCAATATTAAGATCAGAAGAACTGAGCACTACCAGCATAAATAAGATGTCCTCAGCCTTCATCTCCTCCTTTATGGCTTTGATTTTGTTGGTGAGCGAGGAGATCTCTGCAGTCAAATGAACAATCCTGATGTTCATTGCCTCACTCTTGAGCGTCGCCTCTTTCCTCACTGCATCAATCCTGGAAGCCTCTTCTGCTCGCAGGAACTGGTAAAGCTTCTGAAACTCCTCTTTGACTGTCTTCTCTGTCTGCTGAGCCTGGAGCTGAGGAGAAACACTTTTCTGATGAAAGTAGACAACACATGGTGCTTTCTGACTCTGCAACCATTATGTCTGGGATTTACCTTGATGTGTCTGGCCAATTTATCGCAGTTGAGTTTCGCAGTTTTATACGAACCCAGTTTGCTTTTTAAGTGCATCAGTTCAATCTTGAGTTGGGTCTGCAAATAAAGGCACATGTATGGATCAAATACATAGTAAACAGTGGATCACATCTGCCTGGTCTCAGTTGTTTAAACTCTATAGATTTACTTACCCTATGGGCCTCTGCTGCTTCATTGATGGGGATGCAGTTGTGTTTCTTATGTTTTTGTGCATCCCTACATATCACACAGATGAGCTGTTGATCATCCTCACAGAAGAGCTTGAGCTTCTCAGTGTGCAGACTGCACATCTCTTTAGATCCTGAGTTAGCTCTCTGACTCCTTCCTTGTCTCAAGGTGTCAGA
>NW_023340246.1:10356732-10359813 GCF_004916995.1 Morone saxatilis
TGATTTATCCTGTTTTCTCTTTATCTGACAGAATGTCAAATCCACTATGGAGCGGTAAGTTTCATCTTGTATACTATTAAAGCACAGCTGGATAATAGTCAGCATTTGAAAGTGTCAACTTCACCGTTACAGAAGCAGGGTGATAGATGCGTCCAATAATTGTAAAATATTTGATTGGTAATCTGTGGCTGCTTAATGTTTTTTCAGATCCCAAAGTAACTTGCGACAACCAGAGACTCCATCAGGAGCTCTGATCGATGAGGCCAAACACCTTGGGAACCTGCTGTTCACAGTCTGGGAGAAAATGAAAAATATAATCCAATACAGTATGTACAGAAACCACTGATCACCACAGCACAGCTGTTCTACACTGTAATGCCTTCAGTACAAGCTTTACCTTAATAAACATCTTAATAAACTTTCCATTTTGTTTCTTGTTTTTTTTTTTCTCTCTGAAGCTCCTGTAACTCTGGACCCCAACACTAGTGGCTCGCACTTGACTCTATCAGAACAGATGACCCGTTCAACAAGCAACAACTTTTGGCCGGAGCCTGGAAACCTGGAAAGCATGCGTAGCTCAGCCATTCTCGGCTCTGAAGGCTTTAACTCTGGAAAACACAGCTGGGATGTGGAGGTAGGGGGTTTTGGGGCTGTTGGTCTGGCTACTAGAATCAAGGATCAAATCTATGGAAAGATCTGGAGCATCTACATATGTCCTTGCTTTGTCTTTCTGTATGAACGTACTCCAGACAATTATAAGGAAGTTGAATATAAACATCCATTTCCCTGTAAGGTCAGAGTGCAGCTAGATTATGACCAAGGAATACTATCATTTATAGACCTTGATAGTAAAACACTTGTACACACCATCAAATACACTTTCACAGAAACAGTCTTTCCGTATTTTTGTGACCAAATAAAAATCCTTCCAGCTGAATTGTTAGTGGGGACAAGACAACCCAGATAAACATCCTGCATTGCTGCAGTGGTCCAACAACAAGATGAAGCCTTGAAACCTTAAAGATTAGCAAATCCTGGACTTATTGTCACATTACATATGTCAGTTTTCTTTTTGTTTTACATGAGTTTGTTTAATAATTATAAGTTTCATCCTATGATGTACTGTAGATATATAAAGTGTAAGAATTTGACTTCATGTTCAGCTGAGGCAAATGTGTGATTACTGTATGGGTTATATTTATAAAAATGAAAACTTATATCAAGTCAAATGTATCTTCAGTGTGTATCATGTTTCATACATAAATGTATCATCTTAGAGAGCTCTTGTTTTTTTTCAGGTACATGACAGCTTAACTGTTGTATAATGAAGGAAATAATCAAAGTTATCTGATGTTATGTTATCTATGTGGGCCATTGTGCAATTATCATGCACATAGTCAAGGGTTTCTGCAATAATATGGCTTCTCTGATGACTGTCTTTGTGAATGTGGTTGAGAAAGAAAACTGTAAGCAAGCCAAAAACAATTCAAATGAACACAAATGCAACTCTCAGCCTGTCTGAGATTTGTATTAATCATGTAAAGTAATGTCACAGGGAGAAAGTATTGTTTCAAACTTTCTATGTTGTGTTTTAATTGTGCTTTTTTATTGCATGTTTTATACATCGATTGCACGTGTTTTACATTGTGTTGATTTTTATGTTGATTGATTTTATTTCATGCTTTTAAGTTGAAAAAGTTTTTGTTTTTTAAATGTACTTCCTGCCTGACACTTGGACTGATTACTTTTCTAACCTGCACCTGGTCAGCTCTGACTTTTGATAGCACTTCTCAGCTTAATGTTCCTCCCTTACAGAAATGTGCTCTACAAAGGTGCTATCTGGTCTTTGTCTTTTGGTTCCAAAACTATTCTTCTCACACCTTATGTAAATGACAGGTGAAAAATACATTGATCTTTACAAGCTTTGGTTGGATTATTTGGTCTGAATTAATTTTACAGTCTTTTTTTTACTCATCACATAAGAACATTTTACCAAAACCACTAAAACAAAAGCAATCAGATTAGCAGGATAGTTTTGTAAAAAGTTTAAATTACTGCCCAAATATACAGCACAATTCCTTCCGATTTACAATGTAAATGTTGTAGTTACAGTGCACCAGTCCAGTATGTACCTATAAATAGATTTAGGAACAAGACTAAGGGGGAAATGTCGGAACTTATACTAGAATTCATACCTATTCTATAATTTCAGGGTACATTATGATCATAGTTTAGCATTAAGCTGGAGGTTTGGGGGAAGATGGGGTAATTAGTTCTGTAACATTTTAAAAATCTGCTTTGATTTATTTCAAAATAATACTAAATACCTACACTGGAGGGTACAGGTAATAACAAAGAGGATAGGCAAACTAGATAGTTTCAAAATAACTACAGTGGGAATTTATGTTTTTACTTTGGAACAAACAGAGGTCCAAGGAAAAGAGTACTGTATTGTCAAGAACATACTGTAGACCGATGAGTTACTGTGTATATTGTAAAGTAGGCTACTTACAGTATAGGGTACAACATTGCAGTTCAGTAGCTGGGACTTCAGCAGCTTGAGGTGGTTAATGTGGATTAACACTGATGTTACACAGAGGGCTGTTCATTGTTGTTATGGAGTACAGGATGAGGCTTCTGCAGTAAGATACAGCTGAAGTTAAAAACAGTGTCCATACAGACAAGGCAGCTGTAAAAGATAACTGATCATTAGTCGTGTTACAGTGTAACTGTCATGAACAGTAAAAGACATGAACTACAGTCATTGGAAAAACTTGAGATTTGCACAATATCAAAATAAAAAAATGATAGACAACCTATGGATTACTTCATAACTTTGAAATTCAACATGTCTCTTCTAACGAAAACCAAAGCAGACCTAATGCAAAAACCACAGGCAAACATTTCTCTTGACAAAACATATTTTGAGAAAAGCAAATTTTTTTAGAAACAGCTGCCACACGCTAGCAAACGATGATGGAGGACGCTCATTTATGACCTGTGTGCAGCTCGTAAGGATGGTCACATTCATGTACGCCATAATATTAAAATATGGTGGTCAGGGCTGGACTGGGACAAAAA
>NW_023340246.1:10359913-10365621 GCF_004916995.1 Morone saxatilis
TGTGTGTGTGCGTGTGTGTGATTGAGGTCTAAAAGACACGGTAGAGATAAAAAATACCTACATTTTCAATCAATCAGTTATTTGAAAAAGACAGTGGATTCACTAGTATTACATGCACACCTATGCTCACACACACACAGTTCCTAAATTGATGTCTACACACAGCATTGCTTCTAATGAAGTCTCATTCACTCTGACTGCTGCCATATGGTTACTGTACACTCACTGAACCACATCTGCTGTGTGTTAGTGCACACACACACATCTCTCCAGTGCACCCATACTTCAGACTTGTGTGGCCAATATAAGGTATACTCACCCACCCACCCACACACACACACACACACTTGCATGCATACAGTAGCATTTAACTCACCATCTGTTCGTTGAGGTCCTGTGAGGCCTCCATGGCTTCTTGGGTTGTGTGATCCACCACACACTTGAGGGACAAAAATTAGAAAATAAAACATGGGTCAATGGATCGAAAAAGGAAAAGTCACCCTTTTCAATTCACCCGTTCACAGTTTTAATGGAAAGACATCACCTGTGCTAACACTGTTTTTTTCCAGGAATGTTGCCTGGACACTTGCGTGGGGGGATTAATTGATAGCTAAATGTAATCGCTTACACTCACACTGAGGATAAAACCACCAACCATATTGTATACATTTCTTTTTTTTTCATGTCTACGTGTATCTGTCGGTTAGACCTTCTGTCAGTGTGTTTATGTGTGAGCAACAGGAGACTGAAGGAGGGAAGCAGCAGCGTTAACTTCAGCATATCATCTTCAGCCGAGGGTGAAGTGGAGAGATAATTGCAGAAGTAAATATCAACAATGAAAATGGAGAAGTGTAAATGATACGACTGCTTGGCTGGCTCTGGACCACAGACACAGTGGCTGGCTACCACACGAAGACAGTGAGTGACCCTATTAATACTAGACAGGAGACAGGTTGGCGCAAGAGTCTGGAGCGATGGAGAGGCCGAGGTGATTGTCTACAACTTAAGTGAGATTAAATGTTGCGATCAGAAAAACAAAGACAGAAATTACAGTCTGTCCTTCCTTTTTTTGCCACTGTCACGCAGAGGGTGACGCTGCAACAAAAGGCCAGCTGAAAGAATAGGATAACAATGCCGGGATCCCAGCAGAATGGCACAAAATGGCTCCTCTCTGCTATATTGTGCAAAGGCCATCAGAAAAAAGTTTGACACGTGGACAAAGGGGTAGGCGGCAAAGACACGCACTCACATGCAAACACAAAAGTCCTTCCTTGTTATTAGATCTGTGGTTCCCAGGAAGTGTGCTAAGGAGAGCCACTGAATCATTTCCAACAAATTTTCCCCATGAAAAAAAATAGCAGTATCACAATTTGAATGCATTTGCTCTATTTCACTTCAGTAAATAAAAAATTTTCTGCACCTGCACTTTGAGCCAAGAGTGAGCTGCAACTCCTTTCTGTACATCAATGCTTTGTGTTATACAGCTGACAGGGTTCATATCAGAGTATATGTGAGTACCTGAACGGTGCATGTCTAATATTTAAGAGATAAGGCAACTGTTTATTCTTCCACAAAGTATTTTATTTGGACGCCACCTTCATCTAAAATTAGTCCCGAAACATAGATTCCTAACAAGAACATTAAATTAGAGCAACACAAGACTTCTTTTTCTGTTTGTTCAGTGTGTGCCTGAGTGTGCGTGCACGCTCACGCACTGTGGAGTTGTCTGGCTCGATCCTTTAAACTAACTGGCATCCTTTTAATTTTTCATAGCGTTCAGCTCCTCCTCGCCTGAAACCGAAGACAATAATGCGTCTCTCAGGTGAATTGATTTGTACCCAAGCCTCCCTCAACCCCTCCCTCTCTCTTTTGCTCTCCCTCTCTCTGTCTCTCACCTTTGTGGAGGACAGACTCAGCCTTCCATCTGTTTCCATTTCACTCTCCTGTTCATGATTTATTCTTATTTAGCAGGACGTAGTTGACAGTAAACCAACCTAAAGTAAAGATTATTAATCATTTTATGGGTGGCAAAGGGCTTGTCTAACGTTTGGGTCATCAAAGTGGAACATTTATAATATATTTGGCACTCAGAGTGGGCATTAAAGTATGGAATAGCTCTTTTAAAAAATATATAAATTGATTTTTTATTTTAAATATTCTTAAACTTGGTTAATTGCTGATGCTCAACTGGTTTTTATCCTCTCTCATATCCAACTACACATGGCTGCCTCACGGCCCTAAACCCACCCAGAAGTTACCTGACACTGCACAGGGAATCAATAATGCCTGCCATTTCCTTCAGCGTCCCAGAAGAGAGAATTATATTTCTCTCTATGGCTATTGACAGCGACATAAGAAACACATATGAGCCGGCGGAGGATTAGAAAGTGGACTACACAGCTACACTGCCGTAATTTCACGCTATAAAAGCCGAAGAGAGGAGAATGTAGAACAAACCGCAGACTGCTGCTGGCTGGAGTGGAAAGTCGACATATTCCATTCAAACCTTATTGACTTAGCAATCGTTTTTACGCACTGATCGATATTTTTTAGATGGCACTGTTTTTAAAAAGCCAGTAAAGAATTTTTTTAAAATGTATTTATTTATTTAACCACAAATGTTTTTATTCTTCCCTTTGAAGATGCAGAGACGCGTCACCTCTCTTATGTCTGAGGCCACACTTTTTTTTATATTTCCAGCAGCAATGACACACACACAACATTTAATCAATTGTCAGGATGAAAAAATGAAACATTTCTCATGTGGGCCGACTTTTACCATAACTATATATAGCCTCGTATGTTTGTCAGCACAAAGGCGAGCGGAGTGTGAAGTGAATTACAGTGTGTGAAGCGGTTTGTTTGTTATTAGCACACAATGATACGTTTCATTTTGATTTGGCTTCAAGTTTTATAAGTTTTGAACCCTTCACTTTAAATTATTTTTTTTTAAACTATTTTTTATTTAACTCAATCTTATGTTAACCGTGTTAAAAGACATTATTCCAGATATATTAATTGTGCAAGAGAAAAGTCAAATAACAAAAAATATATTAAAAAAATTAAAAAATAGCCAATCACAAACAAATATTGCATTTTTAAAAAAACATTTTAATATATCCTATAAGACAGTAAACGTACTAACCCAGTAGGCTACGTAACATTCCCCTCATCATAATGCTAAATCTACTATTTCAAATTAATTCATATACGGCCTTTATTAAAAATAGCCACACTGCAATTTAATTGACACATTTAAAAAAAAACAAAAAAAAAACGCCCAAACAATAATTTATTTTCAGCCTCTATGTCTACAGGACTCTACAGGATTTTCGCCAAATCTCCACACACCATATCCCGTTCATCCATCTACTGCGCATTAATGCGCGTTGGTTAAGTATGAGTCCTTAATGTGAAATCCAATCTGTGTGGATTACTGCGCAGTATGGCCTATCAGATTTTGAGTCGGCGCGTAACCTGTCATGTTGTTAGGGGAGGCCAATAGACAGGGGCCATTCAAGCCCTGAGAGCCCGGCCGTGGTATAAGATTCCCATTTCCTACATATCAAATATAAACACAAACTCCACGTGGGATGAGAGGAGAGATGGGGAGAAAAGTCATGAACACACGGAGGGATGCTGGCAGAGCACTGAGGGGACTCAATTCCTCCGTGTGTGATGAAATCTGCATAAAAAAAGATGTTTAGAAACCACACTGACCTACAGGCATCATTTAATCATTTAAAACTGTTTTTTTAATAAGAGAAGCTTCATGTAATACCAGTTTTACAAGAATTTGGCTGCTTAAACTGTAAATGTTATTTACGGTTAAATTACGTGTGTAACTATAAAAAGGTGTTTACCTGAAAGTCAATCAATTTAATCGGGTTTAATGAAGTTACACTCCATCTCAAACTCACTCATGTAATTAATGGACACTAACTTAAATATTACACACATCTCCTTTTAAAAACTATTATTATTATTATTATTATTATTATTATTAGGCTATTATTATTATTACAGTATGAATTACTATTACTATCATAGTATTAATGCCTGCCAATATATGCATAAATAAATAATAATAATAATAAAATACTGATATAGTTATTGTTAATTGTGAAAATTAAACTGCTTATACTACTAATTTGTATTGGATGAATCATTTTAAATAAGGTATGATGTGAACAGGATATTCTTCTTTTATTATATAAGAATTCATTAAATGAATCAGAATGAATCAGTAACTGTTATAATGTCATAATCGGGACTGCAGCCATCTGAACTGTCCTACAGCTGTTACTTGGCAGAGTAAAAATACAAATTTGTTCTGTAAATAAAGAAATAAAGTGAACATACCTGTGCTGAAATTATTTTCGTCCCAGCAAGAAATCAGCTCCCAGATTTCCCTCACTTCTTAGACGCTCATGATCAAATGCAGTGTGGTCGCCGCACAGCTCTCCCTGCTGTTTGCACGCTGTCACTGACTGGATCAAAACACTTCAGCCACTGCTGGCCATAACCAGCAGACAGTCCAAAAAAGCAAGCCCGAGGAGTTCACTCACACTCGATTCAAGTGATTTACAAACTCAAAGCCAAGTCCCGGCTCTCAGTTTCGGTGACCGGACCGCTCAACTCTGCGGGAAACACCATTATTTTCAGTCCGCGTCCAAGTTTGAGCACCAGGCTGTTCAGAGGCATTAGACTCAACTTCATTATTGAGAACCGTGTCGCTGCGCATGCGTCCAGCTGCCATGCGGACACTATTGGGCAAATGTCCAAAGGACTAATGGGGTTCAGGGGGGGAAGAGGGAGGGGGATACCAAAATGACATTCTTATTAATAGTTTGGCCCAAATGACGAGCTCACAGTTTTATTTATCCCATCAGAGCAAAAACAACATGCACCCACTGACCAGCCTGCATATCTATCTATCTATCTATCTATCTATCTATCTAATTTATTTGTTTGTTAAAGTATTTATTTATTTTCTAATGATCATGATAAGACGCCTTTATTCCGCATGAGAGAATTTCAAGAATTTTCAAGAATTTCAAGTATGATTTTGTGTGCTTGTTTGTTTGTTTTTTCTTCCTGTAATGCTTCTGCATTATGATCATATAGTGGAAAATACCTCCCCTGCTCTTCATGACTCCACTGTAAGCCTTTGATCATTAAACCCAAAGAAAAAATAATAGATTAAAGCTGTCATTTTCACATAAGGAGGGGTTTCTTGGTAGTAGTTAAAGTAAAAAAAACAACAACACTCGCACTGTGGTTAACTGTGCCACTGTTTCTTGCTGCTGCCAGGGCCGTAGCCAGGATTTTAGAGATACTGAGATCTAGTGCCCCCCCTGCCCCCCCGGAACAGCCAATAAATCCATCGGAAAACTGCATTTACTTATTTTATGTGCTGAATTGCTGTTGGCCTAAAACTGTCAAATCATTCATTGTTTATAGGACTGCTTCTGCTGATGCAGTTGCCAGTCTTTGGAGTTTGTTAATAGACACAAGTATACATTGGACATAATTTACACATGAACAGTTATTAAAGAAAAAATTAACATGAGAAATAGAGAAATACAAAAATAAAGCTAAGCTTTAAAGCAATATATATTCTGTTCAGTTTAAGACAAGACTGAGTCACAAGACACTGAAATGGCAAAGAAAAGAGGTAGAAGACAGTACAGTATATATATATATAT
>NW_023340246.1:10365721-10369534 GCF_004916995.1 Morone saxatilis
ACAGTACAGTATATATATATATATATATATATATATATATATATAT
Organism: Morone saxatilis; assembly: GCF_004916995.1. Classification (NCBI taxonomy): domain Eukaryota; kingdom Metazoa; phylum Chordata; class Actinopteri; family Moronidae; genus Morone; species Morone saxatilis. Next base: position 10,365,768 of record NW_023340246.1, read on the forward strand.
ATATATATATTCAGGTTTACCAGAAGAGATGGTTCCAAATAAACAACACAATACTTACATGATGTTTGGTCAAATCTAAGAATCAGAATCAGACTACGTAATTTGGGGGAACTGAGCCTTGGGCATATTGGACACACATTACAACATAGGCAGCTTCTGAGTTCATATAATGACTTATTCCACTTAAAACATGCCCCTGACAGAGAGCCACTTGGTACTCATACTGAAATATACACACATATCAGAGCAAACATCATAGCAGAAAATCACAGACAGAAAGAGGGAAAACACGGTGCTGGTCAGTCTGTATACAGTTATAGACTGAGAATCGGAGAGCATTTGATTCAATTAAAGCCAGAAAACATGCTGGGTGTACAAAACAAAATAACAAACATAAATCAGCATGGTTCAAATAAATCTTTTGAAAGTAAAGTCAGACAGTACTGCTCCACAGTGGCCGCAAAAAGATGACAGATTTGGCCATGGAGTGTAGTTTATTTGAAAATTGAATGTTTGTTATGGCTTATGGATTCTGAGACTGTTGGATCCTGCTGGCCTTGGACCAGCGCTCTTTTACCATGCTGTCATTTATTTGGGATGATGATGTCAGCAGCCTTTCTGACTGATCCCTGATTGTTGGCTTAGAGAATCTGCTGACATTTCGCACAGACACACACACACACACACACACACACACACACAATACACGCAAACACATTTTACATCCTTTCCCCCAGCTTTTCTGTCTCTCTCATGCACACAAATGCAATTTGTTTACATGAGTCAGAAGGCTTCTTGGTAATATTATGTAGAATGAAAAGAGCCAAAGTTTCCTTGGCATCACACACACAAACATTGGAAAAAAAAAGGTTTGTTCTCTGTGGCATTGGCTGGCACATCAGCTGGCCGAGAGAAAGAGAAAGCCACTGACATACTGGCAGAGCAGAAATGAAAGAGAAGGAGCAAGAGAGTCAAAAGGCAGCTGTCATATTCATTTTCTTACCTCAGTGCTGTGTTTAACCTCACTTCTTTAATTTCCCTATTCATTAATTTCATTTTTCCATGTGTCTGTTTAATTGGGTGCTGATCCCAGCTGCAGGGAAACATGGATGCAGTATTAGTGATGTCACCCACACAACTCTGGGGTTGTCAAGGTTGTCACTATCTTGTCAGTTATTGGGAGCAAGAAAATTTTTAGTGTGTGTGGAGCTGAGGCTGGGTCAACATCAACTTGGACAAAATTTTGTCCACGCCCTCTAGACTGACACATAGAAGAGCTTCCTGATTTGACGCCCCCAGCAACAGGCCATCATTTGACTTAGCCTTAACTATAGTTAATATTTGGTTAAGTTGAGGTACAAAAACAACTTGGTTAGGTTTAGGGAAAGATTGTGGTTTAGATTAAAATAAGTGTTTGATAAAGGTTAGTGGAGCTTTGTTGGTGGAAGCAGGGGAATGAAGGTTTTCTGTGTTAAAGTCCGATGTTTTTCTGGCAGAGGACGAGGGAGCCCAGTGATAAGGGATCCCTATCTGGCTTACCACCACGTTAGAAGTAGGTTTTTCTTGCTTTTGGGTGTGGTGGTATACAAAAAACAAAGTGAACTTTAAGATGATGATGATTATGATTTTTTTTGTAAAAATGGCCCATGGCACCTGGGTAGCTCACCTGGTGGAGCTGGCGACACACATACAAGGGCTGAGTCCTTGCTGCAGGCATTTTGCCGCGTGTCATCCCCTCTTTATCCCCTTTCCTGTCACTCTTCAGCTGTTGCTATCAATTTAAGGCAATAAAAGCCCCCTAAAAAAAAAAAAAAAAGTTAAAATGTAATTGTCTAAAAAACTCTTACAAAGTAAAAATAAATAAACATTTTTGCAACAATTAAGTACAGCAAAACCTTTCTCAAAGTCAACATGTAGCAGCCATCTCATGACATATATTCACAGTGATTGCCGCTGTGGGAAGAAAGTGACAAAAGACAGGGTATCAGTTAATCAGCAAAAACACAGGCTGACAGAATCACTTTGCATTGCACAGCTGCCTTTGGTTCCTGAGGGGAGACGTAAGTGAAGTTAGGGAGGGATGCAAATTCCACACAGAATCAGCAGAGAATTGAGCCCTGGTTGGTCATCCTGCAAGGTTACAACAGAGCTTTCGAGTCATTTATTACATGGAATTATACAGGATAAGCTCTGCAAAGTCATATAATGCCATTCGTAGTAGGCATGACCTCACATGATGACTGATGTGTGTGTGTGTGTGTGTGTTTTGGCACAGCATTGGGAGGTGGGGTCAAATTCAAACCCTTGGCATGGCCTGTGGGCAGGCACTGGCATGGCAAACAGTGGCCTGACATAGAGAGAGAGCAAGTGAGAGAGAGGAATAATCAGTGTGTTCACTAACTGCTGCTTGGAGTTTCGATTAGATTGTAGCTGAAACTGTCTTCATCAGACCAGTGAGGTGAAATGGCCATAGACGCTCAGCTGGAATTGTTCCATGAAGTTATTGTTGGAAAAGTAAGTTATTATGAAGTCCATCTTCAAGCAACACATACTTTGACTTATTCCATGTCTACACTGGAACATGTTTACATTTTTAACACATCACACACAGCTAGGGTTTTTGACCACCAAAGACAAAAAAATGTCCAATGTGAATGCATTTGAAAACATTAGCCTTATTTTAATAAATATAAATAAAATGTTATTCTTAGACCCAATATTGTAAACAGAACTGTGTGAGGGTCCACATCCAAGTTTGTGGCCTTAACTCCTCCGTTGCTTGGTTGGTTACAGATATTTACCTCTGTGATTCATTAGGCGCCATGCAAGAACATTTTTGTGTTATCATCCTAAATCTCTATTTTTCTGTGAGGCTTCATTGTACCAGTGTTCCAAATCAGATTTGATCATTAACATAAAGAAAGTCCCTAGAAGATAGATGAATGCGACAAGTTCTCTTATGGGATTTCACAGGCTGCGTTTTACTTGTAACTACAATCTGAACTGCAATTTTAGGCATCAGATCTTTTTTCTTCCATTTTAATGCACGTAACAACAGTGATTGTGTATTGGGCTCTAAACACTGACAACATACAGGTGACTGTGCCTGAATGTAGTAGTACATGCAGTATGTAGACTTTGATGAAGGACTAAAGCTGCTGCTCAGGTAACATGCTGCTTTCAGTATGCAGCCTGAGTAGACATTGAATTACTCACATAAAAACAAATCTTTTTGTATGAATGGTTCTTGCTTGAGCCCCATTACACCTGCCATGAACTTTACTGAGGGGGCATAACATGCTATACAATCCAGGTTCCAACCCCCTTTCATGCAAATGCCCCAACCAACCAATAGGAGTCACTAGTGCAGCAAAAAGGATGTGATCCCTCTCTGGGTTCCCACCCTTGAAAATGACCTGAAAATGTGTTGATATGGACTGCGTGGTCAGGAAGTTTCAATGAGTAGACGAGTTTACTTTCTGTCATAATATCAGTGTGTTTTTAGTCCTGCTTGACTCTTTCAATAAGAAAGAGCAGCAGTCTCCAGCAGCAGACTCTGGCCTGAACCCTGCTACTCAATGATTGACACATTCTGGCAGAATAAATTAAAACCTCAAGCTGTGACGGAGCCCGAAATAGCAGGAAGCTGTCGCTGACCTGCAGTCTCTAGTGCCACATGTCAGCAAGCTTAAAAAACTTGGCAGAACATTCTGCACAAAGGAAGCATGTACAGGTGTTTGTGCGCTTCTGGTGTGTGTGTGTGTGTG
>NW_023340246.1:10369578-10374950 GCF_004916995.1 Morone saxatilis
GAGAGAGAGAGAGAGAGTAGAGAGAGTATTTACATAAACAAGCACTAATCTATGTTGATGCTTTAATTACATCTACAGTGTCAGAAATGAATCCAACAAGTGGTCTTTAAGTGAACTAATGTTTGCTACCTTTTACTAAATCTTGTGAAAACCAATTTCAACTTGTTTAATTAAACTCAAACCACTTTGGAATCTGAAGGCAGTGGCAGATGGATCTATTTTTTTAGCCAGCTGTTCTCCGGAGGGTGACGCTGGGGTGGGGGGCTAAGCCCCAAGATGTTTAGTGGCAAAGAACTGCGGGTTCCTTTGCCAAGTCACAGAGCCCCTGGTTCCTGCCAAGCAGGGGGTGGGTGAGAGAAAATGCCATTTAGCTGGCTGGTATTTATAGATATGTGAGGAACTTGTGCTCAGGCCGGGCTGAGGTGCTGACGACGTAAAACGAGAGGACGCTTCCAGAAGTCGAGTGTCAGGGCACACAGATAAAAATACCCGGTGAAAGATGGGGCTGGTCATTAGTGGCGCAGTCTGGCATGTGACATGGCAGCATTTCAGAGGTGATTTATGATTATTACTACAGCTAACCTATACCTCTCTCTTTCCTGCCCCCACCCTCAATCCCAAATTGGTTTGCCAAATGGAATGGCGCATGGGGTTTATTTCAGGGTTCAAGTGCACAGAAAAAAAGTCTGCTGGCATTTTAGACTTTGGCAAAGGGCCACAGTTGGGTTTCAGATTTTACCACAATATTGAAAGAAAAACAAAAGTGATATTAAATTAATCTCTTCTGGTAAGATGGTGGTACACAAGTCATGTTTCTTTCAGGAAGACAAAGATGCAATTGCAGGTTTATTTTTTATGAACACGTTAAAATGGTGCTGAATTGCAAGGCATGTGATATGACTTACTGCTTGAAGTATCAATCAATCAAGTAATTACACACAAAAATTATGTTTGATGAAGACACTGTGACAGAGGGGGAGGGATAATGAGCTCATTGCAGGCCGCTGCCTTCCCTAATTGCCGGAGCGAGCTGCCACAGGGAGGAACAAAGGAAACATTTAACACATCGTAAATTCCTGTAATGTCCTGCCGAGGAGCTGCTGCTCCGGTTACACTTGCAACTTTTTTTTTGCTGACTCTTTATTAGTGTCCGGTGACAGAAAGAGACAAACATAATACAGTAAAATACAGTTATATTAAAATATGAGTTAGGCTTTTTTTTTTTTTCTCTATGTTCAAAGTCTCTCTGGGTTTGGCCTCTCGTAATCACTGCAAACGGTTTATCCCTTTATCCTTCAGAGGGTGAAAAGACTTATAAAAAAGCTCCAGGGCATCAGATGGACAGACAGAGATTTTAGTCTCAGGTGCTTCTAACCTTCATGTGGAGGAAAAAGCTGTTTAAATTTTAAATAAAGACATCTCACATCTCAAAAGCCACATGCTTTTACAAAATGCTTACTGGCATTGACATGTAACCCCTTTTAGACATAATTGGAGCAATTTATCATGTAAAGACCATGACTGATGTTTTCTTCTCTTCATTTGAAATAATGTACATTTACTATACAAGTCCAGATTTAGACTTGTATAGTGTTTCTTCTATTTCACAGGCAGGGAGACTGTGCAGCTGAACACTTTTAATACACACACATACAGCACTCCTTTCCAAGAGTCTGCAGAGAAGTGCTACAGTGTCTCGCTGAATTCCTTCCCAGTCTTTTGTCCCTCAAGGCAAATGATGGAGCATATGCCTTACTCGGTGAGATGGTGATCAAGTGTGTGCGAGAGCAGTTGAGGGAAGAGATGGAAAGAGGGAGAGAGTGATATTGTCCCACACTGAGCGTCCTAAGAGGCTCTGCACTTGGGGGGAAGCATGATACAGTACAGTATGCGTGTCCCACATGGACATGTCCACTGTGTGTGTGTGTGTGTGTGTGTGTTTTTTTTGGGGGGGCGGGTATTAGGCCAACAAAATTAGTTTACCATCAGCTGTGCTCTGGCTCTCATTCAGTCCCAGCCTCTGTCCAGTATTTCTTCCAGGTCCCTCCACCTAATGGCGGCTCAGGGCGGTTTTACTGCACCACCCTTGGGAGGCTACTGTGGCCAGATCCAGAACACTTGGCTTTATGTGGATTGAATGTTTTATGGTTATGGACATAATATTTAAGTATAGGAACAGTCTCACAAGTATCCACCCCCGCACCACTATCCCCAGCCCTAATAATTACACCAGTGTAAGAAAGGTGGGAAAAGTCTGTATACTGCAGTAGAGACATGAAGTTATGTAACTGAGCCATTACTGGTAAGTGTTTCTTCTGTGAGAAATATGGATAGATAATTTGATAGCTTACCCCAACACCGACCTCCACCATATCATACCAAACTGAGCCAGAAATTAGGCAAAATTTTGCCAACATATAGAAGAAATGAATTACTTTCTTTTCAACAAACGAGTATACGTTTTGAACTCCACTTCATGTCACACATTATTTAGTTTTTTTCTTAATAAATATGCAAAACCACAAAATGATGTTGTCCCTGCAATTGTCAAAAGTCAAAACAGTAGCGTGTTTATTACCCTCATTTTGGTGTAGAGACGCTGAAAATTAGGTTCTACAATTAAGCTTTCATCTATATTGACATTCCTGTGATGGCAGAGGGGGCTGAAAAATGGAGGTCACAGTTTGAAAAGTGCAAGCCAGATTAATTCAGTTACCCACTTTAACCCTTAGATGCATAAGTGGTTCTAAAATGACCGGGCGAGGTCGTTTTCTTGCAATATCTTAACTCGTGAGCCGTGGGGTTCGTCTTGTGTCTGAGTGATTTTTGTAATGAAAAGGTTGTGTATTCTTTTCTTTATTCCATTATTCTTCAAAAACGCATTTACTTGACCCTTATCCATTGAAGACTTTGTTTTTAGTTCACGCTTTATACATTTTTTCTAAATTGTGCGTTGTTTGTTATTGACGGTAGCCCTCCCCGCGCGCCCCAAGCTTCCGTAGTGTGGATGCCCGGCATTGAGTGGCTTCTTTATGCGAGTATCAGGATGGAATCTGGTTGTTGCTGGTGGTCACTGAGCTGGTCCAGGACTAGTGTATCTTTTGTGGACCCACATGCTATGATGTCTATAGTTCCACGTTAAGAAGATGGTATTGTTGGACGGCAAGATCTGAGGAGAGGATAATGAAGTATTATTCTTCATTTTTCACCCAGAGATGTGTGTGTGTGGTCATTCAGATGAATGTGTTATTTCATGTATCAACAGCTTGGCCTTTTTACTTTTAAAGTTTGCCACACTAGCCCTATCACTAAGCTAGCTTAACACTTAACTTGGTTGCTGTGGTGTGTGTTCATTCATGAGATCTGTGTGAAAGTGTGGTTCTTTATCAAATTTGCCTTTTATGTTTGCAAGCTGTAGGCTAATGAGCTAACATAACTGTATGTTTGTGTGGTTGTCTGTGTTGGTGCCATGCGCAATAGGTTTGCTTGTCATTCAAAACCTTCTCTTCCTTTTATGTTTGCTAGGTATACAGTTGAAATGGTCTTACAGATGCTGGATGAAGAGGCAGTTATGGGATTTGACTAGAATCTGAAATACACACACACACACAACACACACACACACACGCACACACACTCACACACAACACACACACACACACACAACACACACACGTACACACACCAAAATGGATATTGACATTGTTCTATTGCTGTTTGTGTAATTTTGTAATGTTGATTCTTTCCAATTTTCTAAATGTTTTCAAAATGTTAAAAATGTTGAAAAAGTGAAAAATACGTCATACGTCTAATCATTGTTATATGGACCAAAATATAATACAAAGTATAATACAAATGATTATTCTTAACTAAAATGTCAAAAATAGCATAAAAACACATTGATTCTAATACGGGTCATTTTTGACCCACTTACGGAAGAGTGTAGGGTCCAGTCACTCATGCATCTAAGGGTTAAGTAAGCAATGTGTGGGTGCACAAATGAACCCAACCATCTTTGGAGGCTGCAAGATAAGTTCAGCTGAGGTCCCAATCTTGCTTCCAATTAAAACAGACAGCAATCTCAAGAAACAGCAGTTCTGTGCAGCGTGACCTCCAAGTTTTTCGCTTACCTCATATGGCTTATCATATGCATCATCACCAAGGTACTTGAATTGTCTCTCAACTGGGACTACATATTTAATGAGCATTTAATGATGTTTAAAGCCAATTCAGATGTGGTCAAAGTCAGATTCAAGTCAATGTTTAGCTCCTTGCTTTGCTGTACTACATCTTCCTGGACATTACCTTTGTATGACTGCTGAGTCATGTTTGGTCCTCTCTGTAAATTTCACAGAATCTTTGTTGCGTATGGTCAGTTTGTTTCTTAAAGGGCCAGTGTGTAGGATTTAGTGGCGTCTTGCAGTGACGTTGTAGATTGAAACTAACTGAACACCGCTCACGTCTGTATTTGATGTCCTGGGAATGAAAGGCCCTATTTACAGCCAGTACTGAAACATGGTGGTTCAGCATGACAGACTCCATGGAAGGTGACCCGCAGTGTCTGTAGATAATAACGGCTCATTATAGGGTAACAACAACATAGTGATTTCTATATTTAGGTGATTATACACTAAAGAAAACATATCTATGAATATTATATTTCATTTCTGCAAATACATCCTCCTAAATGTTACATAGTGGCCTTTTAAAGTTAGGTACTCTTCTAAACCCAATGGATTGACTACTTTAAATTCAAATATCCTTGATTATGTCTGTCTTGCATATGAATAGGTATGTTCGTTCTTCTCCCTCACAGAGTCATACTAGAAAAGCAATTTTTTGTTTGATTGGAATGTACTGAGCAAAACATGCCTTTCCTGTTTCATTGTTCCCTTTAATGGGGCATGTCTGAATTGTTTTAAAATACACTTGAAAAAAATGCTAACCTAATCTTTAACATCTAAAAATCTGTTAAAAAATCTTAATTTTTGTAAAAAAACTAATATATCAAAAATATGCTGTTGGTGAATCCAGATTTTTATCAGCTGTTTGCTATGGGGTTTCTGTTGGAAAACTCACAGTGGAACTTCCAGCAAAGATTCAGTATGAAAACATAATTCATGAGAATGAATGAAACCAACAACACTTTTTGTGGCCTTGCAAGAGTCTAACAAATAGCCTCTGTCAGGTATAGAAAAGAAACAACCTCATTTTTGTTCCAGTTCCACTATCAAGGTAACAAGAAGTGCAGCCTCGTGTAGTAGGGGGAATTTTCTTAAAGAAAAAATCCAGTAATATACCAGCCAATTCTACGTAAGTATATTCATGTTGCAGAACTGCTCAAGCAATTCTATTTAAACTTGCACTGAGAT
>NW_023340246.1:10375050-10375463 GCF_004916995.1 Morone saxatilis
TCCTTCTTTGCGGACATATGGTATTGTGAGTGATTTTATTAGGAAGATGATATGAAGTGTTTCAAGGCCTGGTATGATGGAACAGCTTGTGACTTTTGAGACATTCAACTCCTGTTTGCTCTCCTCGGCACGGAGGGCAGCAGTAACTTCTAATAATCGGCTACATATTGAATCTGAGAGCAGATGGCATGTGTGTGTGAGAGAGAGCATACCTATCTGTCTGCTGAATGTCTTTTTTTTTAAGGATATCTACCTTATGTTGTACCTCTCACATGCACACACACTGTGATGTCATGAGCAGCATTATTTAACAGGCAGCTGGGAGGCCATTCATCATTTAATTAAAAGCGTCTGAAAGGGATCTGAGGCCTAATGAGATTAGCTTTAATTATTGATGCTGCTGCTGCTGCTGC
>NW_023340246.1:10375512-10381620 GCF_004916995.1 Morone saxatilis
CACACACACACACACACTCTAGTTATGACCACCACGGACACTCAGGCTCTCTTACAACTAGACTCTCGGCCTTAACACACAAACACTTGCATCTGCACTTTTTGCTTTTCAATCCTTTGCTCTCTTACCTGATCCTTTTCCCGACACACACACACATCTCATTGATTTGGCTTCACGGTGGGATGTGGAGGTGCTCAGACGGGGGTTGGGTGGGTGGATTCGGAGGGGGAAGGCTTGCGGTTTGGGGACCGAGCGGGGGGTGCGGTAGCTGCGGTCGGGTTGGGGATGAGGAAGGGTGAGGGGGGTGAGGGCAGGGGGTGCAGGAGGATGGTGTTGTGTTTCTTCAGGTCTCACACAGCAGCAGAGAGGAGCTCTTACTGTTCTAGTCCACTCCCTCCATTCTCCATTTCATCAAGTTGAATTCTGCCACAAAACATGGAGACCATGTAAATACCAGTGGATGTGTTTTGAAAACCAGTTGCTTTAAGTGTAGTTAACCCTGTAACATATTAAATCATCCTTTCCCACACTACTAATGATATCATATATATTCTTGTCTCCGCTCTTGATTTTTTTATGGCTGTACCATTTCAATATTTTATCAAACGGAAATATTCTAGAAGCCTTATAATTTTAGATTAATTTCCCCAGAATTCAGAACTCAGCTGCAGTAGAATTTGACATAAAGGTCTGTGGGGTTTACCTACATTTGGCTGCACAGTGACTTTATAATGATTGATTCACCTGAGACCCGCTGCTTGTGTGCAATAAAAATGTGTACACTTTACCTTAACTTCTTCCTCTTCTCTTTCTTCTTCTTCCATGTTTCTAAATCAAGCCAAGGTATAGTTCCAGAGTGAGGACATACTGTATCTGTAATATTATATCCTATATACTGCATGGAGCTGGGAGTCATGCATTGACTTATGCATTGAGTCATACAGATCAATTATTTATTTTCAATTAATTGATTAATAATTATGTCTATAGACTGTTAGTCAAATGTTAGTCAAATGTTAATGATCAGTTTAGGAAAGAAGAACATTTCCTTAGACATTTTGTATTGAATTGTGTATTCTTGAGTATGTTTCTGTGCCTCTGTGTGTGTGTGTGTGTGTGTGTGTGTGCCTGCTCAGCCATGGACTGGTTTAGGTTTCTCCCAGTTGTTTTTTTAATCACTCTCATCAGATTAGCTGAGCAGGGGCAGTCGAGGCCAAACGCTTCACAATTAACAGCGCAGAACCAACCTACACACACACACACACACACACACACACACACACACACACACACACATCCATCAGTGACTTTTCATTTATCTCCATTGAGTAAAAGCTGGCATTATCATGTCTGGATCCCCTCAACTCTCTTGAGACAATGGGAGCCAATTTAAATGGCAGCTATGAAGACCACCAGGACAGCGAGGAGGATGGAGAGCAGCCTTAGTCACTGTTCTCCTCCACCGCTCTTCCTCCCCAACGTGTATTCACTACAAGTTGATTAAATAAAATTTGGGATTCTAAAATTAGTCCGGTGCACTGACATTAGTTTGCTTTGTTTGTCCATAGTTACACAGAGATGAAAACACAGCACATTATTTTTAGATGACTCATTAAACCCAGCAGGAATTACTTGCTATTTTACAAACTCCATGTGTCCTTGCCTCCGAAACACATTTTGGCCAGGAAAGCTAGTACCAAGCAAGCAAGAGATATGCGGTGGTAGTGGTTAACCATTTGCCCTGTGTAAGCAGATCACCTGGTCTTAAACGATTCATGGTCGGTCTATTGTCAGCAAGGCCCTAATACTGCAATTGAAACAGAAGGATCTAACAATCATTTAGGAAGGTAAAATTGATTTCATGGAGCATGTGCGAGGCTTGTACTTTCTGTTTTATTTTTTCGCAAAATCGTACAAGGAACACAGCCCAGAAAAAGCATCTAGCAGTCTAAGCAAATAAGCAAGCAGAAATTAGAACTATTAGAACCATAACCACACATTATTTTCATTATAGATTAATCTGCCCAATTATTATATTCACTACTAAATGTCAGAAAGTAGTAAAACTATCTCTTAAGGGAAGTACGGTAGTCTAGTGATTAAAGTAAATTCTATATAACTGCCACATCCCGGGAGCTTCATTTTATATTCTCCCCATCTCTCTGCCCTCATTTCCCATCTGTCTTCTATAACTGTTAAAAATAAAAAATAAATCTAAAACCCAGATATTCTGTTTATAGTCATAGAAGACAAAAAAACCCAGCAAATATTCATATTTGACTTGCAGGATTCACCAAATGTCTCGCATTTTTGTTTAAAAAATGTTGATTGATTTTTTATTTTTTGTTGATTCTGGTGTCCCCTGTGGACAAAAGCGGTGGTGTTCACACCACTTCTCTTCATTGATTTTAAGGGGAATTCGACCGAATCCAATATCGAGGCATTAGTCATAAACTGAGACTGTTTCATAACCTGTTAAACTCTTCTTGTAGTAGGTTTAATGAACTTATCATTTTAGCCCTAGTTAATGGTGTACCATGAAAACAATTTGTACCGTGAAATGTGGTGAAAACACTGAATACGCATTCACTGTGGTTGAAGACATCCATACTTGAATCAATCTTTGCTGTAATTTGAATGTATAAGAATTCAAAGATCGCAGCTTTAATCAGTGTTATTTCTTTGTTATCTGAGCAGTCATGAAATCACATGCAGGTTATTGTGAGCAGGAAGTTCCTTTTTCAACCTGATAAACTCATGTAAGCCTTTTCAAATTCACTGTTACTCGTTTCTCTGTCTTGAATGGCGTAACGTGTCTACACTCTATAGCTTGGAGCGACCATGCTGCATGTTGTTTTCTCATTTCTCCAATTGTTCATATTGTCTTGGGGGTTCAATGTAGAGGCCAGCGTCTAGTTTTAAATCTATTTTTGTTTTGTTTTCCCTCCCTGGGCCAAATGAAGACAAAGGTTTGAAGACATGTGATACTTGTGCACAAACTGTGTGTGATTATACTTTCATTTCTGGGTCCTTCACATTGTGAACAACAGCAGGCAGCACAGGCAGGTAAAGAGAGGTACACCTAGACAGGGAGAGAGAGATGTTTTTGGAGAGTACCTTTTCACCCAAACACCTCCTCCTCCTCTCTGCTCCACAGACTCACCCTGTTCTTCCCTTTCACTCCCTCACTTCTTTTTTTCCCCTTTATAGCTTCCTACTACACCTGAAAAAGGGGCATTTTTGGAGGCATAAAGAGAGGGATAGTTTTACACCTCCCCAGGCTGGGGGAACTGGGGGTTGTAGGAGGAGTGGTGGAGGGAGGGAGGGAGGGAGGGAGGAGGCTCAGCACAATGTATTTTACATGAAAGGAAGAGGATAGAGTTACCACACCGATAACCACTCATACAAATGGGGAGAGCAGAGAGCTTTGAGCAGGGGACAGGTAAATGTGTGAGACACTGTGTGTGTGTGTGTGTGTGTGTGAGACACTGTGTGTGTGTGTGTGTGTGAGAGAGGAGGAGAGAGAATGTGAAGGATAGATAGAGATGGAGGTCGTGTTTGTGTGGTGAGTAACATCCTTCATGAGTGTGTTTTGTGGTCGACACACACCAGCCGATGTCAGAGACAGGGATGGCAGAATGATCACATTGCACACGTGTGTGTGTGTGTGTGTGTGTGTTGTGTTTGTTAGCTATATATCAGACAACAATTTACGTTTTTCTGTTTCTTGACTTTTTTTTTTCCATTTGTTTATTTATTTATTTATTTACTTCTTTGTTTGTTTATTTTTAATCTAATATTAAAGGAATATTTAAACATTTAAGGGAATAAACTTATTCACGTTCTTGCCGAGAGTCAGATAAGAAGATTGACACCAATGTCTATACAATAAACAGGAAGCTACAACCAGCAGTGGGTTACCCTAGTTTAGCACAAAACAGCCAACCTGGTTATGGTAAAACCACAACTTGTTTTTTTACAATTGCAGATTAAACAAACGAGATATGTGTTAGTGAGGTTCAGAGGTGCTTTGAACACAAGCTAGCTGTTTCCCCATATTTCTAGTCTTTAGGCTAAGCTAACTAAGCTGTGCTAGGCTAGGCTTTAGCTTCCTATTTTTCGTATAGACATGAGAGTGGTGGCGATCTACTCATCTACCTCGGCAAGAAAGCAGATTTCCCAAAATGTCAAACTATTCATTTGAACTCTGATTAAATAAATTAATTATACTGAATAATTAGCCAACATAGATATAAAGTGATACAAATCCACTTAATAAATACAATTATTCAAACAGAGATAATAAATGCATTAGCAAGTCCATACAGATAAAATAAACAAATATCTAAGGAGCTTATGAAAAGAATCCCCCCAAAAAATGAATGAAAAGAACAAAAACAACACAAAAGAGATGAAGAGGAGAAGAGTCTGTCTCCGTCTGTCTTACTGTCTGCTGAGTGGAAGATAAACTGCTGTTGTTCCACTTGAAGAACAAAGTTGCTCTCGAGGGCCTCTTAAAAGGGAGCGAGGCACCTTCGCCAGACACTTTTTTTTCACACTCCTAAAGTCAACAAAAACCAAAGCCGAGTCCTGTCATTTAGCTGTCTAATATACTACCCGCTTCCTTCGCTCAGGTCACTGCTCTGATCTGCCCATGCCACACTAAGTTTTGTTTTTTTCCGTCTTTCACTCTCTTTTTTTTCCGGTATTTCATCAGGCGTGTTTTGGGACACGTCCCCTGTTCCCCTTCTCCACTTGCTGTGAAAATATTTCATCTGGGATGTTTCTGGACGACCCCCTCCTGATGGGGTCCTGCCTGGCTAATAATAAAGTGCTTGAGTTGTCAAGCGCTTCGGCAACACCCTAATCTGTTCTGACAGCTAGTCCTCCACATACACTCTCAAACGTCCAGCACACACACACAAGTGCGTGTCGGCATGCGTGTATAACACACTTTGCACTGATGTATGCACACAGTCTATCAATCAAGGTGTTTATTGGGGTTTGGGGGATAAATGCTATGGGACGGGGCCGCATGCTGTCACCATGGTGACCGAGCTAAAGGTGGCTGGTGCACAGTTGGAGACAGTGGCCCTGTTCCAAATTGGTCTCTAGGCCTGTATATTTGGCACCCTTTTCAGCTGTTTTCTGTTGCCTTATAGATGTACAGTAACTGTATGTTGATGAAGGGTTAGGTCACCCAAATGAATAAATCTCCCTATCCATGCAGATATTTCTGGTTTTTAGATTTGGCCATAAAGTATACGCTTACAGCTTTGAAAAATGCATGATTATACCAATAAATAACCCTGTATTAATTCAGTTAAAATCAATTAACTCATTGGGATATTAAATGTATTTAAAGATGCAATACTAACGTGAAAAGGAAATAGATATTGTTTTAAATCTTTGCTGATTTGATTAATATTTTCCATTACACATAATCCACATTCCACAGACATTCAACAGCACAATGACCACTAAATTGAATACCAGAGTGGTGCTTAAAAACTGTATAATAAACAAAGATCAGTAGAATTAAGAGAGGCATTGAACTGGCTTTGAGTAAACACACAGTCGGCAATTCTTAGGTAGGAAGTAGTTCCAGAGAAATTTGTTCACAGTGTACCACAGTATGTGGAATATCCTGAGTAACTGGGAGACTTTTTGCTTGCGAAGTTTCAAAGCTATGAGCACCACAACTGCTAACACTAGTATTTTCGATAAGATAGATCCGAAATTGGTGTGTGTTTGAGTGTGTGTGATCATTTTCCTTTCTGTGTCCAACTCTTGCGTGTATGTGTGTGTGTTTGGGCATGTGCCTCCCTTGATAACACCTTGGCGACCACAGTCAAAGAGTGCCATCTTCAGACCGAGGCAGCCCGGAGTCCACCTAGTTGATACCAAACCCTGCGCCGACCCCTCCGCCTCCGCTACACTTCACATATGACACACACGTGCAGCCGGTGTGGTTCCAATTAACACAGATTGAGACAGTGTGTGTGTGCGCTCAGGTGGACATGTGAGTCTCTGTGCGCTGTGGGTGAGATGGGGGAGGAGGGGGGGGGGTCATTTGCATGGTGTGAAGTTTATGGTCTGGCCTGTACT
>NW_023340246.1:10381720-10383004 GCF_004916995.1 Morone saxatilis
TCTCTGTGCGCTGTGGGTGAGATGGGGGAGGAGGGGGGGGGGGTCATTTGCATGGTGTGAAGTTTATGGTCTGGCCTGTACTTTCTACTGCACAGCAAGACATTGACGTTGCATCCAAGCCAAGTCTCCATTTACCATCTTAGCCCTGTGAAGTAATCACACCAGAGCTACCATCAGCAGGATTTACTCCAGCATAGGAGCCATACACATGGATGTTTTTCATTTCACTGACTTGTTTTTTTTGTTGAGATTATTGATTATGTTTTTATGTTGAATTGAGTTCATTTGTGCCTATAATTAAAAAATTTGACCTACACATTGTTACATT
This sequence comes from Morone saxatilis, assembly GCF_004916995.1. Taxonomy (NCBI): domain Eukaryota; kingdom Metazoa; phylum Chordata; class Actinopteri; family Moronidae; genus Morone; species Morone saxatilis. Next base: position 10,382,049 of record NW_023340246.1, read on the forward strand.
TTACATTTATTAAAGTTCTTGTTTGTCTTAAAAGTGTAAGTTTGAGTTGGAGTTCTTATAGTGGGGTGACAGCGAGTGAGAAAAAAGAGGAAAGAGAGAGAGAGACGAGAGAGAGAGAAGGAGAGGAGGAGGAGGAGGAGGAGACGGAGAAAAAGCAGGGAGGAGGCAGAGGAGGAAGGGGAAAACAGTTTACGAGGTGAAGTGTTCCCCATTTTTAGCTAGAGTCGTGTTGAAGACAGGAGGCTGGCGTGGTGGTTGATTGACCTAGAGAGGATGAGGAGGGAGGACATAGGAGAAAAGTGTGTGTGTGTGTGCAGTTTGCGTCTTTTCTTCAGCTGCTACATGTTTGCCCAGAGTGAAAGAGAGAGAGACACGAAGAGAAAGAGAAAGAGAATGCATTTTCTCCTGTAGAGCAAAAACAAGAAAAACACCTGGAGTACAAAGTGAGAGGCAGGTAGATAGAGACGAAGCTGAAGCTGTGTGTTGGAGGTGTGTGTGTGTATTTGTTTCTGTTTGTGTGTGAGACCAGCAAGCCTGTGTGTGAAGGGAAACTAGTGGATCGTACAGCTCTGTAATGCTTTGTGGAAGTACAGGACTGCTAACTGACCTGATTACACCCTGAGGTAAGAATGCATCTCTAACTGTGTCTGTGAGAGTGTGTGTGGATCTAATGCTATAGTGTTTTTATTTGTATCAATCAATTGTAGTGTTTCCTGTAATAATATTGTATTTAAAACGTATTTTGCTGGTCACACTTCTGACTGAATAAATGATAAATGCTGCTGCATGTAAAGTAAAGATGAAAATTGCAGTTTAATATGTCATATAACATTAATTTGGCTATATGAGTCCAACATTCAGAGCCAAAAAAGGTTAGTAGGTTATGGTGGCAGCACTGTAATTGTTTCAGGGTACAATTAAAATGTATGTAAGTTAAATTAATTTACACAATGAAT
>NW_023340246.1:10383026-10387823 GCF_004916995.1 Morone saxatilis
AAAAATCAAAATACTTTATGTAAAATGAATAGAAGGAATTTCTTGTTCATGCTTGTATTTTATGTAAATAGACAAAGGTTTTTATTTATTTTTTCTGAATTGTCATTATTAAATATGCTAAATATTCGACATTTGAGGTATGATGTAGGATTATAGCTCTGTTCTTGAATTTATCTGACAAATACCTCCATCATAAAAATGAACAATTTATAGCAATACATAACCATTTCAAATTATAGCAATTATTGAACGGTAGAATTGCTGCATTTATGGCAAAGAGATTATGTTTTTGAAATTTGATTACAAATGAAAATGTTCCTTAAACACAAGCGGAAAAAAACTGATTTGTTTCTTTAGTATACCATTCATATACCATTTGTGTGTGTGTGTGCGTGTGTGTGTGTGTGGTGTGTGTGTGTGCCAATCTATGCATGATATCAGATGTCCTATTGCAGATGGGTTGGGTTATTACCAGAAACACATAGCGCTATTCTTCTTCGTCCCTTTCTACTCTTGTTTCTCTTCCTGTGCAGTGTTTTCACAGTTTGCCAGAAACACAAACACAAACCTTGCTGATGCACCTTCTTGTCGCATTTTAGATACTTGAGTGAGCTTGTTAAAATAAAAATACAGCAGGGAGAAAAAAAAAGAACAAAACACGTAAACACATCGAGGACCAGGACTACGACTGCTCCTGCTTATTTCTGACGTGCACCTACTATTGCTTGCTACTCTACTGCTTATGACTCTATCTTAGGATCAAACCAGGCCTCGTGTTATCATTACAACCATTAGGTGATTAATATTATTAATAAGTGACAACACAAACATAGCAGTGTGTAATTCCCTTAAATAAATCATTGTTATTAGTGCTAATTACCTGGGGTACCTGTATTTATCCCTCAGGGAGTCCCTGGACCAGGCAGGTTGTGTTCCAGACCGGTCACCCGGCCAACTAGGTCAAAGGTCACCTATTTAAGTGGCTCAGATGACACAAATGGGTCCTTCTGGCATTGTGGCCACCTAAGAGTACGCTTAGAGGCCCTTCATTTTGTTATTAGAGATGAAATTGGGTCTTTTACTGCAAGATACGGAAAGAGGAAGAATGATGATCTGAATGCAGGACTTTGTGACCTCTTGGTGTTTTTTGTAGCTTCATTGCTGCATAACAAATTTTCCTCAATAGCAGAAGTCATTTTAATGGGTCTCGATTTGGATTCCATTCTGCGTAGTGAATACGATCAGCGTCTATTAATAAAATTTAACGGAAGTGAAAAAAGTTGTAGCACTGAGCAGAAAAAAAACATGTTAAAAGACATAAATAAATGTATGGAATTGTGTTAAACACGGAACAAGTATGTCCGATTGAGAAAAGATAAAAGTGGTGAAATATTGAGAGATGTGAGAGACTCAGAGAGGTCAGCACTCAGAGAAAGTGTGCAATGATAAAAGTTTCTCAGGATCAAAGCCTGCGTGTGCTTGTGTTTTTACAGATCATGTTGAGGCAGAAACAGCCAGGGTTGTGTGTGTGTGTGTCCATTCGCGTGTGCGTATGCGTGTGTATACGCACATGCGGGCCGTGTGTACATTTGTATGTAGCCCTGCATGTGCGTTACATGTGCATTGCAGTTTCTCACGGCCATGCTGTTGATGTCGTGACTGACAGCCTTGTTAAATTTCAGTAAAGCATGAAACGTGACATGAAAGTGGCTCGTGTGTGTCTATGTGAGTGAGTGTGCGTGTGTGCACACGTGTAGGTGTGTGTGTGTGTGTGAGTGAGTGTGTGTGTAAAGTGATCCATATGAGGGCACCGGCTAACCTTTGAACCCTGTCTTAAACAGCTAAGTGCTGCTTCTTATTCGCTCTCAGCAGGATCCGTTAATCAGAACCATAATACCACTACGCACATAGAAATACATACACACACACAGAAATGTCCCAGTTTCCAAAATACCTGGAGTTTAATGTCTGCTTGGCCAAGCACTTTCTCTGTACACTTACCTGTGATTGCGATAATGTGCAAATGACTGGAATATATGCTGCCTAGGTGAATTTGTGCATCTGTGTGTGTGCATTTCCACGTGCGGGTGTGTGTGTGTGTGTTTGGCACCTCGCGCGTGCCCTACACCTCGACAGTGTGTTGACACAGTGATTATAGGGCAGCTGGTACACATTGGCCCTCGCTCCGCCCTGCATTTACTGTTCTAATTAGTTCCTGTTCCAAATAAGAGAGAGGAATTTTAATAGAGAACCGCTGGTCTGCCGTCCAGCTCCGCATACCCTCACACACAGCAACACGCATAAAACCAGCCTGTGTGTGCTGCGGTGGAAAGGCGCTGAGGCTGTGTGTTTTCTTAATTCTTTTTTTTTTTTTTTCAATGATGAAGGAAAAGTTCCAGCTCACCAGTGATTGACATGGCCAAATGTCCCCCAAAACTCAATACTCGATTTAGGGTCCACGGTGACCCGTTTCAAGGGTGAAGAGTGAGTCCTGTGACCTAACATGACCCCCACATGACCTTTCAACTCTTTAAGGGTTCAGAAGGGGGCTTGAGCTCCGGATGGAGCAGGGTCACAGGTGAACAAGGGAAAGTTAATATCTGTCACTTAGACGCCAGTTAGCACTTCTGTCACGGTGGTGGCTACAACTACAGACACCGGCTCTTGATTTATTAGGATTTCTGCATTTTAAGAACCAGAACATTTAAAGTAAAATGCCTCTTGTTGCAGTTGTTATACATCACATTTGATTTTTATCTCTCGTTGAATTTTTCCTTCCTTATTTAGATCTGAGGCCGGGAATTTATTTTGTCAACAGTTCATGATACTAATATAATTTGTCTGATTCATAAACACTGGTTTATGAGGCTGGTTTATGACACACTAAACACCGGTTCTTATGAAGTGTATGTGTGTAATGTAATGTGTGTTTAGTTAACATTTCCTCTGCTCTGGTTTCTTTGCAGGTGAAGAAATCACACAGTGAATCTCATGTTCCAGACCCTTCGGACGCCAGGTACATGCATATGTGTCTGTTTGTATAATATGACAAACAACATTAGGTTTTGTAGACCTCTATGTGTGTGTATGTGTGTTGGTGTACATTTATGTGTGTGGCTGTCCTAGTTCTCTGGTCATGGTGCAGAGAGGTGAGGTTTCACTGCAGTTGCGAGCTGTGATGAGGTCATCAACACTTTCCCAAGACCTCAGTGTCACTCAAACACAAACACACACACACACACACACACACACACTCATACTGATCCAAATGAGGGACAAGCAAAGGGTGCATGCTGTACACACAGTAATTTATTTAGAGCTAAAACTGCGAGCTTTTTCAATAATAGATTGATTACTTCGGACATTTTCAACCAAAAATAGAGCAAAAATGCCAAATATTCTCTGGTTCCAGCTTTTCAAATGAAAGGATTTGCTGATTGTCTCTGTCATATATTATTGTAAATTGAATAACTTTGGGTTTTGGTTAGAGAATACAAGACATTTAAAGACATCATCTTGGGCTCTGGGAAGTTTTTTGACTTTTCACCCACTAAAAGATAATACAATAATTGAAAAAATAACAGCAGAGAAATCAATAGGGAAAATAAATTGTTTAAAAAGCTATTCATTTGGCAAAACACACCGTACTCTGTACATTGCAGTGAGATTTGGCATATTTTTTCAGTGACCAGATATAATGTGAAAACCAGAAAGGAGTTTATGAAACACCAACTCCTGCCATCGCCTCCCAAAAGGAGTGAAACAGAGAGGAAAGAGAAAAAGGAGGGGAGAATCATTTCCTGCTGTTGAGAGACAAAAGAAGAGTATAGATGAAGAGTGTTGAAGCACACAAGAGGGAGAGAAAAAGAGAGTGAAAAAAGTGGAAAAGCACCATAATCTGTAAAAGTTCTTACTGTAGCTGTTATTGCCTCGTATAGACGAGATATTTCAGGCTTTTGTTTGAAATAAGGTCTTGGCTCAATATCGCGTCCACCTTTAAGCGTTGTTGATGTTAAAACAGTGATCAGTGTTTTCAGTTCAAATTGTACAGGAGAGCGAAATGAATGTTTAGCTGTAAATAAAAAAAAGATTTGCCAGCGAGAGTTGATTGAGTGTGTTTATCTTTAATACGTTCCCTCTTTTGCGCCCTTAAGCTGTGTCTTTCTTGTCCACTGAAAGCTATATGTTTATACCTGTCAGTCTGACTGTGGGTTGCAGTCATGTGTGACGATGCTATCTGCCCATAGCATTGGCATGGCCTACTTCCAGACCGCGACACAGATGTATCACACACACACACAAGTGTACACACAGAGTAGGATGGCAGCCCGCATTTGTTTCATTCTCCCTCCATCTCTCGCTTTGATGTCTCACAAAAGCACAAGTGTGACTGGGCGTTGTGAGTCAGGGCACACACACACAAACACACAGATGTTCATATGAGGTACTGTCCATACACACACTGACTCAACATGAAACTATGTCTTCCAGCAAAGGACATGTCAAAATGTGGGTTTGTGGCAACAGTGGTGAAGAGGCATAAGCAAGTGTTTTATGTTGCTTTTCTTACAGTGTGCATGCATGAAAATTGATTAAAAACACTTTCCACCTCTCACTGCGGGTTATCCTAGGGAGGGTAGTTGTTGCCACGGTAACAACTAATACTGATCCAAATATACAATAAACATTGATACTGTATATGAAAGGCAGTCTTCTGCTCCACTGTAAATATGCATCTTCATTTATGTTCATGTCATGTATTTACTTCCACTTCCAACACCCCCCCCCCCCCCCCCC
>NW_023340246.1:10387923-10407248 GCF_004916995.1 Morone saxatilis
CAAGTGGAATTTTTAATTAACGGGTTTCGACAGAACATTTTGTTTTGTTTTTATGATTCTCACTGATTACTGGCATTACAAATTGAAAATCAGAGATTGGCCAACAACCAAAAAAAAAAGTATAAATGGATGAAAGGTTAAAAACTATTTATTACTTGAATCACTCTGATAACGTAACTTTATCTACAACAGACAACATACCTGCCCATTTCATTATCTATCAGCACCAAAATACAGGTTCATGTCTTCATCAGCATCATCTGTTCCTGATTTGGTGGGATGGAGGGCTTCTTGCCAAGGTTGTTCTGTGTCCAGCTTGGAGCCTGTCTGAAATCTCCACTTCCCACTGACGGTTATGAGGATCTGGCTATTCGGGTTCCTTGCATTCCATAGACTCTATCAGGTGATGGGAGCGGGAGGGGGAAGAGGGGGGAGAAAATGAGATTAAACTGCGATTTCTGAATTGGAATTAACAGATCACACGCACGGATATGCTTCTCACAGCTGGGGAGATCTTACCCATCCAGTATTGGATATATTATGGTTAAGATCTCACCTGAAGCATCGTTCAATGATCAGACTGGCTATATCCCCACACAGGAAATCCACACACACACACACACACACACACGCACATCACACATCACAGTGTCAATAAACTTCATGTTCTTCGTTACCAGTTAGCCTCACATGATGCATGTTGATTTCAGAGGCGTATAACATTGTCTGCGTGGTGTCTTGCTGGCTTCTGTGTTATAGGTAGTGTTGTCGTTGTATGTGTGACTTGTGTGTGTTGTTGGTGTGTGTGTGTGTGGTGTGTGCGCGCTGCGCACTTCTAGGCCAATAACAACCCACAGTCCTGCTCAGCATGCTTTAGTTTTACAATGTGTGTCCACATGGCATGTCAATGACTTGGGACGAACCGCACACAATGGTCCAGGGTACATGTTAAATATGAGTGTGGTGTGTGTGTGTGTGTGTGTGGTGGGGGGGGGTGGTTTGGAGAGTGGAAGTAAATACATTGACTTCATTGACATAAATGAAGATTTGCATTATCTCTAAAGCAATAGTTCGACATTTTGGGAAATACACTTATTCACTTTTTTGCCAATAGTTTCCACCTGTTTCCAGTCTCAATGCTAAGCTAAGCTAACTGGCTCCTGGCTGTAGCTTCATATTTATGTTGGAGACATGAGAGTGGTGTCGATCCTCTCGTCTAACTCTCAGCAAGAAAGCAAACAAGCATATATCCCAAAAGGCTGAATTATAATGAGTGCTACATAGATCAATCACCCATAAAAGAGTGAGTCATTTCTTTAAAGTCAGGACATCAGAGTCACAGTGAAAGCCCACCGTTTCAGACGACATCTCAACACATGAGACTAGCACTTACTGATATCTAATGTCTTAACCTAAATAAGAAACCACATAAAGTCTAAGCACCTCTACTAAACAGACTGTTTGTTGTTTGTTGGGGAGAGATGCACTTACAGGTTTTTATAGCACCCAGCTATTGCTCCAGCAGAGGTTGAATGCACATATTGTAAATCGCTTTGTGCAAAAGCAGCTGATGAGTGCAGTGTAATGAAATCTATTGCAAAATCATCAGTCAGAAAGATTTTCAACATGCAGAGATAAGTACTTTTTGAGGAATTTATAGAGACGGAAGGAGACGCGCACACGCAAAGCGCACGCATACACACACCACATGCTGGCACGAGGACTTGAGTAAACCACTGGAGAATGTGTGTAAACACACGGTGAAGCACTTCTACTCTCCTCCGCTAACCGCCTGGCAAAGTCTGTGTATGTGTGTGTGTTGGAGTATATGTGTGAGTGCAAGCCCAAAATCCCACTGGAAACTATTTCCTCTACAAGAGCATTAAAGCATCACCGCTCTCTTAGATGTCAACACCAGTGAGCCCTCTCCTCGCTTTCTTTTTCTTTTCCTCTGTCCGTCTGTGTTTCTCTTTTCTTCTCATCTCTTTCTTCTTTGGCCCTCCATCTCCCCCTCTCTCATTGTCCGTCCTGTGCAATAATTTTTGACAGAGCAGTTTGATGTAATAGCACTGGATGTAAGTGCCTTTGTTGAGGGCGATCCTTTGATCTATTGCTGATTTAATGGGCACTGGAAACCACTTTTAATAGTAATGTAATGGAAAAAGTGAGGTACAGCATTTCAGTCAACTTGATATGTCAACACACACACACACACACACACACAGAAATAGCTATCCTCAGAGTGGACTTAACTGCGAATTCAGACCATACTGGAGCGCATTAAATCATTTTTGATGAGCTCACAGTTAATGGTTTAAGCAGACAGAGCCGGGACTACACACTCACAGCCAAAACAAACTACATACCCAACATTCCCCTTACCTGACATCAGCCTGAGCTTGGGCCCGCGGGCCATCTCCATAGCAACTCATTTGTCTTCATTAGGGCTCGTCCGATGGGTTGTATTGCTCCCCAAGGGGATTAATGAAGTTGTCCCGAATTAAATGGAGTTCTCAGATGGTCACTGATGATGAGTTTTAATCATGTTCGGACAGAAACAAGAAAACTAACTGAAAAACATCATGTAGGATGTTAGCAGGTGTGCTTCTCTTTTAGGAATTTGCTGTTGTTTAGAGTTAGATAAAACTCATATCTAAAACAGCTAAATATGATCAATATTTTATATATTTACAATGGATCACATGAGTACTCGTATGTGAAAGGTGTCATCCAACTCTGCAGTTCTCCTCAGCTGTACGGAGCTTCTTATTGTTTTGGTTTTACGGCACACAACTTTCCTGTTTTGCTTTTCACTCTTCAGCATAGTTTCCGGCCTCAGCATGCAGCTGTTTTTGGTAGAACAACATTTAAAAATTGCTATACACTACCTACCCAGTCCCAAAGAGCAGACAGATAAAGTTGCCAATTAGCTGGTGAACATAGTGGAGCATTTAGCTGCTAGAAAGCCCGATATTTCCCTACCCCAGGATTTGAGGGAGAGCAAAAGCAAAACTAAAAGAGTGAATATTGGACTATAATTTATCAGGTGGCCAGAAATAATCCTCCAAATGAATGCTAATGTTTTTTGTACCTGCTGGAGGCTAAATAGGTCATTTCAACGTTTATTAGGTAATAATATGTCAATGCTGTGTTTTCCTCTGCCCCCAAGTGGCCAAAAATCAGTAATTGCCACATTAATTATGTAGCTACAGACAAGAGACAGCTTAATTTAGCATAAGGGCTGGAAACAGCAACAGCTTGCATGGCTCTGTCTGAAGGTATCAGAATCTACCAGCACCTCTAAAGCTTGCTAAGTAACTACATCCCATGGGTTTAATCTGTAAAAAAGTTAAAAAAAACAACAATTTCTTGGCCATAGTGGCTTCCTGTATTTTCCGCTCGTTGCCTGGCAACCTCATGGTGATGATGTGTGATGAGCCCTAAAGGTGCTGGTAGGCACATGTTTTACCTTTGGATAGTGCCATGCAGGCTAGCTGTTTCCCACCTCCCTCCGGTTTAACGCTAAGCTAAACATCTCCTGGCTGTAGTCTCATGTTTACCGTACAGACATGCGAGTGGTATTGACCTTCTCATATCACTCTTGGAAATACAGTAAAAATGTCTACTTTGTAAAATGATCAACACCACATACCTGAGACTGGCGTCTGGTTGTCAGTGTGTCGTATCCTCATCACCTTCCCACCTTGCACCCCTTTAGGTGAAAACATGACAGTTCTAAACACGGCTGATTGGCTGTTGGGCTGCAGCAGCCCGCCCCCTCCCCCGGGCTCCAAGGACTATGGTACAGAGGTGCATGTGTGTGAATCCAAGGCCAGATTTCATACAGTATTACCTTAAATGCAAAAGGAATGGGTTTCTATAGTTTGGGCTGGTCCTAGATCTGATGTTTTCTTGTGCCAGAATTGATTTTCATTTGCTTTGCAGTGTTGTCTGCTCTTTGGATCCCATTGTGAATTTATCACAGCGTGTGTGGAGTTGTTACATATTTGCAGGGTTCCCACCAGCCAACAAATTTATGAAAAGGTGGTGAATTTGATTAATTGGCTGGGAATGAAAGCCAATATCAGGAAATTTTCAAAACTTAATCAAGGAGGAATGAAACCTTTAGGTCAAGGTGGTGTTTTGTCTTGGTTATAGAAAGTCATTTAAAAGCTTATAGTGGGAACCCTGCACACAGCATTTGCTCCCATACTCGAACTGCATGGTAGTTTCCAGCTCTTTTCTCAGTAAGGTTTTCTTTGTGTGTGAGTGTGTGATGGTACTTCCTTACTGGCCTCCCCTAACATCACTCTTTTCCATCTTCCTTAAGTGAAAACAGAGCCTATGAACAACAGCGATACAGTCACTACGACAGGCGACACAGTATTGGACACATACGCAGGCTCAGGTAACACACACATCTGCACACAGAAATGCACTCATGTACAGTTTTCACATCTAGAAACAAAAACAAATCCACATGTCTCTGTACTAGTCAGCTCTGTACCACACACAAACACCATCATCCATTTCAGCTCAGCGGTAGGCTTGCTGAAAGCTTTAATCCCATGAAGTATTGCCTGTCCTTGGATTGCGTCATCAAAGGCTGGCAGACGGGTGAGAGAGGGAGAGACATTTTTACACTTGTCTTTTTTTTTTAAGACTCCGGACGACCCTGCGCCCCTTCACGCTGCAGAACACACACTGATACACAAAACCATTAAGCAACACACAGTGAGGGTTTAGAAGCAGCGGGGTGTTTGTCAGTATTGAGCTCTGACATCTCAATGACCACAAACAGACATTGTGTTTTACTATGAGGCCCACTGTAAGGGTTTCACAGCATACAGTGCTCTCTAAAGGGGGAGAACTTGGCTCCTCTCCATTCAAAATGCTTCAAATTATGTTTACTGGAACAGCATTTCAGCTCAAACAAGCCGGAGGCCTTGAATTGTGCTGTTCAGGAGTGATTTTGTTAAATGTGAAAGGAAACAGAAGATTTGAGTTGACACCATTCATAACCCAGAAATGCCTTGTTGTTTTTGATTATTGTGCTGTTTTTAGTAATCACCAGCAGTGGGTACAGCCCTCGTTCAGCCCACCAGTACTCCCCTCCCCTCTACCCATCAAAGTAAGTCTTTTTACAGAGTGTTCTAACTATGCAACACAGCTGTACAAAACATTACCCATCTTCCTGCCAATTCAGTCCTCCAATCATTATCATCCTCGTTGTCTTACCTACTAACACCTCTCTGTCCTCTCCTCTCCCAGGCCCTACCCTCACATTCTCTCCACACCGGCAGCCCCTCCTATGCCGACGTACGCCGGTCAGCCCCAGTTCAGCAGTATGCAGCAGTCCACCGTCTACACGGCTTACTCCCAGACAGGACAGCCGTACGGACTGTCAACCTATGGTAATAAACACACGCTTACGTACAGTGACATACGGTAGCTGCACTAACAAACACATGGCGGCTCATTTTGTAATCCACTGAAAAAAGTGTCCAACTGAAGCATAAGAACTGATACGAAACAGCAATTATAAAAGGACAAAATCACAGAACTAAAACTAAGTTGTTATTGAATAAAGAAATGCAACTAGGTTACTTTTCCTTTTTTTATTGGCTGTTGTGTTTGACATAATTAGCCAGCAAAAACTTGTATTTAGAAAGCCAAAACGATGTCATTTAAACTAAAACTTCTTAAGTCTAAACTCACTGAGGAAAAGTAAAAACTTTGACTGACTGACATCGAAAGCAAATCTAGAAGTTATGATGGCCTAAAATATGTAGTTTCAAGAAAACAAATGTTAATGTAATTGTTTTTGGCAGGGCAGTTTGCTGATGCTGTAAACCATGCAAAGACTCTATAATATTCTGTGTTTTATATTACTGTCACAGACCTTGGTGTGATGCTGCCGGGCATTAAGACAGAGAGCGGCCTGGCTCAGAGTCAGTCTCCTCTGCAGACAGGCCTCAGCTACAGCCCCAGCTTCACCACGCCTCAGCCCGGACAAACTGCATACTCACCCTATCAGATGCCAGGTCAGTTGGAAACAAAAATATACTCAGTATTTTATATTCTTGCTGAAAATGATGACAGAAAAAATTGTGTTGTCTGTGTGTTTAATTCCTCTTCTTCTTTGTGCCCCAAGGTTCCAGTTTCACTCCTTCCTCAGGCCTCTATGCCACCAATAACTCAGTGTCCAACCCCGCCAACTACACTGCCACACAGCAGGTACCTCGGTGTCTTTATGCTTTGTGTGTGTGAGTGTGTGCTTGTCCTTTAGTTAAACCTGGACTGCTGGTACAGTCCAGCTGAAAGTTAGCTCAAGTAACAAACATGTTCCCAGGCCAATAAGAAAGCCTATTTCCGAGGGGAGTTCTTAGTTCTTGCCAGAGCAGATCAAACATGCTACATGTTTGCTCTGAGTGGCCAAGTACATGTCATAGGCCTCATTATGCCAACTCAAACTAAAGATTTTGTACGGCCCAGTTGCAATAGTATTTGAGACCAGAAGTGGTTTTACAGTCACACTCCCACACAACTTTCCTCATTCAGAGCCACTTCAAGAAATACAATCTAATTATACTGTGACCTTGCAGCAGGGACAAACTTAGGAGAGAAACAATTAGTCTTTGTGAAAGAGTGTTTTGTTTTGAATATTTCTCTATGTCCATATGATGAATTGTACTGTGGTAGTAAAATGCTTAAAGGGGGATTTTAATGTCCCACTATGATAGATGTGGCTGTTTACAGGAAGAAAGTCAAGGTTTGGCTTGTGTGGGTGGATTAAGGAGAATATGGTGTCTGTGTGTGTGTGTGTGTGTGTGTGTATGACTTTAACAGGAATAGAGAAAGCAAGCAACGACAGAAAGGGAGAGAGAGAGGCTGATTGAAAGCGAGTCTGTGTGTATACATTATGTGTGAATATGCATGCTTGCATACACACACTGCTGACTACACACCAACTGTGTGTGTGTGTGAGTGTGTGTGTGTGTGTGTGTGTGTGTGCATTCATGTGGTGGTGCTCCACTTTATAAGGACTTGTAGAGATGGACGTAGTGACAGGTTTAGAGAGCTGACTCATAAAAGCGCCCATCTCCACTGGGTCAGTAAAAAGCAGCAACACAAGGCTTGAATTGTTTTGGAGATATAAAGTACAGAATTGAGGGAATAAAAGATTAGAGAAATGAGAGGGAACACTTGTAAAATCTCTCTTCAAAAGTCACTTTGAACCTTTCCAGAAAAGTGAAACATCTCAATTTTCCTGTTTTTTTCTTGTTTGTGTTTTTTTTTTGTCTCTGCTCTTTACATCGTGTCTCACTGTGTGCTCATGATTGACTCTCTGCAGGAATATCCCTCATATACAACGTTTGGCCAAAACCAGTATGCCCAGTATTATTCCGCCTCCACTTACGGGACTTATATGACCTCCAACAGCGTGGATGGCACAGGCTCCACGGCGGCCTACCAGCTGCAAGATCCCACCCCTGCCATGACCGGACAGGCTGCTGAACTTCACCCAGGTTCGTACTAAAAAGGAAACACGCCAGTCAGAAAGAAACAAACCACAAACACTACACCACAGTTGTAACGTCATAAATATGCAAACAAATGTCAGATTCTTCACTGTTCCCTGATACTGGCTCCATCATCTTGTTTCCAGTAGGAAAATACCACAGTTTGGGTGACTGAGTTCAAAACTCTCTTTCAGCCATGATGAAGAACAGGAAGTAACTTCAGACTGTAGCCATAGTTACCTGGCATCGTGCTCGCTAATTGGAGAGTCGGCATTTGTTTACATTAGCCTCAGAGACTTTGATCCACTTTGAAGTTGTGTTAAATATTGCACTTTTGTGGACAAGTTAGAGAAAGAGGAGAAAAGGTAAAATAAGAGAGAGAGCTCCACTGCACCCGTACGTACAGAAATACGCCTTTTTTTCACATTTTCTTTGGTGTATCTTGGCTGTAATTCAGGAAGCCTGATTAAAGGAGCTTATCATTCTTCCTGTCACTGGCACTTTCCCTCTCGCTGCTTTTCTCACTATTTCTCCTCTTGCAGTTGCAGTTGGTATCTGTTTTTTTCTTGTCGCTCACATACTCTTTGTGTCTTTTTGTGTCTTTATCCACCCCCTTCTCTCCCTCTCGCTCGCTCCCTGATTGAGACATAACAATACGAGAGCTGAAGCTTAGAGTCTGGTTCTAGTTACCACACAGCAGTGGGAGCATATGGCATTAGGAGGGTGTGTGCGCGCGCAAGAATGTGTGTCTTGCTCTCGTGTACGCTCCTGCAGAATTTTGTATCTTTTGCAAGAAGCATCAGATTACCTAACTTTTCAAATTTATTGCACAGTTCCATCTTTCCCCTTCTCTGTTAAATCTTTACATTGCATGTTATCATCAATCAGTCAGAATATCAATGGTGCTTTTGTTTAGGTTTCTTAGTCTTTAAGTTGATCTGTCATGCCAATTACCATGAATTATTAAACCTGACAAGATGGCTTGTTACTGTACAAAATCTGAGTTATTGCTTTTCCTGAAGTGGATACAACTCCAGAGCACCTGTGGGATCAGCACAGACCTCGGCATTACTGTTGTTTTAATGCTGCGAATATAGTTTGTGATCGCCAGTGCAGTTCATTTGTACAATTTAAATGTTTAAAATCTTTAGCCCTGTCTGTGATTGCGTACACTCTCAGGGGACTTCGATACAGTGCAGAGCCCCTCCACACCCATCAAAGAGCTGGATGACCGAGCATGCCGGAGTGGGGGGTCCAAGTCCCGGGGCAGAGGTCGCAAGAACAACCCCTCCCCTCCCCCTGATAGTGACCTGGAGGTAAGGGACCAGAAAACACCCACTGACAGAGCACTTACAGTACTGACTAAATATTTCATTCAAATCTCTACGGATATGTGGTATTCCCTTTGATCTTCATCCTCTCAAAATACAGCAGAGGAAAGGCTGATAGAGAGGAGGACCACCCATGTCACTGTCCAGTTGAGGAATGAATGCACATATGTCCAAAAAGATGGACATACCATTTCTAAAAAAGCACCTCTTATTGTTTTTTCAGAGGGTATTTGTGTGGGATCTGGACGAGACAATCATTGTCTTCCATTCTCTGCTCACGGGCTCCTACGCACAGAAATATGGCAAGGTAAGATCATCATCCTTTCTCAGCTGGCTGTCTGTTCTTTTTGTGTTTTAATTTCTCTACATCCATCCACTCATTTTCTTTCTGTCTGCCAAAGCGGAATCCCAGATTACAGCTGGGACAGCAACATGTCTGATATTGATTAAATGAAGAGTAATGAATCTTTACACAAGATTTACCACAACTGGACAAATGGTGGATTTATAACTGAAGCATCAACATCTCAATAAGCCTTAGTGCAAGTGCAACTGCAGCTAGTGCTTTGTGGATTTTTGTGCCCCAGGCTTTGCCTCACCGGCTACATACAGGCCACTACGCCCTGCGATAATTTATGGAGGTTTGTTTGAGCCGTAGGTGGCTTGTCAAAGAGAGCTGCAGACACTATTCAAGTATTTCTATTTGTTCATTGTGTTTTTGGGGTAAAAAAAATAATTTTGTCTATATTGATTGAGTTAATATTAAGTTAAGTTAAAAATGTCCTAAAAAAAATGCTACAAATAAACATCAGTCAAAGATAAAAGATAATTTACATAAAATACAATTTTATTTGTATAATGTTTTTTGGACCACTGTTTATTAAACACAAAAATCAATTGTTATATCTCTAAATTTTACTTTCATGCAGTCTTTTACAAAATAAAATATTAAATATAAAACCCACAATGAGCACACAATTCAGATGAGCTTAATTTCCCTCAGTATAAACATTAGATGAAGTACTTCAGGAATGTTATGGTAAATTTATGATGATGATCACATCCATTAAAAAAAAATAATGAGTCTTTAAATGTACTACACATTAGTAATACATTTAAAAGCCATTAATAATTGTTCATGTTTACATTAGTTTAATCATAATTCAACATGTTAATTTCTTACTTGGACTGATGTTTATTCCAATCTTCACTATGAACTTATTTGGTGGTCTTGCCTTCTCATATAACAGCTACAATGTTTATAGTTCCCTTTATTTTAATAGTTCTTGGCTCTGATCTGGGATCATCTTATGTGGCCAAGGCTACAGATTTTTATTGGGTGATGTCGTTTCCTGTGGGCACCCGAGTAGCCACCAGCCTGCCTGTACGGGCTTTGCATCCCACTCTGCAGCCTGCAGAATCCGTCCTGATATTCTTGTTTGGCAGTCAAACAAAAGCTGGCATAGCACACACACACCATTTGGAGCCAGCCATAGGAGCCCAGGCGTTTTACGGATAGGGTTTGTGGCCATTGATGTACTTCCTAGTTGCTCTGCAGTCGTGGAATTTAATGTTTTGCAATTGGGATTTAATGGGTATAAGAAAGGCCCTGGTGAGTTGTAAATTGCTGTGAGTGTGTGTGTGTGTGTGTGGAAGAGAACACATGCAGCCTTGTGGTTAATTCAGCTTGGTTTGCATTGTTTTTGTAGTAGAGAAATACTGACTACCAAAGGCTAAAATCACAATTTAAGTCTTGGCTTGAGTAGACAAAGTTATGCATTTCTTCCTTTTGCAATCAAATAATGAATGAGATGTAGTCAGTGGCTCAACGTAGGTCCCATGAACCCTTTGATATTGTTATGTTTTGCGATAAAGCGCAAACCAAGTTGTCATCTGCAGTCGATTAGGTCCATGTAAACTGACACAGCATTAGCATGAAAAAAGAGGATATGCGCGTTGGAATATTTGCCTTAAAATAATTGTAATAGATTTTTTTCCCCCTTATTTGCTGCTTGCTGCCCTCGAGAAATATAGCGGCAGCTGTGTCTGTTCACACCTTGCCCAAAATAGTGTTTACACTGTTGATATAGCAACCGCAGGACCCAAGTACCCTTCTCCTACGGCCTTTGAGGGTATCTATCTGCTCTAAATTATGTTTCACTTTCTAATGAATATACACACTCTTTTCACACAGATGCACACCCGTCACACTCATCATTTCTCAGTACAGGAGTTGTTTAACAAGGGATAATGTTCATGAAGTGTTTCCAAATGCTCAAATGATAAACAGCGGAGGTGGAGAGTGAAATTGTTTAAGGCTACTCTTGCCAGGCTGTTCTTTCATGATTGATTGAACTCGTCTGTCAAAAAATAAAAAATAAAAAGCCACTCATCCTTCTTGGAGCCCAAAGCGCAGCCAAATTCAACTGCTTAAGGCAGTTTACACATTTTGACACACACTAATGTCCGTAACTCTCCTTTGGCTGGCAGCCAACATAATCATTACCTGAGAGACAAACACAAATGCCTCTTGTCTCTGTGATTGACAGGATAGCAGGAGAAGAAATGCAGTCAAAATTGTTGCTGTCACTATTAGCAGATGTTAAGTTTTGGAGAGCTCTACACACTTTCAGCTTTATGAAGCACTCGCTCTGTGTTTTTTGCACTTCAGAATGCCGTCCATCTCTCTCTTCCTACGTGTGCGAGCCTCGCTCCTTCACTTTCACTCGCCTTCCTGTTAGTTTCCTTCTATTCTGGTCGTCTGACGGCGTCAGCGAATCTCGTGGCAAGCTGTCGTCCCTTGCTGACCTATCACAGATGATGGTTTTTGCAGCTGAGCCCTGGGCTGGCAGGGCAGCCTGCGTTCTCCCTCACACACACACACACAAACCATTCACATGCCACATACACACCACACAGTGTCTCCCTTTGAGGGTAGCTACTCTCAGCACTACACACATGAAGACACACACTCTTCCTCTCACTCCCCCCCCTCACAAACACCCCCACACCCCTCCCTCCCACCCACCAAGCATGAGGAATGTTGATGGGACAGAACAAGTGCAACCTGTCTGTCAGCATCTGCTGTGATGAGTGGAGTGTACCAACTCTACAAGTGGGGGTGGGGGTGGGGGGCAAGGGTGTGAATTTAGGAAGAAGTAGGAGGTGTGTAAGACCTGAAATGTTTTTCGGGACAGGAGGAAGTAATGTGTGTCGGATTATGGCAATAAATTGTCATAATGGTGATGTCATGATGATGTTATCTTCGGCTTCCATTAGGACCCTCCTATGGCGGTAACGCTGGGTCTGAGGATGGAGGAGATGATCTTCAACTTGGCGGACACACACTTATTCTTTAATGACCTGGAGGTGAGACACAGATATCAGACTGACACACACACACACACACATACATTTACATTTTTTAAACGTGTGGTTAAAGGCTAAGAGTTTTTCTTGCACAGTATTAAAATTTTGCACAAAGCATTCAAATACTGCTACTGCCCTCTAGTGGTGTAAAGTGATGTAACACACCATTTACTATATACTGTAAATGCTGCACCATGTTTATATTCTAACTTTAGTCCATTTAGTTTTGTTATAATTATTACAGTTATATGTGTTTTGTTATAATTGTTTATGGTAAACAGATTCATACATTTATACATTGTTTTACTTTATTGTGACTCTCATTTTATATGCTATATGCTTCATTTGTATAATCTATAATGTTCTAGAGTTTCTCATCTATGCATCCTATTTTATTTGTGTGTCGTTTGTGTCTGTGTTTCTTTACAGGAGTGTGATCAGGTACATATTGATGATGTGTCATCAGACGACAATGGCCAGGACTTAAGGTGAAGATTTACCAAATTTCACATTTTTAAAATACCAAGTTCAACTTAAATATTGTTGATGTTTTGAGTTATTGTTTGTTTTTCAAAGGCCAATAATTCACATATTACAGTATTTGTTTACTGTTTGGCTCTTGGCTTTTTTTTAAATGGTCATGTATCACTGTATCAAAAACATTAACATTTATGTATTTCTTCTTAATATTTTAAAGGTAGTAATCAATTGCATTCTTACAAATGACATACTGGCAGTTATGTTTATAGTACTGAATAATAAAAATAACCCTTTGATCTTTTTGTTCTACCAGAGCAGATTTTTCAAATAAAACATATCATTATTATTGACAGTACTTACAGTTTTGCAACTGATGGCTTCCATGCAGCTGCAACCAGCGCCAACCTGTGCCTGGCTACGGGTGTCCGCGGCGGGGTCGACTGGATGAGGAAACTGGCCTTCCGCTACCGACGAGTCAAAGAGTTGTATAGCACATACAAAAACAATGTGGGGGGTAAGCCAATCTGACGGGAGTTTGCTGGACACCAGGGGCAGTTAAGGGGGTGATAGAGACGGGGAGTTTTTGTTGAGTTAAAACAATTCAATTCATGCAATCAGTCTGAAATAAGATTAATGGTCTATCTGAAAATATTCATGAACCAAAAGAATTAACTTGTTTCATGTTTTCCATATATTCTGGACAGGTTCTATTCATTTTTTTTTTTAAACCTTTGTGTCAGAGTATAATAGTTAATAAAAACGATAATGTTAAATGTATGTGATGCTATAGCTGAAAACTGAGGAAACCTTTTTGTAACGATTTTAATGAAATGATTACTAAAAGTCAGGAAAAAGGATAAAACCTGGACTTGGAAGCCCAATTCTGAAGGCAAATACTAAATGAATACATCACATAGAGCCTATGCATACACATATAATAAAGGTTCCAGTCAATCTATTAAAACAGCTAACTCTATAGCTATTATCAAAATAGGCTGAGATATCAATAGCAAAGCAAATCATGTTAACTGGACCAATTTTATGCTGAAATGAAAAATATATTTATTGTGGAGTGGAAACTATTATAAAACAGTATTTAGACCGGACTGTGGAAATTAAAACTCTCCACTGAGGCCCCTGTAAATGAGGTTTAGCTATACAAATATACAACAAATGCCATTCAACTATTAAGCACAAATGAACTGTGCAATGACACCAAACCTTCATCACAGGTTTTACAGTTTGTAATAGATAACACCAAAGCCAATATGTCACATTTCATTAAAGTCTCACATAAGATGCACTAAATCTGGGTCCAGCCTCAGTGGACCCAGTTTTGTTTGTTTGTGTGTGGCGCTGTGATGCTGCGAGGGTGTATTAAAGTCATGCTGTGCTTTAGGTCTGCTGGGTCCTGCTAAAAGAGACGCCTGGCTGCAGCTGAGAGCAGAGGTGGAGGCTCTGACTGACTCCTGGCTCACCCACGCACTCAAGTCCCTGTCCATCATCAGCTCCAGGTGCCACTTCATGTTCTATGTATTCTCTCCTAGTCTTTCCCCTCCGATAATTAATAAGGTCAAGAACCAGAGCGTGGGAACTAATCCATATTCAACAGATATTTATTCACGATCCATTCGTCCCTTTATTGATCCACTCGTCTTTACATAATGAGGTCTGCTCTCTGTCTGTGTCCCACAGGAGTAACTGTGTAAATGTGATGGTGACCACAACGCAGCTCATACCAGCGCTGGCTAAAGTTCTCTTATATAGTCTGGGGTCTGTTTTCCCTATCGAGAACATTTACAGTGCAACCAAAATAGGTAAGAAACACTCATGCACACACAGATTCCATGACTTTTAAACAATAATATAACATTGATGTAAATAATATAATGTGGAATGGATGTAATTAAATAGTGACTGTCTATATATTTGACCTATGGTATTTTAACGGTTCAAAAGCTGCATGTTTTTTGTTGGTTATCCATTATTTTGATGTTTCTTCATCTACTCCATATGTTACTGATATCCTGTTATGATGTTAAACTTGTTGCTTTTGTTGGACTCAGGTTCACTGAGCGGTTGGTTGGGAATGTTTGAGTTGCAGTAATGTTTTACTTTATAACCTGTGTGTGTGTGTGTGTGTGTGTGTGTGTTTGAGAGAGGGGAAAAATAAAACTGAACCCAATTCACATTAAACTATATTAAAGGAAAATATATCACGCTGGTTACACATTGGCCAAATACACATACCCCTTGACCATGACCAAAAAGCTATCAAGTATAGTATAATATTAGTCTACAATAAATCGTTTTCAGTGTAGTTTTTACATTTTAAATTACAATACTTGCACTATAACTACACAGCTGACATTATAGTACATCATTCTCTCTATATCAGTGCTCCCAGTTGCTAGGGCTGAGCAATATGGCCTAAAAATAAAATCTTAATACAAACTACAAAAGATACCATATCTTTGGTGAGCATATTTCTAATCTCTTATCACCTGTTCCCCCTGTTCTCATATGGGATACTATGGGAAAATGATTAAACACCTTTTGATGAGTGACGTGGCTGGATTAGACTTTTACAGAGTCCTTAACAGCTGTATATCCCCAAATTATAACATTGGTAGTTGAAATCTGGATTTGATGATCAATTTATTATTATTTATTTATTTCCCAGCTCTGCCTCTTGCATATTATTGCATTAGTATTACAGTAACTGTTATGTGATGCTTCTCTTTTTAAAGTACTATAAAAATACTATAAACAACTTTATAGTATTTATTTAGTCTGCACTGTGAAACACAGACCCTGACTCCTCAATCCAAATGTACTTAAATGTTACAAAATTGTGCCAACATGAGCATTACTTATTACATTAGGCATTTATTACCTAAGATTGATCACAATATGACAACAATTACTGTTTCTGTTTTTTGTAAGGGAACAGTCAAGTCAAATGAATATTTTTTTATTTTAATGTTCATTTCAAGCTAAGTGACAATACATTTGTGTTAAAAACACAAGATAACTGGGAGAAATTCAAACTTGTGCAGGCAGTCTCTCTGCTTAAGCAATTAGCCAGAAACACTGGCGTGGGGGTGTGTAGAATCTATAATATGCCATGTTTAATCCCAGAGTTATTCTCCAGCTCACACTGACTCTAAATAACATTAGATCCGTCCTCACCTCACATAATCCTGATCTTTCCTTCAACAACTCTGACAATTGCAGGTTTCTTGAGGCCGGACGCCCACACACTGAATGGACTCTATTAGCCTTAACCTCAGCCGGTTACGCCAACGTACTGCAACCGTGGCCAACACTAAATTATATTCAAGCGTACATAAATCTGTACAAAGGAAACAAAACAATTATGGGGCGGCTAGAGAGCCAAAACATTCAGGAAAGAAAACTCAAAGCCAAGTGTGTGCGTCTGTGTGTTTGTGAGCTTATGTTACACCCAGTTCAACCCCACGGTGCCTTGATTTAAGTGGACGTAGCAATGTGGTAACTATGGCAACTGCCTGAGGTTTAAGACACAAGCAGACTGCAAAAGTGTTTCAGGTCAGATGCCACATCCTATAGACTCCTGGACACATTACTTGGCATGTGGAGTTACTCTATGTGCAATTAGCGTTGTGTATGTTGTGCGGGGGGNNGGGGGGGGGGGGGGGGCAAAAGGTTAATATGGGGTGTGATTTCTGACATCACGTCTTCGAGTTGTCGTGGCAACAAGATTAAGTATGTTTATCCGAATGGAAGTACCTCTCAGGATGCACCATGTGGGTGTCAGGATTAATCAGAGTGAGCGATCTGCTGTAGGATAATGGTGTGTGTGTGTGTGTGTGTGTGTAAAAGCATCCTCTCCTTGTCCTTCACTTCACCCTTGAAGCACACAGCTCTGTTTTATCTCCGTCTAAACGACAAATGAAAAACCTGTGAAAGCCATTTGTTTGTCTCCAGGCAAAGAGAGCTGTTTTGAGCGTATAGTCTCCCGCTTTGGCACTAACATTACATATGTTGTGGTTGGCGATGGGAAGGATGAAGAGCATGCAGCCAGCCAGGTAAACAAACAATTTCTGAACTCTGACCCCTCTGACCATGTGACCCTCCTTCCTTCCTCCCCTTGTTTATTTGTTTTTTTGCAGGAAAAGAGAGTTGCTTTGAACGCATAATGCAAAGGTTTGGCAGGAAAGTAGTGTATGTTGTAATTGGGGATGGTGTGGAAGAGGAGCAGGCGGCCAAAAAGGTAATGGACCCGCAACCTCACCGTGACCCCGCCTACTCCTCACAGTGTGAGCTCTGATTGGACGAAGCCTGCCTTTCTTTGCTGTAGAGGTTTTGTGTTGGTCGTTCACTTTTTTCTGTTTCTGTACTTGCTATTGCTTTTTTTTTTCTTCCCCTTTTTCATGGAGTGACACGAGACTTTTAATTGCAAGTGTCAGAGTGAAAATGTGAGATTGGGGCTCAGCTAATGTTGTACATTTTGCACCAACTGAAAGTCAAATATACAAATTTGTGTTATTAAAATGAAATTCATTGCTTTGGATCATATAAACGATGTGATTTGTGTCACATTTGACACTGAAAATAAATGGCTGCCCAAATGTACGCAGTGATTAAGCTTTGAACAATCTCATTTGTTTAGAGCAACAATGTTTTCCAGCGGTGTGCGGAGTTTTGTTGTACATTGATACTGTAGTTTATATTATTGATATAGTAGAGTTATATCACAACAAAAAAAGATGATAAGTAGTGATATGCTCTAATCCATAGCACAGACATATTTCCTTAATTGTGAATATAAATCCCATCTCTTCTCCAGCTTTGGGTTTCATTCTTAATGCTGGGTGCTGGGATTGTTAAAGGACTACTCCGACATTATGGGAAATATGCATATTCGCTTTCTTGCTGAGAGTTTGATGAGAAGGCAGATACCACACTCTTATCTGTCCATTAAACATATGGCTACAGCAGCCAGTTAGCTTAGCTTTGCTTAAAGACTGGAAGCAGAGGGAAACAGCTCGTCTAGCTCAGGCCAAAGGTAACAAAATCCACTTTGCAGTGTCTGTAAAGCTCACTAATTAACAGTGGGGTAAGCTATTGTGGAGAAATCCAATACCATGATATAGTGCAAACACCAATGTCTGTGAGAAACTTAATGTTACCTGACACACAAATCATGGCTGGAAATAAAAAGTTAGTGCTGTGTGGCTCTGTCCGATCCACTTTCCACATTTGTTTTGCATTTACAGAGCCAGGGCTGTGTACAGCACACACATAAGCGGAAGGCCTAGTGGACCATATTGCAGCAGCCCAGGTCCGCCCCCACCCTGTCTATCTTCACCTGTCCGATCAAATAAAGCCAACAAAAGCCCAAAAAATATTTTGGAAATAACACACAGATTATCATTTTTACACCTTGTACAGATTAAACAAATAACACATCAATTTGTGAGCAATAGAGGCAAATTTTATTATCTTTTGAACAGAACCAGGTTAGCTGTTTTCCCATTTCCAGTCTTAATATACAGCTGATGGCTATCGCCTTATTTAATGGAAAGATAAAAGTGTGATATCCATTTTCTCATGCGCATTAGCTCTGTGTGGAAGCAGTTAAGCACATATCCCAAAATGCTGAGCTCTTCCTTTAAGCCTTAGGATTGCATGGATTTTGTTTGCAGTGCTTTTGCAAAGCAAGCAGCTACAAGCTACTGTAGTGTAGCTTGCATGTCTTTAGGTGGTGGTATGCGGCTATGAAACTGTATTGCTGGTTTTAATGACGTGTGTATTTTCACTCTACAGCACAACATGCCTTTCTGGAGGATATCCAGTCACTCTGACCTGCTGGCACTACACCAAGCACTGGAGTTTGAGTACCTGTAACTATTATAGCAATATGGACTCATGCAATGTTACCATGGACATGGTCAGCCAGGCAGCCCCCCTTCTTTTGTATAACTATTTAAGAACAAACAATACACTGCAACTGTTTTTGTGATTTTATTTTTGTCTTGTTTTTTGAACGTCTGGATTTACAAACTCTGAACGGTCTTAAGAAGCAAAAGGAGAGGTGAAAAGGAGGTAAAGAAAAAGAAAAGAACAATGGGGTTAAGAGACGACTCAACTATATCCAGCTCAGCCCCCCCACCCCACCCACCCCCATGCCCTTGATGCTGGGAAGGGACCGCTGTGAAAATCCTGTCTACTGTCCTTGCAGCTGTAGCAGACTGAAAGCCTGTAAAGGCTAAAAGACCTCCCTCGGCCTGGGAGGATGTTTCTTTGGGCAACTCCTTGATGTTTGGTTTGTTCTGGAGCACCCAGGCTAGTATCAGGCCTGTTGTGGGTCACCTGGGACGAACTATCTTCAAACAATGAGGGCTTCTCTGTACTCTTATGTGTGCGGGGATAACGGCTGCTTTTTTAAAGTGTTTTCTTCCTGGTGGTATAATCACAACACAACAATGCAGTCTGTGGCAGAAACTTGTAAATTATTTACAATAAACTTAAAGGGCAGTGGTGGATGTTTTTGTCAAGGAAAGGAAATTCATTTTGGGTCTTTTTTTCTCTGGATTTTTGTAATTTTGGGGTTGGGGTGGGGGGGAAATGAGGATGT
>NW_023340246.1:10407348-10414686 GCF_004916995.1 Morone saxatilis
AAATTCATTTTGGGTTTTTTTTTTTTCTCTGGATTTTTGTAATTTTGGGGTGGGGTGGGGGGGAAATGAGGATGTGCGTCATGATGTGTTGTGCCTTAATGTGTTTGAATGTCTTTTCTTTATTCAGAAATGTCTATGTATGTAGATATAAAGGAGAAAACTTATCCAAATGACCTATGCATCTTGTCTTCCCTAATGACATTTTTAACTCAAACTTAAAATAAATACACTGCTGCATATTACTGAAAGTAGTGCACTTTTACTGAAAGCCCAACATAAAAGCACAAATGTACTTAATATATTTATTAGTGCGTGAAATCTGACATCTCACAATTTAGACTCATACAAACTTTATCAGTTCCATGAACAGTATAGTCTAGAACAAGTTTAAATACAGTTATATATCCAAACATGGTTTCATAGTCCCTGACAGTAGTCAGTCCAATATCCAAAAAGGTGAGAAAAAAAAAAAACACTTAAGACAATAACTTAATTTCCAAATTTTATTGACACCTTATTTCTTGCCTTTGAAGTATTCTTCAATCACATCCTTGGCTTGAGACTCCTTGCCATAGTCCTGTAGACAGAAAAATACAGTTTGAGATGAGCAGGTAAGAGACAACTAAGCTCAAAATTTCACATGTGTCTGTACGTCAGCCAAAAAGCAACAAGACACATCAGTAAATATATGTTTGAGGTAATTAATGGCAATTGAGCGGCCCTGCAGAGTTTCCTTGTAAACAGAAGCAGTTTAAATTCAGTGAAACTTATTGTGTGTATTTACAAGGTCTAAAATACATGTCAGGTACATTTCTTTCTTCGTTAAAAAAAGATTGTAAGAATAAATACAATTTTAAAATTAATCTTTGTTTACTTGTTTTCAGTCATCTTCCTTGCCTTTGCTGGCATGTGGCAAATTAGTGGAATAGTGTTTGAGACCCATTGGCAATAGTTTGCCCACCACAAAGCACTAATAAGTTTAATAACCTTATAAACTGGATATTCCCCATCAATCTCTACATTTAACCAACCAAACTACCATGTTTTTACTCCGTCCCATTAAAATCACATGGAAATATTGTAGTTCTCTTGTACATCATCTTACACATTTCCCCCCCCCCATCAGTCAACCAGACTTAAAAAGATAAGTATAGATAGTAGATATATAGTAGTCGATTAACTAGAAATGAAAATATAGTTAGGCTGATTTGAACAATATTTTTTTTTATTGAATAGGAGATTAGTGATGACCTGTCAATAGCGTGCAATGCTTGCTGTCATATGTAGCCATTCTTAGGGACCCCAGACACCACAGAGAGACGACGGGGCTCGTACCCTGGCTGTTATTTAGCCAAAAGTTATCAACAACAGCTGCATGGCACAAGGCCCAGCACCTGCACTTGATTGGCAGATCTAGTTAGAAGTCTTAACGCCTCTGCTTAACAGCCATCTGTTTCATCAACTTCCTATTGTAGTCTCACTAAATGAAAGACTTCAGCATCTCTGCCCTGCCTTTATTCAAGGGAATTTAGGCCGGTAAAGCAGCCATATTTACCTTGACCACGACACAGCTGCAGCCCACCACCTTGCGGGGTTTGCCCTCACGGTCGATCTTGCACAGACCGACCCACTCCCCGAGTTTCTTGTTGTCATCAACCTGAAATTAAGTTACACAGCATTTCTTAACTTGTGTTACACCTACGTTTAACTACTTTCAAAAAGATGTGAAAGAGTGAATATTCTGTCTTTAAAAGATCCCATTTTCATAAATATAAACATTACAATTTAGATAAACCAATCACCAATGTGCACTTTTAATACTTGTAGTGCAGTGAGATAAAACGGCAGCAATGTGGGTACTGTGCTGTATCTCAGACAGAAATTGGGTAACAGTGGCAATCTCCTCACGGTATTCAGTAGAGGGAGCCAAATCATCATCAGCGATACAGCTGTACATGATAACATGCTACCATATCTCATCCGTCAATACACAAGACATCTGAAACAACAGATTCTACATGTGAGAGGGCATTTCGTCTGCCAAACCTGATGCTAAACAAGTCTGGTCATGAGCAGGCACATTACCTTGATCAGGTTGATCTGATGCTCGGCGCAGAGGGCCTCCACCAGCTTCACGTACATGGGCTCGTCGCAGTTGGCCGCAAGTGCGCAGAGATGGGCCTGACGCCTGCAAAAGACCAGTGAACTAACTTACAGCAGGGGTTTATACGCCATTTACAGATTTCAAAAGTTTGACGGCACATCTCAGACAGAACTTGGGTAACAATGGCAGGCTTCCGCATTGAAGTTCAGTAGAGGGAGCCAAGATATCAGCGATACACCAACTGAAGGACAAAACCATATTAAAAAGGAAAGAAGAAATGAACGCACTTGTCCAAGGCCTTGGCAGCCTCACGGATCCCACGGGCGAGACCATCGTGGATGAGCGCGGTCTTCAGCACTTCAGGGAGAGCGGTGTTGACATCCATGACACCTCCAGCGGCAACGCTATCAAAATCATAATGGGAGAACAAAAAAATAGGTTACACGTTGACCAAAATGGGGAGGACAAATAAGTGGATTCCAGTAGAGCTCCCAGCATGTCAGAATAGGGATCTCACTCATTGGAG
The DNA here is from genome assembly GCF_004916995.1 of Morone saxatilis. Lineage (NCBI taxonomy): Eukaryota > Metazoa > Chordata > Actinopteri > Moronidae > Morone > Morone saxatilis. The sequence goes on from NW_023340246.1 coordinate 10,409,979, forward strand.
AGTGAAGGGGTATCCGACAAAAGAATGTAGAGTCATCATTCAAGCACCAGAGCTCATTCAGAGGAACGGCACATTTAAAGTTGCCTCAGGACAGCTGACCTCTCCATCAGTGCGATGACAACGCTACCATTGCTCCAGACAACACGTCTAATTCTTGATTAGAGACATGGTTTCATTTACTCGTTATAAGTAAAACCTCATTGACATGACAAGTCAAGATAAACACGTTAACATGTTTTACAGTTTACTGCAACTTGTGAACACAGACACACCACAGCGCCCCTCTAACATCATTTCTTTACCCCTTAAAATACACACACACGTCATTTCTGTTAACTTAATATATGAAATAAGTTTACTATAGTCCAAGTCCAATTAAGAACCAGTTTACTGACATAACTGCTACCACAAGCATTGGCCTTTTACTAGTTGAGGGTTCAGTTCTTAGTGTCCCCCTATGTGTGCTTCTATTACTCCATTTACTCGTATTTTAGGAGAAGTGTTTCTAAATGTGAAGCTTGTATAAGCATACCATTCGCATGTGCTAATAAACTGCAGTGCCTTGTGCTGTTGTGGCCAGAGTACTTTGAAAACGACCACATTAAAACGTTAACTCACGTTACTGCGGCCACTGAATGGACCATTTTAATCACTGTTTAGCAGAATAAGAGCGAGCTTACGAACGCTCAACCTTCCTAAGTTAAACCACACACACACACACACACACACACAGAGAGATACCAAGTGTCCCTAAACCTGCAACTCAGCTAAGCTAACCGGTTAGCTCCTACAAAATAAGACTATCTAATGGTCGCACCTGTCATTGTAGGAAGCCGGTACCTACAGTCACTTAACATTACACCACCACAACTTCTTACAAACACTAGCTTCATGTCAGCGCCGTTGTGTGTCTAACATATCCCGGTTTATTCCGGTTTATCCCGGTGGGCTAGCGGCGAACACAATCGTCATGCTCACCCTTCCTCGGCCATTGTTGATTTTATTGGATGTTGGAGTTAAAGTTCTGCAATAAAGAACAGATATGAAAGGAGAGTTATTATCCATCGTAAAGAGCCCACTGTGGTCACTTTATAAACCAAGATGTTAGATTAATCCGGTAGATTGTGACGGTCGTTGAGGAAACGCACCAAAACCTCCTCTCGGGTAGCGGGGAAAGAGGACGTCATGAGCCCGCGACATTGCTTTAATACCACCAGGCCCCATCCGCTCCGTACTGGGGCGTCCAGTGTGCTGCCTGTTGTAGTTGCAGTTGTTTATTGTACTGAGTTACCAAATAAAGTCAACGGTATAGCCTACATCTTTGTGTTCATGTCAATACAATATGACTAATATGCAAGTGTAATAAGTCTATGAAAATAATTTTAACTTTTAGGTTTTTTTTTAGAGTTGTTTTAGTTTTTAAAAACTTGCTTCAAATGTAGATTAAAAATGCTAAAATCAGTGCTCTCCAATATTTCAAAGTCGCTGATTAGACCTACTCAATATTAACTTTTCATCAATGTAAATTTTCATTTATAACTGACACATGGTTCCATCAGTCTATAGCTGACACTGTGTATTGTTGCCTTTTCTCAAAATCGTGACACCCAGGGGTAGTTGTTGTGAAAGTTTGTGGCAATCAGTGGGATAAAAGGTTTGTCTATATGTCATTAGTCTCTGCATGGTTCTGCAATTTGAATGTTATTGTGTATTGTGGCTGTGCTGCCGGCTCCTGCTTTGTGGTTATTAGGTCAAGACCATAAATGTGGTTGTGTTTGGTGACACTTTCCGATGTAAGTGCAATATATGATCTGTTGCCGTGCTGATGCTTTTATCATATAAATGGAAAAGGCTCCCTCATACTTTCACTCGCTGAGGTCTTCTAAGATAACAACCCTGCACAAAATTCATTTTTTCTTCTCTTACATAAAGCGACACAATACAGTTTCTTCATCCCACTAAATCTGCAGGTAGATACCACACTAGACAAAAAAAGAAATGACAAAATTCATATCAACGAGTGCAACAGGCAGAGTTTGAAAGATTTTAACAAATTTTATTTTCATCATACAAACTGTTCAGATGTGCAACTCTCATATGCTTTTCCCTGAAAGGAGAAAATGTATGAAAACATTGTTCTGTCACAACCAAATCTAATGAAAGAAAACTTAAATATTCGAATAGACTTTTATAGATTTATTTTTTGTTCGTTTGCTTAACTAGATGTTAGATTTTGCAGTGAACGTGGCAACGTGGTTGAGTTGTCCCACAGCTGGTCTCCATTCTTTTAGAGTTTGAGAAACGCCTCTAATTGTTCCATCTCGACGGCATTTTCGAATGCAGTGTAGTCCTGAAAGAAAGAAGAGGTGTTGGGGATGAGGGTGGAGGACAAGCAGAGAGACAAAACAGATGTTATACACATTTTCTTCTTAAATCTTAATGTAATTATTATATATTGTAGAAAATGTGTACTGTATATGCTATAGAATCTCCTAACAGCTAAGCTTGCCCACTTCACACAGTATAGGTTTTTTTATTGAACATCTCTTTTAAGCTCTCTTTTTTCTTCTTCACACAATTAGCTAACTAATCAAGAAACTAGTGTGTTTTAGAATATAATATGATGCCTTTATTGTCATTGCACATTGCAACAAAATTTGCTGTTCGGCTCTTAAAATGGTTTCTTTCCATACATACACGCAGACAGAGATAAATAATAACAATAATAAAAGAAACAAAAGGAGATACACAATAATAAAAAGAGAGGTGGCATATGAGAAGCTACCATTGCACATTGTCTGAAATGTTATTGCGACTCCAAGACAAGTTTAGACATACTGTAATGGTGTTTTGAGCATTGATGCATACAGCAGCACACTAACTAGCTCACACCCACAGTGTCAAAATGTGTTCAGCAGGTAATGTTTACCACCATCTTAGTGTCATGTTTTAGCATGCTTACATTTGCTGATTAGCTCTAAACACAAAGCACAACTGAAACTCATGGGAATACCATTAGGTTTGCAGGTATTTGGTGATAAAATAGTACATTTTTCATTTTGACGTGGTGATGGTTGAAAAGTTATAACAATACATCATGTGGGAAACATTATCCATCCATCCAACAGCTGTCAAGACATTTCCGTTTGAACAAGAAATGTCAACCTACTAGTGGCTTTAAAAGGTCAGGAGAGCTTGAGCTAGAGAAACTTTTATGTCACCGCAAAGTCTGACTAAATGCTGAAATGACTGTCAAAACCCTCGAGGAGCAATCCGGTGTGTGTTTGTGTGTGTGTGTTGGGGGGGAAAGGGTTTGTTCCAGCATACCTGTATGTGTAATAAAGTCCAATAGCTGTTTACACTTATGCATGCATTTGTGACATATGTGTGTTTGTGTGTGTGTGTGTGTGTGTGCGTGTGTGTGTGTGTCTGTGCAAACCTGTGGGTGGTTTAATATACTGTAAATATTTATTTAACTCCTGCGTCAACGCCCTACAAAAGGGTTTTTTCCCAGTGACAAATGCAGCGAGCGTGTAAATGATTTACATTCACTCGTAACTCCACTAGTTTTAAGAAGGTGTTACATTGTCAATAATATCTGTAGGGATATTGTGTGAGACTTACCCCACAGTAGACATCCCCCTTGCATATTTGAGGGGGCAGCGCAGTCGGGTTCCCTGCTATCTTCCTCATTAAATCCTTGTCTTCAGAATTCTGAGCAATGTCCACCGGTTTGTATTGGATTTTCTTGCCATCCAATATTAGGAATATTTTCTCCTGGTGTTTCTTAATCTGGAAAGGACAGAATTCTTTGATTTAAGTTTTATTGTTTTTAGTTTTGTCATACCAAGTTCTATGCGTTGCTTTGCGTTAAACTCCTCTTCAATGTCCACGATGTACAGCTACAGTTTGTCTACAGAAACAAAATACTGTGCAAACAGAATATGATGTACTAAACTCAACATGCCTTATAATATGTTGTTAAATGCTGCCAATATGTCAGTGTTTAACAATATGCCTATACAAGTAAAATAATGAAGCAAGTAAGACTGCATACTGTACCTCCAGGGAACTGCTCACGCTGGTATAAAACACTTGTAACATATCTGCCATGTTGACAATAAGACCTTGATCTACAAATACACAGGTTTATAGAGAGACAGACTGAGAGAGGTGCAGAGAGAAGTGGAGAGAGGGAGTGTTCCAGTATCCTAAATGCAGGTATGCAGTGCTGGTTTGCTGCAACAGCAGACAAGGTGAGCAGGTTTGGACATGGCTTACCTTCCTGCATGGGAACACCCACTTCTACTGAATGTGTTTCCAATTGTAGCCTGTTGTGAAAGCACTGACACACCCACACGCACTACCAGTGTTGGAATGTAACTTAGTGCATTTACTCAAGTGCTGCACTTAAGTACAAATTTGAGGTAGGCTACTTTATTTTAAGGAAACGTTATACTTTTCACTCCACTACATTTAGAGTTTAAGGTACTAGTTATCTTCAGATTACAATTTGTATAGTTTGTGACGAAGCTGAAGAGAAGAAGTTTTTCTGAGCTTATGAATAGTTGACTCTAAGAGACTCTACAAAGATATGATGATCTTCTAGAAAATTCAATTTTATTTGTATAGCGCAAATTCATAACGACACTTTTCAAATAGAGCGGGTCTAGACCGTACTCCTTGTAAAATTATTTACAGAGACCCA
>NW_023340246.1:10414702-10476203 GCF_004916995.1 Morone saxatilis
AAGCACTTGGCAACAGCAGCAAGGAAAAACTTCCTTTTAAGAACCTCCAGCAGACACTGGCTCAAGGTGGGCAGCTGTCTGCCTCGACCAGTTGTGGTTAGAGAGAAAGAGGGAGAGGTGGGAGTAGGGGGGGTAAAGGGGAGGAGGGAAGGAGGGGGGTGGGTATTAAAGAGAGAAGGACAGAGACAGAGCCAAAGATTCACAGCAACAACTATACTAGTAGAAATGACTAATAATTATGATGACCGTAGTCATATCAATGGGGAATGATGAATCATAATGATGATGATAATAATATGATTAATATGAATAATAAAGACCACTGCAGCAGGCACAACCAGGATCCTGCAAGACAAGAAAGCACAAACACTAGCGAAGAAGTGAAGTTAGTAACATGCATTGATGGACATGAATGTGTGCAGATAAAGAGGGAGAGGAAGAGAAGAGCTCAATGCATCATGGGAAGTCCCCCGGCAGTCTAGGCCTCTAGCAAAATGCATTTTAAATAATTCTTACATACCTAAATGCAAGACTTTTATTATTATATTATTATATTTATTTTCAGTGTGGTATCTAGATGGGGCCATTTGAGTTTTTGCAAATTTCACAGCCACCACAGTTTCTCTTACACTCTCTTACACAAAAAAATGAATGAAAAGATGTAAGTGTAGGAAATACAAATTTATTGATAAGCACTCACATACACTAAAAAAAGCTAATTATAATGCAACACAAAGACAATGTAATCAGTATGTTCAGTATACAGGTCAGTGTACTTTATTGTGATTGTCAGAATCTCCCAGGAAAATAAAAATCACCACAGGAATAAGTATGAAAATAAATGCCACAAGCAAACTTTTACCGGTATGTTATTTAAAATTACTTAATTATTTTCAATTTCTGCTCGGTTTAATTTCTAAATATGATTTTCTAAAGCAAATGACACAAAATCTAGTTGAGGAAATGCAAAGTTGGTAGATTTCTGAATAATTGTTTACTTAAAAAGAGGTGTAAAAAACAGGTCCCTAATGTTCCTATGGCCTTAAAGAGCAACTGAACCCGAGCTGAAAATCTTACTTTCTGTGTTATGTTGCTCTTTAATTTAGTGAAACCACATGACATAGGTTATTCTTTGAGTCAGTTGGTTATCACAAGAGGTTCAAGCTCATAACACACTCTCCCAGCCAGGTCTTCAGGGACCCTCTCAACAGAGTTATCAGTATCGACATCAGCCTTCTTGTCTTCTGGGCCGCGACTGGGTTCATGCTCCTTCACTTGAGTATTGTGGGCTCTGAGGGAGAATATTAAAATTACTAAAATAGGTGTATCTTGGCAAATAACATTGTTCTCTTTATTTATTACCTTCCATCAAATGCTGCATTGGTTCTCTCATCTTCATCTTTTTCTTTTATTGTTCCTCCAAACGTGTTACTGAACTGAACCATGGTGCCTAAAAAAGTGAGCATAAAATCACCATGTCAGCAACAGTCATTCCCATAAAAGAATCAAAAGAGAAAATCTAGAGCAACTACGCCATGCATTTATTGATTCTTTGGCCACTAAGTGATAATGATGTGTGTATTACATATTTTCTTTCAATATTAAGTGTCCAATAACTGATTTTTTTGGCCACTTGGGGTCAGCCAAAATCTGTACACCATTTGTACAGCATCTTTTTTTGCAACAGATAAACTGCAGTGATAATATCAGTGGTTTCCCCCTTTACTTCACGCATTTTCCCCATCGTTAATATCAAAATATGAATTAGTACAGCTTCAATCTGGACACATTATATGGCATTATAATAAAGGGGGCGTTACTGTAATTTTGTAATATAAATGTGGGTGTTTGCGACTTACTAGCAAACCGCCATCTCCTCCTCCAGACCAAGAAACCTACAACCAGCAGAAGCAGCACCACCACTAGCCCTCCCATAACTCCTGCGACAACTGAAGAGGATGAGGCGGCTGTAGGGATTAAAAGAGTAGTAGAGTCAGCGAAGGAGAAATCCAACTATAATCATTGAAGAAAGACAAATAAACTTGCAAGGGTTCGTTGGGTCTTACAGACTACAGTGACTTGGAGTGACCTCGAGGGAACCGAAGAGAAGGACCTAGAGGAGATGTTAACAGCGAAGATACAGGTATAGTCTCCTTGCTGTTGAAAATCTATTTCAGGGATGTCAAAGGCTGCCATGTAGTAGATATTGAAGCCAATTGCTGACTTTACTTCAGTGGTGCTGTTTGACTTTGTTAGATAGAAGGAACCTCCAGAATATCTGGAATGAGTAGAGCAAGTCATAGAGAAGGTGTTGCCTTTGGTGACCGATATTTTCTCTGGGCTGTAGATCACCATTGCATGGGGAGTCGTCAAGGAGATGGTGGGCTTCTCCAATTTCACTGCAGAATAGAGACAGATTTTTACAAACTCATATAGATCATAAATCATTTTGCCGATCTTGCACAGACAAATTTCTTACACAAGTCCCGCCTCTCCTTGCTCTGTGCTCCAATAACAGTTGTGCAAGGCTCAATCAGAACCTAAGTCAACTTTATCCTTTCCTGTACTTAGATATGCTATGTGCTAGGCTTGTCTGTGTTTTAAAAGAAAACCAAATATAGAAGATGGTTAAAACGCAACATATAGTCATATATATAGTACATATATACATACATTTATAGTAAGTTAGCTAATAAAACATTAGCTAACTAATTAACAACAGGTGTAAATAGGCTAGCTAGTTAGCTAGCATTTTGCTAACATTAGCTTTCAGATGTAACTATCTAGCTCATGGTCGATGTAGAAGCTCCCATTAGCACATTATTCCCATTGCTAACATTAGCTAGCTACCATGACTATACACATAAAGTTGGAATAATTTTGTTTTCAGACACATTCCTCTTTTTATTTCTATTTATAGTCAGTAATCACCATTGACCAGGTGCAATGATTACATATTGAGTTACCCAGGTGAAACGAATTCATGTGTAACAATTATTTGGCGCTATAAAAGGTAAGACATTCGCTGTGTCGTCCTTTTCCTGCTTAAAGTCTGTATGCCTGTGAGTTCACGTTTTCAGAATTGGCTGTATAATTTTCAACCAAATTTGTTTTTGAACACAAGTCCCCTGGGCTATGATTCGTCTGACGCAACTGGCAATACGCAGAAGAGTGCTTGCACTTCGACAGGATGGACACAAACAAGCCAACATTGCTGATTTTTCTTGGAATATTGCAGAGAGTCTGTAATCTCCAGGACGACCACCACTAACTACCAGACGAGATGATCGGCAACTACTTAATCTATGCCGTAGAAATCGGAAAATGCCGATTGGAGGAGACACCATGGAATCAACGTTTCCCGCCAAACTGTAAATCGAAGATTGCTTCAGCATGGTTACCAAGCAAGACTAATGACCAAGGGTCCACACCTCACTGTTGACACTGAAATGTGTTTCCTGTTGAATTGACCAAGGTTGAAAAATTTAAACAAAGCCCTTAATCTTATAGTTCAATACCTCCAATTTTGTTTAAGCCTGAATACACAGTTTGCAAAGGTTAATTGTCGTTTAATTTTCACTGTGATATGTTTGGAAGAGATTGATCAATAATAATTAATGGGCAGCATATGTCGCTTTATCTTTTAACCATCTTCATAACTTGGTTGTCTTTTCAAGATAGACAAAACTGGTACATAGCATATCTATGTGCAGGAGTGCGGAGCAAAAAGAAGTGGGACTTATGGGAAGGGTCAATTATGTTCAAATGGACAAACAAAGCACAAAATTATTGACCTAGGACAGAGAGCTCAGCAATATTTCCTTGAGGATAATAGATGACTTCATTGGGCAGTTTCTTATGATATTCACAGAAGTATGACCCCCTGTGTTTGAAGTCCACTGTAGGGAAGGTAAAGGTTGCAGCTTCGTTTTCAGAGTATTTCTCCATTTTAAATGATCCTTCGTCTTGCTTTTTCAGGACAAAAGTCCCACCTAACTGTTCTGATTGTATAGAGCAGGTGATTTCAACTTTGTCACCCCAGTTTACTTCTGGAGCAGGACTCAAGGTTATTTGGGGCTTCTGTAGAGCACCTGAAACAGATAATATATTTTAGTGCATCTGTTTTGTCAACCAGGGCTGCTTCATCCAATGTCATTTGAGAGGTAGTGGCTTCATTCACAGATTCAAAATAAGTCAGGCCCCTTACCTAAACAGATAACGCCAGCATCTTCACCGTGCCCGCAGTTATTCTCTCCAAAAAGCGGATGGGTACAATGTGAGAGAGCAAGCTCTGAGCCTGAACACATCACATTATCCAGCCATATTGGACCAGTGCCTCTACCAAAGTGGGCAGATAAAGGAGCAGAAACTGCATGAGCGCAACCAAGCTGTCTACATACCACATCAGCATTGGTCATTCCCCATTCATCATCACACACAGTTCCCCACTGGCCTTTATAGAGAACCTCCACTCTTCCGGAGCATTGACCTGAGCCACCGACCACCCGAAGCTGTGCTGCATATGAAGACAGAAAATGCTATCAGTCTATGCATTTACATACAATTCTAAAAATGTATGTGGATTTTTGAATTGCATATGTGTCTATTGATACACATAAAATTTCATAAATTTCATTATTTTTTTGAAAGTATGGCTTGACCCATCATCATCTTCAGAAGCAAATTTCCATAGCATAAAATGGATAATGGTTTGACTTACAATATAATAATGATATAAAATAATATAATATGACTTGGAAGTAACAAAAGTCACCTTTGTCATGCAAATGAAAAATTAAAGCAAAAGTTTTACAATTTGGGAAATAATTGGGTTTCCACTTCTGGGCAGAAATGAGAGTGGTATCAATTTTGAACACATAATTTAAAAGGCATTACCTGCACAGACAACACCAGCATCTTGCACATGTGCACACGTTGAGCTTTGGAAACCTTTGAGTGAGCACTGCTCAAGAGATGTCCCATTGTCAAAGCATGAATTGCTCGCTGTCACTATTGATCCACTGCCAGGGCCAAAATGGGCACCTATTGGAGCACTCATTGCATTTCCGCATTCCAGCTTGTCACACACCACCTGAGCTTTGCTCAAGGTCCACTCTGTGTCACACACCGTTTGCCACACATTGCCATGACGGACCTCTACTCTGCCAGAGCACTCATCGCTACTATCAGCCAACCGGACCTCCAAACTTCCTGTGAAGTCAAGGAAAATAAAGTTATTGTGTGGTATCAGACAAATGAATGTGAAGGTAGTCAAATATATGTAAGATAAATAATAATATTTAGAAAAACACTTGTCCCCTACATAATCTAGATTTGAAACACAATACCTAATATAATATAATAATAATAATATAACAATAAAGTACATGCTGATAAAACTTCAGCAGAATTATAGAATTTTCTAAATTAAAATGAACAGTAATCAGTTGTAAGACAAGTTACCTGCTTCAGTTCTAATAATTTATTCAAGTATAGCTTTAATATGGCATTAATAGGCACAGTCTTTTTTTCTTTCTTTTCTTTCATGAAGTGAATAAGCAATGAATAAATGGTTACAGTTTATTTAGATAGTTCGCCTACAGATAGTTTATAGGGGATTTGTGACAGTTCAACAGCTTATTAGTTGAGAATCAACAACCTGTGGTTGAGGTTTGGTCAGATTTAGGCACAAAAACATCTTGGCTATAGGGTATGTTCATGATTTGTCACATTTACTCTATAGATAATCTGTTAAACATCTACAGACAAATCAAAACAGTTGAAAAGTGACATACCTTGACAGACAACACCACCAACTGAGGTTGCGTTGCAAACTTTGTTTCTAAATGCTCTTTGTTGGCACTGAGCCAGGGTTGACTCGCGTCCGTTGCAGTCAATTATATCAATCCCGGTCTGTCCTGAGCCTTGGCCATACTCAGTATTGATGGTAATCTTATGAGCCTTGCCGCAGTCCAACTGTCTGCACACCACCGCAGCATCATTCACATCCCAGGTTTCACCACACACAGTCCCCCACTGGCCTTTGTCATAGAACTCCACTCTTCCAACACAAGCATTTGGCCCACCGGCCAACTTCACATTGCCTGGAAATGACAGTTATGCAACTGTTATAACTGTTAGTTTACTCTGGGAGCATGAATTTTTGATATTGTCTGACAATTTGTGCGCAGTCATTTGATTGGTGTAATAACTGTGTGGTCAGGCATATATTATAGCTTGTAATATCCCTTCAGTTCCAACAGCAACATTGTTAGTCTTAGCTTGGTCACAACTTTGATTTGAGCACTCCCTATGTTATTAGTTACTACGTATCACAAGGTAATGTACAGAGTAATGAGGTCCCTCAACTACTCATTGCTTTGACTTTAAAAAGTCTGGTCATTCGTCATATTGTCACCATATTTTGACCCACTAAAGAGACATAGCTAACACAAGTAATGTATTTAAAATGTTACTTAAGTCAAGATATTTAAGTATCATTGGGAAAATGTGCTTAAATTATTAGAGTAAGTATAATGTATAATAATAGTATACCTGTAGTATAATAATAAGTAAGTAAAATGTCTGTTACTGTTACCATTAGATTATTATTACTCTACTCATTACTGCATTAATGTAAAAGCAAGATTTGACTGTAGTAGTTGGTTGAGGTCACAAAAAGCAGAAAATCTCATATTTGATAAGTAGGAACCTGGAAATGTTCAAAATATGTATCATTGTACTAATAAATTAATCAACTACTTGTTTCAGCTGTACTTGTACATATATAATACATATTTAACACACTGTTGTATGTTTTGTGTGTAAAAATCTTAACTTGTAACTCGTAACTAAATCTGTCAAATAATTTTAGTGGAGTAAAAAGAACAAAATTGAATGTTGAAAAGGGACATGTCTCAAAACGTCTCAAACAATCTCCTGTTGAAAAATGATGCACAATAGCTGCAGTACTGGTGTAGCTTACATATGCTTACACAATATGTGAGGGTTATTAAAATTTTCAAATTCAACTTTAAGTCTTACCTGTACATTCGACAGCGGCTGCTCCAGCACGACTGGTTCTGGTAGTCACTGTGCACTGTGTGAGAGAGCTCTCTCTGCCGTTACACCTGACCTGATACCCTGCCAGTTCTCTTTGTTGACCAAATGATCCAGAGAATTTAGAAACATCTCCACAGTTCATCTCCCTGCACACCACTGCAGCTTCATTCATTCCCCAAGTATCATTATATGCCGTTGACCAATGTCCATCATAGAAGAACTCCACCCTGCCTGAGCACTGGTCTTTCCCATTAACAAGTCTAATATTAGCTAGAACGCAAAGAAGAGAGAAACAGCAGTTAGTTGGTTTTAAGACACATTAGAAAGAAATAAATAGTTAATTTATTCAAATTGTACATGATATTCTGATAGATATATTGTAGTGGAAATAACTGTGATATACTAACAGTTTCTTGTCAATGGTGGGCAAAATATTCATCGGACGCATTAATGAGCCACTGTGTGAAATAAACTGCCACCCAAAGAGGAATGAACAACACAACAGAGTAAGAACTGAGATGATACCTAAGCACACCACCCCGGCATCCTCGCCATGGCCACAGTTATTTTCTCCAAGGGTGGGATGTTGGCAGTGAAGAAGGGACGTCTCGTTACCGACACAGCCGACATCATCCATCCAGATGTCTCCGTTGCCTTGACCAAAGAAGGCACTAAGTTTGACTGCCTGAGGTGCTCCACAGTCCATGGCTCTGCACACCACCTGGGCATCTCTCATGTCCCAATCATCATCACACACTGTTCCCCAATGGCCGTCATGCTGAATCTCCACTCTACCAGAGCATCGGTCAGTGCCATTGGCAAGCCTTATCGGTGAAACACCTGAGGGCAGGTCCACGCTTGGTTAAAAGCACTTACCAGCTTATGTGTTAGCAGATATGTTAGCCACAAAGTATCCCCGGCCCTAATTAAACTATTAAATTTGCTTCCACTGTAAAGTTGATACAGTGTATTTCAAATATTGGCCATTACAAATAAAGCCATATATAGCAACTAATGCTATACATGTTTTAGTAAAACTGTATTACACATTTGTAGTAGAATAAAGAAATTCAGAAACAATCTTTTTTCCTTTGTGAGACAGAGGTCAAAGGACAATCAAAAAATCAAATCAAAATCCCACATAAATAATTGTATACCTTCCCTGAAATGGGGTTTGTTTACAATAACAAAAATATAGAATATCTCCAGAATAAGCATGCCAGCATCTATCAATGGATTGCTTCTTCCAACACTTTAGGTGGCAAACACACTCACAACCCCAAAAGGATTCATGTTTTTTATGACCCTTTCAACTTTAAGTTAGTGCCACCATCAGTCCAACATATTCACAAGTCAGTGCAACAGTATATTCCTACCTTTTGTGTCTTACCTGCACATGAAAGAGAAACACCATCACAACTCGCCTGGTCTTGAAATGTACAGTGGGACATCATGGTCGCATTGCTAGGGCATGTACTTCTAAACCCAATCAGTCCGCTGTCACCAAAAAAATGTTCTTGGATTTTTTTCGGAGCTCCACAATCAAGTTCCTTACACACCATTGTAGCCTGTTCAGGGCTCCAACTATTAGTACAAATCTTCCCCCATCGGCCTTTGTTGAAGACCTCCACTCTGCCAGAGCAGCGGTCAGTCCCATTCAAAAATCTCACTGTGTCTGGAGAGGAAGCAGTTCTAAATTAGTATTGTATTTATAAATGTTCAAGAAAAATGTTCATATTTCAGCAATGACAGTTTGAGGTTAGGAGAACAGATTGTACGACTTCGAAATCTGTGATATTGTACCAAAAAACAACCACAAAAAAGAGGAACAATGATTGTGACAGGCTGCAGGAGTTTTTCTGGTAAAGGTTTACAAGTGATACTCCCTCTATAGTAGAAATGTGGAAGTAATGTTCAGTAGATGGTAAAGGTTTACAAGTGATACTCCCTCTATAGTAGAAATGTGGAAGTAATGTTCAGTAGATGGGAACGGTTTAACTGCTAAGACAGCAGACATGCATGGGAAAACCAATTAATATGTTTCAGAAAATGGCTATATATATATATATATATGCATCATCATCACACACAAATGCACATATATCAGGGTCTTACCATCCAGATTTTATTCTTGAACTCGAGCAAAGTGTGTTACCTGAACATACAACACCGGCATCCTCATTGTGGTCACAGTCATGTTCTCCAAAACCTCTGTGCGGGCAGTCAGAAATGGATTTCTCATGACCAGTACAATCAACATCGTCCAACAAAACCTGATCCCGACCTCTGCCGAAGTAGGCCTTGTACTTGACCGTGAGAGCATTCCCGCAGTTCATCTCTCGGCATACAACTACTGCTTCCTGCATGCCCCATCTGTCATCACAAACTGTTCCCCACTGTCCATTATAATAGAGTTCCACTCGGCCGTTACACCGATTAGTCCCATTCACCAGCCGGATTGGTTTACTGCCTGTTAGGTGGAAAATAAAAAAGTAAAGGGTACATTTATTCAGAGGTCATTCAAAATAGCACATAGTCCAACCATGTAAAGTTCACCACAAAATGACTCGCCTGAACATACAACCGTGGCATCAACACAACTCTCACTGAATTCTTGACGGTTGCACTCAGAAATATAACTCTCATTTCCAGAACAGGTGGTTTTGATTCCACCTAGGCCAAATCCCCCTCCAAAATGCAGCACTTCGGTTTGTGTGCGTGACTCCCCACAGTTAATCTCTTTGCACAACACGTCAGCTTCTTTCTTGCTCCACTGGCTGTTGCATTGTCGTTTCCAGTGGCCGTCATGGTAGACCTCCACTCTGCCGTTACACCGATTGCTTCCATTGATTAATCTCACATTTTCTGCAAATGATGTGGGGAGAAATAAAGTGAACAAATACGCAACAAGGGATAAGAACATTCAAAAAACAACAAAGTCCACGATGAATAGTTTTGTGGAATCATGTGAAAACCTGCATAGCTGGATATTTTTCAAACTCACAGAACTTTATTTTAAATTCTAGTGGAGACCAAATTACCAGGCTGCATTTTGGGACAATGAGTACAGAACCATAAGACATGTAGTAAAGAAGATTAGGAGCAAGCTGGTACAGAAAAAATATATTACTGTCAGACAATGTGGAATGAGATGATTTTTACAACCTAAATTTTGTTTTCTGGTGGAGACATAAAGCAGCAGCCAGGAGCCAGTTATTAAAAGGTAAAATAAAAACAGGAAACACAGGGGAACAGCTAACTAGGCTTTGCACAATGTTAACAAAATCTGCCTACAAGTACTTCTAAAACTCATGAGTTAACACATTCTCATTTGTTTATTACAAACAAAAACCAGTAAAAACAATTTTATGTGAAGTTAAAGTTCAGAACTGTTAAGTAGAAAAAACTCTCCATACTGTTAAAGTTACGTATAATTTCTTCCCCAGTTTCAGACATTTTTAAAGGGGCACTCTCAAAGCTAACCCTGATAATGTGAGCAGGGGGGCCTAATGAAGGACACTATTGAGTTGCATTATGGGAAGTGTAGGATCCAGTGATTTTGGAGCTTGACCCATACCTGGGACTAAAAGTCAGGACATCTCTGCTTCGATTTTGACCTGTCTCCCAGTTTTATGAAAGTGCGAATTGCACCACGATCTACAACAAAGGTGACATGAGATGGAGGCATGTGCACTGCGGGTACTTTTTACCAAAAATACACACGTGATTAAAATTAGCTGGTGACTGTTTATCTCCCTTCTCTACCTTGCCCTTTGCTCTTTACATTTGCAGCAGCTAGTCATGTTGACCTTGCTGTTGTGCTTCTGCTGCAACAGCATTGCCACCACAGGTAACAATCATCTTAAAGTGGACAACAAATTGTGAACTGACAATACCGTCTCTAGGTTTTTGAACACACACAATAATATGATCAGAAGCTAAGATAATAGCGGCATTAGTAGTCTCACAATACCGGATGTTCGGAGAAAAGTAGTTGCTTGAATGGCAGTGAGAACAGCCACTAACAAACTTACTGCCCTCACTTCAAGGATATTAATAATAAAGAATGCTTTTTCCCCATTCTCCTCTGTAGTGAAAAACACTGAAGATATAGCAAATCACTTTGTACCATGGAGAGAGATTTTTAAACCAATGAAAATGGATGTCCCAAGCAACATTATATGGTATTACATGTTTACAAGCACACAACTTCTGTATGTCACTACCTTTGACTTTGGATTGGTTCTGCAACTGCTTATTCTTAGTCAGAGAAGCGTTTAGACACAGCTGTATTTCTCAATTTCTCTTGACAGTTCCACATTTTTGGTCTTGATATAAATTGAGGAAGGTACTTGCAAAGCAGGGTTTTGTAATGTTTGATTTCATGAACTAACTCTCTGATTTCAGGTTAATGCCTAATTAATATTTAAAGAAAAACTCAACATTTCAACTCAATCTTACCTGAGCAGATAACCCCAGCATCTTCACCATGGCCACAGTTATTTACCCCAAATCCTCTGTGTTCACACTTGAGGATGGACGACTCATGACCAACACACTGCACGTCATCCAACCAGATGTCATTCTTGCCCTCTCCAAAAAAAGCACTTTTTTTGGCCTCAAGAACTGTCCCACAGTTTACCTCTCGACACACCACTTCAGCGTTGATAATGCTCCACTGATCATCACACACCGTTCCCCACTTGTCCCTGTGGTAGATTTCCACTCTACCAGAGCAACGTGACTCTGGCCTGCCACCCACCAGCCTAATTTTCCCATTACATTCTGGAAATGGAATAAATGAAAGCAGGTTGTATCACAATGTACTCAACAACATAAAATGCAACTAATAAATAATATGCATGGATTTTAGGCATAAAACGTAAATACAGCTTACTGACCTGTAAGCAGTGGTAGACTCAGAAGACCTAAAATATAGCAAAATGTTTGGTCATGAAGAGATTATTTAATTTAGAATATTTAAAACAATATTGTCCTATAAATACAAAGCATTCCGTGCTGCAATTTCTTAAATTTCTTAAGATAATTTTCATGAAAGTCCCACAATACATTTCCCAAGATTATGCAACATCAACATGGTCAAACGGATCATTTGAAAAAACACAATTCTTGATACAAACTTTGAGACTCACACTCTTTCGTAAGTATGTAAGCAAACTAGTTGACTATACTGCACTCATATGTTTTGAATTCAGAAATCAAGAATAAATTGGTATAAACAGGAACTCACCTAGTGACAGATAACAAACAAAATTGAGTTTTTCAGCAGAAATGAAGACCATATTGTGTCTTCAAAGTTGGTCAAATGCTGTTGAGGTAGAGTAAAAATGAAGTATTGTTAATGTTCATTTAAAAAGGGTGCTGTTTTTGAGGTGGTGTCTGTCATTAGCAGAGGAACAAGAAAAGCTTGTTGATTTTTGTAAAGCAAACCTAAATCAGTGGCTGTGATTAAGTCGCCCTCTTACCTTTAAAATCCAACAAGCCTGGGCAGCTATTAAAATTACTTCACAATTCAAAATAAAACGGATGATCACATCTGAAACATCCAATGGATAGAAACTCTATGTACAGATCCAGTAATTTTTACAAATAAAAGCGGCTGCCTGGACTTGGACTGCAACCTGGATGCATGTTGACATTTTGATCAATCATTAAAGACAGAGGATGACAGGAGATTTCATTTTGTTTTAAACAATGTGAACACTACTATTTGAAAAATACATCATATGCAACAGAATAACACACCCACATGTAACTTAATGCTGGAAAGCAGATGTACATGATAGCAACACTGATTTATGAACACGACAAATGATCAGCTGCAAAAGGAGAAGGGCAAATGTAGATCAAAGGGAGAGTTGGTATGAACAAAAGTCAAGAAGTGAACTTGACCACTGACTGCTCCCTCCCACCTCTGGTTATCATTCACAGCATTAATTTAGTTTTAATTCCCTGCATTAATTGTCCATTTTTAAACGTGAAAAGACAAAAGTATTTTTCTAATTTTAATTGTGTTGTATATCATGCAATTAAAATAAAAATAAAAATTTGTATCTAAATCACTGAAATATCCCATTTTACATATCATTTTCTTACCTTAAAAGGGTTGATGCAGTTTTTGGCATGTGAGAATAATTATGATATGAGGATCTCCACTGAGTCCACCAAGGTTTGTCCTTTCACAAACGTGTGACTCGACAGAACCAGTTCTTGTCCCTCATCTTATTGTCAATATGACTCATTGGGAGAGGGAATGGCGAATACTTCCCCTTGTGAAAGTCTTAACCTCAGTATTTTTTTTCAACATTTAATCAGTTCCTGTTATGCACTTCAGGATTAACCCCTTAACCAGAGTCTTCCTGTTAAATTTCGTGATTCTTAAAATCACTACTGGACCTTTGCAGCCACAGCTGATGCTGCAAGTATGGGGGTCTACTTGTTCTCAGACTGCCCCAAAAGAAAATGTGGAACAGCTGGATGAAATGTGTTTTTTTTGTCATAATTTGCCATAATTACATGACTGTTTGCCTATTTTATGTTAGTTTAGGATTTTAGCTAACTACCATGTGTTATACAGTGGCATTATTTATCAGCAGATATTGTGGTATTTTGTGCATATGTCTTTTTTTAGGGTGGCATGGGTGGCTTTTTAATATCTGGCAAGGGATACAATAAAATAAATTACATACATAGCAAGTAGTTTGAGCGGGTGGCTGAAGTGCACTGTTTCTTCAGTTAATTTTCCCTGCATCTTGTTCTTTTGCTCAGATTACATAGAAGCTGTTCGTGACATTGCCTAACTGACTTGTCTATTCAGCATTTTAAGTTGCCTGGTTTGAACATCTGTTCTGCAAACATAACGAA
Organism: Morone saxatilis; assembly: GCF_004916995.1. Taxonomy (NCBI): domain Eukaryota; kingdom Metazoa; phylum Chordata; class Actinopteri; family Moronidae; genus Morone; species Morone saxatilis. The sequence goes on from NW_023340246.1 coordinate 10,428,650, forward strand.
TTTCCTGAATTTGCCTCCGGTTACAGTTGCATTTATCACCATTTCGCACACACATACAATGAAACCACATCATGACTTCCCCTTAATGCTGTAAGTTTGTTATTTGTTACATTATTTAATTAGTTTCAGCATTCTTATAATAATCATTTTACCTTTATCTTTTCTTACAGGCTCGCTGATTCAAATTAGCACACATGTCCACATTTTCTCAGTATATAACTGATTAATCAATTTCCTCATACCATACTATACAGAAGTAAGGCCATAGTAATTTTTTAATATTGATTTTAAAGAAGACAAGAGGAATTTTCATAAAAAAGTTCAGTATTATATTGGGCATTTTGAGTTGAAATTTAAGTTTCCAAAAATGTTTTCAAGTACAAGTTTTTCAAGACATTGGTAGATGCTCAGAACTTGTTTTCACTTGTCAGAAATTATTTTGTTCATGACAGCAAACAAGGGCTAATTAACTCAAAAACTCACTAATAGCTTCAAGGAACCTGCTAGCCTAGCAACATGAAGGATACAAACAACCCATAATGCAACATTCTCTTCACAGGTTGTAAAACCGCTTGAGGCAAATTTGTTATTGGTAATATTGGCCTATATGAATAAACTTCGCATGACTTGATGAGCCACAAAGGTTGGGAACCAGTGATCCAGAGAATAGAACAGCACATCTAAAGGCTCTAAAAGTAGTGAAAAGAGTAATAGGCCCAGTCACTTCAGTCAGTATTCTTCAGACAGAACTGAAGATACCGAGGTTTGCACAGCAGGTTAAGCACATATTGATGTCTGGGTAAATCATTACAAACGAGTTATGCATCATTCTCTGATGGGAAATGACATTACAACTCATCCGGGTCAAGGGCCTTGAAAGGTACTTTTTCATTTTTGGTCACTTTTTTTTTTCCAGGAGGATCAACTCTGTGATTGCATTGCCAACAGCACTATAGCTTATCAGGAACAGCATTGCCATGTTGTTGTTGCCTAACATATCAAAAATGCACTTGAAACATGATTACAGCTTCAAAGATATTTCCACACAGGGGGAGTGTGTGCACCCTTTTGAGTACAAACAAGAAATCAATCTAGCAACCACTGAAGTTCAAAATATCTTAAAGCACAATCTGAGTATGACTAGCCAGGACTTGTAACCTAATTAGACATTTTAGTCATGCAAATGGAATATTATTAAATGTTTTCTTTTTTGAATTTGTGGAACTGTATATTATGATTTGTCATGTGGCCATCTTGGCTGATGTTGCCTTGAGTCTATTGTAAGCCCATATTGGCTGGGCACCATAGAAATGCAAGACACTTAAATAAATAAAATCAATGAATCTACCATAGAAGTGGATAAAAACTTTTTAATGCTGTTGCTGTATTTAAGATAGAGACATACAGAGATTCAGTGTTTTTAATAATTAATAATGAATTACCAGTAAGTGTATCTGTTACTTAAAATTAACTTCCTTTCCTTCTCCTTCCATTGCCATTCCTCACCTATCCACTAGCTGCCACTGCAGAGTTGCCCAGTCCTGTGCGCCAAATGTCCCTTGCAGTGACCTCCTCACTCTTACTCCCTGCTTGATTGTCTTTGCTATGCCTTATTTCTCCAGTCTTTTTTCTCTTCCGATGGCCCTTTGTCTGTTTTGGACTTCTGCCCGCTGTTTGAGTTTTACTAGCCTGATATGACCACCTTCCTGCTGCTTGCTGTACAGCTGTTGCTGTGGTAATGTTCATTCATCGAGTTTATTCTGACACGTTAGGTAAGATTTGCCAGCATTCTAAGACATAAGCAATACTGGAAATTATTTTTTTCTCTTTCAGTTGGCAACTTGGGTTTTCTGCACCAAAAACAAAATGACCACTGCTACTTCAGAGTAATCGTTTCAAGACAAAGGTGTCAATGTTTACATCCGACTGTTATTTAGACACACTTCAAATATTTTAAGAAAATCAGTTTAATCGCTTTCTGAAGCTATTTTTCTTTGCAGTAGCATTATTAAAACAATAACATGCACATGAAGAATACAGAGGGAAATGTACTTTAAATGTTGTAATATGCTTGTGTCAAATACAAATACGTGTCATTGAGTATATGAGCCTGTAACAAACAGAAGAAATACCACAATTTAATACAACGCAGGCAGAGAGGTGCAACATAGAGTACATTTAGTCAGTTTGTGGTCTAAACAGTCTTGTTAGTATCCATTCACAAAACATCACAATAAAGTCAAAGTCATCACATGATCTGACAATAAATGAGGATAAGTGTCAGCAAAACAGGAATGTTGTTAGTGTTGAAAGAAATACATCGAGTATGATGTCCCCTACATGATTTCAAAGTGAAAATGATATGTCCTTTCGTGATGGCACAACATTTAGGGAGGAATGGCTAGTGAGGGTGTGTCTGTTTGTGCGCGTCCTTCATGTGTGAACATAAAGGAATTAGTCAACCACCCACCCATGATAATTTAACAAGGATGCTCAGTGTTTGGTGTTGGGAGAGAGAACATAGAATACATATTGAAGGACAGGAGCGTACAATTCAGTATCTGTTTACTCAGACTTTTGGAAATATATAGAGAGAAGGGGAGGCACAGCAGAGGAAGCTGGTTCTGCTCTGCCACTCTGAGCAATAAACTATAATGTTTCTGTCAGATAAGACTCGGAGTAAAGATCTGTGGAGTGTACCGTTACAGCTCATGTAACCCTGATGTAACCATGCTTCATCTACAGCAGTCTTGATTGGAGGATAAAGCTGGTGATGATCTATATTTTTCCTGTTGTCAACAAATCCCTCGAAAGAACCGAAACTATATTGAATGGAGCACCACAGTACCACAGACTGTGGTAGGGTAGTCAGAATGTACTGAGAGACAGATTAGCACATTGTTGGTTTTGGTCTTTGTATTAGATTTGTAGACAATAAGAAATATATATCTAATAATGCCAACCTTGTGCCTTAAGCAAACTGGTTTGGCAGTGGAATGATAAAATAAGTTTGTTTTATGTGACAATGATATTAGGTATAATTTCTATCCCTCATATGTTTCAGGATTCTTAACTATATTATATTATATATTATATATTTGGTCTTGTCTGATTTGTTGTAAGCTGCTACTGTCACCGTCACCTCTGTGAAAGCATCCTCACTCCCACACAAATGCACACACACACTTCAAAACATACACAGCCAGACATGATGGCTAGGGCTCGGGTTGTTTCAGGTTGCATTAAGTGCTGCCTCCTCTTAGCTCCCTTCACTTAACACTGCCTTCATTAACAGCTGCTGATTGAGATACAAACACACACTAAGGCATGTACACACACAATATTGGTGTGTATTCTGGTGCCTGATCAGTTCTTCCCCATCCACTGCATTGTAGATTGACCTAAAGCAACTGGGCTACTGATGCAAAAGCTGCTACATAGTCTTCTAGTTTTCACAGAATTGATGCTACTGACAGCGTTTTGTCACAGTGTGTTAAACATAGAGAAGCAAACACAAAAGCATCCATCATAAAGCCCACTTGATTACATCTTTGTGGCCTCTTGAGAATCAGACACTTCTTGGATGTGATGGTGGAATGTCGTTTAAAGAGTCAGGAGAGGTCGGCCAGGGTGAAATCCGTGGGGTCCGATGTTTGGCATCATGGTGGCATTGGAGCAGAAGGAACACAGGAAGTGATGCTGTTTTTGTCCTCATAATTTAAAGGTGCCCCGGACGTCATATACCAGCAGTTCGATCTAGGCTATGACTCAGAATCCTAGAGATTGGGTTAAGAAGGGTACAGAGACAAGTATTATCTAACTTCTCCTTAGATGTTCTAGATCAGTGGTTTTCAAACTTTTTGTGCCCAAGGGCAAGCAAAATAGTCTCAATAACACGTTATCATTGTATAAGTATTAATTTGAAACTTTGTAAAATTATACTACAAAGTGCCTACAAAATACTGATGTAGTGAATTTAAAATTAATTCAGAATTTGTATAGTATCATTCTCACAAAATCCCACGGCACATCTGAACTTTCCTCGCAGCACACTGTTTGGGAACCACTGTACTAGAAAACACATTGTATGCTAAACAGGAGCATTTCCAATAGTGCATGTATCTGCAACATCCTGCTGTTTATATGTAATCTGATCTTTTTAAACTGAGTTATCCACTTAGCCTCTAGAGGAGGGACAGGAAAAGGATGCAACCAGGGGGAAATCAAATGAATACTCTTTAGTGATGAATGGAAATAAGATCATTTCATGTTTGACATTTGGTCCCTGTAATTATTGTATTCTTTCAGAAGCACCAACGTAATCCAGTTCCAGTATGATACTCTACTGTGTATTGTATCAAATTCTAAAAAGGATCTTTGGCAGACACAGCATGTAAATCTTAATATTTGTAAAACAGATTAAGGGGAGGAGTCCACTGAATCTAGATGTATGGGATTTACTGACTTACTCTTTTTTCCCTACCAAAAAAAAGCTTATGCATGGAATACTAATAAGATATAAATCAAAAGTTTCAGCTTGTACAAAGTAGCGCTGCTGATCCAGCACTGTGGAGAAATGGTGCAGTGTTTAGTGTTTGAGGAAGTTGGGATTGACAGCAAATGTTTTTGGCAGTATGATTTATACAATAGCGACAGCATTTTGTGTCTCTGTCTTCAGTTGTTAATGTATGTATTAATGTTGTGCCACACAGCCAAAGTGCGGATACACTCTCCCTTACTTTCACTGAGGGTTGGGAACTGAGCCCAAGGAATGCAAACACAGTGTTGTTCTCCTTTGACTGGAAGAAGTCTTCATAGTCCTGAGGGGGAAGACAAAAACATGAGGATGTTGAGTGTTACATAATCTCTACAAGTCTGAAAGATGGTTGTAAACATCCCTGCCAAATAGTCATTCTGCTGCTGCTTTTAATATAATTCAATGGCCATGACATTGCAGAGTAATGTTGGATTACCTTGGCCAGTGAGAGTGAAGGCAGGCAGAGCAGATAATCTGCTCCATCCATGAAACTGGATTACGACAGGATTACAAAGTAGCATGCAAGGCGGAGGACATAAACTGGGAAGCAGTAACTGATCGAACTCACTCTCCAGCAGAGTTAGATCAACCTGATACTGACTTACATTGGCGTGGATTATTGGTATAACCATTTTTAGCATTAACAATAATTTTAGATTATTAAAACTCAATCTAATATTCCCCACCTATAAAATTAATTGTGTCCCTGTGTTATATATGTTAAATTACTGTATCAAAATCATGTTACAATGTTGTTGATGACTCATTTGAACTTGGCGACATGCATGTACCCAATCACATGTGATTTAGAGCTACTAGCTAACACCCATCATATAAAACACTTGACAGTAGCTTGGAGGGTCATAGTAGCTAACAGAGAGATTTTATGGAACAGTATGTTTGAATCTCAGTTGGTCAAAACATGTTTATATTTCCAAAGAATGTGGCTGAGGTACAATTTATTAATTTCTCCCTCATCCCCCACCTCCTGATCTACAGTAACAATGCGAGTGAAGGAGGCCAATAATACGGTGCTTGCTACAGCTCCACATAACTATGTATCTGCTAAGCTACGCACACTTGATCGGATCAAGGATTTAATTTCAAATCTTTCTTGCAACTAAACCTTGCACACATATTCTGTTTTACACAGAAATCCATCACAATACAGAATAAAAAGATGCTCTAACTACCATTTCACTGTGACTTTAGAAGTACCCTAGATTTTAACCACTGCGGTCACTGTAGGTCCATGGACTACTTGTAAGTCATGTTTCATCAGTATGTCCATGAGCACAGGGTGACATGATGAATATTTCTTTCGACTCCAGAGTATAGTGTATAGTGTGTATAGTATAAGGATGCAACTTTCAACAAAGGCCTTTGCACATATTTCATGAGATTGGAAATGCATTCAACTAATCGTTTATCCATAAGAATATATGCAATGTGTTTTGGTAAGAACTGATGAAAAGTTAATTTTGTACCTTTGAAGAACACTTGTTCCAACCACAGACCTACCCTATGGACATAAACAATATATATGTGTGTATATATATATATAGTAAATAGTTAAGGATACCTGACAGTGCATAACTAGTATACACACACACCGACGTGTGGCTCGCGCTGTGTGTCGTGTGTGTGTGTGTCGTGGTGGTGTGGTGTGCTGTGTCGTGGTGTATGGTTACTAAAAACTGTAGAGAAACATCTAATCATACCCACAGCTACCGACTCCTCCATTGACAGAAATGCTTGCGGCAGGCACTGGGTTGCCTTTCTTTGGGCTGCTTGTCCTTTGGTGGGATTTACGGTAACATCCAGAGCCTCTGCTCCTCCCAACATCGGTGAATGTCTACTGCTCCCTGGAAGCTGATGCTGCGACTTGGCTCTAACAAACACCACCTGAGCTGTGATGCGCTGGAGCTCTTACCTGGAAGCAGCGTAGAAAAAAATGAACTTAAGCATAAGAAAGAAAAGCAAGGGTAAAGGGGTTGGTTTGGGCAAAAAAGAGGTGGAGACGCAGAGAATGGTCAAGCCAGCGAATTGTAGAGCGGCAGATTATTGCATGTAGTGCGCGGCACAGAGATGTGGGCACCAGCATTTAAAATCCGTAAATGCTGACACCACTTTTCCTATACACGTATGTATGACCGTTAATCCAACCCAAGTCAAAGGGATCAGCGGGAATCAGGGCCTCCAAGAAATTAACCAAAATCATCAAGTTCTCTTGAAAATAAATTACACCTTAGGGATGTTTCATGTTTTCTTTCCCATTGTGTGTGCAATTAGGATGATTGCAACTGTTCCTGCTAGTGAAATTGTCCTATGTGTTCTGGGAAACAAGCTTGCGGAGTGAAAGTCGTGCACACGTGCTTTGTGTGAACTGCTGAGGAAGAAAAAAAAAAAAGCTTTCAAGGATACATTTTAGATGACAGCAAAACTCCCCACGGACCCAGGAAAGCGTCATAAACAAAATGAGACCACAAATCCCCAAATGGTCTCAGGACCTGCAACTGTCAGGTGTCTCTATCCCGTCTGTCCTCATATGTTCTAAACCACTATAGAAGGAATTACGCCACTATAGAACCTAGCAAATAAACTAGCATCATGTATCAAAGCCGGAATATGTTTGCCGCTTTTTCAAGAAATATATTTTAATAATTTATTTATTACCTTCTCATCACATATTGGACTTAACAGATATATATACTGAATAAGCGGCGGTAAAGTTCCATCTACCATCACACAACGGGCCGGCTGATTATCTCAAAAAAATTTAGGGGGAAGGACAGTGTGAGCTAACTATCGAAATCCCAGGGGCTTTATGTTTTTGGGGGCTTGAAACTACCTAATCATCCGTTACCTTCCCAGTGCCCGTAAAAAACGAATGTTTTAGGGAATTCTTGCTCATGTTGATGGGACAGCAAACAACCAAAAAATGTAGACTAAATGATGAAAGAATGTAATGGTATCCCATTCCTGATTCGTTTGGTATGTGTATCTATCCAAACGCACCCTGTAACCAGCGTCTGTCGGCAGTTGTTTGTGTTCAATGATGGCCACAAACTGGAGCTATTGTGTTTAACCCAAAAATTCAACGACAGTAAGGTCTGTATCTTATGACAGTCTGTTTATGAGACACACACCCGCGCGAAACACAAAGATAATCTTGTGTTCTGGGTGTGGTGTCGTATAACATCCTTGTTTTAAAGTAACCTTTTTACAGGGATCTTCCTGGTGTGTGGCCATGAAAACAGCTTTATCTGCGAATCACAATGAATCCGTAATGAATGTGCAAGGATACCAACTGTTAAACGAGAGACTCTTAAAGAGCAAAATGCCCAAGTGTTGTGTTCTGGTCAAAGTTCAAGACACAAAACTCCCCCATACTGTGCACCTGTCAATTTTGCTGGTCTGGAGTCTATACTGTATACTCACACTGTCCTGCGGTCTCAAACACCTAGTTCAACAAGAATAAGTACCAACCTTCCTGCCCTGAGGCCCAGAAAGCAGGCCAGCATGAGTCTCAAATACAGGTGGAACCAGAAGGTGCCCCCCTGTGAGGGTGACGTGATCCGAAGTCGCCCATGATCAGCGCCGGGTCGTGGGTTCAGATTTGTGTGTGTGTGTGTCGTGTGTGTAGTGGTGCGTGTGTGCTTGTTGTTGTGTGTGTGTGGCTGTGGTGTGTGTGCATGTACGGATTAAAAGACAAATAACTCCATTACAGTATAGTGCCAATGATGCAATTGCATTCGTTTGAGAGGCACGTTTCTGAAATGTAGGACTGTGAACTGAAGGTTAAGCAGTAATCTTTCCTAGTTGTAGGACACAGACGAGACGGACACAAGGAACAGATTTTGTGAACTGGACAAAACAAATAACAAAGAACACTGTGCAAACAACCAAAAGAAAAAACATGAAAAAATAATCCTCAATACGTATGAATATGATACGTAGGGTATACTATAGCTAGCTATATAATGAAAGATAATACAAACCTTTTCGATTGTCTGCTGGGATAATATAAGCAATTTTGTCCGCTTACTTACAAATCGGTTTCTTTCCCTTGTTCCTCCACCAGTTGGATGTTTGACGCTTCTCCTGTGCAGGAATGCCCATGCCAGCCGAGAGAGTTTCGACAGAAGGATGTTTTCACATTTATTTTTTAAATCTATTTATGATTTTAGGGGCAGGGCCAATGACCATGATTTGTGACAAATAGTTTGGAAGTCAACCATGGTCCAGTATCCAACTTCTACAAGTATGATGTAGAAACCTAAATCACCAGTGCACATACACTGAGAATGGACTTTGCAGTGAAGTAGGAGACATCTTGTGTCCAACCGGACAACTTGAGAAATTAACAAAATTAGCATGTTCATAGATTCTGTAATTTCTAATAAAGGAGTAAATGCCTTCTTTTTTTTAAGCCTTGCTCAACTCCTCTTTAAAAGGTGGTGGAACAGGACTGTATTTTATCTCAACTTTAGCACTACAATGTACTTTCAACTTGCATTGCACATATTCTGTTAAGAGGAGGGATTACTATACAATCTAAATACACAATATTTTCTTAGATCAGATAGTGTGACGATACGTTGTGGTGATTAATAAAATTAAATAAAGATCATTAAGGCATTAGGAATAAATAAAAAACAGCGACAAAATGTAAAATACATATCCTCTGTGGAGGGGTGGGGGTGGGGTGGGGGGATAACCTAATTTGCACTTCATTCATCTTGTGGTTATGTTTTCCGCCCCATTAATCTGCTGTTGTTAAGCTGTGAACTGCTCACATTATGGGGACACTGTAGTGTTTAGATTATTACTTCCCCCTTGAGTGTGTCTTTTTCTGCTCACATATTCCTGTCCGTTTTCTAGAATTCATCCACTGACCTTCACAGTATTATTGTCTTCTTGCATTTCTGTCTCAAACTGCTAGAGTATCTCTCTTTTTGTAAGACTTGCACACATTCATTTCCCTTTAAATCAACCGAGGGGATCCAGCCTCACCTTTCCTCTTTATTCAATCACTTGTAACTCAATTCAAAAGCATTCATAGTGAATTACATTCACATGAGCTCCACACTCGGATAACTGACCTAAATGGTGGACCTATTCAAGCATGCGGAGCTGTGCTTTGTGTGTCTGTCTGTGTATATGTGAGTGAGAGAGAGAGAGTGTGTGTTTTGAATGTATGTGTCATAGGATTAAAAATAACTCCTTTGTAAACGCTCAAAGATTTTGCTGCCCTCCTCCACGGATGAAGCATGATAAAATAAATATATTACTCATTGGTTCCATTACTGAAGACTAAAAGCATTCACGCGGGAGTGTTGTTTGATGATTTTCTGCTCATACTCTATATCAGCTGGGTCTTCTCAATGGCATGTGTCTGGTTTCCCAAGAAGGACTACATGAAGGGGGCTGCAACTAACCATTACATGTTCATAGTGGATTTACCTGTCTATTATGTTTTTGATTTGTTGTAATATCTATAAAATGTAGGAAAAGTGTGACACCTTTAAATGTATTTTTTCTGATAAACAATTCAAAAGATAGTCAATATACAACATAAAAAAATATATATTTTCTGTTGAGCCACAAGTCAATTAATCTTTACAGCACTACACCAGAGCCATAGTAAATGATCTTCTAATGAAGGACACTGACATATAGAGTAAATCAGTCTTGGAGTAGGCTACGCCCTTCTGCATAACACTGTTAATGCTCACTTGTTCGAACAGCTCACTAGAAAATGTTCAGCTTACTGTACAGCTTTACTCCAAAAAAAGGAAAGAAGCACTGATCTAGAGATGCACCTCTACCTGCTCCTCCTGATGATAAAGTAAAAGTAAAAGCCAGAGAACATTGCTACAGTCAATTTATGGAGTAACATTACTCTTACTGAGTATATGTCAAATATCACAGGATCTCCTGTCACAAAAAAGTGTAAATCTTAGGGATTCAACTCTCATTTCTGATGTCATAATTAATATAGTAAGGTGTTACTGTTATTTTGTCCACCACTGAACATCCTGAGGGAGTGTAAATGGACCAATCCTGGCTTGTTTGCACATCAAATACGCACTTTGTTCTACCTATAGGAGGGGAAAATTGTTATTTATAACATTATTTATATAGAACCCAACTGTAACAGGCTGAACCGACACATGCATTGCCCCGAATACACGAGAAACCTAATTTAAAACGTGCATCTTAGTCAGGGAGTGACCTGCCTACCTGTCTGAATGATGCTGATTACTTTCACTGCTTGTGAACAGTCTGAAGTCGATGACCGCCAACACTCACAGTCCAGTTACATAATACCAATAAACACGGATTTGCGAGCTGAAGATTTAAAAATGTTGTAATATGACTGCATTCCTCTCATGCAAGCTTGAAAACATTTGCAAACACTCACCGCGACAGAGCCAGTTGAAGAGGCGATGTAAACCTTGATGACCATTTTAATCCCCAAAATAATGTCAGACAGGCGACAAACAAACTGTCTGCTGGCAGCGACCCGCGTTTATTTCTTTGAATAACAAGGAGGGGCTTTAAACTACAGGCTGTGCTTCAGATGAGGGAACACACGCGTCTCCAACATTTAAACTGAGGCATGATAATAAAACAGCGTGCGTCTCTGCCGACTGTGGCGCTCACCGATCCTCCCTGCACACATACAGGAGACATCACATAAAACACTTCCGGTCGTTGTTTCAAAATAAATACAAAACAGACAACGTGATTGCTCGGGGGGAGGGGGGGGATATGGACCAAATCTGACGTCCAAATAAATATACCGTTGTTTAAATAGTTATGTGTGTACTTTTAAGTGTAGATCTCGGTTTCTGATTTGTCTCTATTTCTCAACCAAGCACACTTAAATATTATTTGGTCAATTAAAGAGGTTATTTTTATTAATGGGCTCATTCCAGGGAATTTCTGTACACTATCATCTGCCTTCACGTAGATCACACAAACATAATTTTAGTGTCAAACGTTACTTGTTTATTTTGAAAAGAAAAACTATTTCTACGTCTACTCCTGCTTGACTATGGTTATGTCCGGCAACTTGACGCAGGTAACCTCCCCAGCCAGTTTCAGGTGGCTGCATTGAGGATTGATAACAGGGAAATGTAGTTCTCAGGATGCTGGCAGCATTTTGGGGAAGTAAGTGGTAGGTTGGTCTGTCCAGTTTATTTTTTTTACTTTTCAGCATATCCCAGATTTCCATCAGATATGGTGAATTTAGGCAATCAGCTTGTGGTGTGGATTCAGATTCAGCTGCACTTCTATTAAAAAAGCTGGCTATGTATCCACTGACTGTTTATCACTGTGTATTTCTTGTTGCAGTTAGGTCCAGATACTGTCAATGGTCCAGATAGAGATGAAAATGCAATAGGATATACACCATTGATGGAGGTATGCATTTCAGTACATACTGCTGCCAATAAAAGAGCTGACAGACTGTATGCAGCACATCATTTATCTTAAAAACATCATCTCAATTTCAAAATGCATTGCACAGCAAAGATAAATAAACCACATAAGCAGATGCAAGGACTATTGCATGCTACAGATGGCCAGATACCACGCGTTGCACATAATTCATGACATATCAAACACAAAGCATTGTATGCATGCACATTGCACACATCCTAAAAGCCTTGACTATCACAACGCAGGGTAATGACTTTAACACTAAGCAAACACGGTGCCAGGGTTGTAAATTCTCCTTTATTAACATAACGCCCAATCACAACACCGACTACAGCGCCACTGTGGTGGTAGAGGGGTACTGCAGGGAGTGCTGCGGTTGCCATGGTACGGCGTCATCGTAGGACTGGAGCTAACCTCAAAAACACTATCCTTACGACCCTGACGACCAGGAGTAACTTACTCCCTCCTATTCTGTGGATAAATACAGGACGGCGCATTGTGAAACAATAGTCGTGACTGTTTCTAAACGAGGACGGTCGACTGTGCCGTTTTATAGGTTGCTGTGACGGTTGCTAAGCTAGCTAAAGTTCGCGCTAGCTCGCTAGTAGTTGAAGCTATCTTCTCGCTAACACTCGCCGACCGAGTCCAGACAAGAAGCTCGTAATCGCTACAAAGTGAAGCGTAAACCGGACAGAGCCGGCGAGATTTAAAAGGAGTCACTGTTAAACGCGGGGAACGGACAGGTTGGTGCCAGTAGACACCGGGCGGTAACGTTCAAACACATCTCACCTGTTGATGGTAGTGTTTTAGTTGCTATGCTAGCATAATAAGCCACCAATCAGTCAGCCCTCCGCCAGCTTTCTAACTACAACCCTTCATTTATGTTTGCTAATGTCACAACGATGAGATGCTGCGTGGACTGTCGCCTACTTTATTATTCCCCTCTACTTGAGAATGTCTCACACCAGTAGTAAATGTCCTGGTGAGACGTGTAATGGGCTTTAAGATAAGATATGTGCGGCTGTTAATGTAAGGTCCCACAGGTGGCGGAAATTCCAATATTACAGCAGCAAAGTGGACAGAAAAGTATAAAGACAGTATGAAAAAATAATATAATATAAACTGGTACTTAGGTATTGTTAGCTACACTTCGTTGTTGTTGTTGTTTTTACTTGGCAGGCAGTCTCACAACAATGCACCTGTCAACAACAGACGGTCCATTTTAATCCAGCCTGTTCCTGTCAGAGAGAGCGAGCCGGGGGAGCTGGTGTGTTTGTGCCACAGCTGGAGTCAGCCCTTGATAACACGCCTCTGTTTGCTCTCAAGACGGGGATGATGAGGATATGATGTGACCTGTATGGTGAGTGTCAATTTGTAGAATTAAATCATGGCTTTTTGGTCATCAAAAAACACATACACTGTAATGGCAGTGAAATTGGGAGGTAAATTAGTTTGAATGAACAGTCTTCATTACTGTGTGTTTATGAGTGTGTAGGCTGTTTTTCCTCATAATCATTAGAGAGGAGAACAAACATTACATAAGAGCAATTTTTACTGTTTTAGAAGGCGGATTGTCTTCAGCTGGAGGACCTTTCTGTCTTGCCTGACCTACAATTATGCTCTCTTCCATATATGGTGATGCCACTGTGTGTACTGGTGTTGCCATAGTACTTGCCCATGGAGTGATTCTGTTATTGTCAGGGCTGATCAGAGAGCCGGATGACTGCACGACCTTTACATGTCATTAACGCAAATATTAAAGAGCATACAGGCTCCTCAGCTGAATTCTGTGTTCATTCCCCTCACCAACAACAACAAATACAATCGGACTTTTTCATTTTGTTTATGTTTCTAACACATGGACTAGAACATTTTGTGGGGAAATCTCATAATTATTCCATTTGTAATTTACTCACAAAATAATGTCAGAAGATTTCTAGGTTTATTACAGTATATAGTAAAGCTGTGCATACGTCAAACACATATGTGGTAGAATATATATTTTTATGAAACACAATCTATAATAAGCAGAATAAAAATATCAGCTGAGAATACCTGAACACTACTTCTATTTTATTTTCTCCCCTTTTTCTGTATTCTTTGTGTGTGTTTAATAAGTCACCAGGGCAGAAGGGGGCAGGCTAGCATTTTGTATGTAGCAGCAGTGGTGTGTAATAGTGATATCATACATCATTCAGCCTCATGGAAAATTCCACCTTGTGTGTTGTCGCTTAGTGACCAAGACACACAATACGGAAAACCTGAGAGAAACCACTCGGCCTAGCCAACTGTTTTGGATGAATTTTGAGAATTTCCTTCTGGGTTGCACAGTACAAATGCAGGAGTCAGTTTGCCAGTCTGTTAAATCAGGTAAGGTGTATCCTGTACAAGGAAGCCACTGTTACTGTTCAATTGTAAAATCATGTCATTCAAAAGTCTGATATGTTTCTTTCCTGCTTTTTGTGTTTAAATTCAACACAGCATTTCTTTTCAAAGTGACAACATGGAATCTGAAAGCATAACTGACCCGTATGAGGACAACCGGGATGTCGGTCAAAGTCGGCAGTCGCAGCGGAGTTCAAAGAAAGATTCCCAAGAGTCATCCAATCAAAAACAGAAAAAGAACTTCAGGGACAAGATCCAGGACGAGGTTGAAAAAGACAGCTGTTCTGAGAGTAGATCGAAAACGCGAACGTGGCGTTCGGATCCAGACCGGGACCAGGTGTCCGATGGAGAAGGACGGAGAAGTAGTAGGTCCTTTTACTCAGAGGACTATGAGAATGAGTCTCCTTCAGAGGGGTCGCTCTCACCATACTCCCAGTCCCGGACTCCATCCCCTATCCCTCAAAGAGGGGTACGGGCGAAGAAGATTTCTAACAACCCCCTCTACAAGACAGGTATGTAAAGCAAGGAAGTGAGGAAGTATGGTTGGATGAATGAATGAATCAAACTTAACCCTTGCTGTTTAAATGTGCTGTACTGTCCAGGTGATGGCAGTGTAAGGCAGATTTTAAGGACAGAAATCCTCTCTTTTAAACATGGAGTCAGATTTGAATCAGCAGGTTTTTCCTGAACTTTGATTCACAAACTCAGTTGTTATACACAATAACTTTTGAATATTATAAAAAACATTTAACAACATTTATATTTATCATTTATATTCTTCCCTACTAGTGCACTTATCCATGTGCTTCAGTAATGGCCTGTAAAGGTGTTAAATGTCCTTACCTTTAAATCATTTCTACCTTGCAGGCGGTGTGGGGCGCAGGGGTGTATCTCGCCCACAGCGTCCAGGTGGCCAACCCCTGACCCAACAGCATCGCAGGGGAGTGCATTCACAAAGTAAGGAGTCCACACCCCCTAAAGACCTGGACCTGGTCACAAAGAGGATGCTTTCAGCCCGCCTGCTGAAGATCAATGAATTGCGTAACGCACTCGCTGAGCTGCAGCAGCGCACTGACGAGCTGCAGAAGGAGAATCGAATTCTCAGACAGGTAGACGTAACCCTCTAGTTAAGTTTAAAATCAATCACGTTGTAATTGATCTTTTTAAAAATCTTGAACACCCTGTGGCACCCTAAAATTGGATTTTCTTGTTTCCCACACTGCAGCTTCAGGTACGTCAAGAGAAAGCCCTGCATCGCTACGATGACACAGAAAGCGAGATTTCCCAGCTACTGTCACGCCACAACAACGAGACCCACGTGTTGCGTGAGCGGCTCAGGCGTAGCCAAGAGCGGGAACGGGCAGCTGAGCGGCGGTTGAAGGACAGCGAGGAGCAGCTTCTAAGGAGTCAGTCGACCATCGCGCGCCTGAAGAAGCTGGTCGACCAGCGAGAGTTGGGAGCCAGAGACGAGCTAAGCCGCAAGCTAGAGGAAGAGAAGGCACGGGCCCGAGTGGCAGAACAAAAGATTAAGGTACATTTATTTTACATTTCATTTATTTGTTATAAAGCTCAAGTGGGTAGAATGACAGCACCTTATACACAAGCATAGAGGAGTTTAGGCAGTTTTCAGATTTGATAGAATTTGCACTACAATAGACTATTTCACCACATAATCTTTTCGATGTCTTTTTGAAATGTGACTTATAGATTCAAACAAATTATTGGTGTCTGGTTTACAAGGCTATACCGTAGTTAGATAAACAATCACTGGCAGGTAATACGCAATACACACGCTCATTTGCATCAAATTTGTATGTATGGAAAATTATTATCAAACTTGAGTTCCCTTTTTGTCATGCGACAGTTGTAAAGTGCATTTGTTTATCTGTGTGTGTTTGTAGGAGCTGGAGCGTAGCATGGAGCTGAGCAACAGCAGTTACCAGAGGCAGCTGGCTGCAGAGAGGAAGAAGACCATCAGTGCCCAGGAGGAGATCAGGACTCTGCAGGAGGAGCTCGAACGACTGACCAATAAACTCAAGGTCCATATACACAAAAATATACTAAATCCCCCTCCACTCAAAAATGCGTTTTTCTTCTTGTTCCTACCTATGTTTGAGCTTCACTGTGCAGAGAGACGTATGTGCAGTTTGACACCAGAAGGATGTTTTCACATTCATCTGCTAAAAGTGGAAAGTTTCTCTGTGCTCACTGAAAGTCAGATTTTAAGGGGTCCAGTATGCAACTTACACAAGTGTGATGTAGAAACTGGAAGCTGCCAGTGTGCTGACACTGAGAACAGACTTTACAGTGAAGTAGGAGCATTGGATATTGTTTAGGTTTTTTCCAATACCGGTGCAAAAATTAACTTTAGAAAGAAGCAAAAAATGACATTATAGTGAAATTAAAGAACGACTTTGTTTATTGCTTAGGCAAACTTAAAATGGAGCTATATATTAACTTTTAATAGTTGAAAGTATACTTGAATCTATTAATTTAAAAAAAAAAACCTTTTCTTTATTTAATATTTATATTTCATTTATTTACATAACAAACACCAAATGACAGTTACAGTACTAATAACTGCAAAATACAGTACTTTCTTTTTAATTCTAAACATCTTTCTGAATTGTTGTTTGTCTGTTTGATTCATGATATGTGCATAAAAAGCAAATTGCTTATTGTATGACATTTTTTCACTCTTTTTTTTTTTATCAGGAGAAGGAAAGAGAACTGGATGCCAAGAACATCTATGCCAACCGCATGATGAAACCCTCACCAAAAAAAGATACTGACAGTGGCACAAAGCGGAAAGGTAAGGCCTAACCATGGGCTTCTGTTCATGATGCATGTGCATTTGTGAACTGTATATACTTAAATTAGTTTTTCTCATAAGTTATTGGGCATGGTTTGATACAGGATTATCAAAATTACCTCATTTCTTTCACACAGTTCCCAGCAGGAACAGCTCCAAGGCTGTGCAGACTAAAGACAGGCTATCTAGTCTGGATTTCCCCACTCCTCCCCCTGCCATCGCCGATGCCAATGAGTACAGCGAACAGGCACCTGACGAATACTTATCACTCAAGGTACGAGAAGAAGTGACTCCACTTCACTTTACTTCAACATCCACACTTCCTCTTCTGTCACTGTCATTCATCTCGTTTGCCTCTGCATTTCAATCAATGTGTGTCAACAGGATCTTGACAGAGAGGACAGACAGGCAGAGACTGAAGACAGGCATCAAAAGTGGGAACAGCACAAGACGAGAGACAGGGAGAAAGAAAGCGACAAGGAGAAGGAGGTGGTGAAGGAGAAAGAGCAACTCAATCAGGAGCTAAATGTTCTTGAGGAGAAGGCAAAGAGGCTCAGAGATGGTAAGCTAAGCAGAGTGTATACAAACACTAATGAGAAAAGTAGTAAAGGCACAAGAGAGCACCAGTAATGGCTTCATCTAATGTCCACAGGTTGGGAGAAAGAAAAAGAGGAAAAAGACAGAAATAGGACAAGTTCTCTGTTAAACCAGGAGGAAGAGAACAACAAGAAGGTCGGCCTTGTCCAGGAAGAGGTGAAGAGGTGGAACCAGGATACTCAGGCCAATCGGCAAGCAGCAGAGGAAGCGCGTCGCAAAAAAGAGCAGCTGCTGGCTAAGATGCGTGAAATAGACCACGGAGCCCAGGACACCATGTTTGCTGAGTCTAGTCTTTCTGAGTCCAATAAGTTTACCAGTAACCATCCTTCTCCTCGTCTTCCTGAGCAGAGGAATCACAACTCTTCCATTTTTAACCTCACGGAATCAGAGGAGTCGGCCAGTTTGCGCGCCGGTGCTGGAAGCCGGGAAGGTGGAAGGAGAAGATCAGGCCTAGAGGGTGGAGCTGTTACAACGGGAGTGGGGAGGAGAGCACTACGCTCCCAAATCTCCAATGACGACTTGGCATTCGGAAGCTACGCACCGTCTTTTGGAAATTCTGCTTCCCGAGGTTCTTCGGGCTTCCCTCCACCTCCGCCCATGGATGACAGGGACTCTGCTTTAGAAGCAATAGGTGTTTTTAGTCTCAGAGGGGTGGAGACGGAGAAAGACAAGGAGACGGAAAGAGGAGTGGGGCAGGACAAGAAGTCCAGCCTCATGCAGCAGCTATTTGGTGCCCTGGCAACACCTGCTGGTGACAGTGCGAGCACCAATAAGATGGAGGTCCTCAACAGTCCTCCAGCAATCAATGGAGTACGTCCGAGAAGGGAAGGACTGCTCAGCTTCAACTCAGGGTCTTCCACTCCTCCGTCATCCTCCCTGAACACCCTACACGTCGCAGATAGCAGACCTGCCGTCCGTGCCATCACCTCGTTCGATGATGACATAGAGGAACTCACTTTATGAAATCTATTTCGATTTGACGTCGTTTTTTGTAGGGGAGGTGATTTCCAAAATATAAGAGGTTGAGCGAGTGAGTCTGAACACTGATTGACTTCCCAATTAAAAAAATTTTCAACATTTTAGAAGCAGACATAGAAGAGGAAAAAAAGATCTAAAATAGTACATGACTCTATAAATGATAAATGATTTAACTTGTGTTATTGTCTTTTTAGTGATTCATCTAGAAAGTAATTCCATGTGACCTTCGAGCATTCAGGTGCATGTGTGCTGACACATGGATTACAAAAATAGTTGCCACAACTGTTGCTGACATAGGGTTTTTGGACCCTTTGATGTGTGTTTAGTTGAACTTGTGAGTGTTGTGCAGACTGCGGCTTTTACTTGTTGCACTTGTTAAATTTGAAGAGGTTCCTCAGGTTGCATTCCATTATTTTGGTAGAATATGAATATAGGAGAGCAGAGCCACAGCACACACACAATCCCTCCTCCCCCCACCCGGCCTAGAATATTTGCCCAATAAACGAATGTAAACCAAAGTGCAAGCAATACAGTCACTCGTTGCTGTAAGCCACATTTCTTTGCGTTTCACATTTTAAGCGATTTTGCCATATTTCTTTTAGTAATAATGGTTTGGGGTTGCTGTTATTATCGGCTGGTTTGGGACCCTATATTACTTAGCGTATCTTGCACACATTTTATTCCACACAGTTTGAGCACAGTACTTAAACTATAAATTATTTTACAGTCCATGCCATAAGAATGTAACACAAAGCGATATGACAATCACAGTGTGTTTAGAGTGCCCGGCTGTTATATAAAATGGGTTATATTTAAACCGTTTACTCTAAAACTCCATAAAAATGGACTGAAACATGATAATGCCCTTTAAGTGTGTATGTAAGTGTATGTTAACAAAGACTGTTGCTATTTGACTCA
This sequence comes from Morone saxatilis, assembly GCF_004916995.1. Classification (NCBI taxonomy): domain Eukaryota; kingdom Metazoa; phylum Chordata; class Actinopteri; family Moronidae; genus Morone; species Morone saxatilis. The sequence continues at coordinate 10,448,326 of NW_023340246.1, forward strand.
CCTGACCTGAACACATTGGGTGTTTGAGGGCATTAACATGAGCATTGACTAGACTTTACATTAATCAATATTCCCTGGCATGTTCCAGGCTCCCTGCACTGATATGACTCATAGCAGACAACCAGCACTAAGCCACGAGTTATATTGAAGTGAACAGACAAAATGCTTTATTGTTATCTATATTTATTGATTTTAAGCTCTTATAAACTCACATTCCATGATCTAAAACCTCTATTGATTATTACAGCAATCCCTAATGTTATCCATGTGCATCAGGAAGCTGTAAAATGTCCACATTTGAAGAGCTCTTTGTATTTATTCTGGCAGATTTTACTATTGTGACTTTCATAAGGGATGAAATGTGTAACCAGTGAAAACTTTGTGGTGGAATCAGTCTGTATTCATGTTTTGCATTTTTCACATTTTATACTTATTATCCACTTGTATTGTTCGTGTTTTATAAGTGTTGTATTTTGTTGAACGAAAATAAATGCTTAGATATCAGTCCGTGGCGCACGCACATTAATATTCATGCGGCAGGGAAGCCTGATAGGGATTCCCGGGACGTCTCCAAGCAACCAGAACCTGACGCAGCCGTCCCGCCCCTCCTCCGGTAGGTCTCTGCTCAAAAACAAGTGAACCGCGGAGCTGCTAATATCGGAGAGAGAGAGGGAGAGAGAGGGCTTGAGATGGTCTCCGCTGATGTGGCTGCTCGGATTCAGACTGACTCCCTGTTGGACCGCTGTTGCCGCCGCTGAAGGTAAACCAGCCACACGCAGTTTGAATTGTGTGAGATGATGCCGGCAGTGTCCCAGCGTGCAGCGCGCTGTCAGTAAAGCCAGAGGAGGTTAAAATGACTGTCTGCTCACGTGGACGCTGTATCCCTCGGGTTATTCGTTGTTTCTTTTCTTTTTCTTCTGTTGCTTTAATGTGGTATTATTTGTGTAGAGATGTCGTGCTAGGCTGTTTCCTGAAGAAACCGGTGAGAGGTACACGAGGCTGCAGGAAACATGAACAGAATAAGAAAAAAGTTGAGCACAACTTTAGATTCCGACATCCCCCTTTATGGGCTAGGATAAGACTAGAATAAGGTCAAGTGAAGAAGGTGGAATTAAGGCATTATATTGTATTGTTATTATATATATTATATTATTGTTATTGGCTACATTTTGTGTTGATGTTATGTTTTCACCCATAAAAAATGATAATTGAGAGAAAATCCTCTTATGTAATACTGACTTGATAAAACTAAGTACAGTTACTCAAATGATGAGCTTCAGTACAATTTTGAGGCACTTGTACACTTTTATTTATTTTATTTAGATTCATTCTAATGTTACAGAATATAACAGTATGTATCTGTTTGTATAATTATGGATACAGATAAGACTTTATTGATCCCTCTGTGAAATTCATTAGCTACCCTGCAGTATATATGGTTAAACATAAATAAGCCCCATCTTTACCAGCTGCAACATTTAAATGATGTACACATGAATGCATCAAAAAATAAAATTCAGGAATGTAATAAAGTAATTGAATAAACTTTATTTTGAAATGGGCCATTCTGCATGATTAATATTTTTACTTTTGATACTTTAAGTATATTGTGATGCTTATTCTTTTACCTAAGTAATATTTTAAAGGCAGGACTTTAACTTGCAACAGTATTTCCACACAGCATTGCTACTCTGACTTAAGGCTTAAGACAGAAATAATCATGTTTATGTTATAGAGTATTTTATTCAAATGTGTCCCTCCTAATGAACAGGGAAAATACACCTGTTGATACCCCTGTGGGTTTTTTTCTTTATTTGTTATTGGTTTTAGCTGTTAATGTGCCATATTTCAAACCACAGACTATTTTATTAAGTTTCTGTTGCCATAACAAAGGAATCCAATATGCCACAGTAATTGGGTGTTTACCCTAATGAATAGCTTGTGTGTTAGGCTACTCATCTCTTTGATGATTTCTATAGATAATAATGCTCATATTTCCACAGACTGCTCTGGGGATCAGCACATAGTCAACCCTCCAGTTTGAAATATAACACCTTTGAATGGAACTGACGCAGAGTTTTGTTATGTTGTAGATGGGCGAGATACACGCTAAAGCCTGATTAGGTACTCTGCGGTCATGTTTGTTATGTAGACATTCCTGCATGTTCTAGATAGAAGAGCCAGACTTCATAAACCAGATCAGGTTTTGGCATCTTAGAATCCAACACGCACAAACTAAATTCTCTTGGTGTGACAACACTGCAACTGGATGTTGGTGAGCAGTCAGATTCTGCTGCCTTGAAACCAGAGGAATGTATGGGGGATGTTTGGTGATTTAGGCGCCAGTTGGGACATTTGAATAAATGGGAATAAATGTTTTTTTTCTCCCCAAAAGATATATCAATGTTTGTATTTGCCCCAGGCTGCATTTGATATTCAGGATGTAAATTTTGGCTTCCTTAAGAGAAACATTTCCTGCTGGTCTATTCAAAAGTGGCTGAGGTCACCGAAAGTGCCTCTTAAATGATCAAGCAGCCAACAAGAGGCTGGTTTGGGGTTTTTTGCTGTTATTATTTTAAATCCTTCATTTCTTTATAACCGTGATCACAGCTCATTATATAAATAAATGTGCACACACTTTTCCCCACATCTTGGCTCTGCAGTTCCCATTCACAATTTAAATAACCTCCTTACTGTACATGCAGGATCATTGCTCTTTAAAAATGCATGTGGTATGGATTTTCATCCCCGTTCATTGGTCTCCTCTAACAATGTGGTCTCCAGAGACACACTGATTCCTTCAGAGAATAAGTAGCGGATCCATTCCCGGGCATTCACAAGTCAGCTACTCTGCACAGTGAGAGGCCTATTTTACCTTGCAAAACAGCCAAGCCTATCATTAGATACAGTGACTTCACTGCTGGTCTGCTGTGCCCATTATGGAATAAGTGAGCACTAACCACTTATTGAGTGCTTTAAGACTTTGTGAGAGGACACTGGGCAGAACGTCTGCTTTTGCTGCCGCTGTTAGGAGTGTGTGTTTGTTATATCATTTAAGAGGTTTAAGGATTGTGTTTGTGACTCTATTTCCTGATCTTGTGGGCCTTCATCCTCACCCCACTGTTTCTTAACTGGGTGGAATAAATAGTGATTCATGGTCACCAGAGGAAGAATCCTACGGTTAGAAATCTCTTGATTTTTTCCCCTACAGGGCACCACCATGATGCTGACATGATTTTAGGTCCAGTGACTAACATTTAGGTCAATCTATTTGCAGAAATGGAGTTTAACATTCTGTTTCACAATCACCTGAAAATAAGAATTATTGTGTCTTTGTTATGTTAATGAGCGAGTTTTATCTACAGAGGGAGTCTGTCCTCTTCCACAGAGGCTGCCATGTTGAACCATGTTTTTACAGTAGCCCAGAATGGACAAACCAAGCACTGGATCTACATATGTCACATATGTAGATAGAAGTTGTAAATATAAGGGTTTCTGTAAAAGAGCAACACTATCAGCCATTGTGCCCCACTGCCAGTCGCCTGTCACCTTAGGTTGGTTAAGGCAATAAGCCCTGAGGACAGGAGGTGGAAAATTGCTGATTCATTTACAGTCCCTGTGTCGTTGCTATGGAAACAATTTGTTCCTGTTACATGGAAATCCAAGAGGTGTGTTCCCTCGGTTTAAATCGGTTTACAGAATGAAGGAGCGAGAGTGTAAACTTTAATTATAGCCTACTTGTTATTCAGTCTTTCTGAGATATAATCTGTTATACAAATGAGCCTGTCATGCCTGAGTTGAGGTGTAGCCTTTTTGTCAGATGCCGTGTTAGTTTTGTCTGTTATTTGGATTATGGTGGCTGGTGGTATAGACAGAAAATATTTCATAACTTGTGTCCTCCTCTCTACAGTGTTAAAGACGATCTGCCTCTAAAACGCCAATGGATCCATTAAAAATCCTTCGAAGACCGACTTAACTGACAAAGGACTTAAACACACGACTATGGTCAACTGTGACAACGAAAGAAGCCACCAATGAAGAACAGATACCTTTATCTATTTTTATTTTGACACATTTGTTAGAGAGCTTTTTGTATTAAGCAGATTAATGATGGACGCACCTTCAGCCCCTCAGATTATAGTGGAGGGGGCTTGTGTCCTGGAGGAAGCAGAAAGTGGGGAAGACGTGGATTTGCCTAAAGATGACCATCTCATGAACTTGAAGGCCTTGACAGAGAAATTGAGACTGGAGACCAGGAGACCTTCTTACCTGGAGTGGAAAGCTAGGCTGGAGGCAGAAAGCTTCAGAGAACCAGGAAGTGGAAAAGGCCCGATCCAAGTGGAGCCTGAAGGGAAAGAGGCTGTAGTGAACTCTGGTGTGTTTCAGTGCAAGTTGCCATCAGGTGTACTGAAGGGATTCGGGAACATCGATGAAGCTCTCAGCTGGCTGAGGAGAGAACTGGTGAGACGTGGCTTCAATTCTTTACAATGTACAACTTTATCAGCTATCTTTGGATTATGTAGCAGTTTGCAATAAGTTTGGCATCTCTGAAAAGGTTTTATTTTGTTTCGTATTTGTAGCCCTTTTTTAAAAGATCTTGTCCAGACAATTAACCCTCTGGATACTTGAGATTCAAGTACACACTTTGATTCACATTTTTAATTAAGAGCTTTATAATTTTGCAGTTAAAGGCCAGAATAGAAAAATAACTTCCTGCTACCTAGCTAATTAGAATTTAACAATGGACACAATGTCCAATTACCGGCCAGAAGGATCCAATTTACATTAGCGAGTGAGATTGATTGGGACTCAGGCAATTGCATCAGACGTTTGTTACACAGTTTCCGCAAGTGTAATCATTTTTACTCTGCTCAATTACTCTGCACATTCACCCGCGGTTCATAAGCCTGCACTGAGCACGCAAAGAGGCACTGTCAGAGGCAGAATCATACCCACAAACATTCTGCACATAGACAGTGGACAAGAGGGATGATTATGATCTTTGCACAGACGTTTGCACATAGACAGTGGACACGAAGGAGATAAAACTGAGAGAGCTTATGATGAGAAACTTGTTTGTGGATGTCTCACTGTGAGTTTTCTTTTTGGATTTTGTTACACAATAAGGACTGAATGCACGGACCTCCCAGGAATCTACATCATGTGAACTATGCGTTAATTGTTGTTGCTGTAATCATACTTAGAAATAAAACAGTTCAGCATTATCCTAAAAAATGTGTTTAAAGGAATAGTTCGACATTTTGTGAAAAATACTTTTTTGCCAAAAGTTAGATGAGAAGATGAAGTTAAATGCCTATGATTAGAACCAACAGTAATTTGTATATTTTACAACACTATACAGTACCAGTCAAACGTTTGGAAATACTTTCCTATTCACTGTGTCCAAACTGGTATATATTGTGTTATTTACAGTACATCAAAGTTTTTTCATTTAAAGAACGTGCAGACATTTGACCGCACATATCATGCAAAGTGTTCATTCTTGAAGCCTGTGCTCCATATTTGCCATTTGTTATCATTTTCACTTTGGATAGTCTACCGGCTCTTTGATTTTAATCAAGTCATTATTTATAATCACAACAAATGTGCTCAGCAACTTACCAGATGAATTTTAAAGTACATTTTTGACCTCGGATACTGATTACAAAAACTGTCAACACAACTTAGTTGTTTCCGAAGCTTTCAACCACATCTTATGGCCTTCCTCCGGGAAGGTAGTTGCTCAGTTGTCATTGAGATTTTTTATAATCATGTGCAACCATCTGTTATCACGTGATCAACTGAGTCACTCTATCCACTGAGGAAGGCCACGAAACATAAGTTAGGCCTTTTGTTAAGAATTTCTATGTCAAGTTGCCATATTTTTCTAAATTATTTAGTCACATTCCCAGATCGTCAAATACCGACGTGGGAATGAGACTCAACAAATATTTCATGACCTGGGAGCACCAGCATCACCTGCTGGGTTGTGTGGTTTTCTCCGAGCCACTTTGTTTGTTTTCCATTTACCATAACCCAAGGCGTCAGTATTGGACGACGTGGCAATGAGACTCAACAATGAACTATCTTTCTCCAGAATGACCCACCTTTAAAGGTCCAGTGTGTAGCATTTAAGAGGATCTATTGACAGAAATGGAATATAATATAAATTCTACACCCTTTACCCAAAAAGTAATTTCTAATAAGAAAATCAACAGCTTGTTTGAGCACCACTGTTTTCTGTCTCTCTCCATCAGACAGACATGCGCTTGCAGGACCAGCAGCTGGCGAGGCAGCTCATGCGGCTCCGGAACGACATCCACAAGCTGAAGATAGAGCAGACGTGCCACCTGCATCGCCGGATGCTGAATGACGCCACCTTTGGCCTCGAGGAGCGGGACGAGCTGTCGGACCTGCTGTGTGAATGTCCGGTCACCCCAGGGCTCGGCCTTTCAGCCCCGCTGAGGCTCATTGGCGTCACCAAGATGAATATTAACTCTCGGCGTTTTTCGCTCTGCTAGGGGCAGCGATAACCCTTCAGGCAGGAAATCCTGGAAACAAAACAGCCTGTCTTATACTATCTTTGCTCCATTGCAACATGCCAGCCATGGCCATATGTTAGATAGTGTTGTAATCCTTTGTGCATACCACAATGTTGTGAGGATGAATCTTGATGTAAACCCTGTTTTACAGTCCCTATAATCAAAGAGAGAGATTTAGGCAATGTATATCATTTAGAAAGAAAATAATTGGGTGTAGTAGGTACATATAAAGTGCTTTTGCCACTAAACTATACATGGCAGCTATATACAGAAACCTCTCTGTCTTAAAACCGCAGCAGATTTTAGACTTCTAGGCCATCATGACTTGAAACAGAATACTTTTAAACTAAAATATAAAATAAAGCACTCCCAAGCTATTTGCTGGGACTTTCCAAGTTTCTATCTACAAGCAAAGATTAAATATTTGAATATATTTTTACTGCATACATCTGGACAATTTTGTTACACATCCTGGATCTTAATCGAAATGTTTTGTGCTTTTAAAAAGATGCCTTAATATTGATGCGTATTTGAGTTAGCGAGTAGTAGTATCAATTTAGCAAACATTGCTTTCTTTGTAGAATATGATGGAAATGATTTATTCTGTATAATGATTGTCAAATTGCACTAGTTGGCTGAAGTCCTTTGCTGAAGTTTGATTCTTATAAATAAGGACATATTTTACTCTTGGTTGGAGCTTTGCTCTTTTTATGCTCTAATTGTTGAGTTCCAGCCTGAAAGTAACTATTTGAGATGACATGTCTGTTTGAAACAAAAACATGGTTTAGTTTCATAGATAAACATTGAATTATAACTCACCTAGATCTGTGTGTGTACCAAATGACTTGATTATGTGGACCTTGTAATGAGCCTTATGTTATGTTGGCTGTTATGATGGGATATATCATTGGAGATAACTTTTCCTTACTTATTTTCTTATTTGGTTGTGGGGGTTTGCATTTGAAATGTGGGTCACATATAGTCCCAATGCGTAGAGCATGCAACAGGAAAAGGAGTTTGTGGGTTTAAGACGCCCCTCCTTGTGGTCCTGACACAATCTGAACATAATCACATAAACCACACACACACACACACACACTACATCTAATTTGTTTGCCACAACAGTGCAGATTGCCTCTTATAACAACCACTGAAATGACAAGGTTAACATCTGTGTCTACTACTGCTCAGACGGTTCCAGCATTATATGATTAGCTTGTTGTACAAACACAATACTTTGCCATTGTCTAAGTTTGCAGCGTTCCCTGAACAGTAAGGCCCAATGCCACCTGGCAAGAAAACAACTGCTATGTCAACTTGATCTTGTGTTACTAAGCCTGTAACTGACTGGAACATACCTTAAAACTGGTTTGGTAAGATATGATACTTTGAATGGGTTATTGTTAGTGCTCTTCACAAAAGTACTGGAAATAAACACTCAATCAAGAAGTTGGATGTGTTACTTTTTCAACATATAATTTGCTGTCGTCACAATAAAATCTCACCAATGGCCTCTTGTGTTCTCTTGTGGTAAGACTTGTCAGTCAAACACAGGATAAGCAGGTCTTTCATCAGTACATTGTGTATTAAAGCGCTCACTGAACCATGGAAGGATCTGCAAGATGAGGCATGTGCAATAAAGAAGCTTAGATACACTGAACCGGCAATCTTTTTGCACTTGCATGCAGTGTGCGTCACTGTGGGGTATTTAAACATCTTAAGTTACTCAAGCTTTGTGGAGGTGTTGAGAGCTTTTAACAAAATTGGATATCCTGCGGTGTCCCCTATATCTGACTTGCTTTAAAAAAAACTACAGTTTTAGTATTCCTTTTGATGGCACACACACACACAGTGCATTGACAGATATGTAAAAGGAATATTTTGACATTTTGGGGAACACGGTTATTTGCTTCTGGGCAGAGAGAGATCAGAAAACTGACACCACTCTCATCTATCCGTTAACTGCAGCCAGCAGCAGATTAGCTTAGTTTAGCGCAAAGACTTCAAATGGAGAATAAAGTAGCTTGTCTTGGAAGGCAATAAAAAAGCCACCTAATACCAACACCTCTAAAGCATACTAATTAACACCTTGTACTCTATTTGGTTGGTTTTGCCATTTTACTATGGATTATGTTTGAAGAAAGTCTGGCACATCATCCCCCATAAAACGTCAAATTGAGGTTTTTACCTTAAGGTTTTAAACTTTTTAACAGATTAAACAGACCACGTACAATGTAGTGTAATCACTAAGCCTTAGAGGTGTTCGTAGGTTGATTGTCTACCTTCTGACAAAGCCAGGCTAGCTGTTTGCCTCTGTTCTAACTCATTAATTAAGATCTCATCAAACTCCCAACCAGAAAATGTCATGGACTAATTATCTTCTCCTCCTTTTCTCAAATGTCCCTCTCTATCATTTTTGTCCTAATGCTTTTGTCATCTGTTCACACTGCACATGAACTTGTGTAAACAGTTGGGAACAACCAGGGTATGTGTGAAGACATGAGCATGGGGGTCATGAGGTTTTGCATGTGAGAGTCAGTGTAACCCCCTCGCTGATCCCTGTGTCCCCCTCCATCTGGAGGGCCTGAAGTGGCATGTCATGAATGACTTTGCTGAGCCTGAGATTTTCATGCATGAGCTCCAGCTTTATGTGAGCTTATCGCTGCTGAAAGCCACAACTCCTTTTGACTGAAAGGCCGCCAAAGGGGCCATCACATACTGACAAGCTGCTGGTGATCAAGGTGATTTAATTTATTTTTTCTGTACTACCAGAAAACTTTTTGGATTATATTTAAGCTATTACAATAAAAGAAATACAGCACAACCATTGTTCTCTGGAACTACTGTTCCAGAGAAAATTAAAAACAAAAAGTACTTTGTGCTTGTTCAGATTCCAGTTCTGCCCAACAGATGCCCTTGGAGCTTGCCATTTTATTAATTTCATGCCCAAACCATCTCATTTGCATGACAAAATGACTTGACAGGCATAAAATTGGATGCTATCTCTGCTGCTGAAGCATAAAGACCAGATACTTTGTCAAAAGCTATAGTCCAGATGCAAAAATTAGGCATCATGTTGAAATAAGCAGTTGGTTGAGGCGGATATGGACAAAAATAATGAAAAACGCTTGGACGGTATGATTCAGTTTAAGATAAATGATGGTAGGCTATGTGAGGACTTCCAGTTCGATTTTTATGTATCCCAAGAGGAATGCTGTCAGTTAATTTCTATCTTTACCTTTGTCTGCCAAAAGCTTCTTTTCTCTGATGTTCACGACTGGGAATGTAGCTGCCATCCTGTTCCAGGAATATAACAGATGTAACACCACAGAGCTGCAGTTCTCACCATGACTGAGCTGCAAACTCAAGCGTGAATGGCTGACAGAAACCTCACGAAGGTGAACCACAACACAGGGTGAGACTGGCGATAATCCCAGACTGCATCTCACACTGAGACTTTGTGTAGGAGTGTCTCAGTACGTCCCATCTCAGCAAAGATTTACTGTAAGGAGGTTATGTTTAAAGGCCAGAACACCAAATCCCAGAGAAGAACGCAATAAATAGACAAACCAGTAATTTATTTGATGTTAATCCTCATTTTGGCTCTTTTTTTGGAAACTGACCTGGATTATGTGATAACAAACTTTCCTCATTAGTGACACTTAGAACTTTGACCACATAGGAAAACATTAAACCAGCAAAAGCACTGTTCATTTTTAATGGTGTGGAAATTAGACCCGAATCAGACTGTTTTTGTTGGCGAAACGCATGTTATAGATCATGAGGCTTAAGCTTAAGGTTTCATTGTGTGGTCAATGAAACCCCCGGAGTGTCGAGACACAGATTCAGACTGTGTTGGTTGCTGGAAAATAGATTTATAAGGTCAGACAAACACTTGGACCAGCTCCTGGACACATATTAAATGTCTCCAGAAGCTAAAAATAGCTTTTAAAGCATAGCTCTCTATGTGGCATATTAATTTGGGAAAAGATCTTTTGCTTGCAAATTTCTTTTCATTTTGGATTAGGCTGTCTGCTCTGCATAACATTTGGCTGGTGGGCAACAGGCTCTTGAATATGTATCACAGATTACTAGTTTTTATGTATTTGAAACTATGTATCATTTGAATTTATTTAAATTTATATTAATTAGTTAAACCTAAATGATTTTTTTGCCACTGGGGGGCAGCAGAAACAAGCTCGTAATCATTTTAACCCCTTTAAGTTAATATGGTGAACTAAAAAGGCAAACAGTTACCTATTACAACCATCCAGCAGACAAGGAGCAGTTTGCAGATTGCAACTCCCTCGCTTCAGCCTCCCCTTCGAACCGCAAAGGAGAAACTACGCCAGGATTTGTCTGTTCTGGGCTACTGTAGAAACATGGCAGCGTCTGTAGTCTGTAAAAGGCTCATTGTAAGATAACAAAAACAACGAATTTTTTTTCAGGTGAGTTAATACACAATGAACATCTCTTGATTTAATGTTAAACTTCTGCCAATAGAGCATCCTAAATGTTATACACTGGAGCTGTAAAGTTAAGTATTTTAGGGTGTCACGTTCAACCAAAACCAGTAGTAGCCAGTTTCAACTAGCAGAAAGTCAAGGGAGGCAATTGCAGAATGTTTCTTATAAGGCAATATGTTCCTGTGAAACTAAACCAAAACTCAAATGAAAAAATGCATTAGTTTTTCATGTCTCATTGTCTAACATGTCCATTTGAAGTTGCCAATCCAGTGTTGTCACAGACATCTGTCTACACTGGATCAACTTACCATTATAACTAAAATCTCAAGTTTTCATGCCTGAATACGAGGATCTTTTCAGTGAAACAAGTAAACAAACGCTCATCTGATTCTTCTTCATGAGGCATGCTCATGCAAGGTGATAAAGTCACTGTAGAGACACTACAGGGGTTGCTCCAGCCGTTGTTGTAAAGATAATTGGCACACTCTTTATAAAACAGCATGTGATCTTTTAATGACCTAATTAAACTAACTGATCTATTTAATAATTACTTACTTCCAATGAGGCACTGTAATGACTCATTCTGTTCTGTCTAAAATTGGATTAAGACGAGAATTTACAAGAGGCCAATTAGGCCTCTGCCAAGTACTGTGAGAAAGCAAGCACGGTTCAATTACACTAAGACCATGTCTAAAACAATGATTTTCTCTCCTTCTGTACCAAAACAATGACGCCACTTTGCTGGAAACAGGTACAACTATCCAAGAATAGTTTGCGTGTGTGATGAGAGATAATCTGTACTTGCTCGGTGAGATCATAGGCCTCTTGATGATCTCATCCTTTTTGTTCGAGGCAGACAGTGTCTCAAGCCAAAGTGGCTATTTGAACCCAGGTGTAGTGTTCCAGTCTTTACATGCACTCCTACACCTCTGCTCCATTCCCACAACAAACATGAGACAACCCAGACAAAGGGACAAACATCTTTTGATTCCAGTTTCTTTTGTCCTTTTTAAAACTTACTGAGGAAAATCATATAAAAGTAAGTCTCTGAAGGCAATGGTTTAAAAGCCTGGTGAGCAGCTTTACAGAATGGAATGTACTCAACTCACACTGTGCTGCCAATTTCTCGTCCCTCAGACTCACAAAACTAATCCCCAACTTTGAGGGCAACATCCAGCGTGATTGCTTTGATGAAACTCAGGCTGAAGTTCCACAGCAGCTTAGGTGCATCCAAGCAAATGATCAGTCAGAGAGGATCATAATCAGATTACAAAACCTTCACCTCCTGTGTCAGTTTTGGTGTATGAAAGTCAAATTAAATGTTGAAGTTGGTCTCACTTCAAACTGATAAACGGATAATAACCATCAAAAGACATCATGATGCTTGTCATTTAAAAAAAAAAAAAGAGACAATCAGTGTAAAGTAGCTGTTATTTAATAACCATGATTTGCTCAACAACTGTAGTTACAGTTCATAATTACCCATCTGCATGTGACAGACAGTTGGCAGCAGTACTGCAGTGTAAAGGCACAATGACAGATAAATGTAATATCACAAGACATAACAAGATGACCTGCAGGAGAAGAACAAAAATCTAAAATCATAAATTTACATCAGCCATAAGCTAACTGGCTTTGTCAAATACAGTCCCCACTCAATTAGCTTGAACTGAATGAGAATTTTTGTTTTTACAGCATTTCCTTGGTCAGTTTGAATAAGGCAAAATTATACAAATGAGTAAACACTGATAACAAATGATAGTGTAAAAACAAAGTGGTACACAAATCTTACTGAAGAACAAAATTATATAAAGCAAAATGTTACACTCTCACAGCAACACACAAATGTGGAATAAATGAAGAAAACCAAAGTTCTAGTAATACAAAAGCACAAACCAGTACAGCCTCAGTCTAAACCTTCTAAAAACACGTACACAGTCCTCTGATGGATTCTCCAGAGTCTTTGAGGGTATTCAGAACAGGACTGAAATACTCTAAAAGGCTCTGTAGATTTACGCTACATTGCTGACAGCAGTGGCAGATACTGCCAATAAATGAGTACAAAAATCAAAGCAACGTTAAAAATATAGCAGAGGCTATGAATCCCTCTAAAATGCAAAAATAGCCAACTGACTGTGTCTGGGTCTGCGTAAGTGCATTTGTTGACTTCATGTTTTTTGTGGTAACAGGTTGAGGTTTTCCGTGAGTGCACAGGGACTATGGAATGTCCTCTTGACAATTAGAGGAAAATACAATTAACCAAATCTTAGGTCAGTGCTAAGGACCACCTTCATCTGATCCGTTCAGCTGATGCCTACTGTTCGTTTGGATTGGGCTGCCATTCTATGTCAGCTCTTGCGAAAAAAAATACCTCCCTTTGTTTGTCAGGGCGTCACTCCCTCCTGGTCCATACTGCAGCCGAGAGCTTCAATGTCATTACTGATATCGGTGATCATGCGGTCCCATTCGTCTCCCTCGGAGGCCTCCTGGCCCTCGTCTGAGGCAGCGCTCCCTCCTGCTGCTCCATTGCCGTTGGTAGTGGAATCGGAGGCGGAGCTGGCTGTGCGCCGGTAACGACCGAAGCTGTCTGTAATGATGCCCCTGCCGTCCTTCACACCGATGGTCTCGAGGAAATTCTCAAAGTGCTGGCTGTCCTTCTCAGGTATGAAGGGACGCAGACCTGCAGAGACATTATGATTCATATGGTCATGGACTGTGTTTGATATGACATCTGTCCTTTTAGCACATAGTTTACCACAAATGTGTCGTGTTACACTTATTGTGACGCAGAACACATTTTGTTTTTTATATATATATATATATATATATATATGAATTGACGAGGACGAGAGAGAGGAGACGAGAGACGGAGAGAGAGGAGAGGAGAGAGGAGAAGAAGGAGAGAGAGAGAGAGACTGAGATCATGTCATGGCACCATACATACAATTTGATAAACAGCAGTTTGATTTTTACTGATAGTAATCGCTTATTGATGGGCTCTTCCATTGACATTTTTTCCAGCTTATTCAACACAGAAGAAAATTAATCTCACAAAGCTTATCAAAAGCTCATAAGAGGGTCTGAAAAATCAATACAGTGATCGGACACTTCTAATTGTAACCGTACATTCTTTTCGCGAGGATTTTGGCTTGAAATTTGCTCAGACCACTTGTTGAGGGCTTGATATATGAAGAACGACACAACAGAGTCCAGGCTCGCTATCTAATTGTAGGGAAATAAAGTGGTCATACAAGAAAGAACGGAACTTCCTGCTGTCCCCATAGAGTTGTCGCAGGTTAATGCCAGAACTCAGGATGGAGGCACGTTACGGGTATTCGTGAGAGCAGGTAGCCAAACGCTGATCTCCTGCGATGACAGTTTTGTCCGCGCTATTGGGAAAGAAAAATCAAAATAAAATTAGTACACTTAAAATATCCTAATCTTAAAAACAGAAAAGGGACAAAGAAAGGAGGGTGAAATCAGCAGTACTGGTGGTCATGTAGTCCTGGCAGCAGCTCTGCAGCCAGGTGGTGGCTCGAGCTCTCCTTCACTCGCAGTCTTCGTCTGAGGGATGCTCGGGTGAAGCAGATGGCGAGTTTTCTTCTGGCCTTCCTGGGAAGGGACTGGGAGGAGAAGGAATGCATCCTCGTAAGTCACAAGGCAAAAAGGAAGCGCTTTCAGAAGTGTCAAAATTAAAACGTGTACTCTACAATGTGCCTAGCTTCCCTCCTTCCAAAGGCCCTCCTTTAACATCCCTTTGCTTGAAGAAGCATCTGCAAAAATAAAAGCACATGGTTTGACAGGTTCATATATGACTTAGGGTTCTCATGCAGCTGTGAGAAGAGGGTAAAAACACCAAAAACAACCATTAGGGACGGAAAAGTTAGTAGTGAAACACCTACTACACCAAAAATGGTGGTTTAAAAAAAAGAAACAAACCGATAACTGCTGAAATTAGGTCTGGATTCCGTTTTCTCTAGAAAGTAGGGCTGTACGTGATAGGGACGATAGATATTATATATATATATATATATCATATATATATATAGTATATATATAATCACGATATTCCAAGCCAACGATACGATTCGATACACTTACATCATTTTCATTTTAAAGGACAGTGGGTGATTTGGTGGACATCTTGGTGAGTGTATCCATTGACTTGCGATTGAATTAATTTGAACTTGAAAAACTGGGGAAAGCATCAATTACACAATAATGGCTTCTGGACTGACAGAGAATCTTACAGCCTGCAAATGCTGGACACAATGAATCAAAGATGTGGGGTGGAGAAAATTGTTTCATTATTGAAACAGTGCAAACTGTAGCTTACAAAAAAGTAAATAAAGTGCAGTATACAGGCTGAACAATGGAGAGGTTTGTTTTTCTACTTATGTTACCTGTAAGTGCTTGCATTTGTTGCATTTTAGTTTAATTGTTTGATTTATTTAGTTAGCTTATTTTATTTTTATGTTAGCTTATTTTTACTCTAACCCTGTATTTACTTTCCCACCTTTGTATGCCAACTGTGCACAGTAATTTCCCTCGTTGATAAATAAAAGCGTTGGAATCTTGAATTAGAAAGTGGCAGCAAGTGGTCTGTTCTGACAGATTCTTTGACGCTTTTTTTTAGCTTCACTAAATATGGAGGTAGCCAGGTAAACCATAGTACCATGGCTTCTCCAAAAACAGCAATAATCCAGCACTAAGAAACCATTTATACATTAACTTAAAATGTACCCGTATTAGCCGAGTAGTTTAAGGCCAGGGAAGAAAGAAAGATGTCGGCGTCTGTGTAAAGGGAGTTATTTAGACGGGGCTGCTCTACATGCGGACACTAGCGGCTGGACTGACTAATCGCCTTCCCTGCCTAAGCGAAACGGGTGGGAAACGGCAGCGAGCCGAGTGCCAGGCGGAACACGGGGGGATTTGAATGTAGTGATACTTGCGGCCTGAAAAATCGCATACCTTTTCTGGGGGAAAACAAAATATCGATATGTATCGCAGAATCGATAAAATTGCTCAGCCCTACTAGAAAGTAAGTCTGTTTTACTTACCACTGTATAGAGAAAAGTGTCTGGTAGGTGTAGTTGCTCCATCAAAAATAGCTCTGTCCAAGAAGTCGATGGTTGATTCTGTGTAAACGATCTGAAAGACCTGACTGAGCAAAAGACACAGCTCCTCTGCTGCTGCCTAAAGGACAAAACAGTTAGCCATTAATGCACTTTCCAAAGAAACTAATTCATGACAATAACTCTGTTATATGTTTTTGCTAAATGTCTCAATGTCTGCCTCATTGCTCCAACAAAAGAATATTTTTTGAGAACAATTTCTGTCATTGATTTGGGTTACAGTCTGACTGTTAAAGGGACCCTGCTGTGATTCCTTGTAAACCCACAAAAGTTATGATTACATTCAGCATTACTCATCAAAACACATCGTATGTACGCTTGAGATCTAACAAACATGTCAAGAGCATTTCCTTCCTCATTAAACATTTGCAAAGCAAATTACACCTGTGTATCCGTGTTAACTAGCTTGCAGCCTTCTTCTTCCCTGTCTTTGTTGGTGCATGGCAGAATATCTTGGCGTGTTACTGCTACCTGTACATCAGTGGAATATTGTGACATCCTTGCTGCTAAGTACACCTTGGTCCATTCTCCCAAACCTGGATTATGGGGACTCAATCTACAGGTTTGCCACCAAAAGTCTTCTCAATAAACTGGACATCAACCCTATCATTGGCAAAAGCCCTCCATATCTCCACTCACTACTCAATATCTCCAACGCTAACTACAATTTGCGTTCTTGCAAATTCATTACTTTGGACACACCTAGAGTCGAAACCTCCTTTCGGCTGTCACTCTTTTCAGTTTGCCACTCCCAGTGACTGAAACCAGTAACAAAAGTCACAGCACACACTCATTACTTTATCCTCCTTTAGTAACCATTACATGCAATAGTTTTTGATCACTGTACCTGCTTTTGAACTTACCTCTCTGGAACACAGTATCTCTGTTGTGTACATACTATATATATTGTGCTGTTTTAACATTTGCATTGGAAATGTGAATTGGTTCTCAATTGACGTATCTGATTAAATAAAGGTAAAATAAAATTGGCAGGACTCACGTCACCCAAGTGCGCACATGTACATGAGATAAACAAAACAGACACCCACTCATAGAGAAACAGCACTAGAACACTACTATTGGTCTGAAACTCCACAGGAAACTTTTAACAAAGCTTAAAGCAAAAATTCATATCTTAAAATGTAGTCTCAGCGAGCGTGCACGTTGCTTTTATCAGTGTTCTCATTTGTTTCACCTAACTGAACTAAATAAATACACTCTGCAGATTTTCATTTCATTTCATTACAGAGCCGCTGATGCAAAATAGTACCTTGTTATCAACGGCTAGCACAAGCAGACAGCAGACTTCCACAAGCACAGCTCCGCTCTCTGATAAGGAGCTCAGGGTCTGAGACTTGTTGAGATCAGGACATGAGCTGGGACAAGGAGAACCTCCTGATTCCTGGGCTGAAAAACATGGAAAAATACACACAGTCAAATTTAATTATTCAAATTGTCGCTAACTTAGCAGACACAACTTTGTAATTTTTAAATATATAAATCCAAACTCTCCTTCATTATTGTTGGGCCACATTATCTGAGTTACCAAAGAATTTCCTATTATTTCTCGTTCTTCTCCCAGAAAGATGACAGTGAAGCACATGTTTTGAACTGAATGTAACATCATCAGATCCATATTATTCCCCGTTTAGTAATTTGTCCTTACCGTAAGGTAGGGATGTCGCGAGAACCGATACTTCGGTACCAAGTTGATGCTAACATTTTGTAAAACCTGACAGTACACCTTTTTGTAGCTCAAGATCCCAAACCACAACTATGACAAACTTCATTTCAACACTCACAGGAACATTCAAATGTATGTTTCTTTCTTACCTGTTTTGATCACCACAAGGTGCAAAGAGTCGTCCCTGATGTAGGAGACAGCAGCAATATCATGGATGGGCACTCTCAGGATGATGTCCTCTCCATCGCGCCATACGAGCTTTATGTTGTACGCCGACAAGCTCACCACTGCATCCTGCTCTGATGTCAGCTGGCCTGCCAACTGATGTGACTTCTGACAATCACAGAGGAGTACAATGTTGGGTAATTATCCCCGTTACGATAGACATTAGAAACGCCACATGGAGTTAAATCCTCTTCGATACTCACCCTTGCAGTGTCAATGAGCTGCAGCACTTCTGTGCGACTTGATGGGTTCAAGTATCCCGGAACTGATGACAGCTGCCCCAAGTACTGGAGAGGACAGAACATTTAAAAACCTTTTACTAAGAGATCCACAAAATTGAAAAACAGCGTAACCTAATATGATCGAAATTTCCTCCTAAGTGAATGGTACTGCAACAGGACTGCACAATATTATAAAATCATAATGTTGCGACTATTTGGACAGATACTGCGATTCACGATAATGTGGGAATGATGTTGCATCACAAATTTAATTTTCACAAGGAAAACTATTAAAATCATGATGATGTGACATGTTGGGGGGTCTGTAGCAAACAAACATGTTTTCTTAAATCTGGAGAACAAGATTTGTAGACCAGGGCTCCTCTGCAGCACAGAGACAGATTATATTGCTGCTTTGTCACACATTTGACCTTTATCAAAACAGTACAGCTCTTGCGATTTGCATTTGTATATTGCACTTGGCCATATTACAATTTTGATAATATTTCGATTACTTGTGCAGCCCTGTAAAACAACATTTTGAATACATGGGAAGGGACTTATATATCTGCTAGTCATACTCACTTTGACTTCCTTCTCAATGTAGTCATTGAGCAGGATGTCAGGGTCTATTCGGTGGTCAGGCTGAGAGAGTGAGAAGGTGTGGAGGGCCCTGCGCTCAGTGGCTTTCTCCTGGGCCTTCTTGTCTCTCCCCTTCTCTCCTTTCAGGAAGACTCGCTTGAACGGAGACACGATACCAGGCTGGGGAATGAAGACAAAGAGAGCGAGGTTGGGAGAAATTACAAGATTGTGAAGCCACCTTAGAAAATGCAGTAAGAAATTAAGACTCAATTTGTGTGGATATGTGGTATTTCATATTCTCTGAATTATACACCATTGGCATTGTGGGTTTCTACGCAACAGTATATTATTAATAATTAAAGGACTATTCAGGTCCACAGCATACATATGGTGTAGTTGCAATGAGCTGGCAACACAGTAAAGCAATTGCAAAGGCAGGTACAAGTTTAATGTCTGCCCCTCTAAAAAACAACAAGCAGAAAATGATATGAAACTATATAAAACTTCTGTTGACTTTTATTCCTTGCAAATTATGCTGACCCTGCTTCCCCTGACTGTGCTGGTAGCTGCAGTTAAGACTGAGCAGATGGACTCTTTGGAAGTGCAAATGTACAGGCCTGTGTTACCCAATACGTGTTGCTCAAATGTCAACAATAACATGTGCAAAAGGAAACTCTGCATTTTGCAATACTGGAGTGGTAGCACTTGTAGTCAGGGTAAAACATGATGGAGGATCACATTTTAACATCTATATCCTGCACATTAACCTCACCTTAACATCACCGACCAGCTGCCACAGAGGAGTCACAAAAGACAACTGTTTTCCTTTTTTCTTAAAGATCTTTCTAGATTAACTTTAGAAGTTGGGTTTTTTGCCAATGACCAGTTAAAAAGCATGAAATTCTATCATCCTTTAGCTCTTGTATTACCTGGTAAAATGTCAACAGCATAGCACTGATAAGAGTTCAGTTAAGTGTGCTTAACAAAAATACCTTTTGTCCATGCTGTTGAGCCGATGTGTAATACGCAATAAGCATTTTAAAAAGCCTACCTCGTTCTCCATGAACCCACGCGCTCGGAAAGTCGCCTATTCAACGGCAAGCACGCAGCCTGGTCACAGATGCTGCTACGCTCGCACTGTGGGAACTAGTCACCTGTCGTCCCAACTCACACGCACCGACAGCTGCCAACTGATGACAGACGTACGGGATCAAACTCAGCCCAAGTGTGTATGCGAGGGGTGTGACCCCCATACAGAGGAAGGAAAGTGTCTCTGTCTCTATACTCAGTCACAAGAACAGGAAGGGGACTTGCCACAACTTCCTGCGTTGACACGCGCCTACAAGTTTTTGACTTTGAATATGGAAACAACTCAAAAACGGCATCACACGTCTCAAGCTGTTTTGAACGAATGCTTCATAGATGTCAAAGACAACGGGGTGTGGTGACAATCGCTTCTGCCCCAGATCTTTACACTGTATTGCGATGTGATGATGGCTGCCTTCCATCACTCACTCAGGACTCTGCAGCTAAAGCTCTGTACATCACTGCCAAACCACAGAAATACAAGACCTTCTTCTACTGTGTGAACCACAGATGTCACTTCTGCAAAACTGTTTACACTGCAGATTCAATGAGGCCAAAAGTGCAGGCGATCTAATGTAGCTCTATAGGACTTATTTCCTCCTTTCAGACACTGCATCAAAAGTAATACATTTCCTCTACAAGCATTAAAGTGAATCAAGATCATCTCCATGTTGGCTAGCAGTCTACAATAGGAGCACCATACTAGGGGTACTGTAGTAAAAGTAGTATAGTTATATCAACTCATTGATAACAAAGTTGAGCGTCCCATAGAAAAGCCTGGAACGGGCGCAGAAGGATCACAGAGGTTTATGACTCTTACACTGTACCTGTAATTTGGTTCGTGATCAGACTTTAGACTTGAAACAGCACAACCTCCAAGTGCATTATTGAACAGTAAGTAGCTTGTGAAGACATGCGCATTAACATTTGATGGCTTTTCCTTGTGAAATGTGAGACAAGAGCCACCGTAACTGACCCCAGTGAATGTCCTCAAGATGAACAAGTGCAATTTTCCTGGTAAAGGCTGCTTACAAAAGAACCATAAGTGAGGATACTGTATGGCGTCTTTGTGCTGTTATGGCCAGGGTGACAACAAGTGCAGGTGGCCTTTCCAACTTTCTCACACTTAAAAACAATGCAGGAAAACTTGGACCGAAGAATAGGAGGGCAGAAAATCACTGCTGCTTTTATTTAACCATATTCAGTGTGAAACGACAGAGTATAAGAATACCAACCAATTCCAACCCAGCAAATAAACACCACCTGTTGTAACCTAACACCTTTTTGTCCCCCATACACCTAAAGTTCAGTAAAACCTAAAGTAGAATGCCATCATCTTTCCCTGCCTTTCCAGATCGGAGCTGCAGCACTTCCGTTACAGGAGGATGTTCTTCATTCTTGATTTGTTATTGTTTCTAAGACATTACCACTCCAGCTGGGCTGAAAGTAAACCAATACAATGCATGTGTGAGTCAAGACAGCGCTCATCCTGCTATGTTCCTGTAGCGTAATTGAGCTGATGAAATTCCTAAACTTCTCCAGAAAGATAAGATCAATACGTCTCCCCAGATTCCCTGACACGTAGGACACTTTATAAATTAGTCAGTTAGCAAAGTCAAAGTAACACTCGAACTTGTTATTATATTAAGGGGCTCTTAGCTTCCACTTGAACCTGTGTAATAAAGTAATACTCTGCACAGTGAATATAAAACATACATCTGGGTCAAATGCTGCTCACTATCACCATCCAGTGGCACAAACAAGAACTGTATTCAATGGTAACGCTGATCCCCAACAGTTAAAGATCATCAACCCAGACGAGTTAGTGCTGAACCTAATCGACAAGAGCACACGTTTTCACCTTTCCTGCCACTGACAGTCAGCACAAAGAGGTCATAAAGCTGAAACATGAATTCACACTGAGATTAAAACTTCAAAACCCAACTGTGGATATCTGACTTTTAAATATATATATATGAATCCAACTTTTTTTGTAGTCACAACTAGGAATCTTGATGTGATAAGGTTTTTTTTGTGGGGGAGCTTTAAAGGGATGCCTTGTCAAACCAAGAGCAGACTGGGTTAACACTGCTGAGAAAAACATTTCCTTGCCACAACAAACCTTCTTAACACGAGGATATCACTTCCTTTCCCTTTTCAAATTTCCCTTCACATCAAGGAGGAGGCTGGAAGTAACTCTCGTGTTATTTTCACGGAGACACGACGGAATGACCAGCACAACATAGCAACAGCAAATACGCTATAACCCCAGAGACACTTCTCATTACACTGCACAGGCGGCGAGAGCTTGTCGGTGTCATGTCCTGCCCAGATTTGGTTGGGTGCTGCCCTTCAGTTTCCTCCTGTGCCATATACAGAGGAACGTGTCTGCTCTAAGACACAGTGGGAAGAACAGATAAAAAGAAATGTCAGCTATGTGTCTGAACATAAAGATGTGTCTCCATAGCAAGACCATTAGGTAGGTATGTGCTGTATGTCTGTCGGTACAAGCAAGGGCTGCGGATTCCCTTTAGCATGACTGACACTGATAACCCCAGCCTTTGACAGCTGATGGTGAGCACACAGATGAACAACGAGGGTTATTTCCCAGGGAAACCTGCGTGTGCTTTCATTAGCTTCCTGTGACATTACCAGCATCACCCCTGGCTGTTAAAACGTCCCACAGCGGATAACACATTTAGCCCTATGAATACAACAATGGACAATAACTTCATTGAACTTTACCACAGCGAACATGCAGTACATCTGAACACGCTTTAAGCACGCCAAAGCAAAGTAAATATCATACACGTGTAAGCATGAGAAACACAAACATCCTGTAACTTGATGTTACACGTTTTTAAAACTTAACTTGTAACGCTACACTCGCTTCTTTTAGGCTCAATCTGTTGCGCTCCACTTACCTTTATTGAACCTACATTCTTGTAAATAACACATTTATTCCCATTTAAAGTGTCGCTGGTTGATAGAAAACACACGAATCTGTCAGTGTGCTATTGTGAGAGCTTTTTGCTGGTGTCCGCTGATTGCTTACTTGATAGTTGGCTCAACTTAGCTAACAGCTAACTCCCCTGCTCTGACTAGCCAGCAGGATAGCATGCTAGCTGGTCAACTCACAGTACTAAAGTATGGAAATTGCCCGACTTACCTTTTTCACTTTTTTCACATCATCCTCCATTTCTATGTAAAGGTCCTCTTCTACATATTCAGTTCGGCGCGGAGATCCAGGTGAGACAAGACATAACTACCGAAGGTTTTAACCAGCACTCATCTGACAGCAGTTAGCCTGCTAGCCTAGCCTAGCTTAGCTTAGCCTAACATTGTTAAAGTGATGCCCGAATTTGAGCTGATAGCAAAGCGCCATCCTGATGTTTGCCTCCTTCGGCAACCATTAGAAAAAATACCGGTGTGCCACCACGGTGAAAACGAGACGCCCCAGTGCCGCCAGAACAACTACAGAAACAGTCTGTGAAGAAGACAAACTCGGATAAAACAGGCAAAACTTTTCAATCGTGCCGCCATTTTGGGCGTTAAACTGTGGTCCAGCATGCTTTGCTTTGCACAAACCAAAACAGCTGCTACTGTGTATTACAGTGATAATACCGCCGAGTGGATACAGAAGCCAGGCGGACGGTGCTGTGGTGTCACTTAACGGCCACCCTATTAAGTCGTTAACTACAATAAAGAAGATACATTTATTTAATGACAGAGACTCTCTAAAGACCAAATAATTATGTAAATACTGACAAGAATTGGATTAATGGTGACTATACTGTAACCCCTTTACTGTAAATAGGCTGTTTCGTTGTGTCATTGCTACTTCTATTGCTTTATTTGTTTGCTATATTATGTGCTTGCTACAGGCTAATATCTACTTTATGACAACTTGTAAGACAAGCCAAACTCTCACATTTTTTCCTTATGCACAGGATTTGTAAACAATAGTTACAAACAGCTGTTACACTTGTGCCTTCCTGCTAAGATTAAATGTTGTTCCCTGAAAAGACTCACAGTGAGGCTGTGAAAAAAACAGGTGTTTCAACATTTGTGAGGGAGGTAAGAGACAGTTTTAAGTGTCTAATTTACTGTCTCTGTTTTACTAGGACAAGAATGAAGACAGCAACAAAGAGAGAGAAGCAGCTGAGACATGTGGAGAAACATGCAAAGATACAGGCAGATGATATGAAAGAGGAACCAGAGGAAACCGGTCACTCGCAAAGGTTGGCTGCATGGGTGCCGACAAAAGAAGGGTAAGCTCTGAACATGTCCTGTGACTCTAAGTGGTATTTACTTTTTAATCATGTCATATTCGTCTCTCCTTATTTCCCCAAACCTGTGTATAAAACAGGTGAAGGTTACTGTGTCTGCTATTTGTAACAAGTGTTTGTGATATCTTCATAAATTGTAACTGTTAAATGCTGAACTACAGGTATCGGGTCTGCGTTTGTTATGTTAAAGGTCTGTGCAATACATATTGGCCTGAATGCAGGTATGATGGAATACGGAGGATCTGCCAAAGTATTAAATTCAGTAACTTTGTGTTTAGGTCTGTGGGGCCTTTTATTTTATGTACAGTATAAAATATAGGGTTCTCAGCAGATGTAACCTCCCAATGTACTGTATATTTTAAAGTGATTCATATTGCATTTGCAAAATTTGCCCATCTAAGGATGACCTCAGACTCATCCTCCAGATATCCACTGGCCATAGGACTGCCCATGCAAGTTACGGACAAACTATGCCCACCCCTCAGCATGTATATTTTAACTATTGTTCCAGTTTGCAAAATAAATAGTGAAATGATTAGCAAAGGAATTTAATCTATTGCACCCATGTTAAAAGCCCCAAAGGAGTCAAACTCCGCAGGTGTTGGCACTTCTTTCTTTAGGTATCTCACTTTCTTGTAGTTTTGTTGCTGTGTGTGTGAGACAACTTAGACTTTTCTCATTCTTACTAGCGCATCGGTTTGGTGGCCTAACATGCAGTAATTCCCAACATAACTTTAACCTGCAGAGGTCTAATCAAAGTAAATAAGGTTCAGGCATTTATACATTTCATATCTTAAAGATGTGCTAATCACACATGTTATATTAGGACACATTCACTAAACTTTTCTCATTTAGACCAAAGTGTGTAGGCTCACATCGTACACTTCTGCAGTCCATATATTGCAGCTGCTTTCATCTGTTGAAATGTGTAGCGTGCATGTGAATACAGTACTGATATATTGCACTTTCAAATACTATATTTATTTTTCTCTTCTGGGATGAACAGTCTGATATATGAATCTACAGTAAGGCTTAACATTACATTTTCAGCATAATATTTCTCTTTTCATCTAAAAACCAAAACATACAAAAAGAACTTTAGCACCATATGTTATTAATAATATTCATATTGTTCCCAAAAATAGGACATCAGTTTTGCTTTTTTAAAGAACGGGGATTCCATGAAACAATTTACTTACATTTTATATTTAACAACAACAGAGAAATCATTCCTTATATGTTCTCAGTCACAACATAGGTTGTACGAGTACACTTTCGTAAAGATGCTACGGACTGTAGCGAATTTGCTTACTGACATTGTGCCAACTTTTGGAATACCCCGAATAAATCATATCATCTAGGGAGTATCCTGATAGATTTGTGAAATACACCAACAAGCTAACACAATCTAGAAATTGATTGAATATAAACAAAGCAATATTTCCAACAACTTTGATAACAATTTCAAAAATCAGCAGCAATTAATATGACAACCATAGTCGCTTCATTGGAATATCAAATCCATTTTAAACAAAATATTACAGCCAATTCTACAATAACAACAAAAATAGATACACACAGATTAAGGACATATAGATGACAGGAATTTACAACACAGCAATCACGTTCTATATATTTTTTTTACCCAAATTCCAGTAGCAGAAGTACATTTGTGCTCCTGTGTGTTTGCCAAAAAGATGCATTTTGTCATCTGCCAGTTTCATTCTCTCAGAGAAAAGAAAAAAAATCCTAGTGCAGATTAAAACATAGTAAAAATAAAAAACATACTGTATGCTGAAACCAGTATAATAAACATTATATGAAAAGTAGAGTAACGGTTGTTATTTTGTGCAGATTGGAAAATCAAAATGGCACCATTGAGAGTTGAGTTCTGCTGTAAACTGTGTGGATTTGAGATGCTAGCTCTGGAGCATTTTGGGACTGTAAGTTTGTGAGGCAACAGGCCCTTCAGTCAACTGGAAGGCTATGCTCTCAGAAAGCCAAAATGTGGACTGCAGTCCACAGTGATAGCACCTTTTAAATGTATTTATTCAGCACCAGGTTATTAACAAAAATCAAAGAATTATCCAAAGTAAACTGAAAAAAAAAAAATGCACCGTTTTATCATCTGAACATACTGCTCCAATGGTCAAATAGATGGTCATGACACAAAGGTACAGACTTAAACCAAGTCAAACACTACAATGACCTGCTGCTACACATTAATGCAGAAATCAGAGAGTTTGTTGTGCAGTCGAGAGCACTTTCATGCTAAATGTTGAGGGTCACCTCACAATGAGTTCTAAAGGCATGCTGGGAGTCGGTGGGAAAACAAGGAAACGCGGTTATTCAAAAATTGAATCCGTGATCGGGCCTGTTTCATCATTCCATTGTAAGAAAATGCAACATAAGTGATTTTTTTGCGCATTTTGTCATCATTGACTTCTTCCATGTTTTATTCCAACTGCAGGCATTATTGTTTTGGCTAGAGGATGTATTGTTCACACGAGACAAACGACACAGAGAGTTTACGTCTTGGCACTACAAATCATTCATCATTGCAAGACAGAAAAAAGATGTAAAGGCATAGACAAAAGTACAAAACAATCAATGACCAAATCAACTGGGGGTGCTGTGATTTAGCTTACTCGAACATAATAAAGATGAGGAACCCTACGTTCAAGTATGGAAGTTGTTCAGTATTGCCTTACTTTTTCTCCTGTGTCTTTGACAGAACCAACAACTGAGTTTCACACGGTACCCATCGCTTGGTTCTGTCAATGTGAAGTTCAGTTGTAACACTGTAACTAATACACTGTAACAGTACAGTCCTGTGGATGACAACTTGGATGAAACTGTAAGACTAAGTAGCCTTGTCGACTGAGGTGTGAGCTGACAGAATTGAGAACTTGGCTTGATCTGGATTTGGGAGACAGACAAGGGAGAATATTGTTTGGTGTCGTCATCATATTGGTGAGTGTGCTGGCACATGAAACAAGTAAAGAAAGACATTGGCATTGTTGTTTGCGGACCTGGCTGCCATGGCTGGATTGAAGCACCCAAAGTAACAAGGCACAACAAGGACTGAGAAGAACAAGCTTGCTGTTCAAACGCTCTTGCTGTGTGTTGTGGCTGTCGAGGGATGTGGAGTTGGGCAGGTAACCTGACAGAAACAATTCTCTGTAGGGGATTTCTTTGTGACCTTGTTTATGTTATAAAGTGTGGCAGCCTGAATACTATACAGTACAGTATAGAAACAGCTTCCACTTGCACTCTTGTGTAGCTTAGCTCTTGAAACCCGTGTATAATTTAAACAAGAAAAATATATAAAACTAAAACCCACAGCTTTTAGCTAATCATTTTCACTAAATACAGAATGTGGCAAAATGGTGATTGTTCTGTAGAAATACGTAAAATATATTTCATAAAAATCCAGACTTGTACATAGAGACTCTTTGTAGACTTAATTAAAATCAATTAGTTTAATTAACTGCCATTACTACTATTCTAATGACACAGTTAAGCAAGCATAAATACTCTGCGTTTTATGACATGAAGCACCACAATGAAATGCAGCCCAGTTGTACATAATCTTGTCTATGATGCTATATAATACCGTCATCCCTCCCACACGCACACACACACACA
>NW_023340246.1:10476299-10482490 GCF_004916995.1 Morone saxatilis
CACACACCCACACACACCCACTCAAATGAATGAATCACAGTGTATTTGCACCTGATTTGGACATGTGTCCACGTCTGGAAAAGGTCAGCAGTGTTTGGAAAGGATGCACCGTATGCCAGGCAGCCAACTACCACAAAAAACTGCCCCTACCCACCCCCACCCCCAATAATAAGAATGAGTAATCATTCCCAAGAAAACAAAAATGTGCAAACCATAATTTAGTGGTACGATCCCAGCCGCGGAGTGGTCCAGGATGCAATATGTTAAGGAAAAAATGGAGACCCTTGAGGACATGCCTGGGGATGAGAACTGCATTGAGACACCCCTGAGTCAGCTGGTTCAGTGGTCTTGTTTGTTGGTCCTGAGGAACCCCTGTATTGGCTGTTTTGCTTAGGTTTTTTTTTTCTTTTGATTAATACTTATTCATTATTCATTCACTGACTAACTATTAACATGGCTGTTCATTCACTACAACAGAGAGGGACTACTCTGGCTACTATGGTAAACAATGAACAAGTTGGTTGTTTGCATACTCATGTATTATCTATACATATGGTGAGTTGGATGTTTGCTCCACCCTAGCTGACCCAACAGTTCTCAATTACTCAGGGCTGAACATCGCTTTCAAGCTGAAGGGTGGCAGACCCTGGATGTTGAAGCTCTTGGTTATGGCAGTGTACCTCATTGCATGTTCTCATGTCAGGATCTCCAGTTGTTCAGCCTCAACCCCGTTGTTCAGTTACCAGAGAGTGTGAGAGTGTTTCACTGGAGGGTACCAAGGCCCAGCACTGCAGAGATGGGGAAGAGGGCGGAGCAGCAACCAAGGATGGAGTCGAACAATCGGCGAGAGGACAGAACTGTGGGAAAGGGGCTGTGGATACACACAGACAAGCATGCGTACACACCACCATACAAGCATACTTTGAGCCCCTAATACATACTGTAGGTTGTACGGTACGTGCTGAGAGGTAAACACTCATCGTTCTCACACAGGCATACAGCGAATCATCCACCATACTCCAGTCAGGCCCTTTACCACGATCTGTCCTCATGTTCTTTTCCAACCCTGGCAAAAACCCCCTCTCACCTTTGGCCTGGACTTACGTGGCATCTGCCTTTTACAGTACGATGTTAGCAGGCACAAGTGGCCACAGCTAAGCAGAAAGCCAGTGAGCCAGGAGAAAGGAATCTCTGCTTTGTGTAGGACTCTTGGGCATCCCTTGTTGGGTGCATTTGTACTAATGCCTCATACTAAACTCATGCCAAACACTGCAATGTAAAAAACACACATTATATATTCAGATGAATCATTGAGTAAATAGATAAAATTGGAGTATGAAATGCATTCATTTTTCTCATGAATTGTTCAGTAGCCCTCGCTTGAAATTTTAGTCAAGCTCCTTTGACTTAGAAGGCATGTTTTTTTCATTTTATTTTATGTTTGTCATGAGTGGTCATCCTGTGGCTATCTGTGGTGGAGAGCTCCCGCAGGTTCAGCAGGGAGATGTATATCAGAGTATAATTGCTGCACAGCAGGCCTATAGATGGCACACATTTTGCAAGGACTCACTCTACTGGTTCAAGGGGGCAGACAAATTTGAAAGACAGTACTGTAAGATGCGATTTGGCTTTGTTTCAACTGCGCTAGTAGGTGCCAGAACAGAAGCCCTGTACACCCATGTAAGAGCACAGCTTCTTTGAGGGCACACTGATGTTGAGGAGTATACCTTTTAACACTGCACTGCACAACATTTTTTTGTTATGTAAAAAAGTGTGTGTTCTGGCAAAATATAGTTATGTCAATGACTATAAATGTGGACACAAATACGCACTGAAGTATAATAGCATAGAAATATCTTCTCAGATTTGTCATCTTTTTTTCAAGAACTTATTACAAGTCTTTGCACCCAATAAGCATATATTAATCAACCTAAAACATTTTTTAGATAATAAACAAAATAGGGAGGTTGGATAAGGGAGTACTTTCTAGGATTCAGAAGGGAATGGTGGAGGATTCTTTGAAGGCTGTCTTTCACTTCACTTCAAAAAAAAGTGTGTGTTAACACACATTTGTACCCTTCTAACCTTTACTAAACACCTACAATCTTTAAAAAAAAGTCTTTGGAATGTTTTTTTTAACTATGATTTTCTATCCACCAATTTAGAAAACGTTGTGCTCATTTCAACTACATTCTACATTACTTTCATTATGTTTTTTCACTTCAGGTGCTTATCTTAATATTTTGTGCTGTCACAACTGCAGAAATGACCAAGTAAGGCGTGCTGTTACAGCTTGCCTCCACTGGAGGGCAGTCTGCACTGTAAAAATTGAATATGTGGGTGGAACTGATTGAAGGTCAGTGTGCTTCTTTTTTCTTCCATACATGATGCGATTACGATTTAGGATTTTGAACAGAAATAGTACAGCCAGGATACACTTGAGCCACGTAAGCTCACAGATCCATTTTGAATTGCTTCTCTGAGACACACATTTGATTGTGTCCTTCCTGTAATAGTATCATGTTATACATTTCAGTGCTTTTTAACTCATGGGCTAAGGACTTGGTAAACATTATCATACATTTCAAAGATTTACATAAAGAATGGCAGTAAATGTTAGGATGTGCAAAGACCTGCACCCTCTGAGACTCTCCTCCATCATTCCCATCAGGCTTTGCGCCAGTACCATGTCACAGGGACATACAATATGCCCTTCACAAGTATTCACAGGTTGAATCACCAATACAGTATAATGCATTAAACACATTTCATAATGAAACATTCATATGTTATCTACACACTCATACAGAACCCTCCTCTATCAATGTAGAGGGATTTATATGAGACTCCTGTATATATCACATAAGATATTGTAGGTTCATAATTTTCTCTCTGCACTGTATGTTTTTTCCAAAAATAAATCATGACTGTGTGTTTAGACTGTCTTGACAGATTTTCAGTGGACAAAACACACATCTCCTGCAGAAAAACTGAATGATCAGAGAGGAGGGAAGGAGAGAGTTGAGTGTCAAATGGAAAGAGATAATATCTGGAGAGGAGGAAGAGCAGAATGAAAGAAAGGAAACACATGTGCATTGTGGTTATGAGGAGGTGACAGAGCTGTGGGAGAAGATGCCTTCAGAGGGAGGATTCGTACTGCAGGAGTTCATAAAGAAGCGGACCATCCCTATACCTGATGCCCACCGCATTAGGGCTAATGTACTGCAGCACATTTATGGTCCTGCGCAGGCGGCGATCCACAAAGTGTGCATCCCAGGCTGGGTAGCGTTTTCTGGGCATGTCTATCTTGATGAGAGGACCCTCAGGCCGGATGGGCCTGCCAGCTGCATCCACAGGCTCTGTGGACCTCACCTGGAAAACCGGAAGGCAGGTGTCCGTGGGTGTTTCATCTGACTCCAGATACTCTCCTGCCAGACCCCGTGTGGGGGTGGCCTGAGAGCCACGGGGGCCTGGAGTGGGAGCCATGGGCTCGGCCTCGGGGGGTAACGGAAGGCCCCACAGCAGCTCAGCACAGCA
Source organism: Morone saxatilis (assembly GCF_004916995.1). Lineage (NCBI taxonomy): Eukaryota > Metazoa > Chordata > Actinopteri > Moronidae > Morone > Morone saxatilis. Next base: position 10,479,837 of record NW_023340246.1, read on the forward strand.
GGAGCTGGCCAGCACCCTCAGCCGGGGGCCCATGGGGTGTAGCACCCCATAATACAGAACCATACAGGCCACACCTGAGGCAAAGCACAGGAAGACGCCACAGAGGGCAAAAGAGGCATAGGCGTCAGTGGTGGCTGGGTCACGGTACGCATACCAAAGGGAGCTGAGAATGGCATTCTCTAACAGTACTACTGTGTAATAGGCCACCATTCTGTACCGTGTCCGGCCCTCACGTACATTGAACCAACAGAAGACATAGACCACGCCCACCACCATGTTGAACAGTACCTCCTCCCACTTGGACATGCAGAAGTCGGTGCCGCCATGGATGACCCAGAAAGCCATGGCACACCAGTGGAGCACCACAAAAATGCCAAAGTAGATGTGGAAAACAGAGGCAAATAGGGCAAGGGAGAGCACCCGTGAGAAGATGGTAAAAAGGCGCCAGAAGAGATGCACCAGAGCACCTCGGTAACTCATGCTCTTCTTGTCGTCACGCGAATCACGCAGGAGTTTGTGGTAAGAAGCTAGCACCCAGGCCAGGGACAGGAGGGAGGACATGGCAGATACACCTGGAAATATAAACAGGGAGGGAAAGAAGGTTAAGATTAATGAAGAAGAATGAGAGACACTGGCAGATGCTGTTAGATGGTTCTAAAAACACCAGAAATTATGTGAAATGAAAAGAAAAACCCATTGTAATTTGTAAAAAAAAAAAAAAAAGCATCACCCAAAGAATCATAGATTTATCTTGACTTGGCTGCCATTCCACTTACTGTATACAGTATGTTTTATTTCAGCCACAGCAATCTATCACATTTTTGAAAGGCATGTTATTACCAAGATCATCATAGGTCATTCAGTCAACACAGTCTCCATTTAGTGCACCAATTCAGTTCCCTTAAGACGTGTATAATAGTAGAGACAGCAGATATGTCAGAGCAGTAACCTGCTGCATGAAAAATGATAGAGGATTATCTGCAGAGCAGCAGCATGGTGCCTCTCAGCAAATGTATTGATGGCATTTCTATAGACACCCAGACAGGGAAGGGTATCACTTGTTATGATTGAATTGCCTTCCTTGGGGAGCTGTATTGCACGAGGAAACTGGAAGATTGTAAAAGAGCTTTCAAGGTGATGAATGTTTGAAATTGGATACAATGGTGGCGAATATCGCACACTGTAAATACAGTGATATGTGAAATTCACAGAAAATGGATTTGTCAGGTGTAAAATACGGAAGCATCTCAAGATCATGTGACAACCACAGTATGACATAAAATTAAAAAAAAGATGAGACGTCTTGGACTGCACACAAACAAAATTAGACTCTAGTGTTGTTCGTGTAGAGCCTTACACTGCAGCCACTCAGCCTTGTTGCTCTGGATCATGATGCAGAGCTGCAGCACCAGCTGAGGGGCGCTTTCTAAGAAGGTCTCCAGCAGTCGCAGCATGTTGACATCGGCATACTCGTACATCATAGCCCAGTAAAAACGCCGCTGGTTCTCCTTCTGCCGGTGACTTTGTATACCGAGGTACATGGTGCGGATGTACCTGCAGAAAGAGAAAGGATGGACAGTTAGACAATCCCAATATTCTGGTATGTATCAGGTAAAACATATTTCACTGTATTAATACAAAAAGCACAAGACCACTTGTTGACATCCATATTGCATCTTTTCTATCTAAAGAAATGCATAAATTCACTCTTCAGTTCAGAGTTTTGACAACACTAGAGGGCATACTTAGCTACACTTTTAATACACAGTAAAACATTAATCTGCATTTATGAGAGGTTTACTATTGGCTTCTAAATTTGTTGAAGGGACTTTTCAGATGTGTAGCAATGAATAAACTTGGCTTTAATGGAATAAACACTGAAAGAAGCGTGGATTTTGATTGCCGCATAAAGTTTTGCAAACACAAACACCTTGTTCTCAAAGCAAGAATATGTAGTGATAAATAAAGAAAAGAACACCAATGTAAGTATGCCGATAAAAGACACAAAAAACACAAAGCGGGAGGTAAAAAAAAAAAACAGAAATATCGATTTGAAAAAAAACCTTAGAGAAAATTCTCTTTTCTTCTATCGTTCTGCACCCATATAGAGGATCCTCAAAAAGTCTCTCATAATCAAAACAGTCACTTCTCTGGGCATCAAGTAACTCCTTGCATATCTTAGCAGCTTCACTACACAAATTACGACTGCTTTTTCTCATTGCCGGCAATGAGGAAAACATTACTGGTACGGCCTGATTAAAAACATTTTACAATCATCTCTTTGGCCCCCGAAGAGGTGGTTATTAAACTTGTTATAGGAGGCATATAGTAAGCAAGGCAATATTCATTGTCTTAAGTGCACCACATGACCCATATTGTTAGCTGCTGGACCGGCTATTTTCACAACAGATGGGGTTTCATAACAGCGCAGTGACTCTCGTGAAGCCAGGGAGATGGTAGGTAATGTAGCTGAGAAATGGCAGCTAATTGAATCAAGCTCCTGTTGCAATCAAAGCTGTAGCACTTCTTTTTTGAAAGGACAAGACACCGGGAGTCATTGTGTACCGCTGAGCAAAAATGTAATATGTTCAGAGCTGTGATATAGCTAATTAAGATTATAATCTTCTTTGGGTATGGATTTTGAAATGGAGCGC
>NW_023340246.1:10482501-10492969 GCF_004916995.1 Morone saxatilis
GCGCAGCGGAAGACGAGCAAACAATGATGAGGGAAAACATTTAGTGGATCGAAGCTTTGGACAGGAACATCACAACACCATAAAAAACATCAATCCATCAAACGAAAGAAAATAAAGACAGCAAAAAGAAGGTAAACAGTCAGGTGGGCTGTAAAGCATCTTGGGTTACCTTGGGTATGAAATGTGCCGTATAAATAAATTTGCCTTGCCTTTTTATCCTCTCCCACCTGTAAACAACTTTAGCTCTTCAAAAATGTTAACCCCAGCCTGGCTGAAGAGAAAACAATCACTGAAACCAGTATGAAAGTTATAGTGGTTTATAGTTATCTTAACAGCGATTTCAGCCATTGCATATTGGGTGGTAGCTGCAGGGCCTATCTGCCTGAGCTGACAGAGTGGCCAAATAAATCCAGCACTTGATGTGAAGGCAGTCAACCGAGGACAATAGTGTAGCAAGGACAGAAATAGACTAGACAGTAGCACTCCCCAAAACAAATTGAGAGGCCATGGATCTAAATTCAGTTCCTAAAAGTGAGACACAAATTCACAGCAGCATAACAAACAAAACCAGAAAATGCTTATGAGTGGTTCTCAACATAATTAGCTTCTGCATTAGCTATTGGGGAAGAGATTACTGTTTAATTTGAAATGAGGTTGAGAACAGTGCACTGTAAAGAATGCATCATCTAGTAGGGTCTGATTGCTTTGGGTTATTGTTTTGGCTGAGATTTGTGCATTAACCAGTTCCTATTCTCCGTAAACACAATACAACTCCAAACAACTCTGTAGACCTTCAGTTAAATGTGATAATGGGAACATGAAATACATCTGGTACATGTGGAAGACCATTTCGTTTACCTGTGCCCACAAATGAATGAATGATCTCTTATAAGTCCTGGTTTCCTGAGATCCCAAAATAATTTCAACCATGATAAAATGTTTTGATTTGCTTTAATCTCTCGAAAATGTATTCAATTTATTTATTTTTTTGCAAATATAATTTAATTCATTTTATGCTGAGATCCCAACACAAACACTTGTCTTGTGATCGCTAAATTATTATTTGATGTCCAAGAAATTTGGCATGCTCCAGTGACAGATCACAAGAAAAAAAGATCTATAAATGCGACTTCTAAGCACACACTAGGAAACTAAATTGGATTGGTCTTTTTTCTGCCCACAACAAAGCTCTCTCTGCTTCCCTTTCCTTTTTCTGACAAAGTTGGCAAACCTCTACATGGTCAGTCACTGTCAGTCAGACAGTCAATTAGCTAACCTGAAAAGACAGCAAGTCTAAGCTGCGAAAGAAACTGAAAAAATGAAACAATGAGAAAAGAAAAAAGTCGTATGGGATTAGATACATTTTAGTAGCTGTGTTACATTAGCTGTCAAGAGACGTGAAAAAGAAAGCTCATATAAAGAGTGAATCATTATAACCATCATCCATGTTTTTCTTCATACAATGTAAGCCAAGGCTGCTAATGCATGGAGTAATCAAAAATAGAGAAAGGTCTGGCTGGGCAAGGAAATTCAGGAGCACTGGGATGGCGGTGTTCCTCGGGACAGCGGACAGGGGGAACAAGAGAGGGGTTTAAAATGGACAAAAGTTTTTTGGGATCAATAGCTCTGGGCTGTAAGAGACACCATTATATCCAGTGGTAAAGGCTGGCATTCCGTGACATTTTCGGTTGGACTGGTAAATGTCAGATGGAACAAGTCAACCCCTCTCCCTCACTAATGACATGCCACAGAGACCTACACAGGCCCTTTGTCTCCATCCCCCAATTTCCATTAGTCTGTGTGTTCCACTGATACGTCTCACTGGTCTGTAGTGCCTTTCGTACGAAACAGTAATCTTCATGGCCTCCACAGCTGTCTCGCTTTGAAAAAACACGACTCTAAAGCCACGCTAGCGGCTCTGCGAGGCTGCACTTGGGCACAGCGGTGCTTTGAGCTAAATGCTGATGGTAGCATACTACAGTGGCCGCTGTGACAAAGCCGTGTTATAAGCAGGTGTAATGTTAACCATGCACATCATCTTATTTTAGCATGCTAATATTTGTTGGTTAGCATTCATTTATTTTGCAGGTATTTGGTCATAAAACATTTTTTTTTTATCTGATGGTGCTGCTGCATAAAAATTTTGTTCAAATTCATCCAATTAGTTTTTTTAAGATGTGTTTTGGAAAGTAATTATAGATTAATATAGAGGAAAAGAGACATTGTTTAAAGGGTACATTCAATTAAATGGTAGTCTAACCTAGAGAGTCAGGGTACAGCAAGTCGAGTCAAGAAACTTTATTGTCATTGTACTGCTCTTCCAAGGCCCTGATACTAAAACCGATATAAAAAGAATTAAAAAAAAAAGAAAACAGTGTGCGGAAATTAAAAATTAGCAGCATTCAATCTAGCAGTAGAGTGGAGTGTTCAGTCAGTGGACAAACTGTTTTTCGCTCCTGTGGTGCGTTCGTGCGTGTATTGTCCTTTATCGCCTGCCAGAGGGGAGTAGTTTGAAGGGGTAGTGGGCACAGCGGCGGTGAGTTGGGTCATGGATGATGTTAGAAGCCACTGTGTGTAGAAGCCAATGAGGTTTTGGGCCATCATCTCTGCAGACAATCGCTTGCACACCAAGCTGTGATGGACCAGTCGGGATACTCTCCACTGTGCAGCGGTAAAAGTTCACAAGAAGGTTCTGCAGCAGTCTGGCTCTCCTCAGGAAATAGAGGTGTTGTTATGCCTTCCCCCAATGACAGTGACGGTAATTACGGCCCAGGAGAAGTCCTCAGTAATGTGTGCCCCCAGGAATTTAAAACTGGAGACTCTCCACGGCCTTGCCGTCAATTAACACTGGGCCGAGAACCTGCTCTCCTCTTCCACAGCAATCTCTTTTTTGTCTTCTAGTTGTTCTGAATGAGATTATTGGCAGAACACAAGGTTGCCAAGTTCACACCTCGTCCCTGTATGCTGACTCATCATTGTTAGGGATGTTGCAACCGATCATGCGGAAAAAAGTGAAATTTATTGACAGGAAAGCAAGACATAAAATAAATGTTGTTCAATAATACATGTGAAGTGAGATTGTAGTTACTTGCCGTTATATTGAGCTTTTTTTCAAGGTTCATTCCCAATTCCCTTTATAGTAGAACTAAATCCCATAGTTCTTTCCAGGAAACTCACTAAAAAAGTGTCTGGAAATTACAAACCTGTTAAAAAAATGTTTCATTGCTAAAAATGTCAACCTCATGGAGGGGCTGGAGAAAAAGTCATGAAATGAAATCATGAAGAAAATGTTATGGTAATCTGTCAAACAGTGGTTGAGATAATTTAGTCTTATTGGACCAAACTGACAGACTGACCGACAATGCCATTCCTAGAGCAACTCAGCTCATAGCAACATATCTAAAAAAAAAATGCAATTATAATGGACAACATAACAAGACATTTTCCTCAACACTGGCTTAGTATCAGCAATGGCCCTCACTCGTATTTTGTTTAGCCTCAACGCTATCACCTATTATTCATTTTATACTGCAATCATTCACACTCCAAATCTGATATTTAAGCACAAAAAGCTCAATGAGAGTTCTCACTGTACACATTCACATCCACCCATTTCCTCTCTGATAATACACTTTGTTAGCTCATAGCCCCTTGGTTTCAGCAGGAAAAAAAAGTACAGTTGAACAATTTAGGTTTCAAGGCTGTCAGAAAAATCTGAACTCATTCCATCACGTCTCCAACACACACACACACGCACACATCGCGCATGCCTTCACAAGAATCTCACACACATCCCGCGATTGTGATGCACACTGTTAACACTCCCACTGTGCCTTTTTCAGATGTAGTAACACAAATGGCTCTCTAAAAATAAGCACACACAAATACGCACACATGCGCGCACAAGCATGCTTTTCAGCTCTGTATGTAATGGGGGATTTCCTTTCTATTCCAGACACATTTGTCAGACGGATCTCTCTTCCTGTTCTCCTCTCCTCGCCTCCTGCCCTCACAGCACTTAGGCTGTGGTCCACTCCTTGATGCTCCCTCCCCCCCACCTTCCTTTCTAGCTCCATAGCTCCTCTACAGGGCTCCTCATGAATTATTTGTGGCAAGATCATAGCAATCGCTCATGGCTCGTTAAGCAGCGTACGCATGGCCTAACAGCTCGACGCTGTGCCGGGGTCATGTTCCAAGCTCAGCCGTCTGCCATTGCTGTCGAGACACAGGCAGCCATACCCCCCCCCCCNNCACACACACACACAATCACATAACACCATCTTCAGAAACGCACGATTTGCCTGCATCTAAAATTGACTAACCCAAAGAATGATGTCTGCTTTAAAGCCCAGATACAGCTATGAAACTGTAATTACAAGGTTTGCATGAGTAGACATTTTGAGATCTGAGCATGAGCTGCAGTGAGGGACAGGTGGAATGACACACACACACACACCATGTGGATCACTTGGCCATGTTCATGTTTCTTCCCTCTCCTCCAAAGTCACTGACCGATGAGTCATCCAACCACCCTTACACTAATCCCTTGAGTGGGTGGTTAGAAGGATCACACACACACACACACCTAGCCAAGTTTAACAGCATCTGTCTCAGAAGTCATGCTTGTGGGAAGGCTCAGCAGCTCAGACTGCATTCATATCTTGTCATAAGCTGATTCATAAGAAGATCACGAGTACTATTACAGCAACATGAAGCAGAGCTTATGCGTCGTTTGTTAACAGGTGGAATCCGGCAGAACACTAAGGATGGGGGACACATAACATATGCAAGGCCTGAGGGTTTATGGAGAAGTGTGTGTGAGCGTGTGTGTGTAAGGTGGAGGCGATGCCAGCTGCAATGAGTCACACCCTGAGTCACTCCGAGGGGCCGCACATCGACTCTCAATGAGGTTTAAACCTCCTTTATCAGGGAGATTTAAATTCTCCTTCTTTAGCTCGGTATCTTTTACTTCTCTGTGTCTTTTCACAACCCTCCCCAAACACCGCGGCTCGCTTCCAGACAGAATTCAATTTCTCTGTGTGGAAATGTTTCTTCTTTTTTGATGCTGATTTTTTTCTGAGGAAAGTGGGGAAGGGTGTGTGGGGGAGCAGGGGAGCAGCTACAGCAGGTAGTGCCTCTGCATGGCCAGTCTGTTTCCTTTCTCCCTGTATTGTTTGATTGTTTCAAAATGACCTCTTTTTGAAAAATATATTGCCCTTTCCTAGATGTTGACATGGCATTACATTTGCTATGAGGGCTAAAAACGTGTGCTGCAAAATTCTATGATGCAGACATCTTTAGACAAAGCAGTTAAATATTACTAAAAACTCAATATATCTGCATTTTAGAGCTTGCAATGATTAGTTAGAGTTGAGTTGATTGACCGAAGATTACTCGAGAATCGATAACCACTGTAATAATCAATTTATTGTTTCTATGTGTTGCTTTGTCTATTAGACTTTCTTCTTAAATTTGAGAATTTGCTGCGTTTCCTTGTTTTGGGGGTTTTGATGATCATCTCAAGACTGTATGAAATTGTAATGGATTTCAAACCATTCTCTAATGTTTTATACACCAAGTGACATGAAAACAAAAATTACTGACAGATAAATTCAACAATGAAATGACTGTTGCAGCACTACTGCATATTGATCTGGAAGCTTTCTCATCCCTTTTGTTCCTACTTGAGTTATCCTTGTTTTATGAAATTCTTCCATCAGATGGTTCCTAATCTAGTGATTTCTCCACGTCAATTGCTTTTTAAGTCTGCGAGTATAACTGTCTGGGAGGCTGTTGTGTAACTTTTACTGTAACATGTGGAAAAGTGACATGATAAAGATACATTCAACTGTCAATTATTCCCTCTAGGTTTTCACAACCCTCTGTCAGTCTGAATGAGTCAGTGTGCTTTCCCACATTGAACCTAACTGATAATCTGTCAAGCACATTCACTCCATGATTCGCCAAGTGTTCGAAGGTGAGAACTTTTGCGAGGTTTAAACTTCTTTCAAGCTCTTTTTTTTTCATTCTTCACACAACTACTTCTGCAACACCACTTTGCAAAGCGACCTGCCTGAAAGTGTTTGCCGTTATCCCCGTTGTAATGATTATCACGGTGGAAGACGTAGAATATGTAAGGGATAGTTTTTCCTGTCTCCTGGCGCTACCTTACTGGGATGGCAGCAGTGGGAACACACAGATATGTATGTATAGCTTATAAAATTTCTAGTAATACTTTGTTGATTTTCGAAGGAGAAAGTCATCTTTTCACTCACACATAGTGAGGTCAGCAGTATGGGTCGGCTATAGAAAAACTGGCAGGGATTCAGTCTCTTGCTCAAGGACACTTCAGAAGGCTGTCTCACAAATCTGCCATTGTTTTGCCCTTTACAGTGAATGAAAGTATCACAGCTCTGGCGGGAGTTTAACAGTGATGTCAGTGTTGTGTTATTCATCATTCGCCAATTTGTACAGTGCCAAAGGAAACTGTTATAGCAAACATTTCTTCAACTCGGCTTCTATGAAAGAGCAAAAGGAACTGGAAATATAACATAGGTGGTTTCAAAAAATTGTTAAAGGTTATGTATGTTGAGACTAGGGAAACAGCTTGTGGCTCAATGTGGCTCAATGGGCTTTCCCTTTAACAGTGTACCACTGATCCTACATCAGATATGTCTTTATTCTCCTTATGGCGTTGAATAGCCCTGGGTAAAGACAGGCTGAGTTGAGATCTGAGTCCCACAGGCGAGTCAGATACACTCACATACAAACACACAACGATCTGTGACCAGTGCCTTTGGGCGATTCCTACACCGAGAGCTGTTAGAATGTTGAGTGGAGACGGGGATTGACATGATGCAAGCTGAAAGCGATGGGGTGCGGCAAGCCGAGATGAGAGATGCTGTGTCAACTCTGCTCCACCCTGTCAGTTCTTGGAGTGTGTACTGGTTAACCACCTCTGACATCTTGACTAAATATTATCACTGTAATTATAACACTTTATACATATACATAATTTAATGTGGTCGGAAGAGGAGATTTATGATGGACAAGGTCACTAATGCCACATACAGGTACAAATTTACTTTAGTTTGGTGCATCATTGGAAATCTTTAGAAATTATATTTAATTTTCACAGAAAACTTTTTGGCTGGAAGCAAGGGAAAATAGCTAAGTCATACAAAGGTAAAAAATAAAACCGCCTACCTACACTTCTAAAGTTAAGAGTTATGTAGACAAAATGTAGTTTTAGAGGGGTTGTGTGCCAGACTATAATTGGCCACGAGCAGTGACTTCCTGGATTTCTGCTCGTTACCTGGCAACCTCACTGTGACGAGACTCCAGGAACCCTGCGCTCGGCCAAGAAACAGCCCAGTCTTAATGCTAAGCTAAGCTAAAGATCCCTTGGGTGTAGATATTTTCAAATATATCTTAGCAAGAAATTGAATAAGTGTATTTCCTAAAATGAATGAAATGAAGAAAACTGATTCACATTTGTGGCAGCATCAAAAAGCTCTCTCCTCCTTTTCTGTAACTGCGCACGGAGTGCAAACACTGACCCCCAGCATGTATAGTAGCTCTCCTCTCCTCTGTTGTACTCTTTTTCTTTTCCTCTCTGCACAGCTAGTCATTTGTCACCATTAGCAACGGTCCTCAGGTACCCCAACTCATTGCACTGTGATCACGTGACATTGTGCCACCACTAGGAAAGCAGAGAGAAGAGAGTAAAAAAAAAAGGAAATGGCAGGAAAGGAAAGGGTATAAGACGATAGTGGAGGAGGGAGGAGATGAAGGAATAGAAAGGATAAGATAGAGAGGAGTGGACAAATCACATGAGCAAGGCCACTCTGCCTTGAGTTGGACGGCAGCCAGAGATTCAGGCTGATTTGAGATAATCTGGGGGTCATTCTCCAATAATGGACAATGAGCATGATAGCATGATACGGATAAGGAGGTGCAGATTTTATATCAGTGCTAAAGAGAAGGGATGCTGCCTTGCTTTTTCAGATACAGAATGCTATTGATCACTTCAGCTGGGCATTAGCAGCTATCAACAGCAATGGGGATGCACTATCCAATATCCAGATGGGTAATCAAATGAAGGGCAGGCTTAATTAAATGATTGATTTGATTCCACAGTTAAAATTAAAACAACATACGTTTTCAAATGGAGATTACACAGAGAAAGTATACAAACCTGCCGTTACCTTAACCTGAACTCTAAAACTAAGGTTTAAGAAGCAGATCTGACTTGTAACATGTCCCAAAAACAGCCTTTTGTGGTTACTCGTGTTGTCACTTACCAACCAGATGCCACCATTGTTCGCTTGGTTTTGCAAGTCTGAATCTACTGTTTTCAGTGAGAGAACAAAAAGTCTAGTGCTGAAAGATACTTAAAACTGCACATGATTTCACTATTGATTAATGTGCTGAATATTCTTTTGATTACTCTATCGATATTTTGGTCTATAAAATGTCAGAAAATAGCTAAAATCATCCACCACAAATGTTTGGTTTTGTCTGATAATCAGTCCAAAACCCAAAAATATTCAGTTTAATATCACATAAGACAAATGAAAGCAGCAAATCCTCACAACTGAGAAGCTGAAAATAGAGAATTATTAGCATTTTGCTCAAAAATGAGTTATTTATTTATTAATTGCTTATCAAAATAGCTGAAGATTAATTAACAGTTCCAAAATGGAAATGTTACTTGATGTAAAATTAACAATTTAAGATTTTTAAACTGTGAAATGCTGTGCTTCTCAACCCACTGCATGCTGGGATAGGCTCCATTCTTCATATTCGTTTTTTTTTATTTGCGATTTTTGAGGACATGGCTGGCAATAGCTTTTTTCGATTTGTTGTTTGTTTTTTAAAGGTTAAAGTGTCAGTTGCAGTGATAGTTTCTAAATTACCTTCTCAAACACTCAGCACATTACAGCTGGATTCAGGGCTCTTTATATCAAATGTACTGAAGAATTTCTACCCAAGGCAAAACATACATGACTTCCTCTGCCACTGAGACAGATTTGACAGAACAAGCTTGGATATTAGGATAGACGGTTATCACAGTAACAGCAATTTCTCTGTGGCCTTCTGCTACCTTAAAATGCTTTTTTTGGAGAGAAATACCCCGCCAGCCTGAAGTGAAATCCTCTTTCTCAATCCCTTTCCTGCTGTCTATCTATTACTGTCTGTCTCTCTGTCTCCCCACCCGTCCTGTACTGTTTTTGTAGCTGCTCTTCAACCAAAGGAAGTGCCAGATTATGTACGGATTAAGAAGAAAAGGCTTGACCCACTTGCTTTTCAAAGAGCACCAAACCAAAAAGGGCCATTGGAGGCTGGCTTCCATTCAGTGTCAGCACTTCTGTTGTGCTGTGCGAGACACTTGAAGCTCATGTTTATTGCTCTTAAGACTATAATTAGCAGGGCTGGCTTATGGTGTTAAAATGCTTCCCTGACTTACCGACTGATTGAAAGTTCTCTGTCTAATCTCCTTTTGTGCCTGTAAGTTTTTCTAATATCACATAACCAAAAAATACATAATCACCTTAACAAAACAGCTTTTTTTTATTTGTATTTTTCTAAAGGTATGATGGGCTTTCTTGCAGGTTAGGTGGTATTATTCATTTTTCAAGCCCACAAAGATAACACAAGAATGGAGGCGAGAGCCAAGTCAGCACACAAGGAGGAAAAGAAGAGGAGGGGTTGTGGGGGGGTCAGAGATAGAGAGGAGAGGCAGTGGAGATAACCGCCAAGAAAGTGGAGGAGAGCAGGCGAGAGGAGGAGAGAATAGAGAGAAGTGACAGTGTGATGTAGTGACAGAGGAAGTGGAAGGAGGCGAGAGGCAGCCAAAGTGGCAAGACAAAGACACAAGGAAAAGCTACTAGAGGTAGAAAAGAACCTGGGGAGTGAGAGGAGGGGAGTGAGAGAGAATGAGACCCAGGAGGTAAACTAATCACCGAGCACGCAATGCAATTTTCTGGCTCTGTGCCTCCACTCCACCATACTCCTCCCTCTTTCACTCTCGCTCCCTTCCTCCCGCCGTGCACATGTACCCCCCCTCTCCTCGTCTCGGGAGCTCTTTTTACTATTCCGCTCACACACGCTGTCTCTTGCTCCTCTATCTATCAGGCTGTACCATTTCAGCTTTCCCCTCTCCTCTTTAGTACTGCCCGGTAAATCCCCTCTGGCTCCAAAAAATGGATTGAGCCACTCTGGCCATCAGCTTTCAAAAAAAAAATGCTGTAGATAAAGGGAAAGAGCATGGAGGATTTGATGTATTTTAAATAATGATTATTTAGTGCTGGAGGATGTTTTCCTCAGGTGTTCTTATACCCCATTTTTATGATGTGGTTTATGTGTGACAAGGTGAATGATGGGAAAATACAACTAGCATGGCAGAGAAAAATGACATAAAATGGAATCTGTCTGTTTGCATCTGTGCGTGTGCATGCGTGTGCGT
>NW_023340246.1:10493069-10495634 GCF_004916995.1 Morone saxatilis
CCACATTTACAGGCAAACACACACACACACACACACACACACACACACACACACACACAACCTCAAACTCTCATCCAAACAACCACAGACCCTCTCTTCTTTCTTCCTTTCTCTCTCACCGTCCACCCACTGAACTTAAAGTGCTCTGTAGCGGTAATGGCCAACCTGTGTTTCACCATGTCCCATGACGTGGAACAAGTCTTAATGGGGAGAAACACTGCTCCATTCAGGTTTAACAGTATAATAGTTATTTCAGGTGGAAGGTATGTGTGATTGGAGTGAGTGAAACTAGTGTTACTGTTAGGGGTGTCCCTAAAAAAATATTCTGATATTTCAGTGTATTCCTGCGATAATGGCATTGACAATATGAAAACAAATAAAATACTTTGTTACTTTTGCTCTCAGCCATGCTTGTTGTTGCTGTGTGTAACAGTATAATGTCCAGAGCTGGTCCTGACCTGCGTGGGGCCCTAAGCATAATTTGAGCGCAAGTTACATTTAGTGTACACGTGTATGAATGCATGTTCAGTTATCTTATCCAGCTGCAGTTTATAAACACTGTTTCCCTTTGGCGTTATCAAATGTAATAAATTGTTTTATTTCATTCTCACTTTGGTCAGGCACAAAGTCACAGAACACAGCCCTGGAAGTGGCTGGCAGGCAAGCAAGACACAGACATAAAGTTTTTCACTTAACCTGACTGCAGTTAGAAAACAGGGTGACTCATGCAGAGGTGTGTCTAGAAGGTAGTATGGGGTGGTCTTTTTCATTCCTTAAAACTGTTTAAACACTCAAAGTGCCCTCCTGAAATCCTCAGTTATGATGGGCAAATAGCCATTTTAGGTGGTTAAATATCAGTTTGGCACTAACAGCAATCTGCCAACACCTCTGAAATTCACTAATTAACATGTCCTATTTTGTTGGTTTACTTTATATAAAAATTCAAGTTAAACATCAAGTTGTGCTTTTACAGGGAGTTACGTATGTGCTGGACTATTTCCTGGCTGGGAGCAGTGACTATTTATGCTAAGCTAAGTTAACTGACTGCTGGCCAAAGCTTTATAATTAACAGACAGACAGAAAAGGTTTGAATTTTTACATCAAACCCTCAGCTAGAAATTGAATATGTTTTTTTTTAAGAAAAATGTAGAACAAGGTGGTGAGGTGTTTCTGGCGTCTTTTGACTTTGGACTCCTCTCCAAGGATGACTACAGAGGCTTTAACTTCACAGCTGTGAGAATTTTCTGCATTTCTTTGTCTTATGTGATAATAATCTCAATATCTTTGTGTTTTGGACATTTTACAAACCAAGTGATTAATTGGTTAATAAAAAAAGGACCACAGATGAATGCTAGCATTTTTAGTTTATTTACATTAGTAAACCACAGAAAGCGACAAAAACAAAAAAACACTGTCACATTTAAAAAACAATGTTAACAGTGAAAAGCCTCAGAGTTCAGGCCAAGGTAACTTCAGGTTTGGTGTATACTTTGTATAGTATTATATTGTATTGTACTGTACTGTATAGTGTTATGCAATGATTTTTTGGCAACTAAATCTTACCAATGTAGGACTTCCGAGATCATGAATATGTATGTATGTATGTGTGTATATATGTATCATGAGTACAAGAGACCAACAGTGTTTAAGATTTGAGCTTCAAATTCAACCACAGCTCACAGTGCAGCATGTTTTATATTATAAATATACAAGATTTGTACCTGTCAGAGTGTATATTTTGACATCCCATGAAGATTACCACTAACTATTCCATAAAAACACACGCATCCTCTTGTCATATTGTCAATACATCATACATCTTTTTCAATACACAGTATGTATCTTATCGCACATCACAGACCTATCCTTTTCACCCTGAGGCGCAGACAAGGAGATGTAGCTGCAATCATGCACACAATCCTTTTATTGATACGACAAGTATTACTGCATGACGGGATGTTTACATCTGCTCAAACAGCCAATCATTTACCCCTTGCAGCGATGAAGTCCCCTCAAAGGGGGGCAGAAGCCAAGATCCGGTGACCGGAGGGGGACTTTACCCTGTCAGCATCCGATCTTCCCTGCAAAGATTCATGGAAGAAAGGAAAGGTTCACATCTCTTTCCTCCCCTCTATCTTCCATCTAACCCTCTCCCAGACCAGAAAGGTGGATCAGGAGTTCTCATCCTAGCTGAGTCTATACATGTGTGTTATGTCTGCTACTCCCTGTGTGTGCTTGTATGTTTGTGTGTGTGCGTAAGTGCTGGAAAAGCTGACACCGTGAATCCAGGCAGCTGTCTCAGAGGATTTATATCACATTGTGTTAGCCAGTGTTTGGGTGATGGGAGGAAGCTGTTCATGGGGCTGAAAATGCTGGATTGGGCACGAAAGATATTTTTTTCTTTGTGTGTGTGTGTGNNTTGTCAGTAACTATATCTCTCTCAGTCTACTGTGCAGCCCTACTGCACAAGTGCCTGTCTGTGACCTTAAAGTACCCCGCACAGCTAAAGTACCTCTGGATTAGTTGTTATGGTAGCCACTTAATGTGCTTTCTCTCTCTCTCTCT
>NW_023340246.1:10495734-10509766 GCF_004916995.1 Morone saxatilis
AACAAGTTCAGAATACATCCATACAAACATGGATGACCATTTTAATCCGTTTGCATGTCCATTGCAGCAACGCAAGGTCATATCCTGACTATTTCAGACAGGTTAGAGTAGGAAAACGCTGTACTAACTGACTGTTAAAATGTTTGTGTGCAGGTATCGAATGGTTTTGGAAGGAGCAGTGTGGATCAACCACAAGAGGACAGAAAAACCAGAGCAAGTACTGATCCCCCAACTGCATATCCTATCCAACGGACTTACCTTGCTCAGAGTAGGAAAGAGGAACTTCTACATCATCAAGTGGCTCAGTCTCTGAGGATATCTGCTCTCGCGTGGAACCAGTTTGACCTATGACGGACTGATTGGGAAGGTAGGTGACTAACACCTCTGCAGTGTCAGTGAGGAGACGTGGATGGACTGATATTTTGGAACACACTGCGCTTTTGGCATAGCCTGAACTCTTACTGTTATTTCCTGTGGTTGTCATATAAATATGTACATATGTGATGTTTAATCTAAAGCTATGGTATTAAAAAGCATTTGATATAAAGATTGTTGCCTGCTGACTTTGTACTGCTACAGAGGTCTTGCAAAGTGAACACTAGGGGGCAGCATGGTCTCAGTCATAATGGTGGCGCTACAGGCACACACAGCTGCACCACATTCCCTGCTGTGACCCCATAGGTAAATAATTGCTCGCATTAAAATTAAATTGCAACATTTCTGGCAAACAGGTTATGGTTCTATTTTAAGCAAAGCATGTGTCTTTCAGTTTGATGTGAACATGAGGCCAACATCTGTCTTAATGTGGCTATTTTTTCTGTCTAAGTAGTGGAAGGTGTAAACTGTACCAGAAAGGAAAGAATTAGGTTTAAGATAAATAACAAAATAAACTAATCTTCCTTGTAGCTTATTTTTAGATTCCATATATTTTATATTTCCATTGGTCCAATATTTTTTGAAGCTTGGTGTTAACTTTGTACTAAAAAGGTAAAATATTTCACTGTGGTGTAAATAACAATTTCTAACTTCCAGCACACAGGACCTTTCTCTGTCATTCTTTGTTTTTTCTTTTAGGATTTATTTATTTTTATTTATTTATTTTTGTGCATTTACAGACTACTGAATGTGGAGATGTGCGTTGCTTTTTAATCCTAGTACATCTGTTCTTCTCCTTTTCTCCTGGGGGCCTGTGGAGATGGGGACAGGGTCTGGAGAAGCAGCTGAAGGAGTATGAAAAGTTGGAAAAGTGGGAAAGGGTCAAATTAGTATGATTGGGACTTAATAGTTGAATAAAACGTAATGTATGAACGTTTTGGAACATTAAATAGTTTGAATGGAGTTTCTGTCTTAAAGTATGAATGAGTAGATAAAAGCTGAAATGAGTATGAGTAGCTGGGAAAGTGGGAAAGGGATGAAGAATGCAAAATATAGTATTCGCAGGGAGCTGGACTGCATTGCTTTAAACTAATGGCCGTTTTCTCTTACAAAAAATAAAATGCAACATGTTTTTGGGGTTTTTGTTTTTTTTTAAAAAAAGGCTTTGTCCCAAAATAATCAAATTACTCTTGTGTCTGTTACTTTTTCGGAGGACAATCTAACAGTTTTAATTGTCATGTTCAACGTTTTCGCTGCCAAAAGCAGTTTAGTTTGAAGAAAAAAAGCTTGGATTTTGGTGTAAAAACACGGACGTGCTGGATGCTGCAACTAACCGGTCCACCTTAAGAAGTGGGCGGGCTCAAGCGCTCTGACCAATGAGCGGCCTTCTTCGCATTTAAATAGCTCCGTGTGTCAATCATTTTTTTCCTCCCCCCAGTCAAGCTCCTCTCTCAAGTACATCTTTCAATCGCCATATTGGGTACTGAGAAGGTTTGTTTGCTGTTTCTCCCACTACGGACGAAATTGACAGAGCGGCTTCAGTTCCTGTGCACTTTGTTTTGATGATCCGTGGAGACAGCGTTGGGCTTCACGACACCGCGGCCGTTACCGTCTCCAGCTCGACGTATGCATGGCATAAGTCGTTTTACGCTTGTTTTGGATCTTGCTAAGCAACAAGGAGATATCCGTTGTTTTTGAGCGGCGTGTTTTTCTTGTGAAAAACTGGACGCTCCCGGCCGTTTGACACATTTAGTCTTTTCTTTAGGGGAAAATGTCAGATGTTCGACTATCAAACGGGAGCCCGACGTTGGAGCGGACGGACTCCCGGGTCTCGGATCACCCGAAACCGTCAGCCTGCAGAAGCCTCTTCGGCTCGGTGGACCACGAAGAGTTAAAGAGGGATTTAAAGGGACATTTGCGGGAGATGGAAGAGGCTGCCACCGCCAAGTGGGGCTTCGACTTCGCCAATCACACGCCGCTGGCCAACGGCAGACTCGAGTGGGAATTAGTGGATTGCAGAGACGTGCCGAATTTCTACAACGGGCAAAAGCGGAGGGAGAAGGGCGTCTGCTCCGCTGGGATTAGCGTGGATCTTAATGGGAATCATAACTGTGTTGTGGTGGCTCCGAGCGAAGACAGCGACAGGTCTGACGGGCAGATGGAGTGCACGGAGCAGTGCCCCGGGCTGAGGAAAAGACCTGCATGTCACGGTACTTATGTTTGTGCACCCAAATGAGCGCTATGTTCAGTGTAACAGGTAGCCAGGCTGGGGCTTATTGCACCATATCGATCACAGTGGGGGTATGTAGCTCATCGGGCTGAAGTGCACCGAAAATACTTTTTTTTTTTTTTTTTTTTTTTTTATAGCCCCAAATACCAAACACACACATATCATGAACTGTATAGCTGCATTACCTCACACATAATGCACTGTGATTAACACTGTGAAGTTGTATGTATTGCGATGTATTATTATGACATCCTAAATCATATATAAACAGTATATCACTATGTTACTAAACATTAAACTTTTAGTTTAGCATAAAATGCACACATATACAACTAAACAGAACATATATGCAGTATACAGTATACCGCTTACACAATGTATTTTAACAATAATTTAAAGCGTATTTGAATTGAATTAAGACAAAGAGACAGCGGGAGAGAGAGTGAGCGAGAGAGCATCAGAGAGAGCTGATGACTCCTGGGAATTGCTAAGTGATGGTAACTGGACTCCAACATGTTGCAGTCTGGGAAGTCTCCTGATGAATAGGAGAGAGAGAGGGCAGCGGAGGAGGGATGGGAAGGAAGGCAGGAGAAAACCTAGCTGTGTAATGTACAGGCACGGTGCCAGGGCGTCCATTTCATTCACAAAACCCCTGAGCATGTCCAACCTTAGGCTGAACAATCTGCTCCCACTCAGCCCCCTGGAAAAAAGGATAGGAAGCTACTCTCACTTCTCCTCCTCTTTGCTCGCTTTTATCCCCTAATGTTCTTTTTTTTGTTTTCTATTTATTTTTTTCTTAATTAGGCTTATATTAATTGCTAAAATGTTACCTTTTTATGTAGTATGGCCTTTGATGTGCTGACAAGACAAACCAGCCAGACCAATGTTGTTTTGGGACTCCCTGACTGAGTTTATTAAAATGTTTTCCAAGAGTGAAATGAGTCATTTGGCATGAAACATATCTTATGCTTTCTTTCATTTTCAAATTAAATGAAACAAAATGTTAATTACACCTAAAGACTAGCCATCAGCTAAACACTTCAACTTGCTTGTGCTCCTCCGGGCAGTGATGTAAAGAACTGCTGTAATTAACTGAACCAAATTACAGAGGTCTGTGTGCCAATATTGCACCCTGCTAAAGTTACAGTAGACTCTCCAAAATGGAGGAATACGGTTTTAAATTTTTCATAAAAAGCATCCCATCCCACATGTAGCAGCTCAACTCACCCTGACCCAGGGGTAATTTGAGTCAGAGTAGCTGCTTCAGCCTGTCTGGTCATCATTTTGACAAGAAAACAGCACACACAGAAATATGTGTCTGTAAAAGATGATCTGAAACTAAAACTTACATCGCTTGGTTGAGATATTGAAGACCTTCCTTCTCCTCCAAAACTCAGTGCAGCCCTCTCTCGACCTTACAAAGCACACACAGAGCCTCAGACATATGGTGGAGGAAAACATGGACAATGGAGGGCATACAAATCCTGAAGCCATGTGAAAGTGTGAAGAGCTTAAGCGAGTTTTCTTTTCGAAATCTTTGTAGTTTGTTTTGCCACTAAATGCCAAGAAGCAAGAAATTTTCATCCCACAGCCCACCCACACAGTAAAAATGTACAGCTTGCAACTGCCCCAGTGACATGTTGAAGGTCACACAGTTACTTCACATTACAGCAAACTCTTTCAAACTGGTCTCTTACATGAGGGGAGCCACAACCTGGTTGTACTCACTAAAAAAGAAAAGCATAACAGGTACAACACACGGCTGCGCTTTTATATAGATTGGTTATTTACTGCAAGATAGGGATCCTCTAAATCAGAGATACCTCGCCACGGTTCTGGCATTTGCTGTGACTCATATCTGTTGTGTGTTTATGTACATGTCTGTGGGAGTGTACGTAGGTGTATGGTTTCAGAAAACAAATCTAATGTCTGATTATGTGGGCCTGTGTACATGTCAGTGTGGATGCATATGTTTATGTGGATTTTTTCATACTGGCTGAAAACGCTGCAGATCTTCTCATAGGATAAGAAGGTTATGGGTGGGTGGACAACCAACGGGGGTTTAGAAAAAAAAAAGGCACAAGGATCAACAAGAAAAAAGTCTTATGCAGCGTGATTTTGTGATTTTTAAGCAGCAGCTTGGAGCATGACTTTAGGAGCGGGTGGGGAGCTAGGGAGAGAGGAAGATCAGGAGGAGGAGGAGGAGGAGGAGAGGAAAAGAAAGTAGGACAGAGATGTGTGGGCCTGGCTCTGTGAGGACGGTGGCTCTAATCAGGACTGAGCAGCTGCTATTACTCCAGCGCTCTCTCAGGGAGGGCAGGCAAACCCTACTCATGCTTTAACATCAAGGAGGGAAATCTAAATCACACAGGGTCCTGTTAGAAGCAGCACACAGCTTTGGGAAGGAAAAAAAACTGGATTTTCTCTTGTCTTGCTATATTAAGACATTGTAAGAGCTGTGAATTATTTGGTAACATTGATCTGCAGATGAAAATGATCAAGGTGGAACAGATTAGAAACCGTGTATGAACTTCACTCATTTGGACACAGTCTATTTCACCCCAAAAAGCAGTGACTGATCAAGCTAAACCCCCCCCACGGCAGGCCTGTCAAGCTTTGGATTTCTCAACATGCCAAAGCTAAACAGCGATACTTGGCATTTTCGAAACCAAAAGAGTAGAAAGAACAGCAAACCGTTTAAAAAAAGCCCTGTTCACGACATCATTATTAGTTGTCTGTGGGACCATGGCAGACAGAACACGCCACTTCAGTTTCAGTTGTATGCAACCATCTAGTGCATATTTAAGACCCTTATGCTGGGTTATTATTTTGACATTTGTCAGTTGTAAACTTTAAAAAGTCAGCCTGAGACAGTTTTTTAATCAACTCACAGATCTATTATTAGCTTAATTAGCTAGCTAGTTAGAGTTGATAAAACCTGCTTCAACAGCGCAGCCATTTCATTTTGACTTGAAGGTAACTATGGGTGGGCAGGGGTGAATACATGTACATCTCCCACAGTAGTTTAAATAAAGATATCACTTGATAAAAGGAAATTGTGTTCCAACAATCACCAAAAACGTATTTTTCATTAAAACCTTTTCACATCAGCCACTATATAGCACACAAATTGTTTTTCATGCAAGTCACCAAAGCCCCAATCCCTGTAGCAGACCCTGTAGCAACAACGCCCAGAAACACCTCACACTGAAATATTAAATAGCAAATGCGAAGCGACAGTCTCTCGAAAACTCAGCACTTTGTGGGGAAAAACAAGCTGTCAATATCTGTACCCTGGAAGCACATGAAACCTGAAAGAGACAGACAGACAGTGACAGAGATGGAGAAACAGAAAGAGAAAGAGATAGAGAGGACACACTGACATCTTTGTCTCCCTCACTGTGGGCTAAGGTGTTCGTCTCTGACAGGGAATGTCGATCTATATCTAAAGTAGATGGCTGAACCAAAAGAGCTACGGTATGTTGGTACCTGTGTTCACCCAGAAGGCCGTGCAGGGTGAAAATCATAGCAAACGTTCCCCTAGCCCACTATGCTTAAAATATACGGATTGTCTTCCTACCAAGAGGAAAATACACTGTACATCCCCAACACAGAGTAAATCAACATCCACATGCTGCGTTGTTTGATATTCCCAAGTGTGATCTACATACAATTGTGTGTCATCATTTGCTATCGCAACACAGCCATCTGTTATGTACCAGACAACAGTTTGTATGTGTCAGACGTTCTGAAGGAGTTATATACTCTAATTTATTCATAAGGTTTTTGGTTAGCAAAAATGATCACAAGACAAATCAGTGATTAACAAATGATAACATACTGAGGATTCTGCACCCAAAAAGCAATTTCTTGAAGTCGGGAGTCAACATGACTGATATTACACTAGACTCCTACACTCGCCTTGTAGGTGGTGGGCCCACGTAGCAAGATGGAACGTGATCGATGAAGATTACAAATGTCTTCTCCTTTGATAAGGCCAAACGACCACTACTGTCATTTTATTTGGTAAGGACAGTACAGGCTTTGTCACACATGAACCATTGCATTAGATCAGTTATCAGCTGTTTCATTCATGTTTCACGACACCTGACTCATCCATCAGCTGTTTGGCTACCAGCTGACTAGTAATGTCCGATGATTCACGTATGTGCACAGCCTGTCCATTAGAACTTGACATTTCTCACCGTTACTCTTCTGATACGCTCATGCTAATGCTGCGTGCTTCCCACACCACCCCAACCTCCCTACTTATGTATTAAGCTTTTAGTATTAATTCTTTCAAAGCCTTAATTATTAAGGTTGTGCTTATCCTACATAGCAAACTAAGTCTGGCCCAGTCAAAGTCTAGATACAACTATAGAATAGGACCAAATCTGGACCTGAAATTGGCCGTCAAACAACAGAAACAACAGAAATTTAAGCTGGCTGACTTCAAATCTCAGCTAGATGTCACCATCAGCTAACTACTTTCATTAATTATTGCTCATTTAAGCTTATATGTCTTGAGGAGCATAAGAAACCCACAATACCTCAATATTTTTGTTCAATATCTTATTTATTATACAAACCCTAACAGTATTAAATATGTGACTGTTGTATTTTCAAATATATCCAAACCAATTGTTGTCACTGCCCAGGTAATCCTGCAGTGTACAGAGCAGGACAGTAATCAATGAAAAATCCATATAATGTACTGTTTTATGAATGCAATATTAACTGCTTTCATTTGAATCAGTTCACAAAACTGTACCAACATTAAAATATGAAACAGCAAAAAACGGACCAAAGGCTGAGCTTTCACAAAGCAATGATTTTCCAGTGTTAACAGACCAAATACTTTTCTTACTCTTGTAAACAAAAACATTGCTCTGATGCTCAAGTATGTAAATTCTTTCCTAATAAATATAACAACTTCTGATCAACTCGTATCAATTTCAGACTTAAATTAACAACTTTGATTTATCCCCATCCACTTCAGATTTAAGCACCACCTACATCTGATTTAAGCCCCGCCCACTCGGAGTGCTGATCCGTTCATCCCTTTTTCCTAAAATGCCACAGTGGCTGAAATTAACTAAAAATGGCTACCCTCTGCTTGAACTGTGAGTCACAGGCATGCGCCGAAACGATATCTAATTGCATCAAACAGCATGTCAAATTGAAGAATTGAAAAGGAATGATTAGGAGTTCCTACTTTTAAAATAATTTCAACTTAAAAAATATTGTTAAAAATTCCTTTGGTCCACCTAATAGTTTAAACCTAATTCTATTAACTTAATTCTATATTTTAAAGTAGCCATCTTTCCATATGTTTTACATTAGTCAGTATAAAATTATGATTGTGCAATCCATGAGGGTCATGGTAGATATCTGACACTTTTAAATGAGACTTTATCAAAGTCATTTCACACCTCAGCTGGACTTGGCTCAAATGGTATTGCTCTCTGAGATATGCTGCATATTGCCTACATTGTGTGGATTCAAATTACTGCACAGCAAACATGAGGCCAGTTAGTATTCTAAACTGTGCATGATGCACAGACAGGAAGAAGAACAGTGGGTTAAGAGGGGCCCAGTTAATAAACAAGCTAATTCTTGTAACCTTATTTTGCTGTTGGTGTCCCGTTGTATGGATTCCCTTTCAACACATCCCAAAACTAAACATCTGGGATTGGATAATTAGCCAGTGTGTTTGCACCCAGGTCACCTCCCCAGTTCGCATCAGACCACATCAAACAGGCTGCATCTCAAGTCTGTGACACACTTCCATCAAAAGCAGCACACAAGAGAGAGAAATGTCCTCAGAAAGGCTCAATATGTTACGGTCAGGTTACGTTCCTAAAGCAGGCCGGGATATAAGTAGCACTATAAAGCACACATCATGGCGCACACAAGTGCACTCCTATAAATGGAACCAAGTCTGAAAGAAAAGAAACACCCAAGCAGCGTTCAGTAAACATACACAAAAACAGGACTGTGCGCTATGTAAGCAACAAACTATAGTCTGCGGCTAAATATATATGCAGCTCAAAATATAGAGCTTTTTCAAAGGATAATTCTCTTCATACACCAAATATATGACAGAACATTCAGCTCAAATATTTCTGTACGACTTCAGAGGCTTGTATTTTCTTGGCTTCTCCTATTTTTACTGTATTCTGCAGTGTCTGTGTCAGAGTGCGAGACAAGGCAGAGTTGACTTCAAACAGTCTTGTCCCATCGAACAACACATCACAGCCCTGCCAGCTCTACCTTTGAAGCACCCTGGATAGAGCATGCTCACTAGCACCCAGTCAATAAGTCGTTAGTGGAGGCTTTAATGGCAGTTGCTCACCTTGTGAGGCTGTGCACTGACCCAGAGTCAGACCAGGGACCACCAGCATATCCTGTACACAGCTTCATCTTACAGATCAAAAGGACAAACAGTAATGAGAAATGTCTTTGAAGATAAGTTGAAGAATTGGTTTCTATATTGTCTCTTGGGTCTGTTTTTTAAAGCTGTGGATTACCGCAGTACTGGAAAAAAAAAGCATACAAGTAACAGCTAAAGGAGTATATGCTGATGATGTACTCTTGTCAGTCACTTTCAGTGCAGTAATAGCTCATTCGCTTTCTTGCCTAGCATTAGATGACAAGATCAATACCACTCTCACTTCTCTACGTTAAATATGAAGCTACATCCGGTTAGCTTAGATTAGCATAAATACTCTGCGTATTTGCATAACCAAGAAATTCCTGCGCACAACCGTTTGTAAAATCACAAAATTGTTGTTACACTCCTGTTTTTGTACGGATTTAACAAACAAGTTATAATGTGTTAGTTGGTGAGCTCAAGAGGTTCTGGGAGGCATATTTTGTAAGCTTTGGACAGAGCGGGACTAGCTGTTTCCCCCTGTTCCCATTATGCTAAGCTAACCAGTTTAGCTAAGCTGGTTCTATTTCATAGTTACCATACAGACATGACAGTAGTATCAAAGTTCTAGCACTGTACTGCCGTGCAGTTCAAGCTATTAAAATCTGTGAAAAACACTGACACATCCGTAACCACCGTGGTTATATTATCTAACCTTGCAATACAAGATTTGCCCCTGCGAAGGCCTCGCTATCTTACAAGTGCAATCTGTCCAGAAATGGAATGAAAATAAATACCTCATAGTACAAGCAATACAGGAATAGCTTTAACCGGGTCGTGCTGTGTAGACATTATAAAGAGATGTGATGGCAAGATTTGAAAGTAAAAACTCACACCAAGATCAGTAGACATTCATGAGGCCTGGAGACTGAGATCAAAACCTCTTTGCATAGTCTATGGGCTGAGATGCTTTAGAAAGTCTCTTTCATGGTTCCTCTAGTTGTGACCCACTCTGAACTTGTCTGTGGTTGTACTTTCAGTTCCATATTTCTTTGCTTTTTACTCTGTCCTTTTACCCAATTTTCTTTGTTTTTGTACCTTCTGCATTTTTCCTTTTTTCCTTATTTCTCATTTTCCTCTCTCAGTCTTTTTACGCAATTTTTGTCAAGGCACTTTTTATGAAAGACGCTGGAAAAAAAACCAACCCTGCCAGTGCGTTCGACAAACTGCTTTGTCGCTCTTCTTTCTTTGATGTTTTCTTAATGTGTAAAAAGTGATGTAACAGCATGCAAATCTTTCTTTTTGTATAAAGGAGTAAACATAAACAGCACACTTAATTATGTATTAACAAGTAGTATCATTAATTTTACAGCAAAAACTCTTTCACCATTACTCAAATGTTTTATTGCCTATAAGAAATCATGAATATGCTGTCTTGAATCTATATAATACAAACATTGTAAGAATGAGAATATCTTTTACACACTTTCCAGTTTATGTAGACAATAGGACTCTCTCCAACAGTCACTATTAATTAGCTCCTTAAACATTAGAGGATCTGATAAAGGCAGATCCTGCCTTTAGTAAATTCATGTTGAATGGAGCAACAATGGCACACATATTTTCTTCTTGCAATAATGGGATGTATTGGCTTGTATCCCTCCTTACTTTGGCAGTCTGATTATATTTCTGTGCTGACAGCCAATGTGTTAGTAAGATACTGTTTGTAAGTGTAGTTTAGCCAAGGAGCTGACGCTTGATTTATGTTTATTTCCCTTAATTTGTATCAATAACCTTTTTATAGGAGTTAAACACTTTCTTGTGTTTTAAATTAACACATTCATCAAAAGACTATGATGCTGCAGAAGTGAAGCTGAACTGAAGTGGCATAACAAAAATGACCGTGGTGGATTTCAGAGGCCAGCACAATAGCAGAGCCTCTTGCTATGGTGACTAGCACAACTTCAGGTTTTTTCCCGATGTCTCAGCTTCACTGGTTTACCACTTGAGGACAGGGGTAGGCAACCAGTCCCTCCAGAGCCACATGTGTTTCTTTAGCTCCTCTCCAGTGGCTCCCTGTGGCTTTGACAAACAATTAAAAAATGAATAGCAGTTGTTTTTTCCATTTTCATTTATCATTGTTATAGGCCTAAAGTGATTCTTATATTCTCCAAATGTAATAATATGTAGCCATTACACACAGACTAAAAAAAAAGTTTGAACATTTCGTCAACTAAAATGTGCTATAGTCTTGAGTCTTCCCAGTTAGGTTAGAGAATTTAATAGAGCATGGACAGATTTGTCACCGCCAACGTTTTGAGGAATTAGCATTATAAGGCTCAAATATATTTTACTCAAATATTTTTCGTCAGCCCTCCTGCAATTGCAATTCTGACATATATATTTTAATGAAAAATTAGTGTGTGTGTATCATTGGCTGTATGTGTATGATAGGTTCGGCTTTTTCGGGGTGGCCCCTAATTGGTTGACTCCGTATGCCGAAAAATAACTGGATCTGGAAAAGTTGCCAGACTTGAGATACCCAACTACTGCGGCTATAGGATGGATTATGTCGGTAAATAATTAGCTTGGGTTGATTGACAAAATGTTGGCCTGGTTTTTCATAGCGCAGGAGTTTTTCAAGTAGCAACAATGATGGCAATTTACTGAAAATAGATGTGACTGAGGGATGTGCTGAAACTGTGGCTTTCTTGATGTACCAATATGCATGCTCATTTAGCATAAGACTCTGAACCAAAGTTCATGTCAGTCCATCAAAAGTTGTCCAGACATTGACTCGAAGCCACCAATGTCAACCTCGTGGTTACCCTAAAAACAAATCCATTGGAATCACCAAAGCCATAAGGACATGCTGTTAGGATGACTGAAAGCAGTGTAAGAATGTATGTCAGAACTACATGATTTTTTTTTTGTTTAGATATTATTCCTAGAATCAGCACCACACTCCATATTATTACCACTACCATAAAGTTTCAGGGTGTCTGCTTGAAAATAGGTAACACAATTTCATAATCATTTGTCTAAACCAATGTTATCTGGCAATAATAGTACCAGAGCTTGTGTCTTAAACCCACTGCCATTCCTCTAACTCCAGCTCCCTCTGTCCCTTGTCAATTTCCTCTGTCTCCAGCAGGCTGTGTGTGAATGACTGACTGTGAGAGAAACTGTAATTTCCAGGGAGAAGCTGAGAACTGGCTCAGTAACGGCACAGCCTCGGGCCTTACACACAGCTCCTTTAGCCAATCCTCAGAGGAGCTGCCTGTAACCAGAACAATACCTGACAGCCAAAAACGAAAAAGAGAGGCCATGTAATGGTGGGTGGAGCCAACAAGCAAGTGCCCAGTCACAAGATATTCACATGCACCCTCCACCCTTGAGCTCTTGTTGCAGTGTACTCTAGGAAATAAAACTAAAATAAGACTGTACTGCTGGGATGTGTTATATAGGTCATTAAAACAGCCTGTCATCCTCTGTGCATTGATCCAGAGAAGGCACATCATTAAGAGGCCATCGTCTCCACTTAAAATGTCAAAAATTACACCAAACCCAGCTTGCATTATGGCTTTTTATGATTTTTTTTCTCCCTGCCATCCTTCTCACACGTTCACAATTCAGTGGAGCTGAAGGCGAAATAACTTTAAGTTTCAAGAATTTACATATAGACTTAAGGATTTGATAACTTGTGTTTCCTACAACTATATAGGCCAAATGACTTATCTGTTATCTTTGATGTCAGATTAAAATACAGGTATTTTAATGATAATGATTGGATAATTTCCCCTGAACTGAAACACTAAAACAGGGTTGTAACCTCGTTAGCGCGACCAGTTTCAATTAAGGCTCATAAATCCTAGATTTTTTCCCCTGTTGCAGTTGCATTCTCAGTGAATCCCTTAAACCAGTGATTTCTAACCATTTTGTTTTCCCTAAAAAAGACTGCAATGCCAATTTGCGACCGCTCATCACAGGTTGTTCATGTTGGGAGCAGTTCAAGCAGAGCGCATTTTTGAGGGCTATGAAGAGGCAAAACTAGGTAGTATAACATGATAAAAGCAAATATATGAAGAAAAATTCTGTATTGCTCGGTTAGGTTTTTTCCTCTTTTGTCGTTGGTATTCTCTATATCACTGCAAACTTGTCTTTTACTTGATTTCATGAGTTTAATACAAAAGATCCCCACGTATCAAACAAATGAGGTCCATAAAAACAACATGACATTTCTGTACAAAGAATATGTGCCGCCTCAAAGAGGGCAGAGGACAGACACAGCTTTGAGCTTTGCCTCTCATTACCCTGCAGAATAAGCAGACTTAGACAAAACATCTTGAGCAAAACACTAACCCAAGAATCCGCCCACCCTGACTCTCCAATAAGTTGAGTGCCCCCCTGCTGGGTGGCGCGATGGAATGACACCATCTGCAGAGGGCTCGAGACGCCCCCACACTTGGACCTCTGCGGGGGGCTTTGTGCTTACAAATGGATGCTATGGTAACTAGATGTGACTCTTCTGCAAGTTTTTTGAGCACCCGTATCTGCAGATGAGAAGGAACTGGAGCAGATAAGTGTGTGTGTGAGAGAGAGAGATATATGCTGGTCTGCACACAGCAGACATGGAAAACAAACACTGCATTACAGTTTCTAGTTTACAGATTCTTAGGGATTCCCCATCGTCCCACCCGCCCTGCCTTTTTTTCCCCCCTCTTCTTCAGGATTCCATGCACAAGCGACTGCTCACATCGCTGTTTGCTCAACAGTTCACACCAATTCCACACTTTATGCAAAGCTTGCAAGGAGACAAGTGTCCGTGAGCGGAGAGAGAGATAGAGAGACGGTGACAAGAAGGAGGCAGAGGTTTAGGCAATGGGAGACAGTGGGATGAGTCAATACTGTACAAACACCATCTGGAAGCCAGAAAGCGTCATCATGTTGTTCCCCTGAACCTGAGATCTACCACAGGACCTTGTAATCAACACGATGACCCTGGAAGCCGACGTCCAACTGAGAGAGGAAACTGTAGCGATGGCGGTTAGCAC
>NW_023340246.1:10509866-10530032 GCF_004916995.1 Morone saxatilis
GGGGGGGGGGGGGTTTGAACATCTGCATAGGGGTGGGTTTAAAGGGTGTAAGATTTTTTTTGTGTGCAGACCCTGTGGAAACGGCTGGGGTAAGGCTCGGTTAGAAAGTCCTCGGTCTCCTTATTCCTTGCAACCTGGTGACTAAAAGCTCTCAAGGGAGCAGTCACTCTCAGCCCACTCGTTGCCATGGTGATTAAATGTCAATCAAGAGATGGCAGGGTTCTCTACATTAGATTTTACACCCACACTCAGTCTCACACTTCCCTTATTCAAGCTGAAAGGACTACAGCAAATAAACATAAACATACGTAGGTGGGGTTCACTGATCTTGTCATGAAAATCATCCAAGCCGAAAAGGAATCAAATTTTTTTTTTTTTCGTTTTACACAGCAGGAAATAAAACATTCAGTGCACTTGAAAATGATGTATTCACCTCATTTTACATCAGATACTTTCCTCAGATTTAATTTCACACATAACTTTATTTCATTACTACCCTCTTCTTTATCTTTATCTTTCCAGAAAATATATATGTATATATATATTCCTGTCTCCTGTCTCTCCGTTTTTCAATATTTTCCATTTACTACTCCCTCGTCTTCCTCTCTCTTTGTTTCTGTGGCTGAGACAGTGTTGTTGAGTCTCAGTGGGGCTGAGCGAAAGTGACCTCGCAATCGACTGCTAATAGAACTGTCATCGCCTGCTGCCCGCCAAAGCCCACCAGGGTAGGTCTGGGAAAAGATGCACAGGAATGAGACACAGAGAGAGAGAAAATAAAGAAATAACTGTATGAGCAGGAATGTGAGAGAAGACGGCAAAGGGGGGGAGGAAAAAAGAAAAAAACGATAGAGGCCCTGGAGGAGAGAAAGCAGTAAAAATGTAAAGCATCAGACAGAGTGGAAAGCAAACAGAAGGATGGCAGACGAGCACAGTGAGACGAAACTTATGTCGGTGGGTGAGCAGGAGCAGAGTGGGTTGCACAGGCAGACTGCTCAGACTACCGTGAGTCACCGAGGTCATCCTGTGACAAGGCTGTACACTGTAGCATCACGGTCAGCAGGTCAGACAGGTGGATGTCCGTGAGCAGACAATGTTTTCTACCTCACTGGACACAACAGAGTGCACATGGGTGCCCCTGCCACAGTGCATTGTAAAAAAAAAAATATATATATATATATATAAGCATATTCACCTAGATACGTGTATTGTTGTTGTCTTAGTCTTCATCAACAATACATCACAAAATGCCAGTCAAATTCTGTACTGGGATGTCCTTCCTTTTCATTTTCTGCTGATAGTTAAAGGTTCTGTGGGTGGAGCTACATTCATTTAAAGGGTCTGTTGACCCAGATTACAAAAATATCTGTCTATTTGTTTTTTTCTCACATTTCTCATAGTTTCTCATACACGCTGGGTTAGGTGAGTGAGTTCCAATCTGCCACTAAATCTTACAAAGTTTGATCATATCTGAACAATCTTTCTGCTTATGTTCCTCGAGCCAATCAGCCCTGGAATGCAGTTATTTAAATATCACTGAGATCCTGTCATTCTGTCTTTAAGAACACCAGCATGTAGATTTCACAGGCTCTTGTTCTCACATAGACCCACTTCTAATGAAGATGCCTCCCATTGAGTCCAATCACCAAAGCCTTCCTCTGTTGCTAACCTTATTCCCCTGATTTCTTATTTTTGAAATATATTCTGATGAAAAATGTAGAGAGACGGGTTGTGCTTTTGGTTCTTCATTTCTCTACGCATGGCTGGAGCTGAGTTGGTTTTAGATGAAAGCAGAGTGCAGCCACTGTTCAGCAGCACTGGTGCAACTGGTCAGTGCTGGACTCCACTATAAATCTAGGTCACAGTTTGCAGCAGGACATTACCTCATTAACAGTTCTCAATACACACAGCTCTCAGACTACAGGCCATAGACAGTAAAATATGTATGTCAAACCAAAAAATGGAGAGTAGGAAACTTGCAGTAAGAGGTTCTAAAACATCGGACTGTTTGGTTCCACTTTATTTGGATAGTCCACCTACAGATAGCTTATTTGAAACAATAAATTAGCTTATTAGTTGAGATTCAACAACTGTTTTCTGAAATTACACCACTGTTTGGTTAGGTTTAGGCACAAAAAACATCTTGTTTAGGGTGTGGTCATGTAACACTCGTAATTTAAGGAAACAGGAGGAAAACTAAACCTCATGAGTCAGATTTTGCCAAGACCTCTGTGACCAAATCATCTCGCTGCTGTCAAACTTTAAAAATTGTTCCTTTCTCAGCTGCTCTCAGCTGTCTTTTCAGTGACCCACTGATGTGAACCACCGCCACTTTCCAGTTTTCATCAACATCAGCGGTGCAATGGGTCCTTCCAGTGAGCTCATCAGGAATCCTGCTTCAGATCGCATCCACTCAGATTTTCTGCTTGGCTTGTTGTTCACTCTTTCACCACCACCCTGAAAATGAGGACGTCTAAGGCCTCCACGACATCAGCATCTAATTACAATTTGTAGACATTCACAAGGAGGTACACAACATACATTAGGGTTTACAGTGTCAAAATAAGGCAGGGGTGAAGATATATCACTTTGGGGGATGTTTTAAGTTAAAAGTGTTTGTTGAGTAATGTTTTTTTTTTACTAAAATTATGTGAAATATCAGTATACAAATCAGGATGTAGAGAGTTTACACACATTTTACAAAACACAGCAGACTGTAGACATTCCAAAAGTCACCCCAGTTTTCCTGTGAATCATACAAAATATCTAAAGACTCAGAAACTTTATCTCAGCAGCTTTATTTACAGATCGCGTGCTCTCTACCAAACACCGCTACAATCAGTTCCCCAGCAGTTCTGACACCTGGAAAATTAAATGTCAGATTTTTTGTTGTAATTCTGATGGGCAGATGCTGTACAAAGAGCTAATTAAAACTGTACAGGGAGTTCAGCAGCAAATAATTAATTGCATTATTACTGTACTGTCAGATTGTCTATTTAATAATTCTCACTATAGAACAAATGAATTCAGAGTCTCTCTCAAAAAGCAGCAGCATTTTCACAACCTCATACTCAACTTCCACTGCAGCACGATCTCTTCATCCTCTCTCTGTCTTTGTCTTTCTCTCCTTCAATCACACACACACACACACACACACACACATACAAACAGTATTTTCTCTACTCTGGTATTTCTTCTCTATTGCACACAGATTTATAAAGAAAAAACTACAAGCTTTGATGTGAGGCATGTTAAGGACTGGTTGGACATTTTGAGCAACCTTAAGCAAATGAATGTTTTGGCTCAATTAATTTCACAGTGTCTCTGGCAAGGACAGGTGTAAATGAAACCTGACACATCAAATCATCATCAACAGTCCAAATCCAGGAAGGGGAAGGCATAAACACACTAGCAAGCTAGCATGTACACAGGGACACACACTGTCAGCTGAAGTGTGAAAATGACTGTACAGCATTAGCAGCATTTGGCTTGGTATGTCCATGTAACAGGTATGTGCAACTATGCAGGTGGTGGAGTCATACATTGGCAGAAACTTCACACGCAACACATTATTATTGAAGACATCATATATATGGGAATTATGTCATGATAGATAATGTAATATAATGTAATTGCAAGTTGTCTTAAATGGTTTAAAATGACACTTAAATTGTGATTATAGACTCTGTAATTGAGCCTTTGTAAATGTCCAAAATGCCCACTTGAGCTGTTCAACTCAACCATTTATTTGATGTGTGCTTTTATAGGTCCAACTGCAAATATACAAAAAATACATGGACTGGTCTGTTCTCTTTAGGCACAAAAGCTGCCCCTACACAAATCATAAATAATCATTCAGTCTATTGAACAAGATTTATTCAAAAAATACAGTATAAATAAATCATAACCATTATGATTTTTCTCACAGAAGCCACTGAAATTTCCATCATCGAGATCATGTCTTCTTTATTTTGGTTGGATGTTGAAGTTTAAGCAGCCTGTGCATTTTTGGTAGAAATCAGGTGTGAAAAATATTATGATAAATGACTACATCCATGTATATTTTGAAATGTAGCCCTCCTATTCCCTTATGTCAGATCCTGTGTTGTATCTGGCCTTATACATAATATTGTAATATTTTGGTTTAAAGAAAATTGGCCCATATTTGAGCTATAAAATAAAGTTAACATTTGGAAAAACAATGTCACAACAAGGGTCACTACTTTAGGGCTACTCATCCATGTTGGCTTAAAAGTTGAGATTGAAAGTTCATTCTTGACCTTGGAAACTGCACAGAACTTTAAAAGTAAACATGGACCATGAGTCTTGAAAACGTTAATTTTAACATCTATTCTAACTGTTGTCTGTAACTGTTTTATCAACTTCTTTTTCCAAGGTCAAGAATGAACTTTTAATCACAAAATCAACACACAAACATAACGGAATATATGTGAAAGTATAGACCCCTGCTTTCCTCACACCTATGCTCATAACATTTACATAAAAATTACTTTATACTCACTTTATAGGACATATCTGGAAATGATCAAATTGTAAAACCAGAAGGCTACTGGTTAGTCAAATAACACTTAAATATATAACTAATATAGCCTGTACCAATATAAATGTTCTAAAGTATAATCAGCTGACAATATATCAGCCATATATATTTTTTACATAAACACATACATAAACCAAAAAAATCTTTTGATGAGAAGAAAAACATTTGATCATTAAATAACTGTAACCAAGTTACTGTATATGGTGAACAAATAAATGTGTCACTTCTAATCTCATATATATTGGTCCAGCTAATGTTGTAGTCTAGCTGTGATAAAAGACATAT
Source organism: Morone saxatilis (assembly GCF_004916995.1). Taxonomy (NCBI): domain Eukaryota; kingdom Metazoa; phylum Chordata; class Actinopteri; family Moronidae; genus Morone; species Morone saxatilis. The sequence goes on from NW_023340246.1 coordinate 10,514,710, forward strand.
TCAAGGCCTAATAAGGACATGGGTCCTGGATGAGTATTTCAGAAATACTATAGTGTTTGCCCTGTTTACACTGACGAGAAAATAAAGGTTGTAATGGTATAAGGTCACCTTCCATGGCTATACTGATAAATTAGCTCAAATGCATTTTTTGCTGAGGTGGAGAGAGGTTCAAGGACAGTGAGGGACTTTCAGCCAATCCTTCCTAAATACCTAGGAGGTGCCCGATGTCTCAATGAGAAAACTACCTAAAAGTCTAATTTGGGGTGAAAATGCTCCAGGGGCAAACTGCAATACTGTAGGAGCATAAACTCATCACAGTGCAGATTTTATGTCTGCTGTCAGCCTGTGGTGCATGACGGTGCTGCATATTGCTCCATGTTTTGTTACATTCACTTGTCTTCAAAAAGCAGAGATTTGTGCCCAGTGGGGAGGTGAGAGAGAGGAGAACTCGACCATGCCAAAACAGACAAAGACCAGTCTGGAATCTCTTGTGGCAGTGAGGGAAAAATGCCAGACAGGATAAAATAAAAAATAAACAACCTTCTCTTTCTTGGACCTAAATGGTTTGGGAAAAGCCTCAAAGTCCTTCACAGAAAACACAATATCAAAAAAATCCCAAATAAATCAATAAACAGACACTCAAACATTTGACAGTACTTTTTGATTTTGTATTCCCAAAGACCTTTCTCCTTGGTACAGACAAAAAGAATTCCTGTGCTGTTTTTTCTTTGCCTAGCACTCGGATAAATGTTAAGCTTATTTCAAAAGGCTCCATGATTAAACATCCCGCTAATCTTGGCGCGTTCTACATAAAACTCCACAGAGCATAAATCCATTTATTGCTAAATGTGAGCAGAGGCAAACATAGAAAGAGGGGTTGCTGTTAATTTTCAGGTCTGAAATTGCAACTTTATGAAGACGGGAAGCGTGTTTGCCTGTCACTACTCATTGAGGTTAAAAATGTGTAAATTAGCAATATGGCTCATCAGGCTGCTGCATGTGGATGAGTAAAAGAGAGAGAGATAGAGAGAAAGAGAGACAGAGAGAGAGACTGTGTGTAAGTGAGTTTGTTTGGTTTGTGTGTCCTTGAGTCTAAGAACCACTGTAAATACATTATAGCAAATAGTTTTTACTTAAATAAAGCTTAGATGCAAACCATTTGTGTTTCTTATATGAATTATAATAGCTAAATGTGTTAGGTAAATAAAATCAACAGCTCTAGCTTTGAAAGGGATATTTATGGTCTACTTTTACTTGTTTCTTCCAAACCTGTAATCCATATGGACGCAAGGGAGTCGCAGTGGCAGTTTTTAAACTGTTATGTCCCTTAAAGGAATACTGGACTAATCCACTCAGACACGGTGGCTGAAAATATCTCACTGACTCCATTTCATCCTGAAACCACTGCAGTAGAAGTATAAAGTGGAATAATGTTCATCCACATCTTGGGCACAGATTGACAAGTCATATAAATATAAATACATATTGTTGTTATCTATAAAGGTGTATATTGTATCACTGAGGAAATTGCTGTAAATGGTGTATGTATGCACTACTGTCTCCATAAACTATCATGTTTGGTCTTCAGCATCTTTATTAAATGGTGTGCCACAAGGGTCAAATATTAGCCCAATCCAGTTCTCTGTGTACACAATGTTTTGATAGCTCTTATCATTTTTTATGCCGATGACACACAGCTGTATTTTCTATTTTCTGTTATGCATAATTATTTAACTCTAACTGGCCCGCCTGCATGAAATGATAAATCCATTGAATTACATCCTTCTTTCAGCCTAAAGATTTGGTTCCAAGGTGTTTGTTGTTATAACAACCTCCATAACAACCTCTTACAAAGTGCAAGCACTTAAAATAAATCTTAAAACTGATTGCTTTTTTGGATTAGTGTTGATTTTATACCTTTCATTTTGTGGGTTTTACACTTAATTCTGTGTGTTTTCATATTGCCTCTCAGTGTACAGGACTTCATAATTTCTGTCTTTAAAAGTGCTATGGATAACGTTTGCTTGCTTGCTATACATTTTTCTTTCAAATGACTTCCACTCCTCTAATTCTTGGATCTATATATGTAATAATCTAATTAACACCATATATTTCTGAGCCGAACATCATGGCAAAGCATCAGATGTTTTACACTACACCATATTTGATGCGTCAAGGGCTTCTCAACACCCATTGTAGCATAAGGCAAAAGAACATTCACACCTCCTGTGCATGCATTCCCACACAACTCACACATTTGCATACATACATGCATAGATACACATTTACATAGATACAGTATAAGTGAGAGGCAGGTGGCTGAAGTTTTCTTGTATGTGTATGTACATATATAAGGGGTAGTGACATAAGAGGGACATTAGTGAGCTCTTGTTGCTTTTGCCTGAACACACAAACATACTGACCACAATGTATTTAAAAATCCTGCAAGGCCTGAAGCATACAGGCTGTTGTTGATAAGTATTCACTCTGAGGGCAAACAGGGAGTGAGGATGCAGTGGAAAGAAAACAAGAGATAAGAGAAGAAAAAGAGTGATAGAGGCAAGGAGGGAAGAGAAGTGGGAAATAAAAGGAAAGGAAAAATAGAGCAAATACAAATAGAAACAGAGATAGACGGGGACATGAAGAGGCACAAGAGTCAGAGAAGAGACAGAAAAAATAACCAGGAAGCAAGGAAAATAGGTCTGAGTTTCAACATCTGAAGCGCACTTGTTCCATTCCATTCCCTGTCAGGCCTGAAGAGCTGGTGATATGTGACATCTAACTGATCACTGTTGGACTCCTGAGCTGATGACCTCTCTGCTGTGATGCTCTCGGGTCCACCTCAAGAACCCAATTTAGCTCTCCTGGCTCACCACGGTCACCTGAAGAAAGGAAAAAGCCACCCAGCCACAAACATAAGGAAGAGAGGAAAGGACACACAAAGAACAGTGATGGACTGCTGAGCAGGAGGCCTGAATATGGGCTGTCCTAAATATGATGAGGCCCTTAACATTATGTGGGCCAGATCAGATCTTAGAGGAAATGTCACATGTGACACAAAAATGATGCAAGGATGCAAGCCAAAGCATGTAATAGATCCGCCTATCCACTAGAGGATATCGTGTCAGTGTCACGTGAAAAGTAGGAGCATGTATGAAGTTGCAGTACCAGTAGTAGTATAAGGAGCAACAAAGTCTGCATTTGGAGGAGATGGGGTGGATGAATGGCTCAAACACACACAGCAACGTTGATTTGGCCAGGCACGATCTTTTCCAAAACCTAACCAAACTGCAACCTCAGCAAGCTTTATTTTGAAAGTGTAAGTGGACATTTCATATGCATTTGGGCCGAAACAATTCCTCAAGTAACCCCGAGTAACCTGGTTACTAAAAAGCATTGATTTGTTTAATCCATGAAACTACACACAGCCATACTACACACTGATTTGGTTTATTACTGTCACACAATGCGCTTTGGAAGAGAGACAAAATAGCAAGGAGAAGAAAATGGCCAAAGTTTGGGTTAATTTCAAGCTGAAACAAAACGAAAAACTCTGTGCAGTGTATCTGCTGTCAAACTCAACTAGCATAGCACAATAGCATGACATCAGTGACTCACTGTGTAAAGCTACTTAGCGGCTACAAGTCGTTGTTTTTCCGTGGGAAAAAATCAAGAGAGAAAACCCAATCAATCATCTAATTGCGTGCAACTTCAAGGTCTGCAGCTCTGAAACTTCCGGTTTAGGCTTTTTTAATTTTTTGATTTGTTGCTGCTGACTAGCCAACTAGCTGTCCACAGTCTGGACTCAACAGTATAAGAAGACTCACACACAACCCACAGCTTTTCAGTGACTATGACACTGCAACCTGAGCTTGTCTACACACATTATGGTCGACTAACTTTAACTACTCCTCACACGCAGTTAGACTGTTAGGCTGTGGGTGTGCTAACCAGAGGTGGAGGAAGGATCAGATCATTTACTTAAGTAAAACTACTAATACTCCACTTTGAAAATACTCCACTACAGATACAACTGAAGCATTTCCCTCCTAGAGGAAACACTGAAATATCTTTTTTTCTCTGTTGTATATTTACAATTGCTCTGTTGCTACTATTATTACATATTAGCACGGTGACGCCCTGCTTGGTGAGCTGAGACGGCATGCACACTCTGCACAACCGCACTGATTTTGTGAAAAAAGTGTGCTCCTTTGACTTTGCATGCAGCGTATCTTCATATAGCTCATTTCTCAGTGAGTGTAACAGCTCACTAAGCAGGGTATCACCATGCAAATATGAGACTGAGAAGAGAGACGACTGCGAAACCTTGCAAGTGTGACACTGTGAGAGTGAGAGAACTAACGGGGCTGTTCAATTATTTATAAGCAGAGATTGTCTGTTTATCAAACTGACGCCTGGAGCGTCGACCATGATTAGACTCAAACAATGGTGGTCTTCTCTGAGCAGTGCTGATGCAGCTTCCAAGACACAGCCCAGATATGAATAAAACGGACAGCATCAAAAAGAAATGGGAACTGTGTGTGTGTGTGTGTGTGTGAAATCAAGATTATGATAAAAGCAAATGCATTAACACACAGTATCCTTATGTCAGCTCACAACAACATCGTAGTGTTTTTTTTATAAACTATGCAATAATTGTTTATATACTTCTTATAAATGGGTGATGGAAAATAAAGTGTTACGAGGTTCATGCTGTTGGGTTTATTGTTAGGAGTTATCCCATATATTGCTACAACACGATTGATCTTATTTAACTGCAACGAACACCAAAGTATTCACGTGTGCTACTAAATATACCACTTCAGTTAAAACTTATTGGAATTATCAGGACTTATATTTGTATTTTTCTGCTCTTTTTTTCCAAATTTGCCCCAATGCCAATGACCCTCATACTGTAGTCATGTGACTCCTCCAGTACACACAGAGTGGCGTGCCACTTTTTTTTCACCTGACAGCAAGGGGTTCATGCAGAGTCTCCAAAGACCCCACACCCCTCTGCCCCAACAAAATAACAAAACACTGAGATCCCTCACTGGCTTCCCACTCAGAAAACGTAGACCTCCCTGAGCAGCAAAAGCCAAGGATTTATCCAAATCTCTGTGATTGCAAAAATGCTGTTTAACCCCTGTCCCACCCAGGCTTTATTGCATTCATCTTTCATTTTATTGTTTATTTTCTTTTGCATGTAAAGCACATTGTAGCCTCACAAATGTTATAAAAATCGAGTTTAATTTAATTTTAATTAAATGTAAGTCCAGTATTTACTCTATTTTTGTCCTTGGTTTGGGTTACCAGAACCAAGGACAAGGGTGAGAAAAGATTTTGGGTCCGTTCTTCCTTAATATTTGGCATTCTTCACCTGCCACTTGTTTTCTTCCACACAGGTTGTGTACAACCAGCTTATATGATCTCCTGGGCTGAGTGCACCTTCCCACAGTTGTATGTGAACATTGTTTTGACTTCCAAATTAAAAAGTGGATGAAAGCAGCACAGCATTGCATTGTGAGGTGTCGATCTTCAGCGGTATCTGCAGTGCCAAATCCTTTCACAATAAAGGAGTAATTTGATTCACTGGTAATATCAACATATTATTTAATGCACCTTGAAAGAGCCTTCAAATGTTGGTTATAGCCTCTCCTGTTGCAGCATTTTGTATTGATTTTTGACAATTCTATTGTTTGTGGTCTTTTTAACAGAGCATAAATAAGTGCCCGTGAGAAGCTGCGAATCCAAAGAAATGGCATGTAGTGTGAGAGGAGGGCCATTAAGCCACAGGTTGACTCATGAACCGAGGTGTAACACTTTCCTGCAGAAAAGAGACGTTTTGTCAGAGAGAAGTGAAGGGACGGCGGAATGTGGGAGATCTGAAAATGGGCTCTGTAGGGAGTAAGAGATGGCTGGTATGGCAGGATAAGGAAAGCAAGGAGGGAGGAAGTGTTCAGTTGTAATGGGGCAGGAGCCAGATGCTCCAGTTTCCTTGACAGAAATGGAGGTCAAGTGCAGCTTTATGTGAAGGCAACACAAGGAGAGAGGCATAGACATAAAGAGAAAGATGGAGGAGAGGGAGCTAGCATGATGACTTTAACTAGTGGTGAGGGACACAGTGTTTGAGCTCACGGTGTAGAAAGCCTGGTCCTTCTAACTATAGCAAATAAGGAGGAGGATAAGACAGCACAGAGGAACACACAGTGTGGTGTCTCCTTCCAGGATGGATGGAGGGGGATAAAAGGCTTTATGAGGAGCCTAAGAACATTAATAGGTGTAAGTGATAGGGAGGGATAAAAATAAAAACATATGTTAACTTCGCAGGGAGGACAGATGGTAATGTGGTGGCTTTAGCTTATGAAGAGCACTAATGGATAGAGAGAGTATATGGGGAGAACACATGATGATCTCAAATAGTACATTTGGGAGTGCAGGCCTCACCTATTTCAGGAGAAAGGGAAGCATAAATATATATTAGGAATACAACTATTAGGCTGGGGACTCCGGATGAAAAATAGCCTTTGTGTGTGAGCGTTTCAACTCGCACTGGATATCCTTTGGGCCCAGGTAATGATTTTCTGTGAGTAGAATATGCAGTGGACTAATGTGAAAAAATATACTTCACACAACATGCACAATGTGTTTGTTGTGAGTGCTTACGAACAAACTCAAAAGGAAAAGTTGCAACGGGGCAGATTTAGGTTTTTGTTTCGAGGAGAATGGAAATAATAGTCAGCTGTAGGGAGGATTGAGAATTGAACTGGTGCAGCCAATAAAATTGCCAAACAGAACTAGGCACACACCACATTGAACAAACAACAGACTTCAAAGTCAATAAATCCTTCATCATCATGAGCCAAGTTCCACAAGCATGCACGCTACAACTGTAGCAAGCAGAGAAGAAGAGTGTAAACATGTTAACATACACAGGAGCAAATAGAAAAACTATTCTGAATCTGGAAAGTAATTGTCAAATTTAAAAAAATACCAAAACCGACAATGATATAGTCCGTCTCTCAATTCTTTCAGACCTCCATGCCCTGTCTGTGCACTCAGCCTCAAGCCAATTGTGTCCTACTGGAGACTGAAACCTTTAAAATAGGTTACAAATATAAATACATTTAAAAAAAAAGGTTTAGTTATTTTCTAAAACAGCTGGGCAGTGTGGTTTGTAGCAAACATTCCCCAAACAGGAATAAAAGTACATTTATCGGGGACTACTTTCAGCTGCGGATTAATACAGATTTGGTGCTCTTGTGAGTATTTCTGGCAGCAAGAGAGTGTTTGTGGGATTGAATCAAAATAAACTCCAGTACCCATGCGTATTATAATGAACAAACATGTCACCCAGTGCACTGGTGTGGCTCACTGATGTGTTTTTAATAGTTTAATCTCTGTGCTCTGAGGGGAAGTGTGCAGGAGATGACTTTTGGTAAAAAAATAAATAAATAAAAAGAGAGAGCTAGGGGAGGGTGGGAGGAGTTCACTGTCCACTGGCTGCACCACCTCTCTCTGATCTAAGTGCCTGAAGAAACAGGACATGGAAATGTGTAATTCTGCCATGGTGTGTGTGTTTCCCGTGTGTGTCCGTGAGCAAGAGAGAGGCTGCGATGTGAGACTGCATATAAGGAGGTTTATAAAAAAAGAGCTTCTCTTAACTCCCCTGAGGTGTGGTTTGTGCGCGTACACATGTGTATGTGATCTGCATACAAATCTCTGGTCTGCTAACCCATCTTCCTGTGTGCCTATTATTCCTTCACGAGTGCCAGCCTGTCTTTGTCTGTTGACCAGCGTTGAGGCAACAGGGAACATCAGGGTCTTCAGGCTTCTACTACAAAATATTTTGCTCAGGAGGCAGGCCTGAGGCGGAAAATCAAGCCTCATCATAGGCTCTTTATCTCCATTCGTTCACCTTGCACTGAACTTAAGAGCTCTCTGCAGTAACAGCAGGTGTCAATGCCTGCGGAAATGGCATTTTGATGAGCTAACATGTTAGCTACTCATTTATTTAGGGTTTTATCCTTACATACATTGGTACATCATTCTGTTAAAACAAATGTCTAGACTGTTTAATGTTGCATCTGTCTGTTTATTAAGAGGTGAAACGTTTGGATTCAAACAAGTGCCACATGATAAATCAAACATTTTTCAGCAATACTCTCTAATTCAATAACCCAGCTTGAACTCAAATCCTGATGACACTGAACCAAAACAGCAATTCAATCCCTTTTTCAGATCCCGCTCTCTTCCTCTGCTCCTTGAAAAACTGAAGTACTACGGTATCATTTCTGGGTTTCTGTCTCTTTACCCCCAGCTGTGATAGGTTCCCAAGGAGCTGGCTTTTCTTGCATTTTGATAGGCTTCTCTGTCACATAATTGGGGGTTTTCTTGGAGCACTGGCTTTAAAGGTTTGTTCCCTGTTATCAGCGCTAATGAGAAAATGAGTAGCGTTACACTGATACGTTCCAAAGCAGCAATAGAAGTTTAATGTGCGGTCTGTAAATAACACACAACAGAGTCAGATGTGTACTTTAATAAAGATAAGTGTTCTCTGCCTGTGTCCTGTTTGTGGTATTCTAAGTATTTTTATAAAATGCACATCAATGCATAATATTTTCTACTTATTGTGTCTTTATAACATTGGAAAACAATTTTTAAGGAGATTCCCAGACTTATTTATTCTGCCAGCACAGTGAATAAATAGCTAAGCAAGACCCAGTCGTCTATCAGTCGTTTCCTTCACTCCAAAAATAATCCAGTGCCTCCACTGTGAAGGGAACAAGATGTTCCCATCTTCCGCCATTTTAAACTCTCAATACATAATTATATGGATTGTAACCAATTTTTCCAAGCCTTCATCTTTTCCCTCTTTCACCCCCTCGGCTGTTTTTTTTCCTTGACAGGGCAGCTGGTTGCATTGTATCATCTCAATGTCTTGCTTCACCGCGTGTACAAACCTTTTTTGGCAACTACAAGCAGCCCAGCCAGCCAAGAGAGGCTTTTGTCGACTCCTTCCCAGTCTGTATTAATATTTACCAGGCTAGGAAACACAGGCAGATGTCAACCATGAGGCGATTTCTTCGTGTTGTTCAGTGTAGAGCCCACTCTTGTTCTGGATTAAAGTGTAATCCAAGCATCAGTTTGTGGTGTTAAAACATTTTGTACAATTGCAAGGAGGGGGGAGGGGGTCCCCACTTCTTTGGCTGCAGCGGAACGGGAGAGTTCCTTGATAGTAGCCAAGATAAATGTACAATTTCGGGAAGACAATATAACTAAGATATTTACCAGCATATTTATCATTCTCATTGTGCTCTCATTTGACACCTACACATATGGAAGATGTGCAATTTGGCAGTCTTGTATTTCAGTGTATTTCAGTTTGGCACTGTACTGGAATATATTATGTTTTAATACACTGTCAAACAAGCAATAATACAACCCACACACTCAATGTAACATCATGAAAAACAACAGGAATTAACATACATCTTTCTGAGTAACCCTACTGTAACCACACTACCCACTGTATGCATTTTAATGGACATAGTTACTCACATGATAAAAACTGACAGGGCCTCTATTTCAGTGCTGTTTAATGCAAATACCAGAATTGAATTTACATGTAACATGAGTCCAAAGTGTGTTCCAGCCTTCACTATACACTGCAAGAGTCTAAATGTGCATTGAATATTAAACCTAATATCAGCCAGAATATCAAAACATGACACATATCTTCTAGATGTGCTCTTTATTGTGGTTAGGATGCTGTGCAACAGAGTGTTGTTTTTGCCTGGGAGACTGTATGACACCCAATGAGACAGTATAAATCAATACCCACTCTCATGTACGCACACCTTACAGTTTGTTGCTTAGTTTGGTACAAGGCTGCGTAAAGTTAAAAATGCCAAGAAAATCCATTAAAATATATGACAATGCTTAAGTCAGAATTTCAGCACTGAACAGCTCCAACAAAGAAGACGAGAGTAAAGCAGACTTCTCAGGAGGGACAACTCCCGAGTCTTTAGTATATTGTATCTGGACAAAATCTTTCTGTTGCCACAACTAAGACTTACAAGCACTGGGTAAACCAAGGTTGATCACCACACCCAGATCCCTGCTAAAGTGGTCAAAATGGACAAGTGTTTAAAGGGGCACTACTAATGTAGTCATCTATAAAGTTTGGGGACGCACAAGAGACAACTTGGTCAAAATCAAAGCAGCAGAAGCCAAGAGATCCTGGCCTTTAGGCTCTAGTATGGGTCAAGCTCCAAAAAATGCTGGATTTCCCATAAGGCATGCCCATAATACATTTCCACAGCAGCCTTCATTAGATCCTCCCTGCCTCCTTAATGTCCACTTCTTTCAAACCCTATGCCTCTAGTTTGTAATTTCCACATTCTATTAAAAATTGTAAGTCTCGGGCTCAAGCCAAAAACCAGCTGTTTTCCAGATGTAGTATTCCCCGTGATGAGTAAACTGAACTTCTAATATGAGCCCCTTTAAATATGTAATAGTTTAACCACATTGAAATATTTAGTCACTGATTAGAGGCTGGTTTGAAACTGCAGTATATATATATATTTTTTTTATTCTGAGAAATATAATGGCTACAAAGGAGATGTGATGTCGAAATGCTCACGGCTCAGTGGTTAGCAACTGCCACTGGAGATTTGAAATTTTTGTCAGCTTGTAAGAAGCTACTGACTATCGCCTATTATACAATGTTTCCACCCCAAACTATAAGAAATTCAAAGATTCAGAAGAGGACGACACCCTACCCAATTCTGCTGGGATTTCCCGACAACAAAGAGCTTCCAAAACTTTGTACATGGATTTCCTCGGGGGGGGGGAGATGGATGCAGTTCTTTTTCGCTCAGACGCTAATTTGGGCTTACACTGATTAAGCTGTCCGTACTGCCAGGAGACCTCTGCGTATGTGTGATCCACTGTGCGCCTGAGCGTATGTGAGCAGAATCTCTAAAGCTTAAGGGACACCGTCAGCAGTGCCGGTGATTCACAGGGAGGACGACATGAAAGAGCTGTGGAGAGCCAGTGACACCGTGGGATTACAGATGGGAGAGAGGAATCCTTCCCTTTCAGTCAACAATTAACAAGGGGATAACTGCAAAACAAGCTTGGCGAGCCTGTCATCGGCTCGGTCCTCAGGTGCACAGAGGGAAAGCAACTAATTGAATGTAGAATTGAAAATAGGATAGAGTAATGGGACATGATGAGGCAGTGTCAGCACTTCATCTTGTTTTCTCATATTAATAAAGGCAAAACATTTCACAAACTTATGCTGTTGCATCTTGTTAAGAACGGCGGTGATAGTTGCTTTGAAATCCAGTCATGGAAACTGATTAATTATCCCCCATAGGATGACAAAATACTACAATTTCAATCCAATGAATTGCATCTCATCATGGAACTGAAATCTAAAATACACAAAGTATAGTGCTGTTTAATACACTTTTACGCCTCATAATACAATGTTATATGATAGCATATGCTACCTATTTGCAGGTTGGCCTTTCACAATGGCTCATAATGTCCATATCATGTGTTAGTCCTGTGGGTCTAAGGTTGTGAACTGTCACTAAGCTGACAAGAGCAGCTTTTGACCCTCAACCCCGAACCAGCAGCCAGCCGGATCATGTCCGAAGGGAGACAGTGGCCTGACAATGATCCCCTGCCCCAGGCTTTGTGCTGTCACAACATACACACCAACACATTATGTTTACTTGAGTTCCTTATAGGCAAGTCTCAATGCATTAGTTTCTTTTTTTCCCTTTTTTAATCTAGTTATTCGTTTTACAACTGTACCTGTAAATCTGAAGCTAGTGGTGAAAACTGAAGCTGGTCCCAATATTACTGTGGTTTCATGGTCCTAGTGTCCCTGAAAACATGTATCACTGTAGGCAGAAAGCCAGTGTCGTTACACAATATACTGCTCCAAAGGATTATTTTCAATTAACATCAAATAAATGTGTTGCTTCAAGCCATAAAAAGCAAGCGGTGACCCCCTTAAATGCTCCCACCTGTGGCATAACTCATATGACTATAGGCATTAATGTCCATAAAAGTATATTTATGACAAGACATATATTTAATGTCTATTTACACTATACAAGCCAACATATTTGACAAAATATATCATATTTCAAAGAATACCCGAAGACACAACCAAGTATATGGTTAACAACTTTTTTACAGTTTCGGAAATACGCTTACCATATTAGCTTTCTGGCAGAAAACTGCATGAGAAGATCGATATTGAGAGTGGTATCAACCTTCTCATCTAACTTTGTGTCAGAAAAAGAATAAACGTATTTCCTAAAATGTTAAACTATTAGTATGTCATGTCAATTTTTTAGTCCCTACAAAACACAGACATAAAGTAGACATCTGCACAACATGAAATTTCTAATACAAACCATATGGTGGACATGAAGTACATTATGTACAAGAACGGAGGGAGGCACGACCAAAAATCTGGTTACATGTTATGTTACTCAATTGCAATGTTCCTTTCCCCTGACACTGGTACATCCTGTCCAGTGACACTACAGAAAGCTGCTGCTTGCTTGTGCAACTGAGATTAGGCATCCTGAGACGCACTCAAAGGCTTACTTTCATACATATCAACCACTATAACCACCATCAGGACCAATGATTTGGTCTTTACATATCGTCTTCCCACAACAGATATGAGCAAAACAATCAATGGAACCACACTAGAGTAAATAAACTTGAGCCAATACAACTGCAGCTAATCAATATAATAGCCTTCAGGTGCAGCTCAAAATGAGTCTGATGAGGAATGCAAAGTGGATTGTCTCATTCTGGGGAAAACCCATCTTGACAGGGGGGGACAGCCAGCATGCACTAAATTAAACTTGAACATGAGTTAAGATGCTCTTTTCAGCCACATGGAAAGAAAATGAGGCTTATTTTCAGGCTAAATTGTGCGTGTGGGAACAGGTGAAACTGGATGAGAAGGTAGCCTATCTCATTTTGAGGCTTGTGGCAATTTTCCTTTTTTTTTCTTCCAAAAAGGTCAATGAGTTCCACTTCAGATTTCACTCCAAGTCTCAGCACGTGAGTATTTTAAGCCTGTGGCACAATCGTTCTCATGCGTTAGACTACACAACACAATCATGGCTTAGAAAAACCCATTTGTCTGAGGAGGTGCGAAGGCAGCTGTCTCACACACACACACACACACACACACAGGCTACCATAAAAGAATGAGTGGTCAGTTTCAGATGCACAAAAACACAACAGACGTCAAGTGAAAACCTGAAACGTCAGGATGAAACGACTCGCCCGCTTCCCACAGAGTCTCTCAGTGTGCTGTTTTACATTTTTCCAGCCGCTGGCAGAGCAGCCGTCATGCGTTACTTTTTTTCCCCCATTAAATGCAAGCCACTGCGTCTGTCTGCACCAAAAACAACTCGCTGCTCAGAAGCTTCGACTGAACAGCCTAAATGGAGTAGATGCGCGCACCAGAGTCACATTTTACTACTACTGTAGCCGCTACATGTCACAGATTACGCGCAGAGACGCGCACCTTTAAGTATCCCCGCGGTACCCAGACGCATCAATTTGTACGTCCAAAAGAGCGGATTTGGGGACCAAAGATGTCGAGCGTCGCAGAGGAATCGATGACATCATGTCTGTGGGGGAAAGATGTAGTTTTTGTGAGCCGTGAAAACAGATGCTCGTCTGGCCTGTAGTTGCAGAGTTGGAGTATTTGATGCGGGGAGGGAGAGCGGGTGAATCCAGGCGACCGTGTGCACTGTTATGCTCTGTGATGTGAACGGCGCGCCTGACACACACACACACACACACACACACACACTCAGACACGCACACAAACATAGACACACACGAGCTTTCAGCTACTACCTGTCCGTCTTTGAACAAATAGCCCTCCTACCTCCCCACACAAGCGCAATGGCGCACTGTGATGAAATAATCACAGCGGTGCGATTTCTGTGCAGCTGTAGCAGTTTGCTCTGGACCCCAAATGCGTAAAAATGTGACTAGACATATTGAAAACGCGAATACATGGTGACACCAAAGAGTGGAGACTGTGAGGCGAGCGTAATGGCATCAGCACAGTGCTGATTTTCACCCCAGTCATGTACACAACCACGGGTTATTCCAGGTGACAGTAAAGAGGAGGTTAGAAGGCTGGAGTGAATGGATAGAGTGAGAGGAGCTGGAAGCAGGGTGCTTTGGGGGTTTCAACTGATTCTGTTAAAGACAAAACTTTAAGTTCGTCTTACCTCCATACTTGTCCTAACTGAAAGATGTGTATGATGCTCTGCCAGACCCAGACAGAGAGGCGGCAGCACCTGTCTCTTTGCAGACCGACTGTAGCTCTTCGACTACTCAGCCCCTCCACGGAGCCCAGTCCGCCTCCTGTGTAATCCTGCACAAACCACCTGAAGCTCAGGATCTGGACCAGCACCGAGGGCACCAGCACGAAGAACAGGGTCAGGCCTGACCACAGGAAGTCCTGCTTGTGGTAATAGTCGATGGCCAGCCACAAATCGGTCCCCACGTCCCAGAAAAAGACCAGCAGCGCCAGGATGATCCACAGGCAGTCCAGCCAGAGGCGCTCCTCCTGCGGTGGCCGCGCCGCATCTCTCCCCTTCCCCTTCCCCTTCCCCCGGAGGTAATGCAGGCAGGCGCTGCGGCAGCCCCAGTAGCACGACGAGGTGTTGCAGCAATGACAGATGTGGAATGAGCTGCCGTTCCGAGTGTCGTCCTCTCCGGTCCCCACCACCTCGTCCAGGTTGTGCAGCTGGGCGAAACCGGTGACGACCCCGCGACCATCGGATTTCGCTGCCATCTTTCCCTCTGATGTTCCCACCTCCTCCGGCTTCCGGGGTTCGTGACGACACTTCCCTGACACCTGTTTTGCACCCCAAATGTTGGAGCCATCTAAAAGCGGGGTGTCAGCGCGTCGCCGTCGCTCACTCTGTCCCCAGATAGCGCACCGGTGGCGCCACGGACGCAGCACATATTTTCTTGCTTTCCCTCCACTGCAGATCTCTTCGCACCTGGTGACAATAATCTAATCTACAAGTTCAAAGGATTTAATTTGTAACCCATGCATCCAGCTGTGGTCGAGCAATTTTTACCTGTGCATTAATCTCATTCCCCGCTGTTCAGTTGTTTCCCCTCTCTGCAGCTCTCCTCCAGCTGCAAGCTGAGTGCCATGCAGACAGTCCCTCCACTGTCCCACGCCGACGTAATTCATCCCCCCCACCAACCCCACCACCTCTCCTCTCCTCCCTCTCTCTCTC
>NW_023340246.1:10530132-10531426 GCF_004916995.1 Morone saxatilis
TCTCTCTCTCTCTCTCTCACTCACGGTCTCTCCCTCTCAACGTGGTTGCCATCTAGTGTCTCGTTTGAAGCCCCCAAATATGCAGGAGAGGGCCGCATGATGTAATGCAACACGCCTCGTCACCACCAAAGGAAGTCTTTCCTGTTGTTTGAACATTTGAATCAGTCACAGTGACACAGTGTGGGGTCACTGTTGGCAGGAGGATGGTGGAACAAAAACAAAAAGCTCTCCTACTGATGATAAAAACACCCAGCTACGACTTTTATTGCCCTATAAAGACTTTACAGTGACCTTACTGGGCTTTTAATTTGTATCTCCTGCTGAGTATGTCCTTATATGATATATTATCAGATTTGGGTATGTTTAGTATACTTGTGAAATTCATATATTTTGAATTGTACCATCATTTCTACTTGCACCAACACACCATAAGGTTTATGTTGGATGTAAAAGGAGCAGACTTCCACCCCCCAACCTCCTCTGGGGAAAGGCGGAATTTATCTATAGGTGAATCTATAGACCTCTCCAATGGTTGCTAAGAGACATGTTGGTTTTTCTCTCCTTTCTGCGGCATTTTGTCTTTCAGCAGCCGCAGAGAGGTTTAAGCATTTCCTGAAAAGTGACGCTTCCCCCAACCTTTGTTAGCATGTGCGAGCAAAAGAGCTGGTGAGCCCGCTGCAGGCAATACAACACTGTGATTAGACTGTGCCCACAGAGCTGCCATGCAGGGTCACATCCAGTGTGAGATTGATTGGATCATGTCCGCCTCACCCCCGCTGCCTGCTCTGCTCGCCTCTATGGATGCTGGATTTCATGGGAGCTGTCCAGTGCTGAAATAGTGCTTGAGTCTGCCACAACTCTCTCTCTCTCTGTCTCTCAGAGGGCCCTCGTTGACAAATGTATTCCATGAACCTAAACCTGATTCTGGTTCGTAGCCCTAAAACACTCTTAAGCCTCTTGAAGGAGTAAGGACTGTCCTCAATTTACAAAAATGGCATCCCCAAGGTCTAAAAGTCACTTCAGTTCAATTAGAAAATACTTAATTTGATCCTCAAGGGGCAATTGCAGGCAGACACACACAGAAAAAAGTACAAAAGTACGAAATATGTGTAAAAGATTAAAAGAGAGAACAGAAAAAGTTCATTTATAAACAGATTAAACTGACCATCTCTTTTGTTTTTAGCTGTTCACAAGTTTTATGACTTCTGGATTAAACCAACCATCATATCTATTTCTTTCAAACTTGAAATTTTCCTCATTATGATAGACTTACAAGAGCACACACACACACACA
>NW_023340246.1:10531443-10532628 GCF_004916995.1 Morone saxatilis
GAGAGAGAGAGAGAGAGACCTTAACTATTCCAGCATTAAGAGGCTAGAGTGCTAATAAATATCCACATCCATTTTTCTTAATTGTGATCATGTTCGCCACTTTATTGCGATAATGTTGTTAACCCGAGTGGAGCTTCACAAGGTCAGACATTCATTCAAAATTTAGAATCTTTTAAATCCTTGATTAATAATTTGTCTTTTGCCTTATTTGAAATTCTTAAAATTCTGCCTCATTGACAAAAAACACATTTTATAAATACGCAAAACATTTTTTGTTTCAGAAGTTTAACTGCTGAACATAATGTCTCCAACTTCACTGAGAAGTTCACGCTCATAGTGTCAGTATTTGCCCCGGAGGCCTCAGGTTTCCACCGTACACGTGTACAATATGTATATTGAACCTATCTTAAAATAAAAATTATAACTAAAGACATTGTTCTTTTTAGTTACTATTGAAAGCAATCATAGAAATGACTTCCTACAAGAATGTTTTATATTTGCTACAAATACATTGTAAAATAAGATAGTTTAGCACTTGTCAAAGTGAATTGTCACTTCTTTATCTACCAACGATGGCAAGCAGTGGGAGATGAAGGTCCTTTGTTTTAGAAATGCGGGGAAAGTCACAGTGATCCTGCAAGAAAAGAATCAAGAGTGTACCCATACTCCGGGCCCAGACAACAAGGCAAAAAAAAATCTTTAAATGTGATTGAATGCACACATGAGAGTATGGTTGTGTGCAAGGTAGCGGCACATTATGATAGCCTTCATTTTCTCTTCTTCCTCAGGGCTGTTAGGCCTCCACAATGACTTTTGAGCAGCACACTAGATGCACACTCAGCTCTAATGTTCACAGGAGATGGTAGGCAGGTTAATGCAGCGCAGGCCTCAGAGCAATAAAAAACAATCAAATCACAAGACATCAATTCAAATTATAAAGCACTTTTTAAACCAATTTGTCACAAACCGCTTTACAGGTCAACAAACAGGCATTAGTCATTTTAAACAAAATAAAAACAGATCACAGGGCGAACATGTGAGCCAGAGAGAGTGGGTGAATATTAAAGAATACAAGGCAGGAGTTGCAAGAGAAACTCAGAGGCCTCTTGAGGAAGAGATCAGGATGAAGGCTGGTTAGGGTGGCGTAGGCTAAATAAATCAGACTGTGTGTGTTAGTGTGTGTGT
>NW_023340246.1:10532651-10533235 GCF_004916995.1 Morone saxatilis
GTGTGTGTGTGTGTGATTTCCACACAGGGTCCAGGAACCTGCAGAGGGAGGGAGCCAGCTGTACTTCAAATGTAAATCCTCCATCCTGTGAGCGACATGTTCAGGTGGAGCAAATCAATGATGCATTGTGGGCAAGGCTATTTTATGTTTTGTAATCAATACAACTAGCAATGAAAAAAAAAAGCATACAGGATTTTTTTTTCTATTTTGTGCTTTGATGCTGAGGTTTGGAAGGTGGTGTTTAGGTCATACAAAGGCTGTGCATCTACCAGTGAAGCAAAATAGGGCATAAAACTGAAAAACATGATACATTGTAGGATTCTAACATAATGAGTAATGAGTAGGTGTATTGCAAGTGACTAGCAGCTAATGGCTGAGTTCACTTTCGACCATAATGATCAACAAATGTCTAACATTTAGCAATGTATTAATGGTATCATGAGCAACAAAAGTACTTATTTAATCTCGTCTGTTCTGTTCTAATTTGAATGTGCAAAGATTGGTTATCTATGATATAAAATATAAAATATAAAGCAACAGATTATATCAAATTAGATTAGATTCTTGTTAACTTTTACAGAGGA
>NW_023340246.1:10533335-10558875 GCF_004916995.1 Morone saxatilis
TGGATGAGACATTGTCTTTACCAGCAATTGAAAGAAAAGCCTGAGTGAGTAATGGTGTAGGTGTGGGTACAAACTGTCAATCCCTAAAATTTGCCGGACAATGCCTCTCAGTCTGTGAGACTGCTTAATTCATCCTCATGCAGAATAGTATTTTTTTTATTGACTTGTAGATTCAAATTTATTGTCATTGTACAGAGAAGTCTGCAAGTACCGAGATAACAAAATGAAGTTTAGCATCTAACTGAATGAGCAGAATGATGTACATATGTATGTTGAGATAAGATATATAGAATATTAACAGTAAACAATACGGGTGTAAATGCTCGTAGTAGACATTATATAGAGAATAAACAGCTGGATTTGAATATGGTGTATACACTATAGGTACAGTTTAGACAGTAGTATAAATATGCATACCCATAGGGCAGATAAGTACCCTACATTGTTTTTTGTGACTATGTTTCATTAAATGATCTCAGTCTGTGCTTCTATACATGAAATACTACAAAGCGGGAGTGTTTCTTTCTCAAAACAAAAGAAAGAAAGAACAAAACAAACAAAAGAAAACAGTTCTCAAACATATAAAAATTTGATGAAAGCAAATAGGGAGCCATATTGCTCAGGCTGTAGACAATGTCTACAGTAGCATACATGTGCTACATGTGCTAAATAATGCAAATAATTTAATTAGTGATGAATCCTGGATGGAGCTTTTTCACAGTTTTTCCCATTGAGTTACCAGATGATAACTGTAGCTGTATTAAATGGGAATGTCTCAAAGCAAAACTCCTTCATTTGACACAGACGATAACTTAAATGTACAATTCCAGAAGAAGAAGAAGAAGAAGTAGACAAAGAAGAAGAAGAAGTACCACAAACAGCTACATTTGAATAAAAAGATGAACCCAAAAACTGCTCTACCATTAATTTCATGAGCTAGATAAGACATAAAATAGCATGGCAGTGGGGCTACTGTTGGAACGTTGAGTAAAGAAATCAAGTTTCTCACAGAGCTTATGCAACAGATTTTGGTATTAGACTTGCACCCACGTTTAAGTCATCGTTATCTGTCGTGACAGAATGCTCTGATTTACTGGACATGTCTAAAATAACGAAACAACATCAGAACAAACACCAAAAAAACAACATTCAGAACAGAAGGTTGGATGAGACATTGTCTTTACCAGAAATTGAAAGAAAAGCCTGAGTGAGTAATGGTGTAGGTGTGAGTACAAACTGTCAATCCCTAAAATTTGCCGGAAGATGTTCGGCTCAGAACTCGTCAATAAATGTCAAAATCTGATCTGTGTGACGCAAGCAAGCATTTAATTCACTTAAGACAGATTTGGAAACTCAGTCACAACTTGATCACAATTTGACAGTTACTGTTGTAGTTACTCATCCAAGTCTATTAATGTTCTTTTAATGGGAAATGTAGTTTTGTGTTTGACAAGTTTATTAATAATTTCCCCCCAGATTCCTCCTAGGCACAGTGAGCAAAGTGTGTTTCATCAACTGTTATCTCTTTAAACATTCAGCTGCTGCCATAAAAGTTAACATTTTATTATCTTTTATAACAGATGCTAAAGTAAATCATCTCTGCTTGCACCAACACATTTGTCTAAGCATCCTGTTAAATAAAACATAGAGGTTAGGTTACTCTGTTGTATCCTGCGTAGGGCTGTGAAGTGAATATTTGCTTTGAAAGCTTTTTTTTATCATCCCATCTTCTTTAAAAAAAAAAAAACATAGCAAAGCATCTTTTCCTCAGAGGAAGAGCAGTTATTTGGTTTGTAAAGTAACACTGGGTTTCACATTCAATTGAGCCCTGGCATCTATACATGCGTTCTCTATGATGTGGGCTGGAAAGGCCCAGAGCAAACCATTTATTGTGAAGCTCAGACAGGCTGCAACTGAAGCAAATACTGCACTGATTTGCAATACATCACAAGCACACACACACACACACACACATATACATTTACACACTGCCCTGACAAATAAGTGACTAAAACAAACAAGCCGCTATAGCCTTCGCCACGCCATCTGCTCTTCTTCTTCTCTCTCCAAAAATGTTCACCTCCTTAGGGAGCCTCCCATTCAAGGTCGGTCTTTGTTCCCTCATGTGCTTTAAGGTCTCAGCAGGCAGACCTCTTTGTGAGCCCAAGAACTGAAGACGAAATCCTCAGGCAACAGCTTTTTCCTACCACACCCCCTTTCTTTAGCATAAACTCCCAGCTGCGATGAGAAAAGCAGGCTCTCTTTTAACTTTGATTTCTAGACTCAAGTTGTATTCATTACCTCTGAGTGTGCAAACCTTTCAATTTTACAAATAATAAAGAAATGACTTGAGTGTCTATAATGCAGTGTAGTGTGTAGTTCATGCTTAGGTGGGTGGCAGTAGTGGAGATTAGTTGATGGAGCACATGATCCAGCTGTTAGGATCCTACCTGATTCTCTACTGTGGTTAGTGGTTAGAAGTACTAATACTAAGTACTAATACCACAAAAATCTCCCACATTTAGCAAAAGTAAACGTATGTAATTATGATCAGGTACTCAAAGCATTAAGGAAGATTCTGAATCATATTACATATCATTTTTATGTATTAATCATTTTTATTGCCAGTGTGGGAACAGGTTTTAACCTAACTCAAAATATAAGACATTCCCTGACTTTCTCAGTTGCCTGTGGATTGTAGTTTCTATGTAGGGATGCAGGTTGGATTATCCACGAAAATCCAAAGGATGAGACGTTTATGCGCTCTCCCGAGTGCCATCTCTATCTCAATAGTGTGCAACACTAGCTAACATTAGCTTATAAATGGGGTCCGCTAACGCCGACACTCACAACACAGAGTCAGGGTCCAATACAAAGTCCCAAGTCAAAGGCAAATACTTATAATGATGTAACAGTACAAAGCAAAAGATTGTTTTAGCTAACTATAGCCTAAACTAAGCTGGGGTTGGCTGTGCTGTTGGCTGAAGGGAGTCAGTGGTCTAGATAAAATATTTAAGAACATTGCAGATAGTAACATTATTCTAAATATGATTGTAATTTATTTTGCAGCATTCAGTCTTGTGCATGTCACTTTTGACCGATTCCCAGGATGATGCTCCCTCGCCTACGGGCTGTGTATGGGTGTGAGTAACAGGATGTTCACTGCAGTTCACTTAACGGCCATTGGTGTGCATATTCTGACTGTATAGTCATCCTTAACTTAAGTCTTATGTGCGTCAGGACCACTCATCAAGTTTACTGGCTCTGCCCTGTCAGACAAGTCAGGCCTTCTCTGTTCCCAGGATCCTCTACTGCTCTTTCTTCCATTTTTCAGGTTACACCACCCTCTGCTTCAAGCTGCCCACACTGTCATACTACCTATCCTCCAAGGGATTTAGCCTACTGAACTCCCTGTTAACCCCTGCTATGCCAACCTGGCACTGTCTATTTGGAACAATGTGAAGAACTGACACTGGACTTTTTTCATTGGACTCATTTCACTGGAATCATTGCTGTTAAAACTCTCTGTTCAGTTTACTGTATTTTTTCATATGGCTCATATTTCTTCATCTGCCATCCAAGGTAGGGATCAGCCTTTCTATTCTCCGGAGGTTTCTTCCTTTTTCCGTCTCATGTTGCTCTGCCATGTCTTGTTAGTCAGGTGATACTGTATATACACTAGATGCCAATTTACTTTTTCCTTCAGCCTTCAGCCTTCAGCCTGTTCATAACCCTGTCTTACTGTTTTTATTGAATCTATTCAACCTGGGTTGGCTGCCTGTTAATAGTTAGTTATTTAAAGATCACCATCACCAGGTAGGTAGTCTGACTGACTAACGGAGAGCTTTTATATCACCTTTCTGTCTGATTTTGAGCCAGGGGCCTATTACCCCCCATTACAATCTATAATTGGTTAAAGACACACACATTGCTTTGCCTGGCTACACAATAATGTATGTCTCATCATGCAGAATGTACCTTCCAGGCATGCTTATTGAATTATGCAGTTCAGTATTTAAATCCCACAAATTTCTTAGAACTCTTTCAATGTCACCACCTAGTGTCCCTTTTTGATATTGTTATATGTTTCATAACAGCAGGAGATAAATAGATCACAGATGGATGAGTCTTAAAAATAAAAGCAGCATCCCAGTATACAACAGCAATGTGAACAAATGTGTAATGGAGGAAATCCATTAATCCAAAATAGGTTTTCATTAAGAATAAGTAAATAAATACCTGTGTGATTTTAATAATCCTCTCCATCTCCAGAGGGTTCATGTTTGGACACATAATCAGTGAAAACGGTTTGCACAGCCTTCGGTAGGCGTGGAAATCTAAATAGTCTTGTTTACTGCTGAGACCTATCCCTGTATCCTAATTTAAAATGTTTGACAATGCAGTGGCTTCAGGAAAAGACTGTATTTAGTTCCTTTAAACAATGTGTTTGACTGTCAGCTCGGTGTCAGACATCAGCTTGAAGAATGAGGCTCCAAAGACAGACAGATGTTAGTTGCTAGCCTATTGCCAGCAAAATACTAAAGTGATCCATGACTAACACATAACAAACATGACAATATGACAAACTGTGTTTATAGGCAATGACAAATGATGAAACTTTTTGGAACAACATTAGCAAGCAAGCAAGCTACATCAGCTTACATTAAGCAGCTAAAACCACAATGCTTTGCAGTAATGTTCTGACTTTGGACTCTGGATGTTGACTCTGTTTCAACGGCACAGCAAGAAATTTTTTTATTTATTGCACTTTTCTTTTTTTGTTTGTTTCTACAGTTTTTCTGCCGCCACACAACTGCAATGACATAATCGTGACGTCCACTCCAAACTGGTCTATGTACTTCACTGTATGATTTGAAATAATAATAAGTCCAGAAATATATAGTTTTGAAAATGTTATCCAATCAGGTTCATTCCTCCAGCAGTCTGCAGCTGTTACTGTATATACTGGACTGATATGTGTGGTGAGAGAAGCAATCAAATCTGCTTAGAAATCTGGTTACACAATTCAGAACAATAGCTGAATGAAGTCTAACAGCTAATATTACTATACTTAAATGAGATGTTAAAAGTGCAGGCTGCATGAGTATACAGACTGAGCTTGTGACTAAATAAGTATCCACAGGACTTTGCATCTATCTTCATTTTCCTGTACTCAATTTTAACCATAATGCAGAAAAATAATAAAAAGATTTTGTTACAAAAGTGTGAATCTAAGAGCGGGTCCAGACCAGCTTAGTTAGAACTTAGTTTGGGTTGGTGTCTGGTGCGAACCAAACAACTGCTCTCTGGTCTTGGTGGGGTGGTCTCCTGCTGTGAAGTGAACTCTGGAGCGGTTAATTTCTGGTATCACCACCATTCAAACCATTTACAGGCAGCATAGCATTGTATGTGTCATTTCATTGGTTAAAATCTTTTCTCTTTCTGTTTTGGTGACTGATGAACAACTAGAGTGTTTGCTCATCAGAGCCAGCCGTCTTCTGTGATAAGACTGCAGAACGTCTTTGTAGAAATGCCTGCATTATTAAATTGTTAACTTATTAATTATGAATAAATTATCAAGTTCTTTGAAGCTGAGAAGTAAAATATTAATTAAAAGATTTGTCAGTGCAGTCCTGGTGAAGTAAACAGGTGTTGTTCGTATGTCATTTTAAGATTTTGTCATAATTGTATTAATAGTGTAGAGTTTTCACAGTCATGTTTATTGTCCCACTTGGATGGAGCAGAGACCCCACTTAAAAAAAGAAACCAAAACCCAGCCCAAAAATCATAATTCTATGCATAAATGTTTATTTTATATACATGTTTTTGTTTTATGTTCATTTACACCAAAGCATCTTACTGTCAGCTACATTAAAACGAAACATGATGTCTTTCCACAGCTTCATAGAGTCCCTGTGAAGGGCCAGTTCCTGGAGGATCACACGTCCACGGGGCCACTTCAGTGAACAAAGCACAAGATTGAACAAAGAGAATTTCTCACAGGAGACACAAACCAGACGACATCAAATCATACCGTTCTGAACCTTGTGAACTAAATGCACATCTTGATAACGGACCTGACTTCGGCGGCAGCGTCCAGAGACATCCTTACTGACCGCAGTAAGGAAGCTCTGAGTGAAGGTCCTCCCTGCTGTGAAGATTGCGGCTGCCCCAGTCGTCAGCCAGCAGGTGAAGCTGCTGGGCTGTGCAGGCTCTCACTGCAGCGCTCAGGTGGCTGAGGAAGAACAAAGACAAACAAATCTATTAGCTTTGTTTCATTTCATTTCCTTTGAATGCTGATGTACTACACTTATTCATAGATTCTGATCATCCACTGTGATCTTACCTCAGTCCATTATTCAGCAGAGTGGTGAGGACACGAGCAGTTCTGCACCAGTGCTTCCAGGGCCTTGTTGGCCTGCTGCATTCAGAACTTTTAACAAATATGAGACCTGACTACATAGCTTATCCATTGTTGAAGTAAAACCACAGTCTGGTGTCAGAAACTCCTGACACCAGACTGACACAGACCTTTCACAGGGTTAGACAGCAGCTGCACTTCCTTGAATTTGTCTCTTGCTCAACACCTTTGCATTCAAGGTAGGTAAACAGGAAGTAGGTCTGATAATCCGTCCTGGGACAGATGATTTAGGCCTTGATGTGGGTCCTGGGACCAGCTGGGGCTGAGGTAGAAGTTTTTTAATAAGACTAATACGGAATTCAGTATTTTTGAATAACACTACTTCAGTGGAATTCAGTACCGTTGATATAAGCAAATGTACACAATATGATCATTTTCATACCGGTATACTGCTGCAACCTTATAAACAGCCTCTCTGTTGGATGGATCAGAGCCTCTGTAAGTCCAGGATCTTGCACTGACAGCTGAAGACTCCAGTAGTCTTTTGTCCCTGTTGGCTCTCAGTACTTAGAGTACTAGAAATAAACTACTGGTTCACCTTACCACTGACGTCACTGAATAATGAAGTCGTCATTCAGAGCTGACGGAGGTTGAGAGGAGGACATTTCATTCATAGCAAACAGCATGACAAGCTCCTCATTAGCAACAAAGAAAGAGTGTGCTTCTGTCAATTAGACACAAGTGTGATTCTGTACTGAACATAGGACACAGGACGTTTTACTCAACATATTCACTCTTAGTCTCTGATTAGTGCCAAAATCCCTTTAATTAAAAACTGCTTCAATTAAAAACCAGATCAGTATTCACAGATGAACTAACTGTCTCCTAGAGCCAACAGCACTGTGACGTGCACACCTGACCCATTGCTTTCTAATGAGATCATTTTGCTCCAGCTCTTGTTTAAAACAGATCACAAGTCATGCTATCTGTTTGTGATGCATTGAATAAAATGAAAGGCTTGTGTATCTCTATCAATCAATCAGTCAATATCAATCCATCTGCATCACCCGACTGCACCATCCTCAGGACAGATATGTATCTGGATCACATGCCCATTACACCGGGTGGTTACTCATCATGATGCAACCATATCCATCAGATTTCAGTCTACCTCATACTGTACACACACACACACATACACACACACACACACAAACAGCTGTAGATTTCAAGGTCTAGCTTAAAGCTTTTTGGCTGTAATAAATTGAGAAGACACTAGACTTAATCTGTTCTATTCATCACTGTAGTCCCCTTGGTATCATGTATCATATCAACCCTATTACCTGAATGCACCACAGGGACATGTTAGACTTGAACGTAAGTAAGTAAAAGGCAGAAACGGTTAGAAGAGGGGGCTCAAGCTAACACAGATGGTTACTGTCTTTGATGTTAACCGCCCCAGAATCACTTTCTGAGACTGAAGGATGGAGGACACATGGAGCAGATGGACTAGTCTGTCTGGGGTGATGCATTTTATATGTTAACTTAATCCTGGCGTCATTTGTTTAGAGAAGGAGAGTTGAAAAGTCTAAGGCAAGAGAGCCATGATCTGTCATCTGACCTTAAATGCATCACCTGGTCTATGCAGGAATGTAATTTTTATTTTATAATCGAGGTAACTCAAATGTTTACTGACTAATCTTGCTCTGCAAGTTTAATCAAAGTCTCTTAAATGAACCCAGTGGAACAACAATGAGGTGAGTTTTATTAACTTATAGTACCTGATAGAACAGCACATGTATGCTATGTATCAATATATAGATACTGTCAAAGGTATCAACTCACGACTTGCATTATGCAGTTTACCTCTGTGCCACCAGAGGGCACCACATTGTTATTCATGACAAGACATTTTAAGTGATATTCTAGTCAGTTTTTGTTTGTAGTTCACACATTTACTAGTAGGCAGTATTTGTCATATCATCTATGGATAGAATAATAGAATCTGGCCAAAACAATCACCGTAGTAATCATTAAAGAAATTTTACCCTGTAAGTTCATGAAGACCCCATAAGTCATCATATTCATAGACTGAAGCTTCATGTAAAATGTATTGTTGCTTTGACTTTATCTTTTATCTTTTACAGTGTCAGTGTTTGGTTTGTTGTTTTAAAGGCTTAAATAAAGGTTTGAATAAATGAAAAAAGTAATTTACTATTGCTATGTTCGAATTATGAATAAATAAATTGGTCCTAATGCTCATGGGTTTCCCACATGTTGAGATTTTATTTTGTGCTGTTGAGAAGGGTGTGAAGCTGTAAAGCAACATGAGCCGTAAAAAAAACACAAGCAAGCAAGCAAACAAACAAACATAATGTAGTATTCTTGCATCCTTATTTACCTAATCAGTACTTCCTGTTCCATTTTCATGCAGACCCCGTCAAAAACGTGAGGATAAATCTGTTTGGGTGGAATTGTAGCCATGCTGTCCCTAACTCCCCAGGATTATAGGAGATGTGTTGGAGAGATTACATATTTATGTGCCATGGAGGAAATGTGGAGGTTTTATTTTTGTAATGAACGGAATGAAAGGATAAACTGTGTTTAAATGTGTTTGGCTTTCAGAGAAAAAGGGTTGTGAGTGTTTCCATACCTCAACCTCCTGAATGACCCTCTAGTTATGTTCTACTATAGATTAAATGTTAAAGAGAAGAACCACCATAAAATAGAGCCACTTTAACTTAAGTACAATTACGAAATAACTGCATTGTGACTTGATCTGACTGTATCGTTAATGTTCAAAACCAGTGGAAAGCCCAAGGCGAATGTTCCCCTTTTTTTATGAAGATTTTTTTATTTCGCAAGTCCGTTGTTTCCAGCCGGCGTGTTTTTGCGGACGTACCGGTCTCGTCAAACAACAAATTAAAAGAAAAGCCAACCAGGTAATTGTATGATAAATCATGTTAGCGTCACTGACAAACGTGGGTTTCTGTTCTGTTCATTCACAGTGTGTATAACGGTAATATGCTGCCTCAGATATAAACATGACGGACAGGTTGTACGACCTGTCACCATTAGCTTGCTAACGTTAGCCACTTCATTTCCTGACTCAAGCTAGCTTTAGACAGCTGGTAGATTGTTGCAGCATTTACTAACTTAATGTTTATTGACATCGACTCATACGATATGTTTCTTTTCAAAGCAGCTGAGCAGAGCTTTAGTTAGCCTGCCTTAGTAGTGGTAACGTGATCGTGTCCATATGCACTGAAAAGCCCCACACCCTCTCTCTGTATCTGCTGCAGGTCTGCTAATGGAGTTTGCAGAACTGATAAAGACACCCAGGGTGGATGGGGTTGTCCTGCATCGGCCTTTCATGCCCACTGTGGAGGGGACCCTGTGTTTGACTGGCCATCACCTGATTCTGTCCTCCAGACAGGACAATACAGAGGAGCTGTGGCTGCTCCACTCAAACATTGACTCTATAGAAAAGAGGTATTGAGCTCCTTATTGTTTACTATTGTGGGACTTTTAAGCCTTTTTACTGAATTGATTTGCTGGTAATGTCACTGTCAAATTGTTGCTTCATTAGTTGTGGTTTAAAAAGACTGACACGTGAAAAAGGGGACATTGAGCAATGCATTTTTGCATCGTTGCACTTCTTCATGAAACTAGAGAGATCAGCGGGACATGTATTTATGAATTTTATGAAATCATTTTCAGTAACAATGGACAAGAGGTTTTGTGTTTGACTGTGGTTACATTTCACATTGCATGCCCCAGATTTGCTGGTTTTCACTGGCATTCTTTTTTTTTTCTTTTTTAAGTACTCTTGTTTTTGACGGTTGTGGCAGGAAGTTCAAGTCTGACTGTGTGCTGTCACCACAGTTTTTCCCACAGGTTGAGAATGTATTTTGTGTTGTTGAGAAGGGCGCAGAGCAGTAAAGCAGCATAAAGGATTAAATGTGGGCCGTAAACACATTACAAACAAACAAACTAAGGATTGCACGCGAATGCTCTATCCTGGTATCCTTATTTCTTAATCAGCACTTTCTGTTGCATTTTTCATGCAGACCATAAGAAAGGAAGAAAGAATAAATTCAAAAATAAAACCTGTAAGGAGGAATTGTAGCCGTGCTGTCCCCTACTCTGCAGCCTAATAGGAGATACATGAGCAGATTACCAATTTCTCAAATTTGTTCATGAAACCGCTTATAATTTGTTTACCGTTGTGTATGCAGTGTGCATGGTCTGCATTACACTTTGGAACATTAGAACACATTAAAGGGACTGTTTACACCACAGGCGTTCAAATCTATAAAAACACATTAGTGAGTTTGCTACAAGCAAGTCCACTTGATAATGAAGCTGTCATAAGTTAAAGCAGACTTTACTGATTTACTGTAGAAATATCTATTCTCACCTGCGGACCCACTCTAGCTCTGAGGCCTGTGCCTCTAGTCAAATGAGTATTCTCAGGGCTATTCTCGCTGTGAAGCAACCTTGCCAGCATTGAACCTTTGTGTCTTTCCCATGACAGTAATTGTGCCTGCTGTGCTGTACAAGTTGAATAAAATCGTTAACTTCTCTTTCAGATTCGTGGGGTCTCTGGGAAGCATCATAGTCAAATGCAAAGACCTGAGAGTGATCCAGCTCGACATCCCTGGCATGGAGGAGTGTCTTAACATTGCCAGCTCTATTGAGGTAAAAAAATAAAAAATAAAGAAGAACACTCATTTCACTGCAAAAGTTTTCAATGTTAAAAGTTGCCATATTTTTACTGTACAATACAATTCTACAATTTGATTAACCGACACATATACGTTATTTCTCTCTAGGCTCTGTCTACGCTTGATTCAGTCTCCTTGATGTACCCTTTCTTCTACCGACCCATGTTTGAAGTCATAGAAGATGGCTGGAATTCATTTCTTCCGGAGGATGCCTTTAAAGATTTGGAGTCCATGGTATGAACATGATCAGTGACAAAAACATTCACACCTGACATTTCGCTCAGCCGTCTGCTGTACACCCCTCTTTTAACCTGTTCCCATCCCTTTTATCAGACAGACGAGTGGAGACTGAGTGACGTCAACAAGGACTTCAGTGTGTGTCCATCATACCCCCCTCTAGTGGCAGTGCCCAAAGATATTGACGATGACACACTGAGGAAAGCAGCGACCTTCCGCCACAGTGGCCGTTTTCCAGTTCTTAGTTACTACCACAAGAAGAATGGCATGGTGAGCACCTGGGAAATGGAGTTCATATGATTACATTTCAAAATATTCTTTGTGTATTTAAATTGTCCGTCTAATGGTGGATTGTATCATAATAAAACACCATCCACTTTCAGGTGATGATGCGATCGGGGCAGCCTCTGACTGGCACCAACGGGCGCCGGTGTAAGGAAGACGAGAAGCTGATCAATGCCACCCTGCGGCCAGGCAAACGAGGCTACATCATTGACACGCGCACTATCAATGTTGCACAGCAGGCCAAAGCTCGAGGTGGAGGATTTGAGTCTGAGGCTAACTACCCCCAGTGGAGGAGGATCCACAAGGCACTCGAAAGGTACGAGCACTGTGTTTTTCTTATGTTCTTTTTCTCAACATGCATATTGTGAAATCTCTTTGGGTAGAAAGTGATACTGATACCATGCGTCAAAAATGTGTTTTTCAATGTGTATTCATATTCTGGAAATGTATATACAATATTTATGATATATTCAGACATTTCTTTTGGTGTTGTGACCAAATCTGTCGTTTCCAGGTCCAACGTCCTTCAGGAGAGCCTGATAAAGCTGGTAGAGGCGTGTAACGACCAGTCACACAGTATGGACCGCTGGTTAAGCAAGCTAGAGGCTTCCAACTGGCAGACTCATGTCAAAGAGATCCTCACCACTGCCTGCCTGGCTGCCCAGTGTATCGACAGGTCAGGGAACAAAGTTTGCTTGTTAGAATAATCCTGGACCAGTCAATACTAAGCTGTACAATAAAAGCAATACCTTCACTTTTCATCTGCTCTGTACACACTGAGTTGATAAAATCAGTTTTCTGTATTATATCAGACAGTAGAGTAGCATGTGACACTCTGTAACAAACTGTAATCATGTGTGTTGATGTCAGGGAGGGAGCGTCAGTGCTGGTTCACGGTACAGAGGGGACAGACTCCACCCTGCAGGTCACCTCCTTGGCTCAGATCATCCTTGATCCAGCCTGCAGGACCATTAGAGGCTTCCAGGGTCTGGTGGAGCGGGAGTGGCTCCAGGTGAGCTTACCTGACTTTAAAAGCACAGACCAGATCTTTTTCACCTCTTTGATCAAATAAATAACTGAGAATGATCTTGTTTTAAAAGCTCCACATTTTGTTTTTAATTATAGTTTGGTATTTAAATTTAAAGCACAAATTACGTTAAAGAGACATATATGACCTCACATAACCTGAAGTTCATAAACTTTTCCATCAAGGAATACTAATTCTGTCCAGCAAGCATTTTAGTGTCATAATGGATGTATTCTTTGCATTTCTCCTCACGACCCCTCTCACATCTGTGATCTTCTATCCCAGGCGGGTCACCCGTTCCGGCAACGCTGCGCCCAGTCGGCCTACTCCAACAGCAAGCCTCGCCAAGAGTCTCCTGTCTTCCTACTCTTCTTGGACTGTGTGTGGCAGATCCTTCGCCAATTTCCGTGCTCCTTTGAATTCAGCGAGAGCTTCCTGGTGCTGCTCTTCGAACATGCTTATGCTTCTCAGTTCGGCACCTTCTTGGGCAACAGTACATCTGAGAGGTAAGTTTGTGGAGGTTGGCCTACCAGCTTATGTTAGCCATCTGCTTAATGATTTTGTTTAACATTGGTGCATTTAGCATTGTGCAAACAATTTGACTTTCCTTCACATTCTTAAGCTATAGGCAACCTCTATTCTTTCCAAAGAACTAGACTCTCTCTGCCTGAGAAGACTGTATCCCTGTGGTCGTGGGTGAATCGGCCCCAAGAACTGGAGCGTCTGACCAACCCGCTCTACGAGGCCAACAGTCTGGTGATCTGGCCCTCCGTGGCCCCCCAGAGTCTGCTGCTGTGGGAAGGTAAGGAACAATCAGTTGTTAGCTATAATTATACATAGATATAGATCCTAGAAGGTCATTCTATTTAAGACAAGACAAAAGTCATTTTACAGTTGTATCACACTGCAAGAAACAACTGTCTCAACGTTAAATATAATTTAATAAAGCAGCCACAGTGGGTCTGTGTAAACACCGTTAGCAACACAGTGAAAAAAGACGACAGAACAGGAGCAAACTCAATTGGTCTTTGGACTAAAACAGGTTTGAGATAAATTAATAAGCTTTTTTTTTTGTTTTTGTTTAAACAGTTGGTAGAAGAGCCTTAGAGTTTGCTTACCATAAAACTGTTGCTCAGTTGTACATTGTCTAAATTTAATTTCCATAAATTCATAATAGTGCACATTTTACTAGTTTAAATGGTGAATATAAGCCAAAGCAGACTGGGAGTAGGCTACACCACTGATAGCAATCCTGATATTCTTGTTTGACACAGAAAGCCTACTTCTGTGTGCATCAACATCAACCTGCCTGCTGTGTACATGATATTGTGGGTTGGACTGAAACCAAGTCTGGTTAATTACAAACCCAAAGGAGATGTGAGCAATATGTGGGAAATCTGTTGTCATAGCCACAGGTATGCTACCATAGCATTAGTCATTTGTGATCTATGATTTTTTTGCTCAGTCCCTCTGAAATGTAACCAGAAGGGGGCGCCATTGATTCCACCATTTGC
This sequence comes from Morone saxatilis, assembly GCF_004916995.1. Classification (NCBI taxonomy): domain Eukaryota; kingdom Metazoa; phylum Chordata; class Actinopteri; family Moronidae; genus Morone; species Morone saxatilis. The sequence continues at coordinate 10,547,487 of NW_023340246.1, forward strand.
ACTACTGATAAACTAATCAGTAACCCTGTGAGCCACTAGTAAATTATGTGACGTAAATATACATTCACATACATAAATGGCTTTGTAACATAAACGTTCAGTAAATAATAAACAATCGAATCGAAATACTTAATGTATATATGTATTTTAACTAATATTTAAAGTACAAACACAACAAGCTATAATAAAACAGTGAGCATATGTATATATATGCATATCTAAGTAGTGAATGTCCACCTTATGAACCATAAAGAGGCCAAACTCTGTATGTCGCCGTTTAGCTTTTTTTCCCCCTCATTTGGCTTTCAGCACCTTTCACATTATCAGCATTGCTCACATTGCTTCCCGGGCATCTCAAATGATGTGTTTGCCTTACATGTTTGTCTTATTATAGGTTGCACAGAACGTATCCTCCTCCCTGACACCTGAGCCAGTGACGGTTTACTACTAGTTATCAGTTTGCAGTCACATGCACACTAATCTTAGTCCTGTGGCACGCTTTCATTCTTTTAATTCTTCCATCCTGTTCCTTTGAAATTAACTTTGAAGTTACATTTCAAAGGACCAAATGGTGGAAAACTAAATGAGCAGCGATACAGTGATGGTTCCATAATGCTTAAGAGAATTTGTGTGGGTGAAGTGAATGCATACTGCTCTTCTTTTCTTTCTTTCTCTTAGCGACAGGGTGAGACTGAGATTGTATCGGCCGCTGTCTTTTCTAAGCAGAGATAGTCAGTTTTGTCGTTTAAGAAGAACTGAGTTAATATTTCTATAACTTTGGGCTCAGCGACACCAAAAACGTTCCAGTGGAATCTATGCTTGAACGTGCTAGATGTTGCATCAGCTCATTCATAAAGAAAAGCCTGTGGGGGGGGTCCAGACAGATGCGGGGTCATCAGGTTCAGGCGATCCTGTGTGAGAGGCCCTCTTTTCCTGCCTAAAGCCTAAAAAGCCCCACACCCTCATTTTGAACTGCTACTGTATGTATGAGAACTACTGAAGTACGTGAAATGCAACAAAGAACCTGCTTTCACAACCCCTTCATAGAAAATTACACGCACTCCTGGCCCAACTTAAAAGACCCCATAGAAGTGCATATCTGTACATTCTGAGGGCACACTTGCTTCAACTAGGCAGATCACTTCAAAGGGAATATAGGAGATAAATATGACTACAAATGTGTGACACGAGTTGCTGTGTTTGCGTTTGTTTAGATTTGGAGTTGAGTTTTATGAGTTTTCGTGTTTTTTTAGTAAAAATGCAGAGCAGTGTCGTAAGGACTGATAGCTCTATTTTCTATTGCCTAGTATTTACTGTGTAATCCAGAGACATAGATGCTTAAATCCTTTCAGTAATGTATTTTTATAATATTTATGTGCCATCCAGGAAAGTAATTTTCTCCTACTAAGCTAGAACACTGTAATCCTCCAGCTACTTTAGAGGCACGCGTTTTTTTTTCTAGGTTTATCACTTCTGTGAATTTAAAGCGTTTTACTGTTTTACAAGTGAGTTATGCCGTTCTTACTGTCATTATGATGGACGAGTCACCTCCTTATTGTGTTGTACATTCCAGTCATGCAACACATCTCGTGTGGTCACATTTCCCAATGTATCAGTGCCTCAGCTGCTCTGTCAAAGTCCCCCACCCACCATCACACAGAAAGTGCAGAAGAGGAAGGGTTGCAGTTCTTATGATCAGTCAGAACTGATTGTGTAACCTCAGCAACCTTTATATGTATCTATTAATCTCAATGCTTCTACAGAAAACTATTTATGTTGTTCCAGTTTATCCCATGTCTTGCATGCATTAATTGGACAGTTAACAGTTGAGATGGGGAACAACAGTACTAGTAATGATAATAAAAAGGTTTGTTTTATTTATATAGTTTCCTATTCTTTAACAACTGTTAAATGTGTATTATAATTTGTGTATTATAATTTTCCCATTGCCTGTACCTAAACATGCCAGTTTTATTGTCAAGATATCCTGGTTGCATTTTTTTAGCCAGCCTGTTGCATACCACATTTGGTGCAGATGTTTATGGTTCCAAGATGATGAATCCTACTGACTTTGGAGATCTTTTGACACACACACACACACACACACACACACGACTCTAAGTTAGAGTTAGAGAATAAGAGAAACCACCTCCTTGTAATAATAATCTCCCCCTTTTTCAATTACAGGAGTGTTCCTACGCTGGAACCGCTCCTCGAGGTGTGTGGACGAAGCCTACGAGGAAATGGTACACATAATTGAATACAACAAGGAGCTTCAGAACAAAGTAAACAGCCTGCGCAGACAGCTGGCCCAGCTGGAAACTGAAGATCCTCTGCTGCAGACGCCATAGTGAGAGTGAGAGAGTGAGAGAGAGAGAGAGAGAGATTCAAAGGGAAGCGAGATGGAAGAAATAGGTAGAAAATGTGAAAATATGACTTCTATGACAAAAACAGATCATTGTCAGCCCTGTTTTAGGCTTTGGTTAGGTTTAAATGTTTTTCAGATGTTTGAGAATATCCAAACAATTATAATTTTGGATTTAGTACATGATTGTTGTTACATTTTGGTGTCCTGCACAGAAAGATACAATGGAAAGTCCCATAGCAGAAATTAACTTCAAAATCAACCTTTCTTCAATTTTGCATTCATGCACAGTTTACATATCAGAAAGGACTGAACGAGAGCCCTGACATCTTACATACAGAGAGAAACATAAAATTGTATGTCATTTTACCACATTGTGTCATTCAAACTAAGCCGGATTCAGAGTCCTATTTCTCAGAGTGCTGCTAATATAAGCCAAACACTCATCATCTCATAGTCCTCTAATGTAGAGCTGACATGATTAATAAATTAGCAGACCGTCAAAAAGATTTGGCAATATTTAGATAATCGATAAAGCATTTCAATAATTTTTACAAGCATAAATGCCGAACATGCGCTGTTTCCAGATCCAGAATTTGCTGCTTTTCTTTGTCATAAATCATTGTAAATTTGAAAATGTCAGCTTGAGACATTTTAATGGGATATTATTTTGACATTTCATTTGCTGAACTGATTTATCAAGAAAAATAATAATCAGATTTAATGATACTGACAATAATTGTTAATTGCATCCCATTGCATCTTAATATTAATGTGCATGCAGACCTGTGTGTTGTTCCGTTCCTTAAATTATGCTTCGGCTTGTCAGCTTGATTTCACAGTTGCTAAGCCTTGTCGAACCCCCGCGTCTCACACTCGCTGACTCCCATTTACATACACAGATATCCAAAACTTCACTGAGCGAGTCCATTTCCTCCCAATGCGTGTTAATAGATTTCTCTCACTTTTTGGGCATTAATCTCGTTCAGGAGGGAATACTGGTCCTTCGGATGTTCCTTTACTTACAGGGTACACATTGGCACCAAACATCCTGCTGAATGTATATGCCACTGAAGCACTGCGGAGTAACTATGGAAACATATAGGGTGCTATAAGGCAGCATGTGACTTTGCTGCACGTTGAGATGATATAATAAGCGTAGGTAGGGTCAGCACCTACTGTACTGTACAATGAGAGGGGAGGCTTGTTTAATAGAAAACCTGACCAAAATATCCAGATTGTTGAATGTTTATGAGATCAGTACTTGACATTCCAGTAAGTAGCATTGCCAGAGGTATTGAGAGAGACTTGTTTAACTCCAATGTTAAAATGTTAATGCGCATGATTTGGTTGTGTTTCGTCAATATCTTTAATTAACTTTAATCAAAATCATTAAGTATAATAGTAAAGTAGTCAATTATGTTTTAGCATATCATGTAGAATAATGGTGGTACTGAGGGTCTTGTTGCCACAGTAATGGGGGCCATTTCGGTCATATGATTATCATAAAGACTTTATAGAGTTCAACACGAGGAGGTTTGTCTGCTTAAAAACTGGAAATATTATATTAATGTGAGATTATTGCTTTAAAGACCAAATTATATTTTGGTAGTTAAAGTTATATTTGTTGTGTTCAAGAACTTTTATTGAACAAAATTCATATCTGCTGTTTAAGATCCAGAACCAATGCACTTTGTATGAAAGGCATACACAATATCAGAAACGTATTCCTGTAGTTCTTGTAATCAGTATCATTTTTGTTGTAAGTACTCATCAGCTGTTGCCATATTAGTCAATAAATGTCTTAATATTAAACATAAAAACATGCCAATATATCAGCTACTGTAAACTCAGACTATTAGACTTACTGCAGATGACACAGGCAGTGTCTCATAGGAGCATTCTCACTGACCCAGGACTTGTCATATTAAGTCCAAGACCACAAAAAATATTGTTTCTTTTAAACCTCCTTAAAGAGGCCGCTCAACACGTTAAAACAACTTCACCTAAATTCTCTTTGCTCATCTTTCAATGCTGTCCATGGGTGACGGCAGCTTCCATTGGCACAATATTACACTATAGAACTATAATAAGAGAGCTTTATGCTGCACGTTAAATACAAATTGGCAGTTTTGGGGGTAAAATTATATCCAGTGTTCATCCTGGACCAAGTTTTGTTTGTTTTGCCAGTAAGAAAAGGCATTTTCTCTGCTCTCTCTTGTCATCTTCATAAATTTACTCTATTTTGCTTCAAGAATTATGTAATAATCACACTAAACTGAATTCCAGCCACTACATTAAACTGCTTTTATAAAGGGAAAGTTGCTTATAGCTGCACTATATACATATTTTCCTTTTGCCAAAAAAAGACACCTTACCTGCCGTTGCTTTGTGTGTGCATGAATGGAACAATTAGTTCAATCGAGGCAATGGTGTGATTTACAAGTGTGCGGATGTCCTATGCTTGCATTATACATAATAGTATCCTTAAACGATGGTTGCTTTGTCAAAGTCAACAAAACTCTAAAAGATTATCAGCACTGTGGACAAATAATGCTTTTGTCTGTTGTACTCGTCAGTTTTGTGCAATGCCTTACTGCAAAATCCGAATTCAAAATAAACATTTCAGCTCTTTTATCACTGCTGATCAGATGTCTGTAAAATGATATTATTGTTCAGAAGATTAAATGTTTTTTTAAGTTTTCATGCCATTAAACATTATAGAACAAAGGATGTTTGATTTTGTAATTATTAATTCTCTATTTGTGTAACCACGTTTTTTTCCCAGTCTTAACATTTCATACTAGTATATTACTAAACTTTAAAGCTGCACTCATTTATATTTTTATATATAAAATGGCTCATTTCATCGTCGGGGGCCATGGTCACGTTTCCACATACCCTGTCCCCGTATTGCTCGTCCAAGGATTAGTTAACAGCAACCCCGCCACCTCACAAATGTTGCCATCCCTGTGACGAAAGGATCATCTGATGAGGTGACCTGGGAATAAATAGCCAGGACTCAGCTGCTTCATGGAGGCATGTGATGGCAGCCAGTGTTTACAGTGCTATCGTCCAGCCATCACTCTCCTGTCAATATTAATGTGGCCTTGCGTATGTCACTACTCTGATTTCATGGCTGAAAGATTTACTTAACGTACAGACTTCGGGTGGAAAAAACTGGTTAGCGCAGTCCATTGAAAAGCTGAAGAAATGATTAATGGTGGGGGTTTTTTTGTCAGTGGTGCACATGTTCTCAGCTGGGCTTACACAACTACACTAACACTGAAAGAAAAAGTAAACCAAAATAGTTTTACACAGTTATCAGATTACATTTTCCTCTCATGTTCCCTGGGAATGAAGGTGTGGGGGGACTTGGGTTATATAAGTTCATCCACATATGGCACAAGATGTCTGATTTTTTTAAAACGATGCGATCTAAGTTTTCTGATATCCAGGTTTTGTGTCAGTTTACAGATGAACTTCTTTTTAAGCAAGTGATGACAGGCGTGGGGGTGTGCACCCGTCCACCATTCACGTTTCAGCACCAATCTTTATGCCCACCCTTTTGCTCGCTCCCCTCAGAGATATCGTCATCGTCACCCTCTTCGGCCCTCCTCTATCTACTGCAAACAGACCTCAAAGTCAAACAGAGGGTGCGTGCAGATTCATATCATACCTTTCTCTAGATAAACATGAATGAATTCTGTTACATTCAGATCAAAAGCTGTAGAGTTTCACCAATCCCTTTTAATGCCAGGTCACAAAAACCTGCAACGATTTGGTTTTAAGTGCCCTTTAAAACAATATAATTTGCTCATCTTTAGAAGTGTTTGATTACAAGGACACATCAGGTTTGTCCTTTGTTTTGCTTCATGTATAGTCCAGCTACGTTAAAATTACTCATTGACTTGTCACAGTATTTGTATAGACTCTCAAGCTCATTTGACCCCACTTGTTGACAATGTCCTTACATTGGCCGAATGTTCAAACCCACAAAACTTTTGTTTTGAATTCAAAATCCCAAAGTATCCGGAGACAACAAGTATGCCAGGCTTTAGTGGGAGCATGTATAAAATTATGCTAAAGACCAGGTGGTCTTAAGCATCATATAGACTATATGATGAAATGGATCAGCCAGAAAAATATGGAGTCATAGGTTTGAAGTGTAAACATCTTACAGCTTTAAGATACACAGTTTGGAACTAGATGATTTTTTCCAAACTTAAAGCTAGTAAAGTGGAAAAGGACAATACTTTAGTTAAGGAAACTAATAATTTAGATGATAATAAACTATATATTTAAGCGTATTTCAGGTTGCTTTAACCAAACAAGCAATTTAAAATCTAAAATCATAAGTAAATCTGGGCTTTGGGAAATTGTGATGGGCACTTCTTTGCTATTTTCTGACATTTTATTCTAACATATGATCATAAGCGAAAATGTAATTGGCAGATCTAAGATAGTCAGCAATATTGCAGTTAGATGATCCCCTTCTTCTCCTACATAAACCATAAGGCTCCATCACTATACACCCAGTATTAATCGAAGGAAGAAGGAATCATTTTTATCGGAGCCAACCTGTACTCGTGGCCCCTCGGAGCTGGACCCGCAGTGAATGGACCGCATAACGGGATCTGGCGGCGGGGGCTCTGGGTGTCTGTGACGCGCTGTGGGAGTGGTCTGCGAGGGAGGACCGCACCTCCGAGGCTCCACCAATCCGAGAGAAAGCCGGCTTCCTCTCAAACCAGATGGCCGCTGATATATAGCTTGAAGACGCAGCTGATGCAACACTGGACGGAGATAACACAGACATCGCGTCGGAGCACTGTAGCCGCAGGATCAGCTCAGAGAGGAAGCAGCGTCTCATTCTCATAAAGCGAGTCAGGCAGGAGTTGCTTATACCCTGTACATTAACCGGTGAGTCCACTGCTTCCTGTATTTGTGCTCATGTGGAGAGACTAAATGTGTTTTTAAATGAACGTTTTAAATTGATTTATCAATATGTGTAATGCTGTAAGTCTATTTAATTTGCCTGCTGCGACCATCTGCTTCCTTTATTCATTTTAAGATTTTTATAATATGTTTAACTAATATTTCACAGTTTGTGTGATCATGTGGAGCTGCCTGTCTATTTTTTATTTTTTTTTGTTGGCCAAAGCAACCAAGCAGCCCTTCTTAATTAAATCAGACATCAGGTTGCCAGCTAACAGTGACGGGTTGAGCTCAGGCAGTGTGCCATGACAGCTTCACTCATGCGCACTGGCCTGGTTTCATTTGTCTGGCTTCTCAGAGACCCCCATTCTTTAAAAAAAAAACAAAAAACAGTGTATATCTAAAATAATATGCTGGTTGTTCCTCTGACTGCTCTCCATCACTTTAGTCCACGTGGACAGCATCCACACTAAATGGGGCTCAGGAACCTTCTATTATTAACTACAGACATTGCCCAGACCCAACGTGGCGCGCCGCATCAGGTCCTAAAGGAGGCACTGCTCTGAGCACCCACCCTGTTACACAACTGGCTTACATGATGATGTTGGCACAACAGTGAGCGGCACATGTGAGGATGGCAAAAGGGTCAGGAAAGGAGCCAGGAACGGCTTTTTCGCGCAAAATGATCTACAACATTAACTTTTACTGTTGATACTATATATGATCTCCCCAATAATCAGAATATTAGTCATAAAGGGCTTGTATATTATATGATATATTCTCCACATGAGATTTCCTCCCAATAAGGTGTTAAAGATGAAAGGTCCCTGATTCCTAAAACGTTCCAAAAATATTTCCAAATCCTGGCCCGGTGATTGTGGCCCTGATCTTGGCACTGTTTCCGTCTGCTACTGTACGCCCTCTCTCTCTGATTGGCTCTCGTTAAAGGCAGGGCAGTATAAATACTCTCAAGTTACTCTCTTCCTTCCTTTTTTGGAAGCTCGCAGCTCCCTCGGTAAGTTCACCTTTAAAATGATGCGTTAAGCAAAAAGTGGAGGCGGCTCAGGGATGGAATAAGTTCAGAAATGTCGGGCAAACTCGGGGCCGCTTTTCGTTAAATTAAACCCACTTATCCAGTTTTAAAATATGGGACACAGTTGACAGCTGCGTTCTGTGTTCTCATTTAATGATTTAATGTGTTCTGTAGCCGTGCGCGCTCCTAAAACTCCAATGCATGTTGGATTATTTATCCACAGTGAAGTCCCATTTTAAAGTTTTGTAAAAGTCAACAGACTGAGTGAAGAGGTAGTTGATAAAATGTTTGGAGTTGCTATGCGCTCTGGCGCTCCTTTGCGCCTCTTTGGAGACAATAGCCTGTCATTTGCATTTGAGTGTAGCCTACGTGTCTTCCCCTGCTGGTGTATTCTCTGCATCTCGGGACCGTTTTTCTTTGTTCTGTAGATTTGTTGCGGGTCTCAGCATTTTGCCGCAGATACATTTGAAAGAGTTGTGAATTGAAGCGCTTCCCCCCGCAGTTGCAGGTTTTTGCGTCGAGTTCTCTGTCTGCCTCTTGGCGCCTGAGGTCTGGAGAGGAGCCCAAATCTCTTGACACAGAACTTCATGCTTTGGCCAAAAAAAAAAATATTAACAGAGGCCAGCAGATGATGGCAGTCAAATATATCCAAATATATTAAATGTCCAGATCTAAAGTGAATCAATAGATTTACATAAAATAAGCAGAATTCTTAAGAAGAAAAAAAAAAAAAAACACTTGAACTTGCTGATGTCTGTGGAATTTGACAACCAAATGTCACCCAAAAGCGTGAACACATTTTTTTTCCCTCCGCAGGTATCAGCATGCCTGTTATCAGAACCCTCCTCAGCAAGGTGGCCAAGCAGGCCTTGCTCAGCACCCCGGGGTGCGGCTGCCAGCCCCTTACGGTGGCTGTGCGCAACATCAGCTTCTCCCCTCGGCAGGTGACGTCTGACGCCAGCTTCCACTCTGTGTCCTTCTCAGAAACGGACCACCCCAAGGTGCTCATTACAGGTACGCAGCAGAGTCCTTTTTATCAGGCACTGTAGTTAAGATGAGGATCATGAATATAAGTTGTGAGCTGATACAGAATGTGCTCTGCAGGGACTCAAGAGCTACTAACAAGTTTTGCAATAATAACAGTTAAAAACAAAGTGTGGGCTGACCTCCTTCTTATGGCCTGCGCTCCTTTACTCAAGTCTCCATGGAAACTGGGACTGATGATTAGTAGCTGCTGTTTTAATGTATGCAGTCCCTCAGATGACACCCAGTGTTTCTGTCTCTCTCCCTGTAATGCAGGAGGCCTGGGTCAGCTCGGGGTGGGGCTCGCCAAACTCCTAAGGTAAGATTTTTAAAGCGTCTGTGCACAATATTACACACAATATTATTATTATCGTTTACGGAGTCTGGGGCTTTTTCAATTGGTGTAACATTTGCCTTCTGCTTTACAGGAAGAGGTTTGGCAAGAACAACGTCATCTTGTCTGACATCAGGAAACCTCCAAGCAATGTTTTCCACAGTGGTAAGTAAACTCATATACTGCACTGAGACAACTTCTTACAGTGTTTGATTTTTACTTTCAGGACAGGCCAGGTTGCAGGAGTGGGGATTATGTGACATTCATTTGGCAAATGCTTTTGTCCAAAGTGTATTCAGCCTCAAGGAGCAAAAGCTATATCTGTCATCAGAGTGCAATCTCTGTAGCACATAGCCCAGTTTGTACTGGTGAGCTGTGACTTATACCCAGAAAATTCAGGCATTTAGCAATGACGGTTGTTAATGTGTTACAAATGTTCCGTTGCTTTAATGCCAAATAACAGTATGACAGCATTGGCAAATAAATCTTATTGACTTTCATTCATTTGCGCTCACGAGGAAGTCATGTTTTCCTGAAATGCTGTTGATAAATTACTCCAAAATCAATATGGTGACACATGGGGAATTGTGCTGTAATGAGCTGTCCAAAGATGTAATGAATGTAGCAGTAAACAGCTTTGAGTTGTAAACTAAATTGAACAGGCCTTTTTAAATTCAAGGACATGTGAGGAATTGCTTTTAAGAAAGTCTGTTACAAGCTAGGTATTGGCCCTGAAACACAAGCAGTCACTGCAGATGAACAAGAAAAAATACAATAAAATTATGAATAAGCACTTTATACAACAGTTGATTCATAAAATCACCTCTGTCACCCTCAGGCCCCTTCATCTACTCAGACATCCTGGACTACAAGAACCTGCGGGAAATTGTGGTGAACAACCGCATCACATGGCTGGTTCACTACAGCGCCCTCCTCAGTGCTGTTGGAGAGGCGAACGTGGCCCTGGCACGCTCTGTTAACATCACCGGTAAGCAGTTTTAATGACTTGCTCATTTCTCATCGTATCGGCTCTAAAGATACTTTTGTCTTACAAAAGGTGATGTGTGGTGTCCTCATGGTATGTTTCTTTGTCTGTTTCTTTAGGGCTACACAACATCTTGGACATTGCAGCGGAGCACGGCTTACGCCTGTTTGTCCCCAGCACCATCGGCGCCTTCGGTCCCACTTCTCCCCGCAACCCTACGCCAGATCTCTGTGTGCAGAGACCTCGCACCATCTATGGTGTCTCCAAAGTCCACGCTGAGCTGATGGGAGAGGTTAGATTTCTTTAATCACTCCAAAACACTCCTCTGGATGTGCAATTGAACATTTTCTGTTTTCTGAAATTGTTTTTAATTTAACATGTTGACAATAACTGCTTCCTCTCTGTTCTTCGGCAGTACTACCACCACCGCTACGGCCTTGACTTCCGCTGTCTCCGCTACCCAGGAATCATCTCTGCTGACTCTATGCCTGGAGGTGGCACAACAGGTGAGAGAGATGAAGTTCAGAACATATACAAGGTTTCAATTTTAATGGACATCTATTCCTGTAGCGCTCCTGTCATGTCACAAGTTAGTTATGTAACTGACTTATTCCAGAGTGTTGTCGTGACTTGTATTTTTAGGCCAGCAGATAACTTGATGCATCATCTCCATGTTTTCACCTGTCTGAACAGCTACCACAACCCCCCCCCCCC
>NW_023340246.1:10558975-10620173 GCF_004916995.1 Morone saxatilis
TCTCTCTCTCTCTCTCTCTCTCTCCCCCCCCCCTTCTCCTTTGAGACTGGGTGAAGAGCAGTCTGTCAGCAGAAAGTTGTCAGCCTTATCAGGGATAACATCATGGCCTGTGAACTGGACTTGTTTGGATGAAAAAGAAGGTGAATTGCATGTTGATGAATTGCGCAAATTTTTGCAATGTTTTCTTCAAATCAATTTAACAAACTGAGAATGTTGCATTGTGTATTCGTAAGCGTTCCTACACGTTTATTCTTTGGAAATCCAAATCGGAAATTGTTTCAGAAATTGTTTTCTGCTAAATTTCCAAGGATTGTCAAAAATCAGGTATCAAGGGCGTAAAAGCTCCTGGGGATGAAATCAAGTGGGTGTACAAATACACAAGTTGTGTCCTTTTGATGCACTTTAGACAGATTTGTGTCTTAAAATTACTGACAAGTAAATGAGCCTAATCACCTGCAGGGGCGGTTTCTGATACAGTGCATCTGTATTTTGAGCATTGTGGAGTGATAATTCTTAAGAATTGTTCTTCTGTTTATTCCACGTAACATTATTTATTCTGTCTGTTGATGTTAAATATGTGGGAGCTTCAAGTGAAAGCTTTTCTTAACACTTCTTGTTTCTAAGTGTTCCTGTCCACTTTTATGATGTTTTTTTTTTTCATCAACTCTGCGGGAATTATTTTGCCACAAAAGGGAAATGTGACACTGTCTGCCACATTTATGTTCAGCCACATTTGGTGGTTTCTGTATTTTCAAAATTTTGTAAAAGAAATGCTGGAATTGGTTTCTATGTAGTCTTAGCAGGTTTTGTCTGTCCTTTCAATCACAACAAGCTTTGACAAATAAAACCCTTTTCCAAATACCCCTGCCTGTTTTGTGTTGTCATTACCATCACAACATGAAGAGGAAATTTTATCTCTAACAAGTTCATCTTGACTCTTTTACATAAACAAACTGCAGGTGATGTTATCTCAGGGCAGTGGAGAGGGTGTCCTGACAAACATTTGGGTACAAAATGTCCTCACAGTCTGTCTGTATAACGTATATCTCTGTCTGTCTTTACTAAAAGCGTTTTAGATCGATTAACATTTGAATTCCCTTTTGGTTTAATGCTTTAAAAGGAACCAAGTGGCCTTATTGGGTCACGGGTTATGCAAGCTGTGGTGCATTACATGGATATCACTTACAAATGACTAAATGACAAAGAGACCTGAATTTGACCTTTATTGATGCGGCTGTTGGAATCGTCAGCAAAAAAAAAGTCAAATTGCATTTACAGCATTTCTGAACAGGTTGAAACCAGAATTGTCTGAGTGCAGAAAGGAGAAAATATGACTGTGTAAAGAGGCAACGTGTGAAGGTCTGAGCTCATGCTGTTGGCAGCTTAAACCTGTAATATATCCCATGAATAACTCTGTGTGTCCAAACCAAAAGTAACACAAGGCATTATAAGACTTGAAGAAGAGTTGAAGAAGTGTTGGGATGTGCATATGTGGAAAATTGGGAAAAACATGATGTCAGGATACCATTTTACACAATGTAAGTGTGAACCTGCTTTACTCGTCACTATTAGCGTACTGTACGGTGCTATGTAATTTAAGGTTAAAGCTGCAATTTAAAGTTCAAGCTTGAAACCCTTTGTCTTATACAGTTTTACAGACACAGCGACTCCTCCAGCTGGAACTCCTGTTTTGTGAATTGTACTTGTGCAGGTGCAGCCTTCATTGTCCAGTACAGATTAAATTACATTGCAGTTTTCAATGTGGACTCGTAATGACAAATACCAGAAGGTGTTATTTCACTGACCTGCTATTTTTGTTTTAACACTGAGGGTGAAAATGTAAGTTGATGACACGTTTTAACACTAGATGTGGATGATCAGTGAGTTTGATATGAAACAATATTTATAGTGTACATTTTGGGTAGTTAAATCTCACCATGTATTTCCTTCAGACAGACAGACTCAAATGATAGCATCTGTTGTTCAAATATTCTCCAGTGTGTGTGAAATATATACATTTATATCCCCAATATGATTTACTAGAGTTAAGAAGTTAATATTGCAAGCAGGTACATATGCTGATGGAAGTATTTAACCCAGATGAGAAAAGTGTCCTCCTCAGCACGTCAATAAATGCACTAAACCGAAGCTGCTGTATATTCCTCACTGAACAGGATCATAAACTCTAACCCTGAGGACAGCGATGTCCTTCACTACACACTTGATAGCCTTTCTTCAATTTCTCTCTGACAGTAATTGCAGCTGTTCTGGGTGACCTTGTTTGGTTTTGTTTCTCAGTTGTGCGGCGGAGAGAGAAAGAGCACAGAGGGGAGACGGACTGCCTGAGTGCACCCAGAGATTCACTTCATTCAGCTAAATTCAGTGGTAAGTATGGTGAGGTGCATTTTCCATTTGGTCTCAATCATGAGCCACTGAGAGTGAAGAGCACGCACAAACACTTCATGAGCTAACGACACAAATCAGCACTTCTCCTCTGTGAATGTGTGCAAATAGAGCTGCAGGTGTGCTCTCCGGTTGGAATGAAAAATTATAATTTGCTCATTACGAATCTCGACAAACGAGAACTCGTGCACAGGCTTTTTCACATTCATCTCTGTGACTCCACCAGTAGGAATTATTTCACACTGTTCTCACAGACGTTGTACAAACAATATTATCTTTGTTTTCCTAAGATTTTGCTGCTTGTATAACAGGGGGAAACAAAACAGTGTTAACACCTCAAGGAAATTGACTTAGTCATGCTTACTAGCATGACTACAAAAGTGTTTAGAGTAGCTTTGAATGCAAAAAAATGCATTTTTAGTTGTTTTAAAATAGTTTTTAAACATTTTAATGAAGTTCAGTTCATAAAGAAAGACAAGACAACAAACAGGCCACACCATTTGTGTTTATGTTACAGCTGCCTGTGATGGTAACTTTCTGTTGTTAAAGTTCTTTTAAAATGTATTTCTGTTCTCCCTCATATTCAAGATTGCTGTTCTTCTACCTTCAGGCGCTTGGTAGCAATGTTGGAATTGCAAATGAAAATCAATATTTGCATTGGATTTGCAGTGTTCTAAATATATCTCTAATGCAGTTTTCCTACTGTGGGGGAACAGAGTGCCTTTTTGCTGACATTTAGCTGTGTCTAAGTGTCTTAAATAACAGAGTAGCTTCGATGTGGACTAATGCATGACTAAAAACTAACATATATCTTTCAGAAGTTACAACAAATGTGGCCACATGTGCAAGGAAATGTGCACGTAGCCTATTCCAGGGACAAAACATTCCCCAGTTGTTTTAAATTTTTTGTATGTGAATGTGACTGAACATGTGTGCGCCTCACAGAAGCTTTCCAAGAAGAGGCTCTGGTGGGCGGTGGTGTTTTGAGAGAGAGACAAAGAAGCATGTGACAAAATGTGAACTTTTTCCTTGGTTTTCTCTCTCTAGTAAGGGAGACCTTGCCTCTTATGTAAGACGTCTCCATGGGTGTGCACGCGCAGTTGCAGGCCCGCCTCCCGCCGGCCAATCAGGGAGCTTCCTCGGTCGCCAGGGCCCCAGTGTTTTGTTCGTCAGCGTGTAATAAGATTCACAGAGTGTGCAGCAGCTTATGGTGGACTGGGGCAGAAAGTAAAGGACGAGACATGAAGAGGACGGGGGGGGGGCTGCTGGGCGGTGGGCCAAAGACGCCATAACACTCTGTGCCACAGCTGTTATTCCACATGAAGACCTGTTGCCATGGAAATAGAGCCCAGGACCCCACCACCAGCACCACCACCCTCCTCCCACCGTCTAACCTCAAGAGAAATGTGAGGGCCTACTGTACAGCTCTCCTTTACAGCTACAGTACAGTCTCGTGGCTTCTCTATTTCTCAAAATGTTTCACAGTTAACAGAAGTGAAACATTTTGCCACCTATTACAGATTTCATGCTTTTATTGTCTTCAATTGTCTCATTTGGATTTTAATCTTTATGTTTTATGATTTTGTCTTTATACTGCAAAAAGGAATTCCTCTTGTGGGACAGTAAAGAAATGCGCTCAACTTCTTCCGTTCATTTTTTTTTGTATAGGAAACAAATCATTTAATGTCTTTTCCACTGCTTCACTAGTCTGGAACAGCTGATGGTCAGAAAATCAATTGTGACTTTGGGATCATGGTCACATTTATAAGAGCTACGATTCAATAATCCTTGCTGAGCTATAAATTCAGAATGTCGTTTTTGACCTGACCTGACCTTTACATTGCGAGTGCACCGTTCGAATGAGTGACCTGTGCGTACTACAGCATTTAAAATCATTTTAAAACAGGCCATAATGCCTGGGACGCAAAGTGAACTCGTTCAAGGATAGGAGAAAAAAACAGGAATGGCAAGATGAGGTGCAGTGATACCGTAAAATATTATGAGCTCTATTGTCAGCTTCTTTGTAGGACAGCCTGGTTGAGGCAAGTTGACAATACTCGTTGTCACTGATCCCACTCAGGCTGTTACACAACCTCACCTTAATCCCATGCTTGAAGTAGTAACTTTAACCACAGATTTGGGGCCAGATTAGAGCCATTATAGAAACAAATTTACCGTGTGAGACTCTGTGGCATACAAGGTGGCCAGTATCTTTACCTTGTATAGTGCATGTTTCACTTTAGCTTTAACAATTACTAGTTTATTTATCAATTATTTATATATTAAATCTATGCTGCTGAAGAGTGAGTGTCAATTTTCAGTATTTGATAAAACCATAACTATTTAATTTAAAAGCTGTGATTTGTGATTTGGTTAAATATCTAAACAAAAAGAAATGTAGACAAGGATGAATTTAACAAATTAAGGACTTAAGTTGTGCTCAAAGTCATTATTTTATTATCATGATTAGAAAATAAAAACTATACGCATATGTCCAGTGGATGTATTAATTTAGAGTGGTGCCATACAGTACATATGGTGCTGTACAGATGAGCGACGCCAAGATAAAAATAATTGCATCTCAGGAGAGAACATGTGTGTTACTGAGACTAGATTGGTGTCACTTTCTAAGGGAATAACTCTGAGCTAACAACACCAAAACACATTCACTTTTTTGTTTTTGTTTTTTAATCGCATTGTCTCCCCTGCTACCATATCAAACATAAAACTTTCACTATAAATCTTTAACTTTTTCTCTCACTTAAATCACCTTTTAACATTCATTTGACGTCAATTTCTACTTAAATTTTAACTTTTAATTAATCATTTACATGGAAAAAGAAAAAAAGTTTCCTTTTTAACATAAACTTGAGTTCTTCTCAAGGCAAACAACTCCTGAAGGTGACTCAGGTCAGCCTGTTTTGTTTATCCTGGACATGATTTCAAAGAACTAAGATACAGACATCTTCTAGGACTATTCAGCATAAATAAATATTATGGTAATTTTTTGGCACAAAATAATTGTGAACACTGGCCTCCTATCTAGACTAAGACTTCTGATAGCGCTGATAAATGTTCCCATAAAGTGTTTTATAACACAGAAGTAACTCAAGGACACTGAGTCCCAGACACCACTTAAAACTACAAAGTAATCACCTGTAATATGGAGCCTGAAGTGTGCCACTGGATGGATATA
Source organism: Morone saxatilis (assembly GCF_004916995.1). NCBI lineage: Eukaryota > Metazoa > Chordata > Actinopteri > Moronidae > Morone > Morone saxatilis. The sequence goes on from NW_023340246.1 coordinate 10,564,575, forward strand.
AGACTTAGAGTGCTTAATTGTAATCATCTGAAAAAGCTGTAAACACCAGGCTCCACATCCTTACAGTAACTATAAGTGAGACCAAAGCAACCACCCGTAACATCCTAGAAACAAACACTGACACTCACAGTACTAGTCTACTAATGTTACTGTCACAGCTATTACTGTCCTTAATATGGCAGCTATAGCTTTCTACTAATGCTTTGGTCACTGGTGGTGTGTTCAGGTTATGTCGTCTTATGTGCTGATTGCAAGTTACATAAGAGGACTTCAGGATTTGTGTGGAAGCCAGTTGGTCCACATATCAGCTAGAGTTGCTTACTTTGTGGTGGTTAAAGCTGCTGCCTTCAAGTGCTCCTGTTTCAGAGTGAAGATGTTTTTGTTGGCAGTGAAAGAGATTCACAGTCATGTTCAGAGAGGACAAAATGATGCTTGTCTACTCTATTGTTCCCATAATTTAAAGCAGCTTCTTGGCTCTCTGATAGCTCTAGCTGCACTTTATTGACATTTTCATTATCACTAGCTGTTATGTTTTTTCTGCAGTACAGGAAGCCGCTCTATACCTTAAACTGTTGAATTGCGACGTTGTGCACTGCAGCTTTGGCTTAAGCCATCACATGCAGCAGTAAAAGCATTAGGAAATAATGACATTACGCGCAGGTATTGTAGCAAGACCACGTTATGCAATGCTTTGTTTGAGTTAGGCACATTTTAGTTTTGGGTGGAGCTTGACTAATAAATCAGCAGGCTGATATCAGCTGATAGTGCTTATACTGACTGATCAGAGACCATCTACACATACATACATCCGTACATATACATATACATATATACATATAAGATAAAAATAAATTGCAGTAATTAAATGTTTTTAGTCTGTATTTTTAGAATATTTAATCCATGTTTAAAGGATAACATATTTTGTGGTATTTGTACTTTTAACAATTGTAGTCGTTGCATTTTAGTTATATATATATATATATATATATATATAGATGTATTTACTGTACATTATATTGTCCAGCTATGGAAAATCCTTCCAGAGTAGGCCAAGTTTAGTCAAAACTTTAATAATTGATTTAAGTGTATATGAATGAATAAAATTATATATTGCTAACATTTCTGGCCATATTTTCTTTACACTGATATATCAGTATCAATCTCAGAGTATCAGTCGGGCTATAGCTGTGGGTTCATTGAACCTGGATGACCCAGTACACGTAGCATGTTTCTATGCTCTTTGTGGCTGTGGCGCCCTCTGTTGGTGAAGAGAGGTCCCTCGCAGTGCTACAATAAAATAACGATAATATTATTAGTAAAAATAAAAGACTCATTAATATACTTTCATTCGTATGTAATACGACAAACAATAAGTATGTTTATATGGATATTTTTACGATAAACAACCAGCGTAGTCACATATTGTCTTCAGGCACTTTCTAGGAGCCCTACTCGGCCTTCGTCAAGCTGTTTAAGGACCCCAGGATGTCCATGCTTGCCGAGCGTACGTAAATGTCTTCTAAAGTTTTAATGGCTTTTTCCTTTCTTCTTTCAGTGTAACGATGTGTATTTATATGTTGTGTGTTCCCAAGCAACCATGGCTCCCAGCGGCCAAGAGACCTTCTTCTGAAAACATTCAGTATTACGTACTTTTAAAGTATTCGGGAAGCTAACATTAGCATTAGCATCAGCTCCAGCAGACTATAAACACGTGTTGTCTCTGTAGCTCTGCCTCTTAACTGCAGACACTTGCTTTTAGCTACCAGTGTTGTCCATAACTGCCGAACATTTCTCATGTATATGCGGTTTTTCTTTAAATAACCGTGTTGTAAGCGGTGACACATTGTTTGGTCGGAGGTTTGATTCCGTCATGTTGACAGCTGACTGTCACTCTTGGCTTCATACCCGTGAGACCTAACGTTCATTTTTAAAGTCAACTATTACAGCGCATAAACACTTACTGTCGTTCCTACCTTGGTTTGAGTTGCTGGTCCCGGTTGTTTATGTGGTGCTCTGTTGGATGACTGTTGTGTAATAATATCGCTGCTCTGTGTCCAGCCCGGAGGAAACAGAAGTGGTCTGTTGACCCCAGGAACAGCGCCTGGAGTAAAGATGAGTCCAAATTTGGCCAGAAGATGCTGGAGCGAATGGGCTGGTCCAAGGGCAAGGTGAGCGTTGAGACGGATCTCTTCAGGTGGATTAGAAAGTGGTAGTTTCTTTGGCAGTGAGTGGATGAGTCTGTGAACATCTGTCTCACGTTATGTCTTCTCTCTTCACGTTAAGGGCCTGGGCAGAAGTGAGCAGGGCTCCACGGACCATATCAAAGTAAAAGTTAAAAACAACAACTATGGTCTTGGAACCAGTGCCAGCTACGAGGTGAGCGCCTTCAACACTTAGTGACGTAACACTGGAATCCACAGCTTACAGTTCCCAGTTTGAAGAGGCACATGGCAGGCCCGTTTAAAACAGAAGATTTGGTTTTGGGAACCACAAACCGAGGTGTCGTTGAACGATACTGGATTATACAGAGAGGTGTTTTCTGTTATTTAGCATGTCCTCGTTGATATAAGTGTAGAAAAATAGTAGAAACACTTGCATGAACACCTCTCTAACACATAAGTTCATTAAGGAAGGATTTATTGCAAGACTAATATTAGATTGCGTTAGTTGTGTCTAGGTGAACCTAATGAACTGAGTGTTTTCCTCTCATATTTCTTTTGAAATAATCTGAAAACAATAAAACAATATAAAGATACATGGTCAAATAACCATGAGTTTGAGAGCTGCTGTATTTTTATTTCTTATTCATATGTCCATTTCAATATTACATTTTCAATTCACACATTTAGTCATAAAGTGAGAAAATTGACATGTTGCATATTTACTAATGTTGGAACATATGAATTGGATGGCACAAAGAAAAAAGTAAGATATCTGCTGTGTTTACAGGACAACTGGATCGCTCACCAAGATGATTTCAACGAGCTTCTCGCTCAACTGAACAACCACCATGGTCAAAACAACAGCACTGGTATGTACAAATAGCAGCATTGAGATGTTTATATACTGCACTGTTTATAACTTCACAGCATTGTACTGTTCAAAACCAATTATCACTTTGACATTAAAGAAAATGTCTTAATTAATTTCAGTATAAAACCAAAAAGAATGCCCTTAAATTCACCACCACAACTCACATAGTGTGTAGTACTTCATTGTCCTCTGTTGTGTAAAAAGAAAAGTTACTGTTCAGTTATTTTTTTCTTTTTACTTGGGTGTGCTTTAATTTAGAAGTAGTATACATATTTGTCACATATGACTCAGCACTGGTACTGCATTAATTTGAAATATATGTCTTTTGTTAATGGCCATCTAGACTTGCTGCATGATGTATATTTACTTTCAGTGGTAACCTTCCCAACACTGTGGCTCTGTATCACACTACACATGACTACATCAAATTCCAGTTCACCTTTTCCTTGTCGGCTGTTCCATCCCTCGGACAGTAGAGGGCGCTGCACTGCAACATTTAGGAGAGAAACCCTTTACATACAGTCACTGTTATACAGTGAACATCTTCATTATTACTGTTCTGGGAATTATATGTTATATCTGAGATGGTAAAGAGGCACAATGATACTTAATTTGTAACTATATTTTCTTTACGATCTATAGCTCCTGAAGCTCCACCAGAGGAGCCGAAAGGATTCAGCTTGGAAGAGAAGTCCAAGACTTCCAGAAAGAGGGTCCATTACATGAAGTTCACTAAAGGTGGGTTTTATCTTCTGTCTTCGTTTCCGATTCTCAAAAGTCGTGACATTGATTACCCGTAAAACTGTTTAGTAGTATAGTGACAAACTAGATTGGATCAACAGTCACATTGTAAAAAATCTCCTCTGAAAATATATCAGCTTCAGGCCAACGGTGTACTAATTCAAGCTCGGTACTGCCAGCAACAACTCAAGTTTGTGCCTCTACTTTTTAGTTCTCCACCTTCATGCAGTTCACACACACACACAGACAGACAGACAGACAGACAGACAGACAGACAGACAGACAGACAGACAGACAGACAGACAGCTTCCTTTACCTGGTTGAGCCTTGTGCACTTGGCTCAGACCACAGTAGTGATCAGAGCTCTGTCAGCCTGTGCTGGGTCAGTTGGCCCAGGTCAGTGCTGGGTTATTAATAACTCACCCTTCTACTTTCATTACTCCTTTACACGTCAGGAAGTCAAGATTTGCTGGTCAAGGCCAGTACACTGATAGGTACGAGGAGGAATTTAGTGTTCAGGACCATTGAATCACCACTAACCCATATTTTACTGCTGAGTTGCTTTACTTGGAGCATAGTTTAGTGATCACAGGCACAAATTCTTAACAAGATTGTAAGGGTTTGCAGTAATAAGTTATTTTGCAAGAAAGGAGTGCGTGCTTATCAAATATGACCACATGTTAAAGTAATTAATTTATAATGGTTTTTGTTGTGGGGTTCATTTGTACCTCATCAGGTCAGCATACATGGGAAAACAAAATATCTTAACTTTTGCCTCACCTGGAACAGCCTTTTACATTTTACGTCATTCAATAGCGACTTCCTTTTTCCTGTTTGGGGCATCTGGCATGTCCATTTACTGGCCCCCCCAAAAAACAACACGTCCCAGGGGCTGTGACCCACTAGATGACCCTGCTAGATAAAAACGTGGCCTCGGTCTCTCCCCCAGACCCTCTCACCCTGTTTTTGTGATCTTAATTTGGCCGGAGCCAGAAAAAGACCTAGTCCCTGATGGATGAGATGCACCGTACAAGGCACACTTAAGACATGAAGCACGGACATTAGGAGTGTGATGAAAGCTCTTGTTTTTTCTTATTTTCCTCCGGATGTTCTCTCTCCTGCCCTCACTCTTTATACATACTTTATTGAAGTCATACAACTCGACATAACGGCACATTTTCTGACCCATGTAGGCACCTGTGCCTCAGTTGGTGTCTCATGTTCCTTATGCTGCTTTGATTATTAATGCATCCAATGCCATCTCTGAATATCCCACCAAACTGAGCTTATTGAATTGCTACAATTCTATTTAGACAGCTATCCCGTGTCCATCTCTCCCCCCTAAAGCAGCCTCATTGACTCCATGAAAAGTGCTTCTGTACCTCCATCACGAGTCATGCCACATTTGTCTGCCGTTCATCGCTGGACATTCATGCTGACCGTGAACTTGGGCCTCTTTTATCGTCTTTGCATTAGGATACACTGGCACCCCAACTAATAAAGTCTGATCCTGCAGGACTTTAAGTTCTAATCCATTTGAGGAGATCCCTTCCATTATCACCACCAGCTGTTTGTAAATGTCGGGGGAAGGTAAGGAGCAGGTAGCACCTGACACAACTGCTGTTTGTTATATTAAGACATGTGGCATCCACTTTCTCTCAATATCTTTATTTTCTCAGACTGTCAGAGTATAGAGGGAGGCAGTTGAGGTGATAGGACAATAAGCAGGTGGGAATGTTTCCGTTGGAATTCAATCTATAGCCAGCGTGTGACTCTGCAGGCAGCTGGCCTGTCAATTCACCTGTCTTTGGCAACATGATACCACTAAAAGCTGTACAAAGAGAGTGCAACTGTTGTCATGCAACAGAAGGGATGCTGGCACTACTTGTTTTCCCATAAGCAACACATACCTTTATTGAAACCTGAGAGTTGAGTGCCCCGCCTGCCTTAAGTGGTCTGACAACAGGCAAAACTCTCAGTGCACTTCGTCTGTAAAAGTGTGTTGAGATGTTGGAAATATTATTGGCCCTATAGTCGGTGACAGCTACAGGAAGTCTTACTTTATTTATCTGTTTCGTTTTTAATCAACTTTGCTATGTTGACATACTGCGTCAAGCTTCTGGTCTGGATTGGCATGGGCAACCAAAGTGTTACCTGGAAACATATAACCTGCCACACCTGTTTGCATGCTTCCACCGACTGCTCTGCTGCCGGCTCCCCTCCCTGTGAAGCTGTTGCCAAGTTAAGGCTTGGTAATAGATTTAGTGTTGCTAAGCTTGTTACATGAGCGGTTGACAAAAGTCATGTACTACTCTCATAGTTCTGTATGGGCACAGATTGTCTGCAGGCAGGAAAAGGTCAACAGTTGAATCTACCATTAAACACCTAATTTCATATCCAGTCACATAAGAAATATAAGAGACTTTAAAACTATATTGTTTACTTAGTCTATAACCAAACTAGTCTTTTCTAGTCATTTATTATTGATTGATTGGTTAATTGCCCTTGATATTAAATCTGTAAAAACATTGCTGTGGCCACAGTAGCATCTGAGAACCTTCCAAACATCTCCCTCTCTGTCTCAGTGCAGGCCTCCTCCTTACTCTCTCCTGCTTTTTTATTGATATCCTGTTCAGGCTGGCTCCCTCACTGCCAGCACTGAGGATTGATGGCCTTTGTTTGCAGGGAAAGGCACCAAACTCTCCGCTGTTTAGGTCCGGGGGCCAACAGCATAAACCAGTAACCCAGTTTTAATTGCAGCCTCCATCTATCACCTGTCACCGCAACAAGGGTGGTTGATGCCGAATTTAACTACAGCTCTCCATCCGTTGCTCCGTGCGGTTGGCTTTATGGCAGTCTTTGGCTTTTTAACAAAACACATTTTTGCATTTCATTTAAGAAATCATGACGGACCATAAATTACAGTATATTATCACCCTAAAGAGCTGAGGGACCATAGGTACTGAGTCATGTTTTACTTTCGTTCCCTGTGAAACATCGCATCTACCTCCCGACACGTGATTAATACGTGATTCATTTGTGATTCATCCGATTTGAGTATTTTTCTGTACAGCTTCAGCGAGTGTTGATCTGGTTTGACTAGTTATCTGTGCTGACAGTTGTTGCCAATTCAACCGTGTCCTTGGAAACCAGCATGTGTTCACTAACACTTTTCACTGCAAATTCGCCCATGCTTCATCCTGCATAATGGCATTCATCCACTTTTTTGAACGTGTATGGGTAAAGTAGGGTTAAGCTCCTTTTATTTTTTTTATCAGAACACTGTTATTTGCACTTTCACCTGAAAAGCCTGAGAATTATGACAGGTACTTCCTCATCCAAACAGCAGCAAGGTCAGATTTGGCATAATTTTACGTTTGACCTGAGTTCACGAGATGACAAACACCACTGCCCCCCCATCTCATTTATTTTAGTTTTCAACATACTTTCTTGGTTTTACTTCTTAGACCTGCATGTGCAGCGACTTTCAAAGCCAAGAGTAGGGGGAGATAGAGGTTTAAAAGCAATAAATAACCAAATGTTATCAGAGCCCCGCTGAAGGAAGAGGATGCAGCTGTACGAACAGGACCCGGGCTTGAGACAGACGACGTGTGTGCTTCAGGAGTCTTTGAGGCCCGGCTTGAAAATGGGAATCCGGAGGCGTGGCGTGGCAGACCTTGTCGTCGGTTTATTTTTCTTTGCTGTTTTATCCCTGGAGCAAGAAGCTAACCACGCAATCCTCCCCTTTCTTTAGTCAAGAGACCACCTCCTCCTGCCTTCTGACCCCAACACACATACAGACACACAAACATACTCAGGCTTTTAACTGCAACCATTACAGGTTGCTTAGATAAAACAGCTGCCATTAAGATGTCTGCATTTGTGTCCTAATTTATTATTATTTTTATTGGCGGGGGGCTGGGGCTGTGAATTGTTTTTGGTCACCTTTTGGTACATATACAGAAGTAAAATCCCACTAGTGTATGCTCATTTTATGTTGTCCTGTTGTTTAAATTGGGCTTTATTCTACGTGCCATAACAATAGAGCCCAAAAAACAAACTTGGTTTGTAAGTAAATTTGCTGGATGATTTTTAAAAATGTTATTTTCCTCATTTAGGAAAGGATCTGTCCTCCCGTACTGAAACCGACCTTAACTGTATCTTTGGGAAGAGAGCGAGATCTGCCAAAGAGCAAGAGCAGGTAAGAAATATCTCGATTATTTACATTATCCATAATCAGAAAAAAAAATGCCTTGAAGTTGAATTGAGGCAGCAATTTCTGTCGTCTAAGTTTCCATCTAAAATATCTTATTTGATTTATGACAAACAAAACGACAGATTAAATTAAGTGTTATGCATATAATTAAAGCATGACACAAACTAAAAGGTGCAACTTAAATATCATCGTTCCAAGTTCAAGCGATTGCCAGTGTATGATCAGAGTCGCTAGGACATTCCTGTGTCATAATTACATCCAAATTAGGAAATATCACCAAGACTAATACCTATAATATGATTATATTCAGTGCACTATATCCAGTTCTGAAATATCTGTAGTGCAGGTGTTACTCTTTTTGCAGTGAAAACAGTAGTTTAAACTGCGAGGGCAGGCTTGTGATCTTTCTTAACCCAGTCAATGTCAAGTAGTGTGCACTGGGGGAGGAGGTGGAATACCTCTGGCCAGGTGGCTCAAGCTTATCTGCCTCTGTCTTGGTAATTAAGGATGACCACTGGTGCTGATGCCTCCATCAGTCGCTGCGGTATCGTGATCCTTCTGCTTCTACAGGGCCCAGCTCCTGAGCACCCCGTGGCCCTAGATTAGCCGTGTCACAGCGTGCGGCTTTAACACCGCCAACAGGCCACTGATTGCGGCAAGAGCACCTAAATCCAGTTAAAGGATTTGCACTCTTAACCCTCTACTCCTCTTTGTGCAGTTCCTCTCTTGGAGCGCTCACATCAGGTAGTTATAATGCCAGCGGGCATTATTAAAGGCAAATCAAAATTGGGGTTAGGTGTGCAGAAATCTAAAATGATGACGCTTGCAAAAAAGTTCTCTTTTTGCTCTTGGCGTTGGTGGTTGGTCACTTCAAACGTCACTTTGCCATTTGGCGTTATGCTGGCTCTCATGCTTTTGGAATGTAGCTTACAGACTCAGACAGGTCAAAGTTGCATTTCTGGCTCGGTAAGTTCCTTATCTGAAACAACATTACTTACTATTCAATTAACCTGCGTTTGGTCTATTCCATTTTTATGGTCTATTTAACTAGAAATGGGTTGCCTTGGAATAAAGAGAAAAACAGTTATCCCCTTTTAAATTAAACACAGGTATCTGCTAATGAAACTTGCTGTACACCAAAGGTACAGTTAAACTTGTGCAGTTAAAAATGTGCAGGGATATATAATTATATATAATATATAATTAAGTCACTGCCTCACTCAGTTGAAAATACTGACGAATAAAATCATCACTTCGAATAAGTATTGCAATTTTAAAATCATAATAATCCCACCAGTGAGATTTGTAAAGACATTTTTAGATCCAGGATATTTTGGAGGCAGTTTTTCCATGACCATTTACTGTGGGGTTATCAGTATAAAGACATGAGAAGTGACAAGGGCAGACACAGAACTTCTGTGTATTTTATTATGAATTCATGAACCTTCATTTAATAAATTGGTATTTGTGGTGACCCCTCACAGAACCAGAATGACAATAACAAATTTCGCTTTCTGGACTCAGACAGACACAGAAAAGCTTCTTGCTGGCTTCCTGTGTTTATCTCAAGCATTTAGCTTGAAGCAATTGGCATCTTGTAATCCATAAATTGCAAGAAAAACCTTCTCTATTCCCCTGCAGGTGCCGAGCCATAACATCACAATGGCTGCTGCTCCCTAGCTGATTAACATTGGAAACGCAAGCAATACACACCATCATTTTCTCCCTAATCGTTTGGTTATGGGTTGTTATTTTCCAGCCAGGAGGGACACCATTGACCATATCGAAAACACTGAACACAATTACAATGGCTTCCCATGAGGCCTTTGGTTAAAGCCCAGCAACATCTGAGGTTGCTGGGAAGAGGTAAAGACGGTGATGGACCAATCAAGCTCTAGGCATTGTGCAGGATCTCCTGTGACTGTCCTGTGAGTATGTCCGTGACACTGCCAGTGACCCTAGATGCACCCTGATCTGTGCTTACAGAACTGTAAATACACACTACAAAGAGTTATCTTGCTAAACAGTGACTATATCAGCGTCAGGAGCTTTGGTTTAGTAGTGGAGTTGATTTTTAAGGGTTTGCTCATGCAGCCACCAGTCGCATTATCGCATATCTGCATCCTGACAAGGCGAGGCCAAGAGACTCGACCACATAAGGATCGGTTTCTCCAGGACTGCCCTCCTTCCCGCTCATGAATCTTGAGCTCTTCACCCACCACCCACTGCTGTCTCTCCAGCCTCCCTTCCACCAGTCCCCCACTGCTGGGGTTTTCCTTCCTCCCGCAGTGATGTGCTTCCTGCTCGCCCCTTATCGCTGCTCACAACGCTCCCTGAAACGCAGACAGGCAGACACACACATTCACACACACACAACACACAACAACACCACCACCACAAACCAACACACACACACACACACAGTTGTCCCACATGCCTCTGTTCATCAAAGGCAGCACTGGTTGTGTTGAAAAGATCATATGAGCACATGGGACAGATTTGTACGCAAGTAGCTATTAAGTCTCATCCATTGTCATGTTCCTCTTGAACCACTGTCTTTAAATTATGTTAATGTTCTGATGGTAGAGCTGTGTTGTAGGTTAAAATCCCCCTTTTTAAAGTTAACTTTCAAAATTGAAACATTTTTCAATTTAATGTACCATGTTTGTATGTGTCTTTTTAAGTTGAAACTAAAATGTAAGAGGAATGTTTTTTATAATCTTCAAACACCGCAGACACAAAAAAAAAGACAATACAACAAGATCACAGTACACTAACTGTGTCGACACTGTGGGATTTTAAAAAAACAAACATTTATTGAGAGAAGTTCACAGATTTTGATTATTGAACTTCTGATCAAAGATTAATTAAACAAACCTAAGTAAACATTTCAACTTTAGGTACTTTAGGAATTTTAATCATCATTTCTAAAGACATAATTCAGATGATATTCAAGAAGTATGTTCAATTCCCAGTCCTGCTTATAAACAGAAGATTGAGTTTTGAGCACTTAAGTATTAAAAGCATATTAACTTATTCCTGCCTCAGGATGTATGACAGAGCAGGGGTTTTAAGCTCTAACATCACATCTATTTATTTAGAACACACTTGACTTAAGTAATAAACAAGAAAATTGAATTCACACATTTCCTACAATTCCAACAAAAACTAAACATTCTAAACTTTTTAAAGGTAAAATTTATGGCAGAGTTGTTGTATTAAATTGCTATAGATTTTACAGGTGTACCTAATAAAGTGCCCTCTGTGTATACATGCTGGAATTATATGTTCATTACACTTTAAAATTACTTGTTAAATATAAACAATTGTCGACAAGATAAATGGATGACCACCATTTTGCCCACATCCTCTTTGCACCTTACCTTGTAGCGAGCTGAAAATTTATGCTTAAAACCATTATTTACAGTCCCTGACCTGTGAGGGTTATCAAGTTGTGGTGGAGCACCTGTCCATCTATGTGGTTCTGTTATCCATCACCCATCCCACGCTTGCGAGCCCCCTCCATCTCCTGCCTCCTCTTGTGCCCCTCAACACAATTACTCACAGTATGACAAACGACAGGCTCTCTCTGCCGAGATATCAAAAAGCCCCGGCCACTTCTAAATGAAGGCACTTTGGCAGCCCTGTGCTCCCTGTGCTTATCGGCGGGCGAGCAGTGCCCCTGGCCGTCCTGCGTCCCCCTCTCCTTCCCCCTCCTTCTACACCACTGTGCCCTCCTCAGGGGGTTTAGTTAGGGGAGCCACATGGAGGGCCAGCCCGGCTTGATTTATCTCCCTTGCCCCTCTGCCCGGCCACTCAGGCAGGCCGAAAGAGCCGACGAGGCTCCAACGGGCCTCAGCTCGAAAGCCCGGCATTAGCTGAAATAAACCATTCTGCCGCCCAGTGAAAAATGTCCTCTGATTGGCTAATTAATCAGTCAAAGGGGAGCGACGCGGCTTGTGACTTGAGGGACCCAAGCGGGCGACCGCAGAGGGCCTGCTGATAAATAGTCTCCCCGCCGATTCATACATCAACAAAAGTTAGTCATTTTTTAAAGCCGCCAGCACAGATGAAAGGTAGAAACAAGCCATAGTTTTATTTTTCCACCTACATTTCCTTCTACATTTCTTTTTTTTGTGTGTGTGTGTGTGTGTGTGTGTGTTTTTAAAAAAGGGAAAAATCATTTTATTTAAATAATTATTTTCTTACTTTTACTGCTACATTTTTTAGAAACCTATTTCTAAATTTTATATATAACTGTAAAATGGTCATGCCTTATGTACTGACATTCACATGCTTATTGTAATAAGTTCAATATTTCAGTTTTTTCATTTAGTCTTGTCCGAATATTAATATTGTTGAAGAATCCCCAGCATAATGTATTATATGATTTTGCTTTATGCAATCACTAATTTAAATTTTCAGTTTATTAATCGGCACAGTAAAAAATAACATTCATATCTAATTAATTCTTACAGTCGATTAACAGAACATTTCACTATTAGAAACAACAAGATTGTTACTGTACTGACCTGTTCATTAGTTCTGCACACACACAAAATTACAGGGAAGAAAAATGGTCGAGTATGATTTGGTACAAGGCTTGTTTTGACGTTTGAACCCTCAAGTCAGACAGTCGGTATGGTGCACCCTGCTCTCGGGTCATTCTGACCCCTGCGGCCTCTCCCACTCCCACTCCTGCTCCGGCACAAAGGGCCGAGGATCAAGCCTCATCGGGTGGCACCTGTTGCCAATTCTTCCTGCCCACGCGTCGTCCACATGAAGGATCGCACGTCAGCGGGGGCTCCCCCGATACCACCGTCTTAAGGAATATGGGACAGGGGCGGCGGGTTGGGGGCCTGAGCATTTGGCAGATGCGTCGGCAAGGCGCCAGTGAGCCGATGGGCGGAGTCGCAGTGAAACTTTGCTGACGGCGCACAAGCAAAATATCTTTTCGGTACAGAAATTGTCTGCAACTCTAGTGCGGGTTTCACAGGTTGCTACTGAGGCCTGTGAACAGTGAGGTAGTGTTGAATTGTTGTTTTGAAAGTGTGTCAAAATGATCAGTAACTGGGCTGGTTGTTGTTGTAATGATTCCATTAACGTGACTTGGGTTACTAGAGTAATAATGAATTAAGACTATGACATCTTTTTTTATTTCAGCTTTACTTGATGCAAGTAAGCAGCCTGACAAATCTTACTATTTTTAACTTTGATTACTGCCATTGTAAAGCTCTTTATTTTGTTAACTTCCATCATGAGGACCTAAACTAATAAAGACCAACTCAGATAGCTTTAAATGTGGCAAATAGTGTATATATTTAAGGATTTTTGTTTGTTTCAAGCAGTTTTGTTGTTCACTTATATTCTTCCCAGGGTTAAATGTCTGTCCTGTTACTAAATGAGCTCCACTGCATTGTATAATTGACATTATAAATAGTAAGTATGGGAGAGGATTTCTTTTTGCCGCACTTGTCCATCAACTTGCAGCATTAATCTGTTGAAAGGGGATGCTGGTGTAAACGTGCGTTGTTGTAGTTTGGTTGCCGCACTTTGAATGGGCCAGTGCACTTATGCAGGCTGCTGGGCTTATTGTGAAGCCGAGGAGCTCTAATTCATTCTCAGATAACATCTAATTGCCTCAAGCAGAAGCTCTCCCTTTCTTGAGCATGTTTGTTGACAGGCCCTTTTGCTTCTACCGCCGAAAATATCAAGACCCGCCAAGTAAACCCCCCCCCCCCTCCTGCAAAGACACACACGCACCACACATTTACCACCTACCTCCCTGGCAGTTGTGTGGACTGCTCCCTCCTGGCCATGCCAGCTCGCTGACACTTACAGATTAGCGCAGGACAAAAAAGAAAAAGAGGGCGTCTGTCTCTTAGTTACGGGCCTAAACTAGAATACATGGGGCCAGGGTAATTACCGCCTGGTGTAGCTAACCGCCCAAAGATTTCCAGCCCTCTCGGCTGTTTACAGCCAGCGACTACCGTTTAATCACTGACTCTTTAATCTAATAAATCACAGCTGGGGAAAATAATCACTGTATCTTCCCTCTCCGTGGTTGGGTGGGGGGACCCCTATGCTCTTGAGGGGGGCATTGTCGGCAAGCGTTTGCAATGTTGAACAAGCACAGGGCAGTCATGCTGCATGCATAATGTTGTCTTCATTTGTTACTTATGATAAACGTTCTCGCACCGGGCACAAAGTGCAATTTTTCAAAACCCATTTTTTTGTGTTTTGTCTTAACTACACACAGAAAGTATGCCTTTAGCAAAAGTATTGCTTTGTGGAAGCTTCCATGTGTGGCATTTAATGTACTTACAGTACATCATTTTTCCGTTTCTAACTTTGTTACTCTGTGTAAATATTATTTCTGTGGAGAACAAAGAGAAATCTTAGTATCAATTTAGTGACATTACTTAGAAAATATTGATGGTCAACCGAAGGGTTTGCTTATTTACCAGGGAATAAGGTATCAACCTGTTTTTCTGTCCGCCCACATCAGGCTCATGAAGGATGGGCTGCTGGACTTGTGTGCTCATCAGGGAGAGACAGCTGGCTAATCAGGGCCTGATCCATAGACCCTGAGTATCGCCAAATTTATTATTGTGGCAGGACAATGAGGGCACACTCATGCAATTACAGACCCAACCAATATTGGCTAGAAATTATTGAAAAAAACAGCAAGTAATGCAAACAGGCAGTTTTAAAGAAAATAAATGGGCAACTGCAGCTTTGTCAAATGCTAATTAACATTTGAGCCAGAGGGTGACTTTATACCTTTTTGAATTGCTGATTGGTGAGACATAACTCTTAATATTTACCTTTTAATAACTTTTACAAAATCTAAAATTGGTGCGTTTGAGTCCAGTTTACTATATGAGGTTTAGATTTTTCAAGACTGTATAACCGCACACAATATGTACTTTATTTTTAAACCTCATACCCACACCTTGAAGCACATGGGAAGGATGACCTTGTTACTGTTTGGTTTTGGAGCTACTCTGAAATAGCCAATTGAAAAATACAGTCAACAGGGACTGACACCTCACCCCTTTAATCTCGTTGGGGTGTTAACCATGTTTTAATATGAAATGTTAGGTTACGTGTCAGCTGGGCTTTGCATGAAAACCCTCCAAACACTGGAGACAGAGTTAGATGCCCCAGTTTACTCCCATTTTGTGAGCAACTACATGGTTTTATTGGTGCATCAGAAAAAGACCTCTGTGTTCATGATAACAGTTAGATGGTGTGTGGTTAGGAATTGCTTGATTGGTAATGCTTAGAATTAGGGCCACAAATAACCATTGTTCATCATTGTTTACTCCATCTCTTGATGAATGACTGGATTCGAAGTGAATCAGAAAAAATCATTTTTACTCACATTTGAAAAGTTGTAAACAACAAATGTTTGATGTTGAATTATATGGTGTCTGCATATTAGTCTTCAGTATGGCATCCAGTCTGCAAAATCAAGATAAGGACCAATCCAGGCAGATCTATACTGGCACTCATTGAACTATAGATACACAACTACAAGTACTAAAAAAATACCAAAGGAAACCAGCCATTCAGGTGTCACAAACAAAAAAGAATTGTTTTACTAATTTACTATTTAGGTAGGCCTACTTTGGTCTACTCCTGTACTTAATTGTACACTCTGAAGCTGAATAATGTAGGGGGAAAATTTAAAGAATTATTGTACTGGAATCTGTATTAGCAAACTTTAAAAGGCCTTGGAGTGGGATCAAAAAACTAAGTTAGAACACCACTAAAAGTATTGATTTTGGAATTCTCTGTTTAGAAATAGTAAACGTGTAGCTTTGCTCGTTCCGTACATTTTCAGATCTAGTCAGAAGTAAATTAAGTTTATTTGCTGATTGCTTGCTTGTTGTGTCAAAAAAAGTTTCACATGCACTCTAGTGAACCTTTCCCACCATCCCCTCTGCTGGCCTGATTGACTCTCTTCCTGAATATGTTGGCCTCGGTATCTTGGCACCTTGTCACATGTCTTACCATTGGCTTTCCATCGGCTACATTAGCAGGGAGAGATAGACCTGGAGTGTCTTGAAGGAGGCGGGCTGCTGAATGTCTTCCCACCCTCTCCTTTTCTCTGGGACCCTCTGCGGGGCCCTCCCTGTGTTCCCTGCCCAGCCCCAGCCCCCGCCAGGGGAGAGAGCAGAGCAGGAAGGGCCCGATAGCCAGCCAGGCCGCTCCTCTGCCGAAGGAGCCTTATCTCAGAACTGCACACAGTGCACTGAGCGCATCCTTTTCCTGGGGTTCTGGGTCCGGGAGGAGGAGGAGGGGGAGGAGTAGACATGGCTGGATATAGGTGTGTTCTCCAACCCTCCACTCCTCAACCCCACTGTGTTGGAACCTGGGACTGCCTTTTTCAATCATTCTTCTCTATTTCCAGCAATTATGTGATTTTTTTAAAATTACAAATTGGTTGTGTCCCTTCTTGAGCTGGAAATGTTAGTTTCATGCAAATCCCTTTTAAAGTGCATTTGCTATTCTAAAATATAAACTTTGGTCTAAAGTTATATTAAATTTAGTTATGATCCTTAAGGAGCAACATTATCTACTGCCACTATCTAAACCCCCATTCACTATACACTGTATCAAAGGCTTAGTCATTTGTTGTCAGGGCTTCACCTAACCAGTTCAATGAATAAAAATAGTCACTGATAAACTGGAAATGTGAAAAATAAATTAAATTAAGCTCTCTCTTTATTAGAAGGTGTTTTACTGTGAGTCACCTGCAGGAAGTGTTGTCATTATCCAGTGACAATTCAAAATGTAAATGAGTAGTGCAGTAATTTTGTTAAATATTACATACATTAAAACTTTTTTTAAATTGTTGAATAAGAAAATGTCAACTGTCTTGAAGAAAAGCAAGGTCACTGTTTTCTCCTATTTTTGTTTTATGTATTAATACTACACACAAAATCATGATCATATTCTTTAGAAAAGAAAGGAAACATAATAAATTATTAATACTGCAACACTTATATTTTGGTATATTTTAAATTAATAAAATAGCTTTTTGTGACTTTGCATTGTTAAATTATTTCATCATGAAGCCTGTATCGGGATATAGATACTCTGGTCTGACGGTATCATGCCAGCTGTATAATGTATGCTCTGGCACTCACACAGAAATGATGACTGATAATAACAGGCCAGAGAAAATAACACACACCTGGAAATAGGGAAACAAGATCTCAAACATTACTGCTGAGTTGTTTCTTGGTAACATGTTGCCCTCAACACTCACCAACAAAAATCTCCAGGGCTGCCAGTAATGCTGACTGGATCTGCAGGTCTGTATCCATACTGTACACACGTGTGTGTGTGTGTAGGTGTGTGTGTAGGTGTGTGTGTGTGTGTGTCGAGCACAGCACTTTCCCTCCTGTCGGATCAGGGTCTAATGGAGATCCCCAGGCAGCGAGGAACGAACCACATACCAAGTTCCAGCCGCTTCCCCTGATGAAGATGTTTCTCTCAGTCACTCTCCTTCTCCTTTTTCCCCCCTCGCTCATTCATGCTCTCCCTCTCTTGAGAGTAATTTCACAGGCAGTTCTAAAGTGGCCCCCAGCCATCTTCCCAAATCCCAGTTACATGTTGTTTGCCGCTGTCAGCTCTAAGGCCCATCTCCACTCTCCCAAGCAGAGAGGATGCCATTGTGCAGTAACAGGGAGTATAGATTTTCTCTGGGAAGTTAGAAAGTTTTGTTTAATGGCACCTCACCTGAAGGGCCTTATCCCCCCTTGTTAGAAGTTAGGGGTCTTTTCTAATCGAGGTCTGAGGTGGCGGAAAACTTTGCTTTGGTCATTTAGCCTCAACCATGTCCTCCATGATGGCTTCTGAATCCATTGTTTTTTTAAATGTAATACAGTAAACAGAATATGCAGTAGCTCATGTAATAGTCAAGTCTCTTATACTCTGTCAAATCATAATTTTACATGAATAATTTATAGCCTATATTTGAACCTGTAGTATTTTCGCAGAGCAGTCTTTTTTTTTTTTTTTTTTTTACCATATTAATCAATATATTAGGTTGAAAAAACAATGGTTGTTCCCTTATGGAAATATATTGACTATAAAGTGCCTTTTAGTGGGTTAAGACTAATAGCTTGTAGGGCTTCATTGAAATCCCTGGTGGTTAGTTTAAAAGAAATGACACTTTTGTTATATGTAGATAAATATGGATACGGTACCCTCTGCATTTTAACCTGTTCAGATCTACATCCACATTGTTTCACTAGTCCATCCGTTTGCTTGTCTATCTTAATCAGTGTTGAGCATCAAAGTAGCCTAATCTGAATGTAAAAGCTTAGAGGCCAAACCGTGAGGTGACTTGGCACAACACAGTGTTTTCAATTCATCTCTAATCTGCAGGGTTTGAAAAAATGCCGTCCAGTTCACCATCTCTGAGGGTAACACACAGAGCGGCAGTATTGTTTAGTGTGAATCTCAGGAGGAGCCTCTGTATTCTTCTGGACAAATCATTATGCATTGAGTAGGCCATTAGGAAAATGAAGACAAATGGGTCGCAGGGGTGAGGTGACAAATTGTTCACGCTGTAGAGTTAAAATCTAGACCGTGTTGTACCTCAGAGTTATAAAGTTGGCCCTGTTTAATAATGTAGCCTAAAGGTTGGAGGAATGAATAGGCGACCAGACTTGTGCCCCCCCATTGGAGACAGTTGGACCAAAACAAATGAATGAGTACTTTCCTCCATTTTAACATCTATTATCAGAGTGTTTTTGAGCACTTCCTGACTGCCTCACTGGAATCAGTCAAAGCCTGTTTATGCCCCAAGCAGCTTCCACTTCCCAGAATGGGTCGTTCTTACAAAAATCTGAAGTTGCTTTGCAAATTGACAATTATTTCAGAGGAAAACGTCTCATTATCTCAAAAAGAAGAATAGTGGTCTCACATGCAGTGGATCCTCACCAGAGTTGCCTGACCGAAAAGATGTTGGCTTAACAACGCTACAAAATAGTTTTATAAAATTATTAGCATCCTGGTTGACAAGTAGGTAAGATCATATGATCACAATATCCTTGGTTCAATTCCAGCTGAGGATCTTAGTTGCTTGTAACACCCTCTCTTGCTCCCTATGTTTCCTGTCTGTACAGTGTCAGTGTCTTATACAAGCAAAAGGCCAAAAAACGTGATCTTTAGAAAGGAAAAAAGCTAAACACCTCTGAAAGTTTAATCAAAAACAAACACAAAAAAACAAACAAACCAAAGCTATTAACTATAATTGTATAAAAAGAGTTTTGTCTTTGGAATGAACTGTTGTCATTGTTGGCTAATTAAAGTAACCATTTATGTTAAAGGAAAGTAGCTTACTCAGCCTAGTAAATAGAGTACGTTGTGTGATTGCTGTTACATATTTAGTTATAATTTACAATTATTAAATTATATACGTGTAAAAAATTCTAAATGATCTCAAATGATTTTCCAAAAGTGATATTATTATACTTAACGTCAAAGTGGTGCTGTAGTGGCACCATGTGAATTGGACACTGTCAAAACATATGGTGTATTTATTAAATGAGATATGATCCATCAGGTACATATACTATTGTTTCACGCTAGAACGCTTTGCGAACGAGCAGCTGACTGTGCAAGGACACACAGCTGGATGTGTAGCTACAAACAGTTGTAAGAAGATGATGATGATAAATGTCAGATGCTTATTTTAAAGGGATCCTTTAACACCTATTGTTACATCAGCATCCTATTTTGGGCTCTTTTCACTCACTAAAATCTGCCTGGTTAATCTCTGCACGATGATTGACGATCACTTAAGCTCCTCTGTCCACCATTGTGCGCTGTCTATTTGTAAATGCTGCATTAAATCCTAACTCTGTCCTCTCCTTTCTGTGTGTTTTTTGTTATAGGAGAGCAGCAGCAGTGATTCTCAGGGTGAAGCAGAGGAGTCTTTTACTCCTGCCTCTTCTAAACTTGACACAGAGTCCATCACCAAGACTGTGACGAGCACTCTCAACATGCAGGAGTATTTTGCACAGCGAATGGCTCAGCTGAAGAAGGCTCGTGGACAGGCCCAGAGTACAGCGCCATCAGTGGAGGCAGAGACCAACGAGACATCGGGTCCTTCTGAGGAACCCAGTCCCGTCCACACCAGCAACGACGACTCAGAAGAACTCAAAAAGAAGAAGAAGAAGAAAAAGAAGAGCAAAAAGTCAGCAGATGAGCTGGAAGTGGCAGAGGAGAACAGTGCCGCTCCTATCGTAATAGAAGACGACGACGCCGACGACCAACAGCAGGAGCATCTGGGGAAAAAGAAGAAAAAGAGGAAAACGGTCGAAAACGAAAGAGCTACAAATGAGAACTGTAGCTCCACCTCTGGTGTGGAACAGAACTGCGAGGAGCTGCCGCCATCCAAGAAGAAGAAGAAGCTTAAAAAACACAATAAGGAAACTGAGCTACCAAATGGACATGGGCCAACGGAGGATCAGACTGTAGAATCTGAAGTTGTTCTGAAAAAGAAGAAGAAGAAGAAACAGAGACAGGAGGTGGACGATGTAGTAAAAGAGGACCAGGAGGAGCTGGTAGAAAAGAAATCCAAAAAGGACAAGAAAAAGAAAAAGAAACATCAAGAATAGGGTGGAATTAATAGAAGTGACCTCCAGTTCCACCAGTTGTTCAGGCTTCAGGGGGACGTGGTTCTCATTGTTATCCTGTTATCATAAACATGATGATGGCGGCACACATGTATGGAGTCATTGCCTTTATGAGCAAATCAAATGCCTTGTGTATATAAACAATCTAATAACCTGTTCATGAAGAACATGTGACTACAGTGAGGAGAAAAGGTTAAGAAATTTGATCACATTAAAAACCTAGAAGCTGCCCAGTGAAGCCACTGGGATTACACCACTGTTGAAGCCGACGGTAAAATGCCTCAACGTAAAGAAAGAGGTAGACATTTTGGGAAATACATAATTGTCGTCTTGCTGAAAGTTAGATATCACTCTTATCTGTACCGTAAATATGAAGTTATGAAATAGTGTGCTGCTCCACGTAAACAAGTCATTTTTACACTCAGGTTTTTGTAACTTTTAAACAGAGCTAGGCTAGCGGTTTCCCCATTTCCAGTCCATATGCTGAGCTAAGCTAACCAGCTTCTGGCTGTAGCTTCATATTTAACAGACGGATGTGAGAGTCGTATCAATCTATACAACTGTAAGCGTATTTTCCAAGATTTTGAACTATTCCTTTAATCTATTAGATGGATCTGTTTCTCTTTATGTGACTTTTATGTCTCCACAATGTCTACAATATATGAATACAAACATTTGTGATGTTTGTATTAACTTGACCTACTTTTTAATGAGCTTTGCCCATATCTGAGTGCTGGCATGTGTCTGTCTTGTGTTATTGAATAAAAAGGGTCCAAATTGCTAATTAAAAAAAACCCACCAACAAATGATTTAGGAAAACTTTTTGCAATACGACTTTTTTTTTTCTTTTTTCGAAAACCATCATTCTTGTCCTACCATCTTGTGTGAACCAGCATTAATGGTAATTTAAGCAATATTTCACAGTGGGTTTTATGTTCTTGTCAGCAATTAGTTGTAGCCATCCTGGTCCAGTCTTTCAGATGATGGATATCTTAAAATTCTTCATTAATGTGACCCTGAGACAAGTATACAATTAAGTAAAAACAACACAGAAATGATCTTTTATGGTTTGACAACTCTGAACAGAAGCTATTTGATGTTTTGCTAGTAATCTGGAAAACTTGTCTGATTCATTTATGAGCTGTAAGAAAACAGACAAACTTTGGCGCTTTACAGGTCTTTTTAAATAAATCCAACTAGTCATGAATGCACATTTGATTGGTTTTTTTTTTTTAAATGAATGTGAATTTATCTAAAGAACATATAGGAGTGGTGAGGAGAGGTTTACATCATTCGAGCACTGAGTACCGCGTATCACCTGATCAGCTGTAAAGGTAATCTGAACATCTTTCCACAGTCACCCTTTCCACTTCCAAATGTGATGTACAAAGTTACAACATCTTTTCTTTGACTTGACAGACGAGCTCTTAACAAGCCAGTGTTGTTCAGCAATGGGAGTGGGTGTTGTGAGTCAAAGGAGGAAAAAGGAAGCTACAGATGTCCAGTCTTACACGTAAAAACAACACCCCATTGCTCGTCAGTATTTTAGATTCGTAAGAAAGGGAAATCTCTAAAACTGGATTGGTCAATTTGTCCTATTCATTCTGACTATTCCTTTTAGCATCTCAGGTATGGGAGTTATTAGGTTTACACACCCATATGTCCTGATAAAAGATAGATTAAATATATGTGCAGGTTATAAGTACAAAATAGATGAGTAAATGCTTTAGAAATTGAACCTTTATACATACAAGATTGAGGGGAAACTAATTTTATCAATTTAGAAAAAGTTCCTTAAAGATACCTTAAAATAAAACATTTGCTCTCAACTGATGTTGCTGTTTTATGATCGAATAAAATTATTTTTTCTTTCTGTCACACTTAATATAATGCATAATTATTGTTCAACAACCAGTTTACTGACATATTTGCACATAATGATGCTGCTTACTTTTATTTTGAAATTTGCATTAAACTTTTAATTTATAAAAGCAGGTTATGGAAATAATAGGGGGAAAAAGTGATAAATGTTTAGTTTTAGCCTAATAAACCTTAACACTGCATTGATTTTGCGTTCATTCGTTTTAGATGTGCGCTTAAAAAAAGCTCATGTTACTATGTTGAAACCTCCCTTCATACAGCACATAGATAGAAACAAGCCCCCTCCTCAAGTCTCCAGTTGCCACATGCCTCTTACAGTGAAAGGGTGAATAACAGCAGGCTGATAGAGCTCTCACCCACACATTGGTTAACACATAGAGCTATTAGTCATCTCAGAAACCCCCCAACTCAGATCTTTCATACGCTTAACTTCAAATTGCACATATGATGTGAAACCTTTGCCCCACACGTTGCTGTAATGTATATGCACGTCGGCTCACGCTCGTTCTGTTGTGCTGACTTCACATCAAAGTCAGAGCAGCAAGAGTGAGTGCGGCCCTATATATCACTGATGTGCCTCCTCTGCGCACAATCTGTGGCTTCAGGTGCCGTATCCTGTTCCTGTGTGTGTGTGTGTCTGTGTGTGTGTGTGGGGGGGTACGTTTCACACAAAGTTAGAGCTGACACTTCAGTTTGATTGGTGAGAAGGCACTGATTAAGATCCAATGTTGCCTGTTGATTAACTCTGGAGAAAGAAAGGTGGAAAGTCTTTAATTTCAGGAGTTAAAAAACAAAACCACTATCTGCATTAAGTTCACTCCCTCCTCTATAAATATTACAAACCAAAATACTATCTGACCTGTGATCAGTAGCTGTATTAGAGCTGTGTGTGTGTGTGTGTGTGTGTCTGGCCTTGTGTGTGAGAGTGTGAGCTACTCCATGGCTGCAGCCCAAGAGTATCCTGTCAACAGGAACTCCTGGATTTGATATGCAGTCGTCTGTGGCCACAGAAGGAAACTGATTTGTTTGTAGTGTGTGCTCACTGGTTTTTATCTCTCCTCTCACCCACAGATGTGATCAGAGGTTCCAAAAATTGATGTTCACCCAAACAGTAAAAGGGAGTGTCATTTTGATATAGGCTTTTTGCATTTAGATTGTTGAACAGGAATTATGTGAAAAATATATATTTATCAAGCTTGGGTTGCTGTAAAATGCATCTCTTTATTAAAAAAAGAAGGAAGAAAAGGCTTTTCTAAAAATAGCCTGGTGTAGTTGAGTTCAGTGGAAATCGGAAAACACCGTTCAACCAGTGCAGTTACCTGTGTAATGTCGTCGGTTAAACTGCAGAACAGGTTAGAGAAGTTTTCTAAGTGAGGTTCTGCTGCCTGACGAGTAAAAAAAAACAACAGAAGTTGCCAAATCTGTCTTACTCATCACAGCAGCAATGACGCAGCAGGTTAAATTAGAGATGGTGTTACTTTAATAATTGCGAATTATTCCTGGGGATTTTTTTTTTTATACAACTTAACTAACTTTGGTCTTATGTGCATGTATAGAAATAATAGAATAGTCAAATGCTGACTTATTCTAACCACCATGGCTTTGGTTGAGCAGAAATGTCTTTATCGGTCAGTGGAAAGTGTTTTGTTGTGAGGCCAGTTTAAGTAGTTAGTAGTGTTGAAATGCTCTCTTTCTCTCTCTCTCTCTCTTCCTTTTCACGGGGCTCAACTTGCAATCAAGGAGGAGCCGAGCGTCCTCCGGGGCTTCTCCTGGAACCTGCTCCTCAAATATAAAGCGCTCCCCCCATCCACCAGGAAAGACTGAATCATAACTCACAAGGAGGAGCCGCTGCTGAGCACATCTGTGGTTTCCCTTCAAACCTGTTCTGACAACTAGTCTAGTTGTAGCTGTAGTAGTGTGTGAAACTCCTTTTTTTTTTTTTTTAAAGAAAAGCAGTTTCTGTAGTTGTTGTTTTTTTTAAAGTGAACCCAACTGCTTAAAGACAGAGCGAGAAGTTTGGAGAGTTTGGAGCGCACAGATGGCAGCCCTCATCAGCGCGTACTCGTCGTGGCCGGAGTCCTTCGAGTGTCCTCCAGGAGACGGGGACGTGCCCGATGGACATGGCCCGCACAGGACCCCAGTGGACAAGGCACCGGAGCCGCGGATCAGACGGCCCATGAACGCGTTCATGGTGTGGGCCAAAGATGAGCGCAAACGGCTGGCGGTTCAAAACCCAGACCTGCACAATGCCGAGCTCAGCAAAATGTTGGGTGAGATGAGTTATTTAAAGTTTTAACTTTTTTATTTACTAATTATTATTATTATTTTTATTATTATTATTATCGTTATTATTATTATTATTATTACTGCTGCTTTTTATTCGTGAACACACTTGTAATTCCCTTCAGGCCTCGGTTGTTTTACAAAAGTTTCTAAGTTGTTTCCAACGCCAGAAGGATACGTGAATTAAAATCTAATAAAACGTTTACAATATGTTAAAGTCAATATAACCAAGACAACGTTTTTAATTGCAGTTCTTTAGACCAAATCAATTAATTAGACAGCATAACTTTACATCCATTATAGTGTGAAGCGCGTCGACAGAAGCCCCTCAATTTAAAAGTCGCCTAACCGTAAAATTGGTTCAGACTGTGGTCACAGAAAAAGGCAGAAATGTTTTATTTTGCGTTGGATTTTGGCTGCTTGTATCACTGCTTAATGTTAAGTTCAAAATCTGGCACTCATGCAAATCTGAAATCACCTTAAAGCCAATTCTAAAACAGCAATACATGTAAATATGCTCTTATAAATAAAGGTGAAATTGGCGCGTATTGGTCATAAAACAGGACATTCATTACTTGAGGTTAAGTCCCTTAAATACAGTTACGAGCCAAAGAGGACGCTGAATATTGAGTTTGGGTTAAAGTTTTATTCTAAATGTTTTTCTTTCACTCTTCTTTCATTATTTTTAAAACAAATTGTCAGGCACCTGAGAAGTCAACTACAATTATGAGCTTTTTTTTTAGAAAGTAAAGGAAGATGTTATTATTTTTAATGTTATCTCTGTTTTATAGTGCTATTTAACTTTTGTTTAATCTTTTGGAAACATGTTAAACATTAACCATTATTCCTATGAATTTAAGGAGTATAAACCTACAGCTTTAAACATGATCAAGAACACATTTATGGATATTTTTACAAATTGTAGAAATTGTTAGAGAGTGAGTAAAATGTGTTCAGTCGTTTTAATATTTTGGAGTTAGGACAGAGGTTAAACATTAAATAAAAAAAAAAAAAGCAAATTGCAGATTAATCTGTTATTTTTTTGTTAAAACTAAAATCTTCTGTCTGTTTGCAGGCAAGTCCTGGAAGGCCCTGACTCCCCCCCAGAAGAGGCCCTACGTGGAGGAAGCAGAGAGGCTTCGGGTGCAGCACATGCAGGACTACCCCAACTATAAGTATCGGCCTCGCCGGAAGAAGCAGCTGAAACGCATCTGCAAGCGAGTGGACCCCGGCTTCCTCCTGAGTGGCCTGGCCCCTGATCAGAACGCCCTGCCCGACCAGCGAGCCCTCTGTCACCCCCTCGACAAAGACGAGGGCAGCCCTAATGGCGGCAGGTTTTCCAGCCCCAGCCCTGCTCTGCCCAGCGTCAGAAGCTTCAGAGACCCGGCTGGTTCCAACAGCAGCTTTGACACCTACCCCTATGGCCTGCCCACCCCTCCTGAGATGTCCCCCTTAGATGCCATGGACCACGAGCACGTACCCCCCTCATATTATTCAACGTCTGGTAGCTCCTCCGTCTCCTCCTCAGCCTCCTGTCCAGATGAGCACCACCAGAATCAGACTCACATGGGCAGCCCGCCCCCTTACCACACTGACTACGCTCAGACCCAAATCCACTGTGGAGGAACACACATAGGTCACATCCCTCACATGTCCCAAACTGGTGGCGGTGGACTGATCCCCGGCCCTCCGCTGTCTTACTACAGTACCTCATCTTTCCCCCAGATTCACCACGGGCTCCACCAGGGACACCTGGGTCAGCTGTCCCCGCCTCCTGAAACACAGGGTCACCTGGAGACTCTAGACCAGCTGAGCCAGGCTGAGCTTCTGGGTGAGGTGGACCGCAATGAGTTTGACCAGTACCTGAACTCCACTGGGACCGGGTACCATCCTGAGCAGGGCAGCAGCATGACTCTTACAGGACACATCCAGGTGGCTTCTGCTGCCACTGCTTCTGCCACTGCGTGTCCCAGTAGCACCACAGAAACCAGCCTCATTTCCGTGCTCGCGGACGCAACAGCGGCCTACTACAACAACTATGGCATCTCGTAAGCTGGGTCACGGCGCCCGTTATACATGTCTGTCATGACTGATCAGAGACACTACAGGGTTTGAAATGGGTGAAGGAAAAGTCGGGACGATGTTGCACGTGGGTGCTAATGGGGGAAGAATTTCTGTTCTCTCGTCTGTAATTTCAAATCTCGTATTAGCATCTATTAGCAACTTCCTCCCGCCATAATTAAAACCTTACTGAGCAATATGATTGTCTGGAGCCGAAGAAAGAACAAAGAGCAATTTGGAGGACTATGAAGAAAGGGGAGATGGACAACTCAGGGATGCAGACACAAAATACTATAGTATGCCACCTCCAGTTGTCATGAAGTTTCTAAACCAGAAGAACAATCGTAAAAAGACTTGTTGTCCACTTGTAAATGTCACCAGTTACTGTTGCCACTGCGGCATGTACAGATGCTCTTTAGAAGCTAATTTAAGTCCTTTGATG
Organism: Morone saxatilis; assembly: GCF_004916995.1. Taxonomy (NCBI): domain Eukaryota; kingdom Metazoa; phylum Chordata; class Actinopteri; family Moronidae; genus Morone; species Morone saxatilis. Next base: position 10,591,894 of record NW_023340246.1, read on the forward strand.
TTTCGCATAAATGCTAACTGTAATGCTATTATCGACGCTTTCCATTCGAATGTTTGTATTATATGTTCTCGCTCTCATTAGTTTGGGAGTCTTACCTCAGTAGTTGTAATTGAATGAGGTTTTAGTTGGACATTTCTTATGCAATTTAACAAAACGGTGTATAATGAAGAAAAAAGGCGTTTATACTTCCTCTCAAGTACTTAATAATATATAATCATAACCTCTACGATGAAAAATAATAATGGTAACTATAACTGTATGCTGATTTAGGTTTGTGAAAGACAATAATTTAAAATAAAGTTCAATTTTTCTATAAATGCAGTTGCTATTTGGAGAATGTGCCCACAGACAACATACCACAGCAAAACAATAGCTTTTTTATTTTTTCATTATTAAACCTAAACAGGAGATATTAGTAATAACTGATACATTTAAAAGGCATTGTGTGGCAGCAAACAAATTTCTCACACATATATATAGATACATATAAGTAGCACCTAATGAACACGATCGGATTCCTGAATAAAAACCATAAAAGAAAGTAGAACTCCTGCTTAGTAGTTTTTTCACACTACAAGTTTTCATACACAAAATGGGGAAAGCAATGGTGTGTGCTGCTTGTCCATCTTTGAATTCAGTGTCACACCATGTATTCTTCTATTGTGGGCTCTGTCTAGTTGTTGTACTGCAAGTGGCCCATTCTGACACCCACTCCCTTGCTCGCTTTTTCCACCCTCCATCACATCATCCTTCTCCATCCGTCTCCTCTCGCTTTCATTTCATCCCGGTTCAGAGGATTAGTGTAAAACAGGCACAGCCGTCGCCACCCGCCTCCATCTCCCCCGTCCTTTGTTTTCCCGGAGTCTTATTCTGGGTGCCATTCTTAGGCACTCTGGACCCCCCTTCCACCCCCACCCCCTCACCCCATGTTCTATCTTGCTGATGCAGACCTTTCGTAATCTGTGCAAAATAAATAAAAAAATAAATCCCAGGGCCTCGTTGACTGTTTTACACCCTCCTCATTTTTCTCTTTTTTACCCCCCCCTCCCTCCTCGTACTCCTTCCCTCTCACCCTCTCTGTTCTCTTGAATTTTTCTTTTTCGATAAAAAGGAATTCAGGGGGCTTTTGACAAATCCTGGAGTCTGGCTGGTCTTCCTGCATTTTTTGGGAACGGTTGAGTCGTGCTTCTTGTAAAGAGGATGTGGCGGAGGAGCGGTGTTTCCTGGCTGATAAGGGAAAAGCCTCTCTCCGTCAGGATGTTTGGGCCTGGCTGGGCCCGGCATTAAAGAGCCAGAGAGAGGGAAGGGAACCCGCTGTTCAGCAAGCGGGAGGAAACACTGCCGTGCTGATTAGCATCTTACTTACCCGTCTTTACCTACCCACCATTTTTCAGGAGAGGCTTTGTCAACGTAGCCTGTCGTATTGTGACCACAGACGGACCGCAAACATCCACACAGCAATGAGCAGGTTTCTTACTCTGACCCCAAAAAACACAACACTTGTGGTCAACATATACCAAAACATGGCCTTTCTGTGTACCCATATTCAACATGATCGTGTGCTTTTGACACACCTTGCTCTGAATGTGATTAAACTAACCAAAATGACAACATTCATCAAGTACCAGTGCTTGCAGCTGGCCTGCGTCATGCTCATTTCTACGGGGTTAAATCATTACCCTTTGTGCCTGCAGGGGTTCAAAAGTCTGCAGAGGGTCCATCTGAGTGCGGCCGTATCTTGAACGGGTGGTGCCTCAGGCGTACGGGGTGAGAAAGTAGTCTTTGGTGCGGCATCAGCCCCACGGTTGTCAGGGTCAGCTCAGGGTGCTGCTGCAGACTCCCTTGGTAAAGATGCCCTGCAATCTCTCAACAATCACATCCACCACCTCAGGGTAGGACACTGTAACAAGGTCACAGACTGAAGCGTCAAACAAAGCATCATCACAACAGATACAGACTATTATACACGAGTACCTGAGCATTGATAATAGAAATAAATAAAGCTGTGTTTTTATCATTATGTCTTATTGTTCCCATATGCTTTTTATATTCTAATAGTATCCAAACAACTCCACTACAGAGATATAGGCAAGGGATATACAAAGATAAAATGCAGTTCATGTCACATAAAAAAACATGCATTTTCAAAATCTGAACTTTTCCTGTTTTCAGTTTGCATTTTTTAGATAATCCAATGTTCTTTTTTTTTATTTAGCTGACAATTTTCTCAACATTGAAGGAACACTTAACATTAAGATTATCTACAAAATTTAAAATCACCTGTTTTGGAGATAGATGGTTTTCACTGGCCAGCGAATGAACTCAAGATCAAATAACTTAGAAATTCTTAGAAAGTTTTACAAATTTACACTGCGTCTACATATAATAAAGGTATAATATATATGCATTTTCTACAAAAATTATGTACAGTGGTGCTGTTGTTTTCATTATTAAAACATGGTCTACATTCACCTATCAAGCCTCAGTGATACATAAACAGTATACAGTAATTTTCTAATGAAAACTACTAATAACTGACCAATTCATGTCTGTTCTGGAAAATAACACATCTTTGATAAGCGCACCACAATCCCAGAGGAGCTCTACAGGAGTAGCTAATTACAGAGAATTGTGGATCCTGTGATGTTTAAGTTTTCGGGAAGTGAGGGCAAAACACTCAACTTGTTAGTCTCAATCTTTTCCTCCTCGCAGTAAAAGTTGACTCATCGTCATCATAACCTTTATTCAAAGCCTTCTGCTGAAAACCTGAGACAGCCATCGCTGCTGTTTTAGCTGCAATAAATCAACAAGAGAGGAAAGAGAAAATAATGTGACTCAGACTCTGGCATGACATTGTTGTGAACTGCATAAACTTTATACACGCAGGCAATTGCAGGAATTACCTAATGCCCCTTCTTCTGTGTGAAAGGAGGTAATAATTTCTTTAATTTGACTAATTGAATCTTTCCCACATTTGCAGGATCACAAGATTTACAATATTTGTGAATATAAGGATATAGGCTGAACAAACAAAAGCACCTCTTCTTGTTATTTCTCTCTGATTGCTGACTGGCTCAGTTCCAGTCTCAGGTCAAGCCTGTGGAATGAGTCTGTCAGGTAGTCTGTTATGTTTCCTATTTCCTTTTCTGCCGTCATGTCACTTCCCTGGGCAAACAAACAACTCTGCAGTCTAACTCAACACCAACTGTCAAGGTAACGACGTAAGGCTCGGTGTGTGTAGACAGGGCGCGGAGCTCACACAGCTGTGTAAAATATTATCCATCTGCTGGGGCCGAGGTGAGCAGTGATCACTTTAAATATCGTGTCCTCCGGAGGCACGGAGGAGGCTGACTGTCTGGTTGGTCCAGCGTCCATTGTGTAGCCAGCGAGGGAGCGTCCAATCACGTCACATCTGGAGGTTGATGCGCTATATGACATTCTTTGCCTATTAACTGTAGGTCAAGAGGAAGTGGCTGATTTGAACTACGTGACTAAGTCATATCAGTGTCTGAGACTGAGATGCCCTTTAAACTTACATCCTATAGATACTATATGTTATGGTGGCATGTTGATTACTTTTCTATAATAAAATGTATGCAGCTGGATACATCACAAGTAGTTATTTGCAAATAGATGAAGCAAAGTTATCATTCCAAGTGATTCTGGGGGAGTAATCATGTTTTTCCTGTTAAGCCTCGCAAATAGAAAAACAACAAAACCAATTACAGCATCCTCATCACAGTAAATGCAGTGAACTTTACACCAAATTAAACTACTCTGTGCGACGGATAAAGACACACTTACATCAGTGAATACTAAAATTTGTCGGAGTGCATTTCCAGTTGGAGTGTGTTACAGCAGCATAATAACCTGTTTACAATTTGTACTTGGCCCTAAATCTGGCCAAAGGAAGGGAAAGAAGGAAAAAAAAACAAAAAAACACACACATCTCACAGCAAGGGATTATGGGTGCAGCTATTCTTCATCTCATTGTGGCTCAACAACAGGCAGAGTGTGGGGTGGCAGGCAGGCGTGTACGTCGCCGGACGAAGAATGGACCAGACTCGTCGAGGGACAGGTGCCATGTGGCAGAGGATGTGCGGGGACACAGATGGGGACCCCTGGAAAACTTGGGGGACTGTACGAGCAGCCAAGGGCCTCCCACCCGTACCTGTGCTGTGAATGCTGCAGCCGAACGGGATCCGGCACCTGTTCTAAGCAGATACAGGCGACCAGCAAAAGCACAGAGGGAGGCCAGCACATGGCTGCCAACCCAGGGAAGGAGAAGGCTAGATTTCCATTTACCCATAAGCGTGGCCTGATTACCAAATCGGCACAGGCTTTACTGCAGAATGTACAAAAAGGATTGAGAAATGTGCTCTCTTCCAAAACTATGCGCATTTCAGTAAACTCCCCACTTTAATAAGAACTGTCTGGTTGTGTATTCAAATGTTTTACTCAAAGAAGAAACAGCCCCAGAAAGTCAAGAGGTATAAAATGCTTGCGGATATTTATTATTTTTTAAAACAAGTGATGCAAAATTGCAGTGCATGCCCTATTTTTATAGCCTGGCCCCCATTGGTGTCTCTCTCTCTCTCTCTAATAGAATGGCTTGCACTGGCCTATGTATGCTGCAGCGCTATGTGGCTTGTTTTTGACTGCTGCAGATTCTCCCTGGGGTGGTGTAACTCTTCACCTCAATGTGGAGGAGGATGTTCCTATTGTGCTTCCTAATTGCAATGTGGTTGTTCCATTTAAAAGATAGAACATCCTTATCTGTTCTGTGTGTGACGTCGTATTGTGGGAATAACGGGAAGAGGCCTTAGGTATTTTGATTCACGTTTTAATTAAGATGATTACAATATTCCATGCTGGTTTTTTTTTTTCATTTTCTGACAACTATGTTCAATCAAGAGTGGGGTGAGGCATGTAGTTGAACTAAAGGCTATGGCAAATTCTTGCAAAGTTTGGAAAGCCTAAAGTCGGTTGTCTTTCGAGATGTTCCTGTTTTCCAGCTGATACCGTGCCCAGACGTTAAGTGACTTTGGACATTGCTCTTTAAAAGGGCTACAGGTCTTTGATCTTAAGTCACTCCCCGTCTTTTCCATTTTAGTGGGCCCACAACCTGCCATCGTGGCTCTGGCCTCGTCATCCTGCACCAACAGAGTTTACTCAGCGCGCATCCTGAAAAGCAGACGCACTAATGATTTAGATGAGTGATGTTATAAGTTGAGCGGTGTGTGAGAGCCCCTTTTAACAGCTACTGTGGACGATAGACAAAGCAAAGCACCAGGCTGCCCGATGACAGCTTGTGAGACACACTGAGAGCCTTTAAGTTGGAAATATTTCAGCATGTATCAGTCATAAAATGAGTGTAGATACAACGTTATATCCAATTATTGCAATGCTGATGTGGTCAGCCAACACTGGGGGCAAATTAGTAGCATTGAATGAGACTCCTTCATAAACCTATTTTAACAGCTAACAATGTGACAAATGGAATTATTGTCCTTGTCCTATTTCATGCTTTTATTGCATTTTTGTTTTTTTTCCCATTTATTTACTTTGAGTACAGACAAATATTTTATGTACGCAATTCCACATTTTCCATTCAATAAGTTATACAATTAAAGAAGCTAATTTCAAGTAAATTCCACCTTTCTTCAGAACAGAGTTCTGTGAGAGTTTTGTGAGAAAAAACATGTTTAAGTGGTAACAATGTTCACAAGCTCCTTAGTAGTTACTAAAATCAAAAGTCAGGAACGAAACAGGACTTGCTCACTAATTCTGTGAGTTAATGAACCAATGTCTAATAAAGAGTACTAATATCTGTGAATTTGCATAATGATTTGCATAATGACATAATGAATAATTAGATATTTCGTACAATGGCCATCAATCAACCAATAACTAATAATTTCTTCCTTTTTTTCTACTCTAGTTTTTAACAGATTTTTCACTGTTATACCGGTACTCTGGTTTCTAATAACAAAGGCAATGAGCCTTAGCATGTCAAATTAAGCTTTATATTACTTTCTTTATTCAGTTTCTCTTAGTGCCTACACTTGATAAATATCACATCCACACTCATCTTAGACAATCAATGAGAACAGAAAAAACCTTCTCAGTCAACCAACTTTATTCATTGTCACATGTAATCATATAAGGCACAATCACATTAAAGTTCCCAGTTGATGTTCCTGATCAGGTCACTCTTGATGGTGCAGAAGTGAAAAGAGTAGGGTGGAAGAGTTGTGTCTGCTGGATGGTGTAGTGGGGGCGTTACAGTCTCTGACAGTGATGGCGCTTCTTTCATCTTTATCTCTTTCCTTCTTTCTGGTTACTCCAGAAAAGTGGTTCCTCCTCTTCTTCCATATCGTCCTCATCACTGTCCTCACTTATGCTGCTGACATCACTATCAAAGCAGCTGTCTGAGTCACTGTCTGCAAACTCATCCCACCATCTGAATCTTTTACTTCTTCTCTCCACATCCTCCTCATCCTACTCTCAGGACCACTGTCTTGATCCACCAAGCAGGGGGTCTTCCCACATCAACCTCAGCATCTGGAAAACATCTTTGTTTTTCCTTGCCGCCATCGCAGAGTGCTTGCTCATGGTGGGAACTGTTGGGTCTCTGTAAATAATTTAGTTAATTTAATTTAATTTAATAAGGAGTACAGTCTAGACATACTCTATTTCAAAAGTACCCTGAGATAACTTTTGTTATGAATTGGCGCTATACAAATAAAACTGAATTGAATTGAACTTAAATGTAACATTTTAAAAATAAAAAAGGTGGAGACATATCCTTACACAAAAAAGACTGACGTGTCATATTTACAAGTTCTTATATTGGTCAAAATACACATCCTGTTGAGGCTACAATCTAGTGTGGGTAAAGTTGAGACTAAATTCATACTAAAATATATTGAAATAAGAACTTTTCCTAGTTTGTATTGTAGCCTGTAGACTGATTGATGCTACTTAAAAGATATAATTATATAAAACTTTTTAAGTTATTTTTTTGGCCTTTTATTGCCTTTATTCGATAGAGACAGCCAAAGATAGACAGGCAAGGTGAGTAGAGAGAGGGAATGACACGCAGCAAAGGGCCGCAGTTGGCCATTATTCTGGCCTTGTTGAGCTTTTCCGGATCTGCTTTCCTCTAGTGACGTTAATTAATTGACAACAGGATGATCTTCATGTTTACGAAGTTGTCATGGCAGTCCTGCAGGTCCTGCTTCATCATTGTGACAAATTCCACACCTTTGATGTTTACTAGGTTGTTGCCGCCACAGTGGATCCTGACATCCTGGATTGTCCTTCCTCTCAAAGATTGATGAAAAAATGAAAGAAGCAACCCAAGCCAAATCACCACACATGCCTCTCTAGGCCGAGGTTGTCCTTCTTTTAACTGTGTACTGGCAAATACTGCATAGTATTGTAGCATATAATATGTTATGTTGGTAAACTGATTATGCAGATAAGTAGAATGAATAAGAATGCTTATAAGGAATATAGTGTTCCTTGTCCAAGTATGGCTGGGACCGCAATTTTCTTCTTTCATCCCTGTTAGACCCCTATGTTGCTGATTCTGCCATCTTTAAAAAAAGATAAAGGGTTATCTCCTGACCTGATCTTCTAATTTTTAGCAACACAGAGCAAAGATTATTGTATAAAAATGCAGCGTTATCACTTGTGGGATCTGTTGGGTCTCTGTAAATAATTCTGTTTGAAAAGTGTCCTGAGATAACTTTTGTTATGAATTGGCGCTATACAAGTAAAATTGAATTGAATACAAAAGCACAACTTTATCAGTAAATTTGGTGAAACTGGGTCATATTTAATGGAGGAATTATTATCTGGTTTTCCCTTTGATGTCGTCAGCAGCCCTTCAGTTAACATAGCCTCCGAGAGTCCATCTGGAAACTCCGTAAATCACCTCAGTATCGCTGCCGTTGAACCGGCCTCTGTCAGTCTCGGAGGCTGTTCACTGGGAACCTCTTTGGTTGCTTGCTAACAGCAGCTACAGCAGCAGTTAGATGAGTTGAGACAAAGCAGCCAGAGGACATCAGAGAGGAAACCAGACAGTATTTTTCTCCATAAAATATGATCCTGTTTCACCTGAATCACTGATAAAGTAATGTTTTTGTAAAAATGATAATGTTATATTTTCATTTCAGGGAGACATTTTTGAAACTTTCTGGCATACATTGTTAAATATGGGTACACTATGACAGAGGATGCAATGTTAAAAGGTAAAAAGTAAGTTTTCATTTCACCTGGACTTGCAGAGAGAATCATACAGGGGTGTGACTATAGAGTGTGTGAGGAGTGACAGACTGATCATAGCTCAGAGTAGCACGAGTTTACCTGCCAGTAGTCAGAGCTAACTAAGCTAAGCAGTCATGAGCAGCTGCAAACACAGAGAGTCCGCTGGAGCTTCGATAGTCAAAAAAGCATCTGTGTGGTAACTGTGTTGTAGCTAAGCTAACAGCTCAGAAAAGCTAACTCTCTGGAGGGACTGTCGTTTCCTGGGACCGAGGTAAAGATTGCAGTCAGGTGGTGCTTCTACAGCTATCTAAGCAAAATTCTGAACCATTGCGCCCAAACAGAAAAATAGTTATAATATAAAGGTAGCAAACACTTGCATACAAATCTAAATAGTGCATCTTTAAGTACTAATAATTGACCCCCTAAAAAAGAAAAACTTCCAAATCAAATAGTGAGACAATGTAAATCAGTCTGCTCTCTGTATCACAGTGAAATTATAAACAATTACAGAAAAATATAATGATAGAATACACCTTTATTAATCTCCCAAGGGAATTTCAGGTGTTACACCAGCATACATTTATACAGTATAGTTTACGTTTTCCTTTTCCTCTTAAAATATAAGATGAAAGCAGCCTATATTAAAACTAAACAACACAAAATATGATAGAGTGTACATTTTATAATAAATTAACAAAACAAATAGAAATTATACATGATATATATATTATAAATATACATATATTATTGTGCAGTAGTTTGTACAGCCCCACATTGCACACAATCTGTCCTCACTTACGCTGCTGACATCACTATCAAAGCAGCTTTCCAAGTCGCTGTCTGCAAATTCATCCCACCACCTGAATCTTTTACAACTTCTCTCCTCATCTTCATCATCCTCCCCTCAAGACCACCTTCTTGATCCACCAAGCAGTCGGTCTCCCTGTTCAATCTGCTGGTTGATTCCCACATCAATCTCAGCATCTGGACGAACATCCTCAACATTATGATTATTATTGTTGTCATTATGGTCAATTTATGGAATTTCATGCCCACCAGTCCAACAACACTGAATACTAGTTGCCTAAAGAAGATGTAAATGGGGTGCGCAGCAACGTGTCCGTTTCCTTGTCCGTTCATCTGTACTGGGATCACACAAACAGTGTGTGTACATACAATCACCCCTACCAGCATATAGGAAATGCCCAAAGATGCTTGTCTGCATCTGTTGCATCTAAATAAATAACAAATATGTGTAAAAGATATAGATGAAGTTCTGTTGCCTATAAAATCACCTAAGAAAATCTACAGTGCATCAGTAGGCCACATATAAAAACGTCTGCCCACAGTTAAAGTTGCCCTTTTACCCACAACTTTTACTTATTTAAGAGCAACTGAAAAACAGATGGCTGCAACAACACTAGATAGATTACATTGGTGGTCATCCATAACACACAACCAACATTGAGGCTGTATTTTATTAATTTTGTAATATAATTATTATTTCTGTTTTTTAATGTGGTGTGAGCACCCTGAGCAGCCCCCGGGGATCAATAAAGTATTTCTGATTCTGATTAGTCTAAGAAAAATAAACATATCATACACTACACAGGGAGAAATTAGTCAATTTGTTATTTTCTATACTGCTGTGCAGTTTCTTTTAAATGTATTTTTAACAGAGCTGAAATGAATTATTGGTTAGTCAATCAACAGAAAATTAACAGTAACCATCTTTTAATAATTGATTAATCATTTAACCCTTATGCCCTCCTCAGGCATTTTTGGTAATTTGTTTTTGATTTGGTGATCATTTTGGCTATGTTACAGCTTGGTGGCATGGATTTTTTTGTTTTTTGTAGCTTTTAAAAAAAAAATCCAATGTCTTTTACTCTTACATGTCTTTTATACTCTGTTGATGCATTTTGCACCCTCTGGTAACCTTCGGAGCAAAAATGTACACATCCAAAAAACTGCTATTAAGTCATCACATATCAATATTTTTTTTCCATAAATCTCTTTAACAACTTCAGACTTGCTCAAAACTACCAAACATTAAATAATATTCAGGATTGTAACCCTTTAATTGCCAGTTTAATTACTTGAGTTATTAATTATTTATTACAAAATATATATATATTTTCCATGTAATAAATAGTAGGGGGATGGGGCTTTGGTGGTGATTAGAGTCTTGGATATGTATTAGTATTTTTATGTAGTGCCAGATACTCCCTCTGGACATCTTCGTGGCTAAAAATGCCTTATTGACTTCTATTAAAACCAAATTTTTTAATGTCACTGCCATTACAGTAGAAAAGTAGTGATTTTTGACATTTTTACTGTATTCCACCAGATTCAACCATTTTCCCATTGTAGGTCTATGCATGAAATTCTTGTATTTTTGCCAGTTGTATTATTGAGCCATGTGACAAGAGTTTTTTATTGTGTGTGTGTGTGTGTGTGTGTGTGTATGTGTGTATGTCTGTGTGTGTGCCTCTTTTATGTCTCAGTATGATTTTGTGACAGTTTTGTTTTATGTTAGCTCACCAAAGAATCTTTCTGTCATCTACATTAAAAAAGCAACAAAATATGTAATCTTAAATTTTTAATTGAGAATAGTAATATCATTTTGAAGCCAATTAACCTAAGCTGCATGTCTTTGGAGTGTGGGAGGAAACCGGAGGACCCCGGAGGAAACCCACGCAGACACGGCGAGAACATGCAAACTCCACACAGACAGAGTAGCCTTTAAAGTAGCCTCCACGGCTGCTTTAAAGGCTGCCCCATCTTTGTGTGAGGTGACAGTGCTAACCACTGCACCAGCGTGCCGCCCTCAGCCCTTTGTTGTCTCCCTTCTTCACGTCTTCTTTGCAGTCCTCAGAATTCTCTCCAGTGGGCTTCGATCTTTTTCGGAGATGATGTTCTTCCACAGATCCATAAAGTCTCTGTGAAGGGCCAGATTCTGGAGGATGGCATGTCCATGGGGCCTGTTGAGAGACAAGATTCTTATTTAGCACTTTAGTTTACAAAGCACAAGATGGGAAAAAAAAGAGAATTTCTCTTTTTCTGTCACTGACATCAATCTCTTCATCTTTAATTGTAACCATAATGCAAGATTTTGTTGCAAAAGTTCTGAACCTTGTGAACTAAATGCACATCTTAATAACTGACCTGACTTCGGCGGCAGCGTCCAGAGACATCTTACTGACCGCAGTAAGGAAGCTCTGCAGTTGCAAGGTTCCTCCCTGCGCTGTGGAAGATTCGCCGGCTGGCTCCCAGTCCGTCAGCCAGCAGGTGAAGCTGCTGGGCTGTCAGGGGCTCTCACTGCCAGCGCTCCAGCGTGCTTGGAGGAAGAACAAAGACAAACAAATCTATCAGCTTTGTTTCACTTTCATTTCCTTTAAATGCTGCTGTACTACACTTATTCATAGATTCTGATCTTCCACTGTGACTTACCTCAGCCCATTGATTCAGCAAGAGTGGTGGAGGACACGAGCCAGGGCTGAGTTCTTCGGCCAGTGCCTCCAGGCGCCCCTTGTGGCCCTGCTGCTGGACCAACAGAGGTCGTTGCATTTGACTGTGCAATCTTCTGGCAGGCAGAAGTGCGGCCTGTCCTCTCTGCCTGGAGTATCCATGTCCCTTCTGCAGGTAGACATAGAGATCACCCCATGGTGTCCATTGCTACGCAGGGCCAACTGAGGGAGCGTAGATTTTTAACTAGAGGAGTAAGAATAAACCATCACCAGTCAGGTGGTCAATAAATGAAAAATGTAAGCATGAAACACAGAGACAAACAAAGAGGAAAATATCTTCAGTACCTCTTTCTATCACAAGCCAGACAACACTTCATGAAGTTTCTCCATCAGTTGTGTCATGGGATGGTGCTGGGGCAGGCGCTTGGACGGTTCGGAGGCCTTTCAATCTTCTTCATCCTGTGTTTTGAAGGTGACATAAGTTATTGAACTCGTACTTTAATTTAGGAACAACACTATCTTGATACACCTTCAGTTTAAACTGCTTCTGCAAATTTCGTTGCATCTAAACATAAAATACAACTACAACTACAAGTTCCAGTTTTTGATTTATTAAAATGTTTCATGGTTTCACCAACTAATAGAAGTTACTTGCTCCATACTGAGCTGTGTAAAGTAGCTGTTGGCTGTTATCCAGAAGAACAAACAACAATTAACCTTAAGCTAATATGAGAACTGACTACATAGGATTAAACATAGTTGAAGTAAAAGTTGTTGGCACTGCAGATGGAAAATCTTTTTTCTCTATTGCATGGTGTCAGAGTCTTACCAGTCTTCTGAACTCATAAGCTTGAAGCATTGTGAAAGACCCTCCACTGGTTTGGACAATGGCTGCAGTTCTTCGAGTGGCTTTGTGTCTGCTGTCTGGAGCTTGGACTTATTTTGTGTCTTTACTCCACTGACTGTCTTTGAGGACTGCAGGGTTGTCCCACGACGAACTCCTGTCTTCTTGGGTGAGGCCAGTGTTGGAGGAGGAGCCGGATCAACAGTTTTCCCTTGCATGCCTCGGGGCCGGGGTACAGGCTGGACAGAGTTTTGACGAACTCCTATCTTCTTAGGTGGGGCCAGTATTGGAGGGGCAGCTGGAGCAACAGGTTTCCCTTGCTGGTTTCTTTTAGGTGCAGCTGGGGGTCGGGGTACAGCCTGGAGGGTGTTTTGCCGAAAGTTCTCCAGTCCCTTCTGGATTTCCTCCACCTGATATTTAGCCGTCTGGAGTCTATATCCACCGGTTACTTCTTTGTCTGTTCAGATTAAGATCAAAATATTAATCAGTCACATTTCTACCCGTTTACTGTGTTCACACCTTCACCTATTAACATACAGTATCTGTACTTCAAACTGCTGAGGACTGAGAATACATGATAATGTACAAGCTTTTGTGACTCCAACAGAGACTGACACATGACGGTTTCAACAATGCTCAACAACAACAGAAACCTCTGGGGTTCTTCTTCTTTGACGTTTTTAGCTCTGCAATTATGAGTAATCAGTTTGTCTATAGAAAAACTAACCTGCTCCATTGAGGTACATCCACATAACAGGGAGACGGGATACTCTTCTCCTGAGTTTTGGAACTGCTGGAGGATGAGAGGGAGCAACAGGTGTCTGAGGAGGTGACACCTCAACAGGACTTTGAATCAGCGAGATTTCCCTCAGCTCACTGGGAGTCAGAGTATCCAGTGAGCTGATGGAAGTTGATGTGCTGTCACTGCCGAGATGCATGTCTTCTTCCTCATCATCCTTTGTTTCAGGATTCGTGCTGCCTCTCACCACCTCAACTTTTAAAGGCGGTAAACGTGAAGGTCTGATCCTCCGTCCTTGGACAGATGATTCAGGCCTTCGTCTGGGACCAGCTGGGGGCTGAGGTGAAGAGAGGGGGACCTGCTGGATGGAGAGTCCAAGTCTCTCCAGCACAGCATCGGTGCGCCTTGTGACTGCAGCACACAACCTCTCTGAATGACTGATGAGAGCCTCCCTCTCAACCCTCAGTATATCCAGGATCCTGGACTGATTGTTGAAGACACCGGGACTCTCTTGTCTCCGGTGCTTTTCAGTACTCTGTGATAAAAAAAAGAATTGATTTTAACATTGAAGTCAGTTGAGTTCAAATAACAATACAGTATTTTACAACTGGTTTGATTATTTAATAATAGTTTCAGTATGCTAAACTTAAATTTAGTACCCAAAATGCAAAACACTAAGTTGCAGGCTCAGTTCTCACACTAGGCTTTATGGGATTGAACACTGTTGTGAAAAGTGAGTCAGAACAAATACTGCTGTTTTATTTGGGCCAGTAATTTAACACCCTTAAACCAGTTAAGCAATCAGATGGTCTCTATGTATCTCTAAAAATATTCAGACATGAACACCAGAATGCTTAGAAGAATAAAACAGTTGGCTGTACTTACATTATTATCATCCAATCTCCTCCCAAATCGATTAAAGATATTTGAAGCCATGAGTTTCACTAAAGTTTCACTAAGTTTCACCAGCGAGTAAGAAAGACTTACTTACTTTCACTAAACCAGATCAGTGTGTCTTTATAAGCTGTTGGTTCTAAATCTTGCACATGAACAAGTTCTATTTGATGTCACGATGAGACCGGATCAAAGACATTAGAACTCTGGAAGATTCTAGGTTCCAATTTATGCACAGAAGGAAAATACCATATAAGGAACTGAATTTTGAATAAAAACAAATATTTGTGCTTCGGTATGGAGCTGACAACCTTGTTTTATATAAGAAAGTGGTTCAGATTCAAAGACAAGATAATAATACTAAGTGATCCAAACCAGCTTCACCTGCTCACCTCACACTCAACACATATAATCAACTGTGCCTATCATTCAAAGGCTTAGATATTGAACAGGTTCAAGAAGCAAATTTGTTTGGTGTCATACTCAATGGGCAGCTATCATGGGAGAAACCTAATGAAAATATTATTAAGAAAATGGCTAATGGGATATCGTGCATTAGAACATGTTCCTCTTTTCTCACCGATGCCTCTGGAGCACCAGTGTCACAGACATTAGTTCTAGCTCACCTTGATGACTGCTCATCAGTCTGGTCTGGTGCAGCCAAAAAACATCTATCTAAGCTCTAAGCTGGTAAAGGTGTGAGGCAGAGTACAGACAGACTGCATGCCAGTCTCTCATGGCTCAAAGTAGAGAAGAGGTTGGCATGTAATCCAATGAGTTTCTTTTGAATATTTGTTGTAGTGAACAAGTCACTTATAATATATTTGTGAAGACAGTCTGTCTTGACAAATATATTATAAGACAAACATAGTTAGACTACCAGGCAGGCTACCAGGGTTTGTCGAGTTAAACAAAAACCTAGAATAGATGCAGTGTGTAGATCTGTAATGTATAGCGCAGTCACAATGTGTAACAAGGTACAAACAATAAACATTAAAAACATCTAGTAAGGCAAGTTTTAAAAGACTTCTTAAAAAAACATTATTAACAGATGAAGACTAAGAAGCCTTGCGCCTGCAGGACACCAGAAAAATGAGGGTGGAGGTTGTTGCGTGTGAAGAACATGCCCTGTCCCGATACCACCAAAGACGCTGTGGCTGTGTGTAGGCTGTCTTGGCAAGCCTGTGGAACACCGAAAGACCCAGCCTATGAGTAAGAGTAGCGTAATTCCCTTGGGGAACAAGCTGTGCGTAAAATGTGTATGTGCGTAAGGTGTGAGTGGACGAGCGAGAGTGAGCGAGCGGGCGAGAGAGAGAGTGTGCGTGCGCGGATGCAGGAGCTGCAGGTTAGCTCGGGAGTTAGTTTCTAGCAGTGAATGTACAGTGTAGGCTATGGTGCAACAGTGTAAAATAAAGACACGCTATCTCAATGTCAACCCGGAGCTCCCGTGTCTGTGTTCCTACTGCTGTGGAAAGTGAAGGGGGTTAACCCCGAAGTGGAGGAAACACTTCGGCCCCAGGAGACGGCATCTCCCCTGTGCGATCTGGGCATGAGCTCACAACAACCGCAGCACTTCACATTTTGTATTTTAATAAATCCCGTTTTGGTTGCACACTAATGGATGAATATGTATTTGTATAAAAAAAAAACGCAAATCCATTTGGGTTTGATTTGCTTGTAGGTTGGTAGGCTAATATAAAGACACACGTACATTTATGACCATATTTGACCAATGAAACTATCGGTTTGGGAGATAGGAGGTCTCCGCCCGACAGCGACGATATGTTAGAAATCACTACAAACTTGGCCGGCTGTATGGCTGATAACTCACTGATAACTAAGACAAATAACTTGTATTTTATTTCCGTTGAAGATAAAAGCTATGTGAGTTATCAGTTCAACTCTTGAACTTACCCATCTGTACATATCTGGAGTACATGGCACCACAGCTCCAGGGTGCTTGTGTTTGAGGCGCTCATTCATCGCTGTAGTGCTGCCATGATATTTAACAGTATGTGATCATAGGGTTTTATAATATGACGCGTCAACGCGGGATTTTTACGCAGCACTAATCGTTGTAGCCCTACCATACTGTGGGCTAAGGGAAAGCGAGGGAGGAGAATGCACGCTTTTACCAAAGAGATAGAACCCTTGCTAGCACCATGCCACTACATTGACTTGAATGATAGGTAATATTGTTTAGCATGATAGTCTCACAATTTAAAACTAAAACATCAACATGATTCAAACTTGATGTGGTCTGTAATGCAAACAGTAAGCTCTTGTCACTTTTGACTTATGGAGATTGGCACGTTAGCTAACGTCAGGTTAAAAAGAATGCTTTAGCTAGCGACATTACTTTTCCTTGTGTAGCCTGAAATGGCGAATTCAATTTTAGCACTGCAGACCTTGCACATGGCTATTCTTTTTTTGTTATCATTAGAAAAGTCTCTGAAACCAAATTTTATAATTTTGGGAACAGCTGCTGTTGCTGTTTTATGAGTAAAGTTTTATTTGTTTGAATAGATGTAATTTAGTTTTTGCCACCTGTTTTATGTCTCAGTAGGATTTTGTGACATTTCAGTTTTGTTTTATGTTAGCTCACCAAAGCATCTTCCTGTCAGCTACATTAAAAAAGCAATTAAATATGTATTCTTTCATATTTTATTTAGAATAGTAATATAATAATTTGAAGCCAATTAACCTAAGCTGCATGTCTTTGGAGTGTGGGAGGAAACCGGAGCACCCCGGAGGAAACCCACGCAGACACGGCGAGAACATGCAAACTCCACACAGACAGGAGCAACCTTTAAAGTTGCCTCCAACGCTGTTTTAAAGGCTGCTCCGTCTTTGTGTGAGGTGACAGTGCTAACCATTGCACCAGCGTGCTGCCCTCTGCCCTTTGTTGTCCCCCGTCTTCACATCTTCTTTGCGGTCCTCAGAATTCTCTCCAGTGGGCTTCGATCTTTTTCGGAGATGATGTCCTTCCACAGATCCATAAAGTCTCCGTGAAGGGCCAGTTCCTGGAGAATGGCATGTCCATGGGGTCTGTTGAGAGACAAGATTCTCATTTAGCACTTCAGTGTACAAAGCACAAGATGGAACAAAGAGAATTTCCCTCATTCTGTCATTGACATCAATGTCTTCATCTTTAATTTAACAATAATGCAAGATTTTGTTGCAAAAGTATGAGTCTAAGGATCCCCATACTTTCGGTGCCGTCACAGAAGACACAAACCAGAAGACATCAAATCATACAGTACTGAACCATGTGAACTAAATGCACATCTTGATAACGGACCTGACTTCGGCGGCAGCGTCCCAGAGACATCTTACTGACCTGCAGTAAGAAGCTCTGAGTGAAGGTCCTCCCTGCTGTGAAGATTGCCGGCTGGCTTCGAGTGCCGTCAGCCGGCAGGTGAGCTCGCTTGCTGTGCAGCTCTCACTGCAGCGCTCAGGTGGCTGTGGAAAGACAAGAGCACACAAATCTTTTAGCTTTGTTTCATTTCATTTTCTGCTGAGCATGCTGCTGTACTACACTTTATTCATACGATTGCTGATCAATCGGACCGAGTCTTGTAGCTGCGCACGCTCCATTATTCAGCAGAGTAGATGGAGGAACACGAGCAGGGCTGCAGTTCTGCACCAAAGTGCTTCCAGAGGGCTTGTTGCCTGCCTGCTGGAGAAAGGGCTTTGCATTTGAGCTGTGCAATCTTCTGCAGCAGCGTGCGGCCTGTACTCTTGCCTGAGTGTCCATGGTCTTCTGCAAGGTAAACATAGAGATACCCCATTGGTGATCCATTCCGTACGCAAGCCACTGAGGAGCGTAGATTTTTAACCTAGAGAGTAAGAATAAACATCACCAGTCAGTGGTCATACTTCTGTCACAGTTGCACTGGAGCGTACACACTCATAAACACATAGAGACAAATGAAAACAGCATGAAACACAGAGAAACAAAGAGGAAAATATCTTCAGTATTCATGAAGTTTCTTCCATCAGTGTGTCTGGATGAGTGCATGGGCAGGGTTGACGTTCGCAAGACCTTTCATCTTCTTCAATCCTGTGTCTTGAGGTGACATAGTTATTGAACATTTAGGAACAACACTAATCTGATACACCTTCAGTTTAAACTGCTTCTGCAAACTACAAGTTAAAGTTTTTGATTCACTAAAATGTTTCATGGTTGCACCAACTAATAGAAGTTACTGGCTCGATACTGAGCTGTGTAAAGTAGCTGTTGGCTGTTGACTAGCCAGAAGAGCAAACAACAATTAATCTTAAGATAATATGAGCACTGACTACATAGGATTAAAAATAGTTGAAGTAAATGCTTTTGGCACTGCAGATAGAAAATCTTTTTCTCTATTGCATGGTGTCAGAGTCTTACCAGTCTTCTGAACTCATAAGCTTG
The DNA here is from genome assembly GCF_004916995.1 of Morone saxatilis. Classification (NCBI taxonomy): domain Eukaryota; kingdom Metazoa; phylum Chordata; class Actinopteri; family Moronidae; genus Morone; species Morone saxatilis. The sequence continues at coordinate 10,610,529 of NW_023340246.1, forward strand.
AAGCATTGCGAAAGACCCTCCACTGGTTTGGACAGCGGCTGCAGTTCCTCGTGCTTCTTGTTTGCTGTCTGGAGCTTGGACTTATTTTTTGTCTTTTTCACTCTGTTGACAGTCTTTGAGGACTGAGCAACAGTTTTCCCTTGCAGGCCCGTTTTTGGTGCCGCTGGGGGTTGGGGTATAGGCTGGACAGAGTTTGGACAGACTGCAGTCTTCTTTTGTGGGGCCAGTGTTGGACGACGAGCTGGAGCATCAGGTTTCCCTTGCAGGTTCCTTTTTGGTGCAGCTGGGGGTCGGGGTACAGGCTGGATGGATTTTTGATGAAGGTTCTCCAGTCCCTTCTGGATTTCCTCCACCTGATGTTTAGCCGTCTGGAGTCTATATCCACCAGCTACTTCTTTGTCTGTTCAGATTAAGGTCAAAATATTCATCAGTCACATTTCTACCCGTTTGCTGTGTTGCCATCTTCACCTATTAACATATCTTTATTTTCCCCTGCTGAGAAGTTATTAGAATACATGAAATGTATGTACAGGTTTTATGACTCGAAACAGAGACTGACACAAAAAGGTTTCAACAATGCTCAACAATAACAGAAACCTCTGGGGTTCCTGGTTACAATTTGTAGCTCTGCCATTATGAGTAATCAGTTTGTCTATAGAAGAACTAACCTGCTCCACTGAGGTTCATCCACATAACAGGGAGACGGGATATTCTTCTCCTGAGTTGCAAAGCTGCTGGAGGATGAGAAGGAGCAACAGGTGACAACTCAAGAGGACTTTCAATCAGCGAGATTTCCCTCAACTCACTGGGAGTCTGTGTATCCAGTGAACTGATGGAACCTGATAGGCTGGAGGTCCGGTCATTGCCGAGATGCACATCTTCATCCTCCTCGTCTATAGTTTCAGGATTCCTGCGATTTTTCTGGGTCCTGGATGCAGCCACCTCAACATTTAAAGGCTGTAAACGTGAAGGTCTGATCCTCTGTCCTCGGACAGATGATTCAGGCCTTCGTCTGGGACCAGCTGGGGGCTGAGGTGAAGAGAGATGGTCCTGCTGGATGGAGAGTCCAAGTCTCTCCAGCACAGCATCACTGCACCTTGTGACTGCAGCACACAACCTCTCTGTCTGATTGATGAGAGCCTCCCTCTCAGTCCTCTGTATTTCCAGGATCCTGGACTGATTGCTGAAGTTACCGGGACTCTCTTGTCTCCGGTGCTTTTCAGTACTCTGTGATAAAGAATTAAATATTTTCAACATTGAAGTCAGTTGAGGTTAAATAACAATACAGTATTTCACAGTTGGTTTGATTGTTTATTAACAGTTTCAGTATGCTAAACAGAAATTTAGTACACAAAGTGCAAAACACTGAATTGCTAAGTTCTCACACTAGGATTTATGGAATTTCGAGCCCAAAACTGTTGTGAAGTATTTACACCCTTAAAGCAGTTAAGCAACCAGATGGTCTCTATGCCTCTCTGAAAAAAAAAACACACCAGAATGCTTAAAGAAAAAAACAGTTGGATGTACTTACATTATCATCATCCAATCTCCTCCTCCTCCCAAGGAGTCGATTGAAGATATTTGAAGCCATGAGTTTTACCAAAGTTTCACTGAACTTTCACTAAGTTTTACCAACGAGTCAGAAAGACTGAGTACTTTCACTAAACCAGATCAGTGTGTCTTTATAAGCTGTTGGTTCTAAACCTTGCACATGAACAAGTTCTATTTGATGTCACGATGAGACTGGATCAAAGACATTAGAACTCTGGAAGATTCTAGGTTCCAATTTATGCACAGAAAGAAAATAGCTCTAAAATTTTGATGCCAATGACATGCCTTTTGTTTTAGATACATGCAGTATCACTCTTTTTTTTGCAGATGATACGACTATATCTTTTGCAGTAGCTAATATAACTGACTTAAGGAATACTCTGCATTCTGAAGTGTCCAGCAGGGGGTCTTCCCACATCAGTCTCAGCATCTGGACAAACATCTTACAACAACAACTTTGTCAACATTACAATCTTAAATGTTGTAATTGTTGAGGCAGATGGCCACCCACTGAGAGCCGGGGTCTTTTCAAGGTTTCTGCCTCTTAAAAGGAAGTTTTTCCTTGCTGCCATCGCCAAGTGCTTGCACATTGTAGGAAGTGCTGGGTCTCTGTAAATAATTTTATAAGGAGTTCAATTTAGACCTGTTTTAAAAGTGTCCTGAGATAACTTTTGTTGAATTGGCACTATACAAATAAAATTGAATTTAACTGAAATTGAATATTTAAAAAATACTGTATATCATTTAATTGCACAAAAAAGACTGCAGTGTCATATTTACAAGTTACAAATACACATCCTGTATTTTGACCAATCTACTGTGGGGAAAGTTGAGACTAAATTCATACTAAAATATATTGAAATAAGAACTTTTCCCAGTTTGAATTGTAACCTCAAGGGACTGATGATGCTACTTAAAAAAAATAAAATAATCTCCAAATTGGTGAAACTTTTCAGAAATGTGCCAGGGTAGTCAACCTGTATACAAGGATGCCTTAGACTGTGTCCACCCAAATCCTTGTTGAGCTTTTCTGGATCTGCTTTTCTCCAGTGACGTTAATTAATTGACGACCGGATGATCTTCATGTTTACGAGGTTGTCATGGCGGTGCTGCAGGTCCTGCTTCATCATTGTGACAAGCTTGATGTTTACTAGGTTGTTGCCGTCACAGTGGATCCTGACATCCTGTATTGTCCTTCTTCCCAAGCATTAGTCTTGCGCCTGTGTGATGTATTGTCCTTCTTTTAACTGTGTACTGATAGTTGCCTGGCAAATACTGCATGGTATTGTAACATATATTATGTTGGTAAGCTGATCATGCAGATAAGTAGAATGAATAAGAATGCAGGAATATAGTGTCCCGTATGGCTGGGACCACAATTTTCTTCTTTCATCCCTGTTTAGACCCCTGTGTTGCTGATTCTGCCATCTTTAAAAAAAGAAAAACAGTTATCTCCTGACCTGATCTTCCACCTTTTAGCAACACAGAGCAAAGATTATTGTATAAAAATGCAGTGTTATCACTTGTGGGATTTGTTGGGTCTCTGTAAATAATAAGAGTAGGGTTTAGACCTACTCTATTTGAAAAGTGTCCTAAGATAACTTTTGTTGGCGCTATACAAATAAAATTGAATTGAATACAAAAGCACAACTTTATCAGTGATTTGGGTGAAACTAGGTCATATTTAATGGAGGAATAATTGTCTGGTTTTCCCTCTGATGTCATCCCGCTGCTCTGCCTCAAATCCGCTAACTGCTAATGTTGCTGCCGTTAGCATGCAACCAAACAGGGCTCAGCAGCCCTCCAGTAAACATAGCCTCCAAGACAGACAGAGGACAGTTTGATGACAGCGGTACAGAGGTGATTTGCAGGGTTTCCAGATGGAAGCTAAAGGAGCGGTAATGTAAGATGCTGTTAGCTCATGCAGCACATTTATTTACATTTATTGTGGCAACATGTCAGCGTCACTTGTCAATGATGTGTACAATTTAAATATTGCTTTTATCTCAGAGCTAAAAGCTAAGTACACTTCAATAAAAATCTGTGAAAAATGAGTCAAACAACCTATGGTTCAAGTTAACTTAAAACTAACGGCATCTAACATTGTTCTGGTATGTGTAAATAAACGTTTATTATAGTATAGCAGTTTATACGTTTTCATACCTTTGATTGGTAAGTTAACACGATAAATCTAAACTAACCTTTTAAAGTGACTATAAACTTATCAATTCTGCTCCCTCACATCAGTTATTTGCATCTGACGCCAATGGAGGTTAGTTTGATGACAACAAAGTCAGCTAATGTTAGCTGCACAAGCTAACTAGCTAACAGCTTTTCTGTACATTTTAGAATAAATTAACCAATTTTATTTCATTTTATTGGAATACAAAACAAATTGAAATTATACATATAATATAAATATACATATATTATTATGCAGTAGTTTGTACAGCCCCACATTGCACATGACTCTGAATACTAGTTGCCTGAAGAAGATGTAAATGGGGTGCGCAGCAACGTGTCCGTTTCCTTGTCCGTTCATCTGTACTGGAAAGATCACACAAACAAATAGTGTGAGTAGATACAAGAGACAGCTGTCCCTATCGCCCCTACCAGCATATAGGAAATGCCCAAAGATGCTTGTCTGCGTCTGTTGATTCTAATTAATTTGCAAGTTATCTAAATAAATAACAAATATGTGTAATATAAAATAAACATAAAATTATAGATGAAGTTCTGTTTCCTTCAAAATCACATAAGAAAATCTACAGTGCATCAGTAGGCCACATATAAAAACGTCTGCCTACAGTTAAAGTTGCCCTTTTAAGAGGAACTGAAAAACAGATGGCTGCAACAACACTAGATAGATTACATTGGTGGTCATCCATAACACACAACCAACATTGAGGCTGTATTTTATTGTTGTCATATTATTATATTTCTGTTTTTTAATGTGGTGTGAGCACCCTGAGCAGCCCCCGGGGATCAATAAAGTATTTCTGATTCTGATTAGTCTAAGAAAAATAAACGTACCATACACTTGTAAAGTTATCAACAATGTGGATCTGATTTCAGGACATTTGTATTTGGTATTTCTTGTTTCAGTGATGTCTTTTTATTCACATTATTATTTATATGAGGGACTTTTGCACAGTAAATATTTCATTGCTGTATTTTGGGGGAGAAATTACAGTCAATCGTTCGTTTTCTATACTGCTGTGCAACTTCTTTTATATGTATTTTTAACAGAACTGAAATTATTTGTTGTTCATTCAATCAACATAAAATCGACAGCAACCACCTTTTAATAATTGATTAATCATTTAAGCAAATCTTCAAGCAACTGAATCCATCCAGCTTCTTAAATGTGAAAATGTTGGCGCTTTTAACCTAAATATCTTAGGGTGTATTATTCATCAGTATAGAAAAAAGTAAGTGCTATACCTACAAAGACTTCCCACCTACATCTCTGTTATTATAATTTGAGTCTCCATCACACAATGATTTATGTAAGGTGACTGATCAGTGATGCAAGTTCCCACATATGAACCACAAACAAAATAAAGTACGTCAGTCATGAGGTCAGCATTTCCGTTGCCTTGATGTGCACTGTTTACACTCAGAGCTTCTGGGTATGAGTGCTCTTGAGTGACCTTGGCAACGGGTCACTCTGGCATCATTTCCAGGCTCACTCCCATTCCTCCAATCTTACGTTATGGGTGTAATATTCGGGATGTTGTTGATGTCTGAGCTTGAAGGAATCCCTTCCTGCTTGATGCTCAGCCCCATTTCCTTAAAGGCTCAACATCAAAAATGAGACACATGGAAATGACTCACACAGTAGTCCCCTGAGTTCAGACACTTCAACTAAAGTACCATGTCGACAGGTTCAAAACAGGATATGAGCTGGATAGGTCTATGTTTATTACAGATGGTGGAATACTTAAGAGCAGTGATAGCTGAAAGCTCAGATAAGCAAATCAAGTAGCTACAGTCACGTATCCACTGTGACCGTATAAGCAGGCACACAAAGACTGGCTCACTAACCATTAGCATTGAAAGTCTCAGTACTATTCATTTTCCAACCCAGAAGCCACCATATTACTAAACACTAACATTCAAACACAGAATAATAATAAATAGGCTCTCTGTATCACAAATGGATAAATAAAGAGGACAAATAAAGTTAAATAAAACATTTTCTAGAATCACAACTCTGTTAAGCACACACTGTACTCAGACTTGACCCTGTAGTTTGTTAAATTCTGCTTCTGCAAAATATTACACAGTTTGCACTTTCACAGGGCAGTTTTCCCAAGGTGTCTTGAACTAAGAATCTATAAAAACTCATTAATTACAGTAGCCCATGACCTTATAGGCTAAGTTATGCCATTTATAAACTGACCAATTTCTGCTTAGGTGTGGGATAATAATTCTACTGGCAAGAATGCCTCTAAAACATATAAATTAAACATTAACATTAGATATTTAGATATATAGGCTACAGCGCCATCAACTGCAACTCCCATCAATGTGTTCATTCAAAAAACAAAATCAAACTTACTTGAAGCTATTCTTGAAATGGCTCCAACTGTGTGATCCAAACCTTAGACTCTCAATGATTACAAAGGAAAAATACTTCTCAGTCAATCAAGTTTATTATTACATGTAATCACATACGGCACAATCACAGTGAAATATAATATTGAGCTCTTGATGGTGCAGGAGTAGAAAGGGGAGGATGGAAGAGTTGTATCTGCTGGTCAGAAAGTCAAGCATCCACATACACAGTGAGGTAATGTTAGCGGTTAGGTCCAAAGAGGGATCCCCACTTTGTGGGTGCCAAGAGAGGGCTGGTGGTGGGATGGTAGTTGTTACTCTTGTCGTTCCCTTTGTTGTTGTCCCTTTGTTCACCCTGTTCTATACTGAGATCTGGATTGGTATAGAGTAGATATAGAACAGGTTGGGGTGGAGTTGATCTTGTAATATTAGGTGCCAAGGATTTAAATTCAGTTCAGTTCAGTTCTATGTGTATAACTGTAGACCGTACTCATTATAAAATGATTTACGGAGACCCAACAGTTCCCACCATGAGCAAGCACTTGGCGACAGCGGCAAGGAAAAACTTCCTAGTAAAGGCGTTACAGTCTCTGACATTGATGGTGTTACTGTCTGCATTTTTTGGCACTTTTTCATCTTTCCAAAAAGAGGCACCTTCTTTTTTTTGATGATATCATCTTCACTTGTATGATTTTTGGTTTACCAGTATTTTATTTAGGTGGTGCCCTCGTTTTGGCCTGTTTTCTTTTTTTTTAACAAATTTACCCGCAGTGATCAAAAAAGTATTTCTGATTCTGATTGACAGAGATGTTACATATTGTGTATAACCGTAGACCGTACTCATTATAAAATGATTTACGGAGACCCAACAGTTCCCACCATGAGCAAGCACTCGGCGACAGCGGCAAGGAAAAACTTCCTAGTAAAGGCGTTACAGTCTCTGACATTGATGGTGTTACTGTCTGTATTTTTTATTTAAAAAGTTATATTTCACAGTAAACAAATAAAACAAAATAGGCACTCAAAAGAAAACTAATTTGCTTTAAAGAGAGCAAACCATTACAAATACACAAACACAAAACAGAGTAAAAATCATAAAAATATTTTCTTGCCATTTCTGCTTTATTTATAATAACGAGTGCTGGAAAGGCAGGGAGATGACATGCAGCAAAGGACCTCAAGCTGAAACCACCAGCACCAGCAGGACGTACACTTGAGAGCAGCCCACCTGGCTGTAGTCTTGATTTCAGTCGGAAAGTTGGAGGATTCTTCCATTGATTTTCTAGGAGCTGGCATCTAGTGACCATGAGAGGAACTGCAGCTGCTGTCTAATCATCACCATGAAGTCATGGCAGAGGTGGGTACATGTGTTCCTGACTCCGGTCCAGTCCAGAAATGTCCTGTCCTATATATATGTTACTCAGGAATTCCTGTTTAATATAATTGTATTCCCTGCGTTATGTTGAGTTTCTTTCAAGTATCATGTGACAGAGGTATATGTGCATGTCAGGATGGCCGAGTGGTCTAAGGGGAATATGTTGGGGAACACTCGTCCGTCAAAGAGGGGGAAGAAGGGGGGAGAAGGGGGAAGAAGAAAAGGAAGGGGAAAGGGAAGAAAAGAGGAAAAAGGGAGAAAGAAAGGGATAAATACGTCTTTTTGTTGGTCATATCTTCTTGGATTAAGGTATTTCTTGGGTGCTTGGGACACAAAGTAGGAAACTTTTGATAATCTAAACACTTCGGACGGGATTCGAACCAGCCTACACTGGGAATGCTGCGTTCAGATACCCAACGGTACATAGAACTGTCATTGGACGTCACAATTACATTCATTGTTATTTCTGCATGCATTCTCTGCTATTTTAAATGTTCTAGGCTTACTAAGATTTCAATTTAGGCTTTTATTTATATGTAAAACTAAGAATAAATACTAAATAATTTCATATGTGAAATGTGTCATATAGGCAACATTATTAATGTAAATAATGAATAATTATTCGTTATCATTTTGTTTTCTACCTCTCCCACCTACCTGAAGGACTGGAATGCCCTCTGCAAAGGCTGATGTCATGACTTGGATCTTTCCCTACATCTCCTCTATGTAGCGTATATCAGAAACCACCTCCCATATTTAATTTTAGAATATACTTGTCTTTTCTGTTTGTGTTTTAATGATTGTCTTTTTCAAATATCAAATTATAATTAGTGAAATGACCTAATAAAAAATAACATACCATCTCTGATTACGCAATGTCACATAATGTCACTTATGACTTATATCACACTTTTAGATGGCAAAAGGAGCAAGGGAAAAGTTAGCTAAAAATGTAATCAAAACAGATTATAAACACTTTTAGAATAAAAAAATACTGTATTTACAGTGACACAGGAATGCAGAATAACAATAAAAAGCCACATAATAATATATAATGATAGAATAATAACATAAAAAACACAAGATAAAAAAATGATAATATATAAAATAAACAGCACACATAATAATATAGATAAATAAAAAACATAAAACAGCACCACCATAATAGATAACTTTTTAAACTATTTACAATAACCTATTTACGTGGATTATTTTCTCCTCATTTCCTCGCAACAGTCCTCTTTGGACAGTGTTTCGTTATTAGGACAATAAAACTCCAGGAATGCTGTGCCCATCGCCAGCAGTGCGGAATCGGCCACACTTTTTGCAATGTGCTTTGCACCGTTCGGACCTGTAAAGCTTTTAGGAACTGCACCAAGCTCCCTGTGTGTTGCTGTGACCTATTTGTTGATTAGTGCCCTGACATGGGCTGCACTACAGGTACGAGAAAAACAGCCTGTCTCAGCCATGGACTGGGGCGTTAGGGTGGACCAAAGGGTGCTGGTGCTGAGGGATGGCAAACAGCTGTCTCCTTTGCTTGCGCCTCTTTGGGCAGTATAGGGACGCCGTGTCTGCCGCGTTGTTGCCTGACCGGCTGTGCTCCCGCAGCCGGACTGTTGTTCCTGGCGTTGCTTGGAACGGGCTCAGTGGGGAGCACTCTTGCCTTCCTGAAGAGGCTCTTCAGCCATGGCAAGGGTGATGGTAATGCGTCCTTGCACCAGTACAGTAAGCTCCTGGCCTTTTTGCCATTATTGTGCCATTGCATCAGTGTGTTCTGATGACTTCTACCAGCTGAGTCCCAGTTCTCCCATCACCTGGGAGTTGCCAACACCAAACGGCCTGATCTCCATAGGTCCCTGAGAACTTTAAGGACACCGGGAATCTGCCCCTTTACCCCTCCTCACTGGCTTGGGTACAGATAGCACAGCTTATCAAAAATGTTCTCCTTCCTAAGCCCGAACGCCCATCTGGCCACCTGGGCCAGGTGACTACCTGCACTATCAGCCCGAACGTGTTACACAAGATTTTTAAGGGGTTCTTGGGTTTCTAAAATAGTTGATCCCCTCGCAACAAATTAAAATTGCGATCTTACTAACTAGCTTTGGTTGATGGAACACAGCAAAACCTACCAACTCCAAGCCCACTGATCCTTGTGATGC
>NW_023340246.1:10620273-10649436 GCF_004916995.1 Morone saxatilis
GGTTCGAATCCCACTTCTGACAGTGAAGTCTTTTTGGCATTTACGTTGATAACATAACTGACTGGGCAGCGGATATTTATGTGGTATTTCTAAATATAGCCGTTTGTATTGTTTCTCAATTATGTACGTGTGTAGACACAGTAGCAGCCCTGTTTTATTATATCACAGCACAGTTGCAGTGTTGTGTAAAAGAGGACGAATGGGTCCTCATTTAAACAGAGCTAATTTTAAGAATAATATGAGGACCTGTCAAGTAGGGTTTAGGTCAGATTCTTAATATTTACAGTAATTGTTAATTAATAATTGTAATAAGCAGGGAAACCACTATTTGGATGCCATTCCCTTGAGCAGCAACAATGAGAGACTCTCATTTACAGGTGCTATGCATTGGCACTGCCTGAAATAATTAATTCCAAGCAATAATATTTAACAAATAATAATAATTACTCTTCCTGCCATTGAGATATGTGAATATTTCCAGATAAGACGACTGGTTTGATTAGAAGAGGAAGAAATGTGTGCTGAGTACTTTTAGATTTCCCTAAGAGGATTGTCGCCCTCATGTCTTATGTTGGCAGGTTGTAAAAAATTGTTTTGCTCTAAAAATATAAATAATCCATACATTCATTGCACATGCACACAGATGCACAATATCCCCATGGCACAGGGAAAATGCACAAATGCATTGACACATGCATAACGGTATATAAGTAACACATAATTTAAATAAGAATTTAAATGTCCTGTTATATTTGTATAACAGGACATTTAAATTCTCCAGAGGTTTCCTGTAAGTACAACAGGATTTGTACAGAGCATGGGCCTGCTACTGCATGATTGTGTAAATGTGCTTTGTGTGTAAATGTGCATGGGCTCCTTCTTTGGTTATATTTATATTTCCTCCCTGTGATCCTCACAATGACCCCTGCAATCCTCACTCTATACCTTTTAAGGTAAAGGTTAAAGCGTGTAAACGGATGTAAAGCCTGTCTGGACACTCATTAGCTTGAGACTGACACAGGTTCTTTAGATTAAACACCAGTGACAAAGATATTTGTTCCTTATATCTTCTCTTGGTTTATTTCAATGTATTCGTCACTTATTTAAAGTGCAGGTAGAGGTAATCTATTCAGGCTGTCTTCCTCAGGTTCCAGGAGCATGTTTTTTTTCTTGATGGTATTTTAAACTTAAGATACCTACACATGCTTTGAATTTATAGAAAAATGCAGAATGTTGGTATCAGGTATAATCCTAGAACCTTGTATTGTTTTTGTATTTTTTTGCAATTTCTTTTTTGTTGTTGTTGCTGTAACCATACAATTGCTTGTATTTGTTGTGTACTTGTATGCCATCATTTTAGGATTATTTAGTATCTTAACTGCAATTACTTTATTACTTCTTATGTTAAACTAACATGTTTTGACTGGTACCAACTAAAATGAATGCAGTTACATAACAATATTAGCTCTAAATGAGAGTGTTAATCACATCTTATATTCAACCTTCAACTTTACCCTTTAACTGGAGCCATTTATCAAGGATTCAACTTCCTGGGTGTAAAGCTTTCGTAGGACTGTGACCAACATAGCAGGAGTCCTGCTGCACAGCAGGTTGCACCCTAATTATCCCTGATATTTTAACTGCAGCCAGGAGGGGGGGGGGTGCTAAGCCTGAGCATCAGTGCACACGTGTGAGCTTGACTGATTACGAGCTTCAGGGCATCCCGCTGCGACTGTGAGCCAAACTGCATTCACATGGTGGAGGCTTGACAGCTGACAGGAGACTTAAATACCTGCTAATCATATTTAATTCAATTTAATGCAGACTAAAGGTTCTGGGAAATAGTTTCTCTGCACTTTAAATAAAATGTTTCAGAATTCAGACATTTAATTAAAAGATAAATCAAAAGGATCTTCATCTCTTTCCAAGGGGAGTGAGTGGAAAGCCCAAGAGGACAAGACCACGTTCTCAGCAGTTCCTTTGAGTCACTCACTCACTCACTCACTGTCGTGACTCAGCAGGGGGGGGGGTCTTTCTGCTATTTTTTCCCATGAGTCAGGACACAATAAATCTGCCCACCTCGAGTTAACTCTACCCCACCACGACCCATCAAGCTCCTTAAGTCTGCAGACGAATGGCAGCATGAGGGCTTGCCCCACTGCCTGTGTGTGTGTGTGAAGGCTTTGTGGGAGTGGGTGCTCCTGTGATCAAGCACTTCTTGAAACTCCCGGCATCAAAGGGAGGGGTCGGCATGCCGTCTGTGAGCCTCTGATAAGGGTAACCACTCACGTATTCTGTGGCAGTTTCTTTGTCCTTGAAAAGAGTGAGCTGACCCCCGAGTGATATTTAGACAAGGAAAGTACAGCCTCTAAAATAGCTCCACACACTCTACCTTTCACATGCAACAAGTGCATGTGAAACATGTCTGATTAGATGTTTTTGGCCTTGCTCTATCACAAAAATCTTTGAGACTTTGCCAACTAGGCAGCTGGGTTGAAGTAGGCCAATTTGTCTCTCTTACTAGTATCACAGTGCCCTGGAAAATAAATAGGTAATGTATATGCCACCATCTTTGCCAATTTATCTTGATGACCCTTCAGACAACTTGTGTACTTTAAATTTGTATCTTTGTATTCGTGATTACACGGCATGACACAGCAATTAAGGAGAGCTGGTGTGTGCAATGGGCTGAATATCACTAGTAAACCTGTCAATCTGATGGCTATGCTGTTGTTAAGGTAAAACAAGATGGCAGGTTTTATTAAGTAAAACTGAAACACAAAATGAACTCTCGTGACTGGAAGGAAGATCAATCCACACCCTCCAGGAAAATAAACAAAAACACAACCCAAAAAGTTAACCTTGCTATACATAAGCGATTTTGGACTTTTTACATGACAATAAAATAATCTAGAACACGAACACGCATTACATGTGTAAAGTGGCACAGGAAATAAAATCAAACATTAAAAGCTTTTGGTTTTGCAAAGGTTTTGTCCTGTCTGTTCTTTATTCTGACACATTTTAAACTGTAACACAAAGTCACAGAGTTATATATTTAAGCACTGCTACAATGGAGTTTCATATATGAAAGACAAAATGTCAGGTTTTGTGCTCTGGAGAACGAAGGTATTAATTTATCTCCCCCAGCTTACTGAGTGACATTTTTTCCACTTGGATCACAACGTGTTCTGACAGTGATGGATTTTATGAGCTTTTTCTTGACTTGTTGCCATCTTGTCATTACTATCACTATGACAAATACTATGGTTATTTCTCATATTCAGCAGCAGAAAACCTAACATGCGACACATGCAGGTAGGATTTGTGGATGTTGTTGAAAGTCATTCTGGGGACAAAAATCAAAATCTATGCTTTGACTAATAATTTTTCTTTCTTCTTTGGGAAAAAGGTGGCTAAATTCTCACTTATAAATGTTTCATTTTATTTGTATAGCCTGAAATAACAAATTTACGGTGACAGCCTTTACAATCTGTAAGAAGAAAAAGTACTTGTTAGTAATCTTTTCCTTAAGATACTGTTATGTTACACTTACTACTTTTTAAACTGTTAAACATACCAACTTATTTCTCATCATATCAACAGACCAAATTACTGTAACAAGAATCTTTCACATTATAACAAGACAAGTTGGTATATAATATTACTTTTGTGATATATTTTATATCTTGCTCAGTTATAACACATAAACAAAAAGCCTAACCAGTATGTTAGAGACAAGACACAGCACAACCTACACCCATATAAAAATGAATGAAGGGACAAAAGGTGTCATATAAAAGAAGGAACATTATGCCGAGTCATAGATTGTCACTGAGCCGTCAAGTGCTTTCTAAAAGCGTGTTTAACTCCCTTTATGCAACAGTGAAGTCCGAGTCATGTGTCCAAAGCCTCAGCAGATTTCAGTCCAATCTCAGAGTGATTAGCGAGGCTTTTCATTCTATCCTTAGCTTCCCATGTATCTGATTAGAAGGTAGGCCCGCTTCTGGAGGGAGGCTTTTGAACTGGTTTCTCGTTTCTCTGCCTGCAATAGCTCTGGTGATTCTGTGGGAGCTTACATCTTACATGCTATGGCTTTTGAAACTATTTGCTTTCAGTTTGGTTCTTTTATGATTGTGGATCATGTGAGTATACATACTCAGTCTATATACTGTATACATTGTGGCTGGACTGTTTTTACCACTTGTACATTAACTGCTATTTTCATACTAGTGGAAATATGTACTAACAAGTGGTATATGTGACACTGCAAACTGCACTGTGAAAGATTACATTAAGTTTTAATTTAAATCATGTTGGGCAGTAGTTTGTGTGATTTGCACAAAGAAAGGATGCAATCATCTACGTTAAACTGGATGAACTCAGGCTGGCCTGTATGCAGGATGTGATTTTATTTTCCTTCTTTGAACTTTTTAGGAGCCTCAGTTGGCAAACATGACACCTTAGGGATAAATAGCATTATTCTAGGTATCCAAGGCCACATATGTTTCCTTGTCATAGTGAGTAATGAAAACAGTTTTTGCATTTGTAATCCACTGAGTCGAAACAGGCAATTCATTTGCTTAGCAGCAGCTAGTTTGCAGAATCATTGTCTATGCTACGTTTTTTAAATAACTACATTCTGCAATTTTGAAAACTGGATGGAGTAGACAATACTGCCTCACAGTATGGTGTAGTTAGTTAGTTACAAGTATGTAGCTTCCCTGTACATTTTATTATTATTACAAACTGTCCTGTGGCAAAAATCTATATAAATTCATTTCAGTAGCCACCAGTATCATATTTTTGTAAATATTATATTTGATGTTATGCTTTGGCTTGATCCTGAGGTCATGAAACCTATGATGGACAATTGCAGAATGCTATGCAGGATTACTGTACTGTTCTGTGGACACAGATGATGTGATTGATATTATTTCATCATTGACAGAAGAATGTATTAATAACTAGATAATAAATAGAATTCACTTTCATAATCCTGGATTACAGAGGACAGAATAACCTTTTCCACTCACTTTATATTCTGAGACAATCATAATGTAGCCTATAAATGGGCATACTTAGGTTCACCCTCGAGACTTAAAGGCAGAAGTTGACAATGTGACATATTTGAGTATTTACAGCAATCAGTTACTTTTCTTTTCTCTGCCAAAATGTTCAGCTGAAGGAAACACTCGCTGCTTTACTTGGGCATCTATAACATTGCTAATACAAGAACAAGGACAACAGCCAACCATTTTCTTTATATGTGTCAGTCAAGCTTAGCCCAATTTTTTTAGTCACATTTCATAGTGGGCTTGCATCCCTTTCCACCATCAGGCAACAATGAATTATCCTTACCTTCTGGTATTGTCACAGTAAGAATGCATTGTACTTATTGCAGATATTGCTGCTTTTTATAGGTAATCCATGCATTATTGATTGCAGGAAAAGCTGGTTAAGAATGTCTTTTCTTCATTGACAGTGACAATCACTGAGGTAATGTCCACTTTCACTGCTAGCACAGACATAAGCTTGTTATTTAAAGTCACTTGGAGGATTTATTTGTGGCTGTATCCTCATTATCCCCGTCTTCATTTACTCTTTGATCTCCTCAGCAGTCTGTACATACAGTAGGCTATGACACAACCGTGTCATGGTTATCCTGCTTATATTTGCAATGGCAAGTGATTTCAACATTTGCTAAACTGTGAATAAATCTATTCTTAGTCTGAATATATATGTCTGTTTTTATCAACCAATATAAGAGTGTTGTATACTTAAAAAATGTGAATAGTGTAGTAAGTATGACAAGTATATGAAGTATGATGTATATGAGTGTACAAGAGCATCTTTGCCTCTGACCTAACCAACAAAATAAAAGTCCCCAAGGTTAATGTCTACAAAGATTCTCAATGATACAGGTTTTAAGATATCTAGAAGCACTTAATCTTAAACTTAAGAAAGTAGGAAAATATATTTGAGAATAAAACAGAAAATCCAGCTGACTTTGACTTTGAGGCTCAAGATAAATGTATTACAGTATTATGCTGATTACATATACAGCCTTAAAGGTGTCTCCTTGTGGGGATTTTCCATTCCAGATGAGCCTTATGTCAGCCCTCATCAAACATGTTTAGGTACAACTTTGACTTTAGCACTTTAGAGAAGACGCTGAGGAGCCGTGATGGGTTACCGGGAAAAGCTAAAATGGGCATAAAAGTGCAAATGCTAGTTCACTGTCTGCATTCAGATTAGCTGAGTTGCATTTAACTGTCCTGTTTTTGTTTCTTTTGCTTGGCCTTGAACATTTAACTATTCACTTTGAGCTAGCTTGTTTTCAACCTGTTTCCCACCTCTTGTTTTATTTTCAGCCTGGGATGAGTGGGAGCCATGCAGATGTGGGGTGTGACACCTTCCCCTTGGCAGTGCAGGAGAAACATGACAGCCCACTTTAACTGTTTGCCTGTGCTGACCTACCCTCTTCTTCTGCTCCCCTGAGACCATCCTTCATCCAGAGCAGAGAGACTAGGCCTCAAAATGTCTCACAAACAAAACTTCCAGTGCTTCAATACTGTAGGTGGTGAAAGCTCCCACAAGCACCACACCACCTGGCTTCCTAGGATCCCCCAACATGGCATGGTGGCCCATCACGAACCTCCGGAAGAATGCTACCTTTGCTCGGAGTATAGACATGCCCAGGCCCTGGAAGCGTTAGAGCCTCAGGCAGTACCTTTGTATCACTCTCACGCACCATACCACCACCATCATCCACACCAGTATGTTCTCAGGAGGCCGGTCAGGCCCGAGGAGCTCCCTGTGGCACATTCAAGCCACAACCACCACGTTCATCAACACAGGTACAATAAGAGGGTGGTGCTGGTAAAGAACAGCGACCCATCGTTCAGGAAGACCATCGTCTTGCACCGCAGAAGTCTACGCAGTTTTGGGCTTTTCTTAGAGGAAGTTTCTGAGCTCATGCATTACCACATCAGGAAGTTGTACACTCTAGAGGGCCGCAAGGTGAGGTCATAAACACCTGGAACTAGAAGATTATGTAAAGACATGTTTCCATGCTATTTTTAAAAAAATCTATATTCTCTTACATAACCTGCAGAGTTTGGGAGTACAGGGGTTGTATGAGATTGTATTCTATTGTCGGTTCAGGAAAGAGGAAGTTTCTGTGCTTGACCCCATTTAAATACCTTCCCTTGTGTTTTAATGAATAGAAAGTATGACTGAATCTGAAGTGAACATAACTGTTATGAGTTGCATTTGTCTACATTCATTTGGTTTTAGAAAAGTAATCTCAAAAGTATGCTGAAAGTGTTGTTACACATTGCTGTTATTCATGCCTGAGACTGAAAACCAGAGTGAAAGAGAGGCCTCTAGTGACAGGACTGATTCCCTGCTAAAGGACTGATTCCCTGCTAAATTCCAGCCCTACTGAAAACACATGAAAAGTTATTTTATGAACAAATTATGGCAGATTTTTTTAATTTTAAAGTTAATAAAAAAAACAGCAGGGTGAAAGGATCACAATATTATTAATTTCAATTTGATTATGATTCTTTATATATCACATTACAACCTGGGTGGATTTTTATTATATATATACCATACTACATAAAAGTAGTATATGTATAGCTGTATATGGAAAAAATACACAAGTCTTGTATCTTTTTTGTCATGAAAATAAATAATCAAACTTGATAGTTAAAACCCTCGAAAGGGTGCAACCTTTTTAAAATAAGAGGATGATTTATGTTTACTTTGAAATCTTTCAGCATCTATAAGTAACTATTCCATTTTGTGACAAAACATTTCTGAAATAAGAAAGTCAACCTCTAAAAACCCACTAAAATGTACAGAAACATCCTGTTTTTGTTAGCATTCAAATCCACATGATATTCGGTTTTATGTGTGTTTAACTGCTCGTTTTCTTTTACCTGTATGTTTATTTCATCTAAGAAGAAACACAGGTGTAATTAGATATGTGCCATTTTACACATTTACACAGCGGATAAACTCATACAATATCAGTTTCATTTAATTTGGACATAATCTAGTCTAGTGGGATAAATATGTTCAGTGTGTGCATGAGGGAATGAAATAGGGATATTCCCTCACACATACAGCACATTTAGATTGTGGGTATGTCTCCAAACTCCATTAATCTTGGTCAAATCAGAGCTATTTTTGAGAGGGGAAAAACAGGTCAATGTTGAAACTCCACTCCCTCTACTTTGATACCAGAGGTATCTCAGAAATGTGTCTTCCACAGTGGCAATTAATTATCTTCACCTGGGCTTTGTGTGACCACGGATGAAGCCATTCATCTGCCTTTACCAACAGTGGATTTAAAATTCAAAACTGCACTTTCATCAAAACTGACTGCTCATAGGAAAAATAAAATCAGCAAAGCTCTCGATATTTTGTCAACAGTTTCATAGCTGTCAGTAGTAAAAAAAAAAAAAAACACAAAACCCCAGCAGTATTCAATATTCAGTGTCATGAAATTGTAAAAGCACACTTACATAAATGAAATAAATAGGAATTGCAGTATTTTACACAGTCTATTTGCTCTACAGCAGGAGTCTCCAACTCAAATTGGCTTGGGGCCACTGCTGTTATTGTCATCTTATAGGAGGGAAGTACTACAAGAACATATTTTCACTACTAACATCATACTTAACAAAAAAAATGCAAACAGCAGTTTCTATATATTTTTATATCATCATTTATATCAACTTTGTTGTTCGCAGCTAAACAAAATACATTTCATAAAATAGAATTGTGTTTTTAGTTTAATTGTATATGAAGGGGTAGTTTAAATTGAGATGAAAAATAATTAAAAGAAATAATATTGTTGTGAGCTTGGTTATATTATATGTTTGGCATCATGTTGCGGGCCGGAGGGAGGGGGATGGAAGGCTGGAAATGGCCCCCGGGCCAACAGTTGTGTACAGACTACATAGAATAAAAATATGCTATAGAAATTATACACACATATTGATTTAAAATAGTACAATCTGTATTTCTTTCTTATTTCAAAACATACAAGTAGTTGCCATTATTATCACTGTCTCCAAACAGCATATTTTTAACCTTGGTGCCAGTACAGTTTTTAAAAATTAGTGCAGTTTGAAAGTGTATGAGTAGTAATATAATGTAATCCTAAAACCAATATGTGACCCAATATGTAGTAGTAGCAGCTTTTACTAGGCCTTTGTAAGGAGATGCTAAGGAAAACAGGTCAGTACACACCCCTAGATTAGCATTCAGCCACTCAGGTTAATCACCTGTGAGACACAGAAGACAGTGATGATTATGATAATTAGCCTGCATGATGTTAGCCATCCACTTTTGTTAAGCACCTTACTAACAAGCATAAAAAGAGACTTATTGATTCCGTTGCATTATACATTTTGGGGAGTAGGACGTGGCCTAAAGCAAAATAAATCAAAGTAATGATGCTGTTTTAATGGATTACAATGCTCAGTCCACTGCTTGTTTGTCTATACCATTTAGTCTACTACTTTCACACACTCAGCAAGCTTGAAATACCGCTGAGCAATAACCATGGCACTTACAAGTGACAATGGTAGCTCACCATTAATGTAAGAATGCACAGTCATCTGTTGAAGTTTCCCTGAGATCATCCTGGATTAGGATATTTATCTTGTCTTGACTCACTGCTTGACACACAGCCTTCTTCTGCAGGGATGTAGAGCATCCAGTTGCACAAAGAGGGGACAATGCATACACCTACTTACATATACATATATATATATAAGATATTAAAGCCCTAAAACTTGGCTACTGGACACTTTCAATATTAAACATAAAACCTATACTTGATAATATTTTAGATAGGGAGGCTCAAGGACCAAATCATATTGGCTACAGAAGCTTAAATCTTGGTCAAATAAAAGCTACACTTAAGGACAGGTTCTCTAGCTCAGTGGCAAAAGTATAGCACCAACACTGCTCCCACTATGGTCACAGTTTCATAAATATGCACTCAGCTATAGGGTTACAAATGTCTACCCTCCAGCATATCTATCTACATCAAAGCAACAGTAAATATTTTGTACCTGTAAAGGCAGTAGGCCTTCTTCAGGCCAAATTGATTAAACTGATTGAACTGCGGTCAACTGGACCACTCTTATTCTCGCAAGCTGAGTAGTGAAAGTGACAAAAGAACAGATCTCCTGTATAATTAGTAGCATTACAGTAGTTGTTAAGGTTGTACAAACCTGCACTAGATATCCCTCATTCTGCTTCCTTAAGTGTTCTGCATTCAGTTTGCTCACACCAACAGTGCCCAGAAAGGTTGACAATGACTGAAATAAGAAAATATGTATTTTAAAAAAAATAAATAAAAAGCCTTTGCAGTGGCTCTGTGAGAAATATCATAAGAGGTTGGGTATGTTTTAAATCACAATTTTGTATCCAAATGTCAGTCAGAAATCTACTAGGTAAAATTCCCTATCTGCTTTAAATTATGGCATGTCCATAACATTTATCATCCAGATCAAATCAAACATTCTTGGAATCCCTCTGCATATTACCTTAATTTTGCTAAACTGACTCACTCTTAACTCATATTTTTCTGTTCTTCTGTTTCAGATTGACAATGTTCAGAGTCTTATGCACTGCCCCAGTGTCCTTGTCTGTATGGGACGTGAGCCCTCTCACCCTTCCATCGTGGAGAATTTTCGGAAAACATCTGATGACAAACTTCCAAAGCTGAGTGTGAGGTCACGCTCCAACGGCTGCAATGAAGGTAATTAGGGTACAAGAAACTGTTTCAATTAATTTCTGAACTATGTTTTAAAAAAATGTTACTCATATTCTAATAACTGTTTCTTTGGAAAATAATCTACCATACACAGTTTAACTGTATTGTACACAATCAGCAGAAGAGACTAATGTCATCTATATTGTGTATCTTTCTTCTGTCTTTTTTCATGTGTTCCTGGTAAACCAAGCACTTCCAACAAGGAAAAGTGACACCAATCTAAAACTGGAATCTGACACCAGGTCTACCAGACAGTCAGTGTCATCTGACAAGTCAATACCAGATGGAACTGACTCTCCGGATATTGTGGATTCCTGCCCACAAACTGGTGATGGAATGAGAGATGATGATATAGAGAAACGGGTACGTGTTAATAAAGATGGCAGTTTGTCTATGGAAATGAAAGTGCGCTTCCGGCTACAAAATGACGAAACATTACATTGGTCGACACAAGTAAGAAAGACAACAGGCAAGACCAGTGAGTATCTTCAAGGACACAATAACCCCTATTTTGCACAGGTTAGTGATAGAAGCTATTCAGAATCTGAAAACATCTCTGCTGATGAGCAAGATGAGGCTTACATCAGTAGGCACTATCAAAGACATACAGAGGAGCCTCACTGTTCTCTCTGCTGCAGTCACTGCCAAAATTATGTCCCAGGATCAAGTCGCTGCATTCGAACTTCCAGCTCAAGTGCATCCTCACATACAATGGTCTCTAGAAAGACAGTGGTTGAGAGGCAAACTATGTCTAGATCAAGCGAAGAGCATACAGAAGGAGTGGTGGAAAGAGAAACTTGTGTGAAGCAAACTGTTGAGGCAGCTGAAATTGTAGAGTACTGCACCATCAGAAGTGAGACTTGCTCACCAAAATGCAAGGTCCCACCAAGTGCTTCAAGTGCAGTGTCGGAAACAGGATCACCTGTGCAAAATGTATCCCTGAGCCCGACAGATAAAGCATCCAGTGCTTCAGGGCACTCAAGCATGTCAGAAAAGTCTAAAAAATCATACACTTGCACTTGCAGAGTGTCTAATGATCCTGAGGGTAATACAAAGGGACAAATCACAGCGCAAGCTGAAGAAGAAAGTGACAAACAAAGAGATCAATCAAGTGCCATGTCTGTTAAATCAAATACCTCTGGCAGATCAAATAAGTCAGAAAAAATACAGAATACAGAGTCTGAAGATGTAGAGGAGAAAAGATCCAAAAGTGCCATGTCAAATGCCTCAACAAAATCCAAATCTGATGTTTTAGATGTTAATGCTGAAGAAAAACCAACACATGATGACAAAGAAACACAAGAAAGACCATTGAGTAGCACGTCTGTTAAATCCTCTAAATCTAAAAAATCGATTAAGTCAGAAATGGCAGCTGAAGAACATGATGAAGAACGAGCATTAAGTTCCATGTCATCAAAATCCAAAGCCTCTATTAAATCAAAGGGATCAAGAGTCTCTGTTCATCCAGATAAAGAACAAGCTGAGGAAGAAACTGAGCAAAGGACACCCAGTGCCATGTCAGCTACATCAAACGCCTCTGCAGAATCTAAATTAGGAGCATCTGAAGCATCTGCAGACGAAAGCATTCAAAACCCAGCTGAAGAAAATGAGAATGAAACTGAGCAAAGAGCACAAAGCACAATGTCAGGGAAGTCAAATGTTTCTGCAAAATCTAAAAAGTCAAAAACTTCTGAAGCTCCACCCAATCAAAATTCAGAGGACAAATCTGAGGGGAGTGTACATTCGCCTGTGTCATTAAAGTCAGAAAATGCTGATGAAAATTCTGAGGAAGAAGGGGAGGCTGAAGAAGCTGAAGAAGATCAAGAAAGAGTGCCAAGTGTCATGTCATCCAAATCAAATACCTCTGCAATATCTACACATTCAAAAGCATCTAAGGTTCAAGATGAAGAAAATGCTAAGGAAAATAGTCAAGCGAGACCATCAAGTACCATGTCAACCAAATCAGCAAAGTCTAAAACATCTGAAATTCAGGCTCAACAAAATTCTGAGGAAGTGCAAGATACAGATGCAAGAACACCTAGTGCTTTGTCAGGAGTGTCATCAAATAAAGCTGACAGTGAGGAGGAGGTAGTAGAAGCTGCGGAGAGAGCAACTAGTGCTATGTCAGCTACGTCTAATGCATCTGCACGATCAAGAGAATCAAAGAGGTCTGAACTTCATGCTAGAGACAGTGTTGACATTTCAGATGATGGAAATGCCGAAGAGGAAAGTGAGGGAAGATCACAAAGCACACTGTCAGTTAAATCAGCAAAGTCGCTTAAGTCAAATGTTTCTGCAAAATCTAGTAAATCAAAATTGTCTGAAGTTGCTAATAGAGAAAGTGAAGACAGTCATGAGGATGAAAATGATGAAGAGCTAGCTGAGGAAAGAGCAGCAAGCTGCAATGATGAGGTTGAGGAAATACCAAGCTCCTCCTATGTTTCGGATGAGGAAAATAATGATGAAGCTGGAGCGAGAGCATCTAGTGCCATGTCAGAAAAATCTGTCAAGTCGAAATCGTCTGCAATATCCAGTAACTCAAAAGCCTCTAAAGGCAAGTCTGACGAAAGCAACGATGGGGGAACTCCAGAAAGAGCAACTAGTGCAATGTCAGCCAAATCTGCAAAGTCAAATGCCTCTGCAGTATCTACAAAATCAAAAGCATCTCAAGTTCTTCCCAAAGATAATGATGATATTTGTAATGAAGGAGATGCTGAACAAGAAACCAGTGAGAGATCACCAAGCTGCATGTCAGATAAATCCTGCAAGTCAAACATTTCAGCAAAATCAAGTGAATGCTGTGTTGGTGTTGGTGCTGTTTCAGATAGAAAAAATGTTACTGAATATGAGGAAGAGAGAGGACCTAGTTCACTGTCTGTGAAATCGGCACAGTCACATGTGTCAGCCAAATCAAGAGGGTCAAATATTTCTGCCAAATCTAATATGTCAAAGCACAGAGATGTTTCAGCTGAAGAAAATACAGAACATGGAGAAAGAGCTTCCAGCAATATGTCAACAACATCAGCTAAATCTGTAAAGTCAAATACTTCAGCAATATCTAAGAAGTCCAAAAGTTCTGCAGTTCCTTCTGAAAAGTGTGGTGATGCTTCTGAAGAAATTGCTACTGAAGGAAGATCAGTCAGCGCAATGTCAGGACAATCAGTTGAGTCAAGCATTTCTGCAAGATCAAGTAAGTCAAAATGTTCTGCTCATGTTCCAGCTGAAGAAAGCTTAGAGAGCCCTGATGAAGAAAATGATGAAGAGCAAACTGAAGAAAAGAGCTCCAGCTGATTGTAGCCAATCAGTCCAGTCACATTTTCGCTGAAATCTCGTATTAAGATCGGTCCGTGTGAGGAGCGCACAGAGTGCCAATGTCAGCTAAAACTGCAAAATCAGCTATTATCTGTCGAAAATCTACAAAGTCGAAAGGATTGGTCGTCCAACTAGCACTAGGGAAAATATATTCTGAGTCATGAGGAACATGTAGAGTCTTCAGCAGATATGTCAGTCATAGTCAGGAAAGTCAGCCAAGTCAAATGTTCTGCCAATTCTACAAAGGTCAAAAGGACCGGATGGTCCAGATGAGAAATGTATATCAGGATATAGAAGGACATGTAGACGTGCTCCACGCAATATGTCATCAGATCAGAAATCGAGCAAAAATCAAATGTTTCTAAACATCTAGATCATAAAAAGTTTCAGAAGTTCCAATGGGAAGAGTGGGTGTTGACAGTCCTGATGAAAACGTTGAAGTGTGAGTGGAAGGGGGCTTGAGTTCAATGTCTGGCCCGGGGGTCAAGAATATTCATATATTGTCCAAAGATTAAAGTGCAAAAAGTCTGCTGATGTTGCCAGCTGAGAAAGTTAGAGAGCGATGGAAGATAAATGATGAAGAAAATGATAAAGCAAACTGAAGAAAGAGCACCAAAGCTGTAATGTCAAGCCAAATCAAGTCCAAGTCACATGTTTCTGGGAAATATTTATTAGATCTGTTAGAGAGAGGCACAAGAGTGCCATGGTCAGCTAAAATGCAAAAAGTCACTATTTCTGTAAAGTTACAAGTCAAAAGATTGGATCGTCCCAACTAAGGAAAATGTATCTGATCATGAGAAATTGTGGAGTCCAAGAATTGTCAGTCAATCAGGAAAAGTCAGCAAGTCAAATGTTTCTGCCAACTACAAATGTCAAAAGTACGGAATGGCCAGATGAGGGAAAATGTGTATTCATCATGAACGAACAGGTTAAGGAGTGCCAAAGCATGTATGTCATCAGTCGGAAATCAGCAAACAGAATGGTTCACAATACATAATTAGAAGATCAAAAGTTTCCAGAAGTCTTTTTTTTTTTTCCCATGGAAGATCGTGCTGACAATCCTGATTGGCAAGACTTGTTGAACGGCGTTGAGGTGAAGGGGGGAGCACGTGGTTCAAGGCGCCCAGTGCAGGTAATATTTCCACAAGATCTAATAAGTCAAAATGTTCTGCTCATGTTCCAGCTGAAGAAAGCTTAGAGAGCCCTGATGAAGAAAATGATGAAGAGCAAACTGAAGAAAGAGCACCAAGCTGCATGTCAGCCAAATCAGTCCAGTCACATGTTTCTGAAATATCTATTAAGTCTGTAGAGAGAGCACAGAGTGCCATGTCAGCTAAAACTGCAAAGTCAACTATTTCTGTCAAATCTACAAAGTCAAAAGGATTGGATCGTCCAACTAAGGAAAATATATCTGATCATGAGGAACATGTAGAGCGTGCTCCAAGCAATATGTCAGTCATATCAGGAAAGTCAGCAAAGTCAAATGTTTCTGCCAAATCTACAAAGTCAAAAGGACCGGATGGTCCAGATGAGGGAAATGTATCAGATCATGAGGAACATGTAGAGCGTGCTCCAAGCAATATGTCAGTCAGATCAGGAAAGTCAGCAAAATCAAATGTTTCTACAACATCTAGAAGATCAAAAGTTTCAGAAGGTGCGCAGTGGAAAGTATGCTGGACATCCTTGATGAAAGATCTGTTGAACGGGTTTGAGAGTGAAGGGGAGCACTGAGTCAAGTCTGCCATCCAGTTAATTCAAATATTTCCACAAGATCTTATAAGTCAAAATGTTCTGCTCACGTTCCAGCTGAAGAAAGCTTAGAGAGCCCTGATGAAGAGCAAACTGAAGAAAGAGCACCAAGCTGCATCTCAGCAAAATCAGTCCAGTCACATGTTTCTGAAATATCTATTAGGTCTGTAGCGAGAGCACAGAGTGCCATGTCAGCTAAAACTGCGAAATCAACAATTTCTGTGAAATCTACAAAGTCAAAAGGACTGGATAGTCCAGCTGAAGGAAATGTATCTGATCACGAGGAACATGAAGACAGAGCTAAAAGCAATATGTCAGCCAGATCAGGAAAATCAGCAAATTCAAATATTTCAGCAGTATCTAAGAAATCAAATTCTTCTAAAGTTCCTCTTGATAATAACACCCCTGAGGGGAGCAATGATGAGGCAGAAACTCAAGACAGAGCACAGAGTGCAATGTCTGCCAAGTCAAATATTTCTGCAAAATCAAATAAGTCAGAAGTCTTTGCTGTCCCAGCTGAAGACAATACTTATGATTCTGATGATGTGTCAGTCAAATCAGCAAAGTCAAATGTATCTCAAATTTCTAAGAAATCAAAGGCTTCTGACATCGCCTCTGAACACAGTGCTAAAATCACTGATGCAGAGAACGAAGGGAGAGTGAGCTCAATGTCAGCTCATTCCGTCATGTCAAATACTTCTGCTAAGTCACAAAAGTCCAAATGTTCTGATATTCCAGCTGAAGAAAGCTTTGAGAGACCTGATGAAGAAAATGAAAAAGAGCAAACTGAAGAAAGAGCAACAAGTTGCATGTCAATCAACTCAGTTCAGTCCTGTGTTTCTGAAAGATCTATGAAGTCAAAAGCCTCTGGTGTTACTACTGATGATATGGCTGAACATGAGAAAACTACAGAGAGAGCCCCTAGCGCCTTGTCAGCTAAATCAGCAAAGTCACATGCTTCAGCAAAATCTACTAAATCAAATGTATCCAAAGTTTGTTCTGGCAAAGTAACTGGAATTTCTGTTGATGGGAATGATGAAGAAGAAACTCAAGAGAGAGCACAGAGTGCAATGTCAGTCAAATCCACACAGTCAGCCATGTCTGTTAAATCAAGCAAGTTAGAAGTCTCAGATGATCTGGCTAAAGAATATGGTGCAGAACATGATGAACCTGTAGAGAGAGCAGAAAGTGCCATGTCAAATAGATCTGCAAAATCAGATGCCTCTGTACTATCTCAAAGAAAGGGCACATTTTCAAGTGAAGGAAGTGCTGAAGAGGAAAACAAAGAGAGAGCACCAAGTTGCATGTCTGCTAAATCAGTCAAATCAAATGTTACTGTAAAATCTGTGACTTTCAAAGCAAATACTGCAAATGCTTCTCCTGGTAATCCTGGTGAAGAAAATGAGGCAGAAACAGAGGAGAGATCGCCAAGCAACATGTCAACCAAATTAACGAAATCAAATATTTCTGTTGCATCGAGGAGTACAACAACATGTGAAGTACCTTCAGAAGAAAAAACTGTGACTGATAAGGAAACTGTACAAAGACCACAAAGCACCCTGTCAGTTAAATCAGCCAGATCTGCCAAATCGACACAGTCAAATAAGTCTGGCAAGTCAAAAGCCTCTAATACTCCAGGGGAAGAAACTCATGAGGATACTGTGGAGCGAGCACCAAGCAGTACCTCCATCAAATCAGCAAAATCAAGGAAGTCAAATGCTTCAGCAGTATCAAAGAAATCAAAAGCTTCTGAGGTTCCTGCTGAAGATGCTGCCAACACTACTGATGAAAACACTGAAGAAGACACTGGGATTAGAGCAAAGAGCTCACTGTCTGCCAAATCAGGAAAATCCAGTCCTTCAAAAACCACTGACATTTTAGCTGAAGAAAATGCAGCTGATTATGAGGAAACTGAAGAGAGGACTCCAAGTGTCTTGTCAGTAAAGTCAAATGTATCTGGAATTACGCCTAGTGAAAGGACTGGAAATGATGAAACTGATGTAAGAGTGCATAGTGCAATGTCAGTTAAATCATCAAAATCAAAAAATTCATCAAAATCAAAAAAATCTATAGATCCAGAAGGTACAGAAACTCCACAAGAGAAATGTGAGAGAGCTTCAAGTGCCATGTCAGCAAAGTCAAATATGTCGTTGAAATCAAAGAAATCAAAAGTATCTGATGTACCTACTGATGGACATACTCATGAAAAGGATGAGAGAACCCTTAGCCCTGTGTCAGTAAAATCCCATCGATCTGAAATGTTACGCATGTCTGAAGTCCCTGCTGTGACAGTTGAGGAAAGTGAAGACAGAGCACCTACAGCCATGTCTTCAAAGTCTAAGGTTTCAGAACATTCAAAGAAGTCAACAACATCTGAGGGTAAAGAAAAGAAAAGAGAAGGACGGCCTCAAAGTTCTTTATCTGTGAAGTCAAATCTGTCAACAAAATCCCGAAAATCCAAAGTAACTGATATTTTAACAGAGGAAAATGTGGTAAAAGAGGAATTGAAGATGTCCACAGCTGTTGATGTTTCTGCTGATGAGAAGACAAGTGTCTCTCCAATAAATTCAGGGGAAATTGTGAATCCTGAAGACGAGAGTAAACCCACATCTAGTTTGCATGAGGAAGAGAAACAAGATATAGTTGATAAGAGGAGTTGTCACTCTAAAACGAGCAAGTCAAGCAGGCAAAGCTCAAAAAATGCAGAGGTTAATTCCAAACAAAAGTCTATTGCAAATTCTGCTGTGTCAGAAACCTGTCAAAACATAAAAAAAACAAAAGGAGAAGAACATCATGTGATTTGTCACACAGAGTCAGGTGAAAGTGATTTGTCACAAACTCTATCCAGTTTGGATATTGCCAAAGAAATATGTGAGACTCCAGCCACGGAAGAAACAAAATCCAATGTGTCGAAGAGGATAGCAAATGGTCAACTGGAAGCTACGGACGGTAGGAGTGTCACTGATAACAAAAGTGATAAAAGCAGCAAATGCAGACATGAGAATACAATTACTGATGACTTGAAGCTGGTCCCATCTAGTCTACCAAATGCATCCCCTACTGAGGTCGTGAATGAATGGCTGAAAACAATACCAGAAGACGGTAATATGTATGACATGGAGGAATTTAATGAAAACTGTGGTGAACAAAAAACTGGCCACACAACAGAAGAAATTAATAGAATGGAGGATAATGAAAACAATGATGAATCTGCAGCTGAGAATACAAAAGACACAAATGAAGGCATTGAGAGAAACAATGTCCCTAATGACAGCGTAACTAACACAGAAGCTCCAAATGCAGATAATACCTGTCCTCAGACAGACGATGACTCCAAAATGTTTAACTCCTCCATACAGGTGATGAAAGTACTTTTAAGTCCAAAGCTTGACAGATGTAACAGTTTACCAGAAATTTCTCCAGTGTATGGACGTAAACTAAGCACTTCAGCTAGAGGTCTTTTGGATTGCCTTGTGAAGTTGCAATTAATAGACAATAATCCAATAACTGCAAATGAAAAAGATGCAAGATACCAAGAGCTAATGAATATTCTTCAGTCCCTTTGGCTTTGTGATCCTCCAGAAAATGAACATGTGTTGGAGAAAGATCATCAACATTTTGTGGATGATGAATTCAATCATACATCATCCTCTGGTGTGGATGTCAACAGTGGCTCCACAGGCTCTGGAAAGAGTAGCGACGGTGTGAATGTTAATGTGCCTCAACCACATACCAGTACAGATACGTTAAGGAAAATACAAGAAGTCTGTGAAGGTGAAGTAGAAACAGATGCTCAATGGACATGTGAGAGAGAACTAGAAGGTATGTATGAGAAAAAAGAAAAAGAGGATGATCCAGAAACTGATGAAACAATCAGAAGCAATGATAGTCCAAGGGAACTACCTGAAACACCACCCTCCTCAAAGAACAGTTCAGGAACTGACAGCAATGGCCAAAAACCTCCAGAGGAAACTGAAACCGAATCTCGTGAGGACACCAGTCCTGAGAGTCTTTCCCTTGTTGAAAGAGCACAGTTAGTCAAAAGGATTTCTCAAGATCCTGATCCTGCTTGGGTCTTAACCTTATTAACTAAACTAGAAAAGCAGTTCATGACACATTATATCAATGCAATGAGAGAATTCAAAGTCCGATGGAACTTGGATGATAATGAGCAGCTTGACATGATGATAAGTGAACTTAAAACTGAGGTCCAGAAAAGAATCCAAAAAAGTATAGACAGAGAACGGAGGAAAATTCAAGGTCGAGGAGTGCTACCAAGACCTCCTAAAGAAGCGATGTCCCGTGCTTCAACAACACAAACAGATGAGAGAAGAAGGAGACTGATGATTATGCTCCAACAATCAGTTGATCCCCAAGCAGAAAAAAGCGACAACTCAGCAACAGGCACATCTTACAGTGACCAGCGCAGTGAAAACGATGATGAATACTGTCCATGTGAAACATGCATTAAGAATAAAATTACATCTAGGCCACTTCCTGCAGAAGTTAGGTATACTGCACCTGTTGTCATGGACTTTGACCTAAAGAGGATTCTGGTGATGAAGAACTGCGACCCTGACAAAACACAGGCAATCAACTGTAGATTTCACTCTGAAAATAATACTGAAACACAAGCAGCAGAAACACTTGTAGAAAAAGTTATTGGCAATGCTGTAAGAGAAGTGGAAGAGGATGAAGTACATTATGACACTGAAAATGACTTTGAAGTTGTAGCAATAAATGTAAAGGAAGCAACTGATGTGTGTCAAGATAAAGGTCAAGAAGATAAGTCTGAAAACAATGAAGCAGAGGAAGTAGACACCATCAAAGAAATGACTGAACAGACTGTTGCTGAAGAAACAGTAAAAGATGAAAGGGCAGATAGTGTAGACATGGGCACAGTTGAAGATGGATCCATGGTAGAGACAGAGAAAGCAGACACACCTGGAAATTTATTAGAGGAGGAGGCTGCTGAATCCACCACAGCTGAGGATGAAAATACAGCAGAAAATATTGCAGTGTTTATGACAACTGAAGACCAATCTGACAAAGATGACAATGAAGCAGAAGAGACTGATACAGCAGCCACAACTGAAGATGTAGATGAGGCTGTGGAAGCAGAGATGGTTGATAATGACGCAGAGATTCCTGCCATCGGGGACGATAATTCTGTAGATGAGGACAATGTCACAGCCACACCTGATGAATCGTCAAAGGAGCTAATGGAGTTTGCAACAACTGAAGATGAATTTGCTGTAGACAAAGAGACTGCTGTCTCAAGTGAAGATGAACTCACAGAAGAGGCATCTGAAAATGCAGCAGTAGAGACGACTATGGCAGCAGCAAGTGAATCTGACAAAGAGGCAGTGGAAGAAGAGACAGTCGATGATGATGAGGAGATTGCTGCCAAAACTGCAGATAAGTCTGCAGATGAGAACAATGACACAGCCACAGCTGATGAATTGTCAAAAGAACCAGCTGAACAAGCAACAACTGAAGATGAGATGGCTGTAGAAGATGAATCAAAGGATGAGACTGCTGAAGATGAAATTTCAGTGGATGAGACAGCTGTGGCAGTCTTAACTGAGCATGAATCAGACAAAGATGATGTTGTGGAAGCAGGGACCATTGATAATGAAGAAGAGATTGCTGCCACCAGTGAAGATGAACTGAAGAAAGACGCAGCTGGAGCAATCACAGATGAGGACAAAAATGCAGAAGAAGAGGATGAGGAAGAGGGAATAAATGATGATAAAGAAGGACTTGATTCCACCACTGCGGGTGATTCGGCAGATGAGGATGATGACACAATCACAGCTGATGAAACATTAAAGGGACCAGCTGAAGAAGCAACAACTGAAGATGAGATGGCTGTAGAAAAAGAGTTTGCTGTCACAAGTGAAGATGAATCAAAGGAAGAGACTGCTGAAGGTGAAATTGCAGCAGAAGAGACTGCTGTGGCAGCTACAACTGAAAATGAATCTGACCATGAGGAAGCTTTGGAAGAAGAGATTCTGGCCACCACTGCAGATGAGTCTGCAGATGAGGATGATGACACAACCACAGCTGATGAATCATCAAAGGAAACAGCTCAATTGGCAGAAACTGAAGATGAGATGTCTGAAGACAAAGAGATTGTAGTCACAAGTGCAGATAAATTAAAAGAAGAGTTTGTTGAAGCCACCACAGCTGAAGATGAAAATGTGGCAGACACAACTGAACATGAATCTGAACAAGAATCTGACAAAGAGGAGGCTGTGGTAGCAGGGGCAACTGAAGATGTGGAAGACAATGCTGCCACCAGTGATGATAATTCTGCAGACAGTTTGGATGAAGATGAAACTGCAGAGGAGAATGAAGAAACAGGGAAAGAATTGTCAAAGGAACCAGCTGAAGAAGCAACAACTGAAGATGAGATGGCTGCAGAAAAAGAGATTGCTGTCACAAGTGAATCAAAGGATGAGACAGCTGAAGATGAAATTGCAGAAGAAGAGTCTGCTGTGGCAGCCACAACTGAAAATGCATCTGAGCATGAGGAAGCTGTGGATGAAGAGAGTCTAACTGCCACTGGAGATGAGTCAGATGAGAACGATGACACAACCACAGCTGATGAAACAGCTGCAAAGGCAGAAACTGAAGATGACATTGCAGACAAAGAGATAGCTGTCACAAGTGAAGATGAATCCAAAGAAGAGGCTGCTGATAATTCTGCAGAGAGTTTAGATGCCACCACAAATGAAGATGAAACTGCTGAGGAGAATGATGCCAGAGGTGAACATGCAACAACTGAAGATGAGCTTGTTGTAGAAAAGGAGATTGCTGTCACAAGTGTGGATGAACTTAAGGAAGAAGTAGCTGAAGCCAGCACAGCTGAAAATGAAAATGCAGAAGAGACCTCTATGGCATCCACAAGTGAACATGAATCAGAAAAAGATGAGTCTATGGAAGAAGGAACAGCCGATGATGAGGAGGAGATTGCGGCCACCAATGCAGGTGAGCCCGCACATGACAACAGTGACACAGACACAGCTGATGAATCATCAAAAGAACCGGCTAAAGAAGCAGAAACTGAAGATGAAATGGCTGTAGAGAAAGAGATCACAAGTGATGGTGAATCAAATAAAGAGACTGCTGAACATGAAACTGCAGCAGAAGAGACTGCTGTAAATGAATCTGATAAAGAAGAAGCTGTGGAAGGAGGGATGGTTAATGATGGAGAAGAGACTGCTGCCACCAGTGATGATGATGATGACGATGCCACCACACATGAAGATGAGAATGCAGAGGAGAATGATGCCACGGGTGATGGATTGTCAAAGGAACCAGCTGAAGCAGCAATATCTGAAGATGAGTCTGCTACAGGAAAAGAGGTGGAAGCCACAAGTGAAGATGAATTAAATGAAGAGCTTGCAGAAACCAACAAAGTTGAAGATGAAAATACAGCAGGAGATTCTGATGTCGCAGCCACAACAGAAGATGAATCTGACAAGGAGGAGGCTGTGGGAGCAGGGGAGGTTGAAGATGGAGAACAGGCTGCTGCCACAAATGACGAAGATGAGACTGCAGACAATGATAAGGCTGAGGATGAAAGTGCTGTGGAAAAAGACATAGCTGTCACAAGTGAAGATGAGGCTGCAGCAGAAGAGGCTGATGTTGGAGCCACAACTGAACATGAATCTGATGCAGTTATGGAAGCCACCAGTGCAGATGGGTCTGAATCAGATGAGAAGGAAATGGGTGAAACAACTGAAAATGAGATTACTGAAGATGGTGAAGCCACCATGGCTGAAGAGGAAAATGCAGCAGAAGATGTAGCAGACACAACTGAACATGAATCTGACAAAGAGGAGGCTGTGGAAGCAAGTGAAGATGTGGAGGACACTGCTGCAAGCAGTGAAGATGATTCTGCAGAAGGCATGGATACCACCAGCAATGATGATGAAGCTACAGAGAATGAAAACACAGCCAAAGATGACAAACTGTCAAAAGAGCCATCTGAAGCAGCTGCAAAAACCACAGATGAGGATGACAGCAAGGAAGAGACTGTTGAAGTAGCCACAGAAAATGAAAAATTGGGTGAAGAGGAAATCAGTAGAGTTGACGATGAATCAAATGAAGACGAGTTGGAAGAAACCACAGACAAAGAAAGAGAAATGACTGAAGAAAGCTCCAAAGCTGTGACTGAAAATGAATCAGAGGAAGAGAGTGATAATTCAGCTATAGATGAAAATGAATCAATAAACAACACAACAACTGATTTAAACGAGAGTGCAGGTGAAGAGGAATCTACAAACTTTAAAAATGATAATGAATCAGGAGAAGAGCTTTCAGAAACCAAGCCTGAGAATGAGACTGTAGATGAAACTGCAGGAGAAGACGAAAATGCAGAAGAGGATAAAGTGGCTACTGATGAAAATGAAACTTTAAGTGAGGCAGAACGTGCTGAAGCGGAACCAGCCGAAGAGCTTCTTGAGACAGACTCATCTGAAAAAAATGCTGAAAACACTGCCACTGAAGAAAAATGTGAAGAAGAAGATAATAAATCTAACAATGAAGAATTAGTAGAAGGCGAAACAACCGGAGAGGAATCAGAAGAAGCTGAACATGAAAGTGCTGGGGAGTATGGAACAACAGGTGAGGATTGCACAGAGGCTGCAACAACAGGAGATGAGATTGACGAACATGAAACAGCAGAAAAGGAATCTGGAGAGCCTGAAATGACAGGGAACGAGATTACTGAAAGGGAAGAATCCACTGATAATGGAGAAGATGAATCTGCAGAAGATAACAGACAG
Organism: Morone saxatilis; assembly: GCF_004916995.1. Lineage (NCBI taxonomy): Eukaryota > Metazoa > Chordata > Actinopteri > Moronidae > Morone > Morone saxatilis. The sequence continues at coordinate 10,644,934 of NW_023340246.1, forward strand.
CAACTCACAGAAGGGGAAGATGAAGAGGTTGTGGAGAATACTGTCAGTGAATCTGAGACTTATCCTGACAAAGCCAAACAAACATGCAAAGAAAGTGACATGACTGAAGAACCCCAAGAAGATGCTTTAACTGAAACAAACGATGAAACAGAAGGCTCAGATGATGTGGTGGAGCTGAAGCCAGATCAGGATGAGGATGTGGAGGAAATATCAGAAAACATACCAGTGGAAGATGTAGATGAAGATAATGATGAGCAGACAACAGTGACACAATGTGAATGTATTAACATCCCAAAGGGAAGCCATGATAATGATGAGGACAATGTGGAAGGCTCCAAAAAAGAGGAGGAGAAAATTGCGACAGCCAATGAAGACTGGAATGGAAACCAAGGAGATTCAGCTGATGGAGAAGATGAGGCAGAGGAAGATTCAGACGACGCAGAGGAAGAAACTGACGATGGAGATCAAGATTTTATTCCAAGCAAGACAGATGATGAAGAGGCAGCTAGAGAAGCACCTCAGGAATCAATATTAATCCCACATGATACTTTGAACAAAGTGTTTGCAGAATCTGATGATGGCGCTTATGCTGATGTGGAAGATTCTGAGACTGAAATGAACAGCCAAGAAGAAGTAACAAGCCTCGAGTCCAAGACTTTCAAAAAGATTTAATCCTAAATTGAGTGTGACTCTGGAAAGGCTCAGGGGAACTGATACATGAATACGACGAGGAGTCTGCAGTTGGAAATAACAAACAGGCAGCTAATTATGAGCAGTCTGATGCCATTCTTGTCATTTTAAGTCTGCCAGAGAAGACCTAACAAGAACTGTAAAGTGAAGAAAGCAAAAGGGTTCATCTAGATTATTTGAACTTAATTTTAAGTTCTCATTAAACAAGCACTAAAGAAATGCACTTTTTTCCCCCAGCATTTCTAATGCTAAGCATAAACACATGCACAACTACTACTGATCATACAGTTGTATGATAAGGAATCTTAAAAACTTGAATGTATATACTATATGTAGGGGGTTTGCGTACTTTTTATGCAATGCTAAATGGTACTTATTTTCATAGAGTATTTGTTACTGCAACTCTGAGCCTCAAACAGAACATTACACTATAAACTATGCTTAAAAAGTACTCAATAGAATCTATAACTGTTACATTAATGGAAAATGTCCTACATGCACATGTACTGTAGTTTGTCTTCAAATTATTTATGAATATTTACACCAATATGCTGCTCATCATTCTTTTGGAGGATTAAGCGAGTTTCTGAATGTGTTTTATCCAATTAAAAGCATTCTCTGAAGACTTATGGTAGCAAGGTTAAAATCTGAAATAAGTTATATATTTTTCTAGTTAATATTGTATTTTTCTGGAAAGCCAGAAAATGCTGATAATATTAAATTTGAATGTTTAACTTACTATTGTACAGATACAGTCCTGTTCATGGCAGTATTTTAGTGCTGGGAATAAAGAGTAAAACTGGATGATGATTAACAGTGTAAACATCTCTACAATTCCATCAAAAAACTATAGCTTTAACTAATTTCTATACCAAATAAACACAAATATATCTTGAAAGTAGCAAAAGTTGTGGTTTTATGTATCATGACAGGCTCTCCTTTTGTTCTGTATTTTAGACCATTCAACAGTGTTTATCAGGGAGAACATACATTATTCTCTGTGGCACAGAGGTCATCACCTTTGCTGAATGTACTGTACTTATTGTCTGAAATTAAATGTACTGTAAAGTCATCTTTGTTTTTCTTTTGTGAGACATACAATTCAAAATCATCAAATCATTTCACATCAGAAATTGATTCATAGATTCATACATCTTCTAACTAAAGTGCTGTAAGAAAAGAACATTTTGATTTTACAAATTCATTATTTGGAACATGAAAATGTGTCACATTCTTGGAAAGAAATATTTATGTATCATACACAGAGTTACTGAATGAGCACAGGGTGACTATCAGTGTGTTAAAAGATCATAATAAATAGTAAAAACTACTCAGTATATTGTTGGCACAACACTGACTACAGGTCACTGACTCTGAATTGTACATAACATATATCCCATGAGTATAATCAACTTCTATGGAAGGTATGGTGAATGAGTGCGTGAGTCTGTCTACTGAGACTTCATTCATTCCTCTTCTACTGTGAGCCCCATTAGACAGAGCTGATGGATGTGCCTCTCTCAGAGTTTCCATTTGCAGTCTCTTGTGGTCATGTGACATACATAATTGGTGTCACTCTGATTGACTGCATAACACCACAGTGAGGGGCAGGCAACTCTTCTCAAGCTGTCTTACTGAGTCAAGAACATTGCATGTAGCCCTTAAAGTCCCTTTTACAACATCTGCTGCCTGATGCAACATTAATTTGACCTTAGAATGAGCCGTTTGTATCTACAAAGGGACCAGGCCCTCTTCTACGGAGTCTGCCATGTTGAACTGTCATGTTTCTACAGTAGCCCAGAATGGACAAATTAAACATTCCTTTCGTGATTACCATAGTTTCTTCTTCGTGCCTGGATGAGCCAAGGGGTTTCAGTTTGTTGCAATCTGCAATCTCACCACTAGATGCCACTAAATCTAAAAAAAAAATGAGTACAGTTAGATCACCTGGTCAGGAGGTAAGGAATGTTACCAGCTGATAACATGTCGTGGCTTTGAATTTTAGAAGTCTTAGAAATAACAGGTCGGTTTGGGTTTGAAGGCCTGCATATCCACAAGTGTTATCAATGTACTAGTCTGGCTAGTTAGACCTCTGCTCAGGTGAGAGAAGAGTGAGTGGAGCCATGTTGGGAATTATGTCACATCACCAAACTACACCACATTAATAAAAATGAAAAAGGTGCAACAAAACCAACTTGAGAGTGAGGGAGATGTCAATCAGTCCAGGCAACTTAAGCGAGAACAGTGCCTCCTACTGTTTTCACTAAAAAAATCATTTTTTTCTAGCTGTTCAGTAAATAAAATAGTTAAAAGGTACAGTTTCATATGTCAGCACGTTCACATTGCTGACTGGCCACATTCATGTGAAAGTATGTGAGTGTAATGCACCATTGATTGAAGGACTAGAGGTCACAAACAACACTCAGTAAGACTGTTGTTTAACCTGATTTAAATGTATATGGATGAAAAAACACAACAGTTTCTAAATAAAATACAACAATATACACCTCTACTCAATATATGACCTCTTTCATTAATGCTGTTTGATTTGGTGAGATGAATTCAACCCTCAAATCTTCTGGAAAAGCAAAGAGTTTTTGAGGAAGCACCTGCTCGCTGGCACAGAGTTATTTCCACGGTAAACACTGGAAGAGTGAGGAACGTCATCCGGAGCACAATAATAAGGGGCTTTCCCGCAGCCATGTTTACCTCATAGCAACTTGCCTCTGGAACAGCTGCATAGACTTGCTCCCATGCAACTCCATTAGTGCAGACTGCAGATGTGTCTTTTAAACAAAGAGTGTGACAGGTGCCCTTTAACTGGGGAAAATGCTTGTTTTTGGTACCTAAAATATCATAGTGATGGATCATTTTACTCTAATATAAAACACAAATAATTATTATTATTATACATGCACGGAAATGCCTTTAAACATGCAGGAAATGCTTCCATTACAGTAAATCCTACAAATAAAGTTACAAAACAGTTTCACCAGTGTGCTTGATATCTGCTGTCCAATGGAGGAAAAGCAAGAGGAAAAGTGAGTCTCTCCCAAAACTCATGAAACATCCCAGAGGAACAGCAGAAGTGCCTGTTGAATGCATGGGGGCGTTCAATTGTTCCTTGTTTATTGACAATCACTTTGTCTTTAAAAGGCAAATGCAGGAGCGAGACCTTCTCTCACTCCATGTGTGACAAAGGATAGAAATGGTTCCCACACAGACAGGAAGTCAAAGAGGGGCCTCTTGTGATGTAGAGGGGGATCAAAATTGAGGAAAGTGCGTGCCGTGTGTTGATAGGTGTGTGTGTGTGCGTGTGTGTGTTTGTGTTTGTCTGAATAAATCAAAGCCTTGAAACAACACTGACTGAGCACTTCTAAATATTCAATTTATAATCTGTGTTGGGTATAATGAATGTCCTGTTTGGCCCCACTTTCACACACATAAGCACATGAGCAAACATTCTCAGTCACATGCAGTGCACACTCACACTGATAATGGGAATTGAAAGCGCTCATTGGCAGCATGTATGCTTTTGGCACAGAGGTAGCCAGGACCACGTTAGTAAAGGAGACCCACGCTCCCTGTCTTTCCCACCGTTGTTCAGGTTATCCTGTGGGGCCACTTATGACCCTTCTGCAGGCAGGATGCAATGTCTGGGGACCCCAACAGAGCTGTACACAAGCATCCGCCAAGGCCCTGGGAAGAAAACAAGGGCTGATGGAAAACCAGAAGAAGGGAGTATAAAGAGAAATAGCAGTTAGTAACCAGGACGCACTCAATAACACTCACCATGCACCTGCAGCCTGTGTG
>NW_023340246.1:10649459-10653110 GCF_004916995.1 Morone saxatilis
TGTGTGTATGTGTGTACAGTGAAGTGAGGTTGTTCCTTCAGAGAACTACAGCAAAGCGCAGTCCCCACACACAGCACAGGTGGTCCAAACAAAAACCTGTGAAGTGTTGCCCAGAGAGTAATATCCCCACGTTGCGTGTTGTATAAAGCCCCCCATAGGAAACAAACACTTCCGGTGCTGTAAGATTTATTGTTCCCTGCTCTTATAGGTTACAACATACTCTGAATGATATCTTCCTCACAGCGTTCTTTGATTCATTCCTAATAACATCTTACAGCAATTTAGCATGCAAACCAGAAACAAAAGGGTCATAATCACTGCTAGATAACTCAAGGACACATTGTTTGGTGTTTATTGTTTCCATCACTGAAGAAGAGGGGTGAATTCCCTTTTCAGCGCATTGTGTGGTGAGAATAGGAAAGACCTGGTTAGCTGCGCTGTGTGGTGTGAAAACCCAAAGCATTGTTATACTTTGATAGATTGACCGCACATCAGCTCGCAATTCTTTTTCCCCAATGTGACAGACTTTGCATCCGTATTCACATCCGCACACTGTTTGCTGTACCTGATACAGATATACAAGTATTGCACAGTAGAAATCCCCAAAGTTCAACACTCCGTTGAATCATTTCGATATAGGAGGTCAACGTAAGGGGCATCTATTAATAGATATGGCATGAATTTAGGGAAAAGCTGGCAAAGTGGCTCGAAATGGACACGCTGTAGGGGAGTTCAAAACATGACTTTCTACGCCCTCTAGTGTCAAAACTGGGGAACATCAACAAGCAGACAACATACAGTACAGTAAACCTCAGGCATGGACTGCTTAATGTGTTTGTAGATGAATACAGAACCAGTACAATGACTGAATACATTTTACAATTCTAATCCAGAGTAGGGTTTGATTGTTTATTGTTCAAATATTTATTTGCCCAGAAAAGAAATGCATAAAAAAAACATGGATGAACTGAAGGCGGAGAGAGAGAATCATATTTAAAAAGACAGCAGTAAGATGATAGGCTAATGATGCAGCTGTGTCGCTGGGCTATTGGATAAATGGATCAGCCTATCATATAAAGCTGCACCGTTAGCGAGTGGGTCGCTAACGGGGCAATATTGTAGTTGGAGGTGTGTGTAAGGATGTGAGTTAAATCTTGGTTTACATTTCTAAATAATGTGTTTGAGGTTCAATTTATACACTTTCAGTCTCATGATTTAGTAGCTCGGATGAAGGAGGTGTGAGTGGAGATGAAAGGTCTTCAAGTATCACTACATCCAGTCGTGCAGTGGTGCCTAGAAAAGTGGGTATATTCTTACGTTTTCTAAAGTGATATGCTATACTACTTACATATTTAGTTCAGTCAAAAATAGCAGAGTAGGCTTGCAGCGCACTGAATGACATGCATCAGATGGGATCACTGACTACATCTGCTAAGACACACCCGCTTTAAAGCAGTCCAATAAAATCTGAAAGATTAATTTAAATTTCTCTCGTAATATACTCCTCCCAAATACATCACAATATCGCACATGCGTCACATTACAGAAGGTTCGCTTTGGCTTCACTTTAGAGGAAAACTAAAGTATTCACCAATGTAACTTTTAACTACTTACCATAGCTGTGCATCCTCGTGGTTTTCCTGTTTATTGAGGGATTGTTACTGACCTATCAGGTATTAAAAAAAAAAAAATGGCCCAATATGAAGAAATAACAGAACAATAATACTTATCACTTCTTTACATAAAAACTGCATGATTAAAAGATTATGCCAAATGTTTACTTCCACTCGACCTTTAACTTTGCACAGGTCACGTTTCTATTTTTGAGCCATGTGTGCAGATACTCAACCATTTCTCAATTAGAGGGTTTCAAGTGCAGCTCACTGATTCCACTAGTCCATCTTGTGATAAGACTATGTACTGCTTTACTGTAAACATTTATCACAGTAGTGCTAGGTTGCATAGATGAATTGTAGAGAGGAGCAATACAGTGGCTTAGACCACCAGAGGAACTGAGAAATGTCATGGAAACCACACTCTCTTTTACATATGAGTACCCATCACACATCTACACCTATCACAAATACAGATACAGTGCAACCACTTTCCACTGCAGCTGTCTCATTTGATATGCAAGGATATTTTAACACAGATCACAGTTAAATTTGAACACAAGAGATGCACTGACTGCCACCCAAACACGTTAAAATACAACTGTTTGTAAACTTCCTTCTTTTTAAATCTGCCTCTGGTTGTGATTACTCTGAAGACTACAGACAAATTGTCTGAAGGTTTCATTAAAGTTGGCTAATGGAAGTTTAATCAGCACGTAAGTTGATCTTTGTACTGCTTTGTTGGATTAGACCTGCCGCAGAGGCAAGCGAGGGAATTACTGCACAAAAATAAACAGACAAACTGTTATCTGTTTTATGGTAAACTAACCCCCCCCCCTCCCCAGGCCCTGATCTTCACTGTGGTGTGGTGTGTGAGAGAGAGAGGGAGAGAGAGGGAGAGAGAGAGAGAGAGAGAGAGTAAAAAAGAAAGGAGAGAGAGAGACTTGCAGAAACAAACTGAGCGAGTGAGAGTGACTCACTGACAAGCAGTTGGTTTTCAATAAGGAAATTGAAGACATTTTGCATCTGGAGTACTTTTGAGGGCACAAGCCGGGGGACACGTTCAAGGTATTTATCTGCTGTATGTGAGTTTACAGACGCTACAGACTGCTAACAGAAGTGCAGATACTGTAATATTATGATGGTAAGAAGGAACAGACATATCAAATAGTGTCAAATTCAGTGTCAAAAGAGTGATTTTAACAAACTGTAATAATGTTTTAAACGGAAAAAAAAATTATAATTGAGAGTTAAACATTCATTTTGAATGTTATTGATGTGCCGAAAAGTCACATATTTAATGATAAATCAATGATAATCATCAGTTAATCAACAGAACATGTGTTAACATAAAGTCAGTCACACAAGTGGTTGCAAACTATCGTGACATTATCGTGATAATATAAATTTAGAAAAAGATAAAGACATTTCCTGGTGTGTGTAAGGCGGGATATGGTATTGATACAGTATAGAAAAACTGTTGCAAAGGTCAGTGAATATAGAACAAATTTTTGTTTAAATTATCACTGAAAATAAGCATGGGATGTATACTTAACCTTAGAAAGCTACATGTAAATATAAATAATATAAATAATGATTATAGCAAGTTTGTCGCTACTCAGCGGCTACGTGATTTCCAATTGTAGCCTTACCGCCAAAGTTATAATTACAAATCATTGGATATTTTTAGGTATCTTGTCATCGGACAGTCTGAAAGTAAGTCTTATATGTGATTTTGTGGCATAATTTAGGTATATATATTTTTTATATTCTTGTTACAGTGCTGACACAAACATGCTGGCATCAAAAGTCCCTTAATGATGACAATGTTTGTCCACGAAGTCCAGGTTTTGGTTGTATAGGACATTGATACTGTGTGGCCATTTGAACTTCCCAATTTGCATGTACAACCATAAACTTTAAATTCTGTGAACACATCAACCCATTCAGTATATTCAGCTGTTAGTGATGTGGCTTAAATTGGCTCTTACAACTAGTCTATGGTTGTCTGGCTCAAGTAGATAGATAGATAGATAGA
>NW_023340246.1:10653161-10660828 GCF_004916995.1 Morone saxatilis
AGATACTTAAGATACTTAAGATACTTAATATAAGAATTGTGATGTTTAGTGTAACTTTTCTCTCGATCTAAAAGTTTAAACATACACATCTAATAAAGCTGTCTCTTCAAACAGATTCAGAAATAGCTGTAATAAGTCCATAAACAAAAACAAAACAAAAACATGATGCTTTCACACTGACCAAAATAGTGTGAATTCACTGTAAATTTCTACAACTGCCACTTATCAGTTATTTTTAGCACTTCATTTTTTTCTGTTTTTTTTTACTGTACATGCAAATTCAACCATATAAAGATGAACACATATTTTCCACTTCCTCTTATAAGAAGGTTGTTGGCAGTACACTTGTAACTAATACATAAAACCATAAAAAGAGACTATCCACTGATGACTTAAGCAAATTTTGAGCGAGTTTAATACATTTTTCAGCACTGGGAATGAACTCTCAGACTCACAGGCTCTACAGTGGGAGGAGTGGAGACTGAAAACAACTTTTGTAAAGCTCATCTGCTTTATCAGGTAAGAATGCGAAAATCAACATGCTATGAATATCTGAGGCTCTTTACAGGAACTTAGTATGGGTGGTGGTAATTGATAACGTGTCATGAACTTATTATTATTAATGTGCAGTCTAACTGAAGATTTCCAATATACATGCAGGATGGGCTGCGCTTGCAGTGACCAGAAGCAAGTAAAAGATGACAAGGTCTACAAAGGAAAACACAACTCTCAGGGCCTGCACTCATCAAATCACATAGTGAGTAGACCACAAGAAAAAAGCTTTACTTACTTTGACTAAGTATAGCAGTGCACTGTCATTTTAATTTAATCTACTTTAACTACTTTAAATTATTTGCCAGTGTTTTCCATTGACTCGCTACACATTCTGAATATTAAAAAATACCCTTTTTCTTTTCTTTAGGCACGAAGTGGAAATACCTATACGGATAATGGTAATCACTGAAAGCAGCGTATATAATACACTTTCTACTAAAAATAACAGGCCTACGTCTATGCAGTCAGATGCTACTTTGCAGAGAGACATAAGAGGCAGTGAGAGGAGGCTACATTTAGCGATTGAAATCTCTGCTGGATTTCCTCTGTTCTCTTTTGGGGACAAGATGAAATCATTCACGAAAGAAAATAGTTTTCAGGTTACAGACAGTAATTTATGTAATTTAGCTGTATGCGTGTGCAATATACTTCCACTCCATTAACGTTAATGTGCTGAGTAGCAGCCAGACAAACCCCTCAAAAGTAAAAATGAAATTAAATGTTGTTATTAATAGATCACCTCTTTTGAAATAACTGTTTGCTCTACTTGTCTGTAGATGACATCGTGTTTGTGGCACAACATGACTTCAAAGCGACCAACGACAATGATCTGCCTTTCAGAAAGGGAGACAAACTTAAGGTTTTACAAGAGTAAGTAGCTTCCCTAGTTCCTAGTCGACAGTACGTATCCAAACAAATGACTTAGTACCTCTAACCTGGAGAAAGGAGAATGATCTGCCATGTTTGTCTGTTTGTAGAAATGGAGAATGGTGGTTGGCTAAATCATTGCTGACTGGACAGGAGGGCTTCATACCATGTAATTATGTTGCCAGGGCAGATACACTGGAGATGGAAAAGTAAGAAACACCTTATCAGATATTATTTTCATCAAACTGCGCTTCAGCATTGCAAAAAAAAAAAAAGTGTGTGTTCTCTTCTGCAGGTGGTTTTTTAAGGACATCAGTAGGAAAGAGTGTGAACGAATGCTTTTAGCCCCTGGAAATAAACCTGGTGCCTTCCTGCTCCGAGAGAGTGAGACCTGTAAAGGTGACTAGCTTCTACATTCAGTGCACTGAAGTGTACAATTTCAGTGGCTAATGTGTCTGTGAATATGTGCAATGTCACAACTATTCAAGTATCCGAGTATGTAACTGTACTATTTGTTTTCCCCTTAGGGTCCTTCTCACTGTCAGTCAGAGATTATGTATCAGACCAAGGAGATGTGGTAAAACACTACAAGATCCGCAGTATGGACAAAGGTGGCTACTACATCTCTCCCTCCAACACGTTCCAATCCCTACAGGAACTGGTTAAATACTATGGTCGTAAGTAAAAAAAAAACAGAACACATTTCATCAACCCACAAACATTTTTTAGAGCTACATCTTTTAAAACGAAGTAGGTCGGCATATACGCTAGGTCTCGAAATCGGTAAATATAAATAATACACCGATTTGGATTCAGATTCAGTTCACTGCTGTGAATTATAAGACATCTGCACTAGCTTTGACTTAACGGGGGAAGTTAGACCCTTGTGATGCGTTGTGCATTTCCTGTGTGAGAGGAGTGATAGTCTTTCCACTCCTGTGACTAAACCACAAGATAACAAGGCCAAATCTTTAGAATGGCTGCCAATGCACAGCAACTTATAAGAAATGAGCACACACAAGCGCACACAGACAAGCTTTTTAAACTATTTGAGGAAACAAGAGCTCATCAGACCCGTACTGTTTCAAAAACTAAATTTAGCAGAAAGAGAAAAAAAGAATTGTTTATGTAATCACATGCATTATGATTGGGTGCAGGTACCGCAGACGGTTTGTGTCAGCGGCTGTATGCCCCTTGTAAGCCTAAGGCACCCCAGCAGCCGTGGGCTCATGATGAATGGGAGATTCCCAGAGAGACCCTGAAAATGGTGAAGAAACTGGGGGCCGGGCAGTTTGGAGAAGTGTGGATGGGTGAGAAAATGGGGGAGTCCTGTCATAGGCAACATTTTATAAGCCAAGACAGTAGAGTACAATGAATTAAGCACCTTGTTTTATTTCCTACTGCAGGTTACTACAAGAACACCCAGAAGGTTGCTATTAAGACCTTAAAGGAGGGAACGATGGAGCCTGAGGCCTTCCTCCAGGAGGCCAACCTGATGAAGCAGCTACAGCATGAACGACTGGTGCGCCTCCATGCTGTGGTCACTATGGAGCCTATTCTTATTGTCACTGAGTACATGATCAATGGTAAGTTAATGAGAAAGGGGGGACGGATGTGGGATTGTTGATGATTAAAGTCTCTCCAATGAGCAGTTAACAATTACTATTTTTTTCTCAATCATTGGTTTGGTCTAACAGATGTCAGAAAATAGTGATTATATTCAATTCACATTTATATAAAACAGAGAAAAAGAAAAAGCCTCACATTTGAGAAGCTGCAACCACAAGATGTTTGACATTTTTGCTTAAAGAAATAAATTACTTCAACTATTATTTGACTATCAAAATGGCTGCTGATTAACTTTCATTGTAGCCCTGGCTCAAAGCACTTGTGGAGAAACCATTTACAGTTCCTTTTCATGTAAGACTTCTTACTTAGTTGTGAGAAGGAAGTGAACAACAAAATACATATGTACATATGTATGTTACTATCATGCAACACCAGAATTGCAGCATCATCCCAAGAATTTGGTGGCCTCCAGAAAAAAAAAACACAACATGTATTTCTGTTTAACCTGTGGTAATAAGTTCCTAAGAAACAACAATACTTGTGTCATTTGTCATGATGATAGAGCTGTGCATGCCTTCTTGTTTGCAGGATGTCTACTAGACTTTCTAAAAACAGACGAAGGAAAAAAGCTTAAGCTACATAAGCTGATAGACATGTCAGCGCAGGTAGGAAACTTTTAATTCCTAATCAAACAATTGAATTGACTGACAATCCATTGCCAACCCACACCTCTCAGAAACCTTATAATAATAAAAGCAAAATTGAATATAGAAACCATTATTCTTGTTATTTTTAAACTTTTGTTACTTTTTATTTTCAACAATATGACATTAATAGTTATATGAATATTGCATCCCTTGACAAAAACAAAAACACTAGCCTTTTCACTGACCTCAAAGTCTATTTATACACACTAGCTGCACCATAGTAATGCTATGAACATCTGTTATAGTATGTTTCTGACACCAGTCATGATGTGAATAAACATGGAAACTGTCAGCAGTAGCTGTGTGGTTTCGGTGGTGGGGCTTTTGCTCGTCTGGCTTGAAAAGCCTCGCCCTACGTCAATTATTAACATCCGGACAGGAAATCATGCTATTTTCCATCCACACTGAGCTCCCCCAGAACTCTTTTGCCCCTCCAAAAAAAGCATTTTCACTTCCTGAGAGTTGGCACATCCTGTTAAACCCACTTTGCTGCCGATATCAGACACGTAAACACGAGTATACACACTTACTGTAGCTGCACAATTGCATACGCTCAGCTAAGACTACTGTACACGCTGACCAGAGGAAACATACACATACATTATATGTCCAAAAATCTCCATTTATTCTATGGCTTCAGTGTTACTGTAAAACAGTAAAGTTGGGTTACTTTTTTGGGATGAATTAATAAATTAACAGCTTCATTTTCTGACTTTGCATTTGATCTGATAATTCCCTTAAAAAGCTGTTTCCAATATTCCTCTCTTCCTTCCTATGTCACAGATAGCTGAAGGCATGGCGTACATCGAGAAGAAGAACTACATCCACCGAGACGTGCGTGCAGCTAACATTCTGGTCAGTGAGACCCTGCACTGCAAGATAGCGGACTTTGGTCTGGCCAGGATCATCGAGTCAGAATACACAGCTCAAGAAGGTGCAGTATGTGCAGTGTTTTCCCACATTGAAAATTATTTTTAGATCTACTGAGGTCATTCAAGTATAATTCATCCTCTCTAAATTTTTACCACACAACATAAAGGTCTAAATTTACAAAGCCACTTACAGTAAGCGCATTTAGACTGAAAAGGAACAAGATATGTATGTTGTAAGTGAAATCCTCCCAAAGAAACAGCTAAAAGGCTTATAGTAAAATTTTATTGCAAGTGCTAGATAAAAGAGCTAGTGTGGGGCGCTGAGGTGAAATACTGTGATCAATCTATACATTTTTTTTGTAGATTTCAAACTTAGTATACAGAATGTAAACAGGTTGCCAAAACTCTTAAATTCCCAGAATTGGAATTCTTCAATGGTGGCCGTGGCCCTGAACGCATCATTAAAATCCTTAAATTAGATTAACATATTTTCAGCCATTATTCTACAACATTGTGTGGTTCTCATGCAAAAATGTGTCCTATGCTATAGTGTATCACAGTATACGCTGAAACCAGTTTTAGATAAAATGACGATGGATGATCGATTTGTCGGTTTGTTTTTGGCTAATCCAGTGAAGTAAATACCTCACTAATCAATCACATTGATTCACAAATCCAGTAAATCTCACATTCGCACCCTTTGGCAGAAAAGGACAAATACAACCAGAAATATTAAAGATATTTAAATGCTAAAACTGTATATTAATGTATGTACTGGTAATACAGTTATCTTACACACTATCAACACACACACACACAGACACGCCTATGTATTTTCTATATTAATCAACCAGTAATGTAATTTTCCACCACTTTTTCTCACCCACCTTCTGACAACCAGGTGCTAAATTTCCCATCAAATGGACGGCTCCAGAAGCCATCAATTTTGGCACATTCAGCATCAAATCGGATGTATGGTCTTTTGGGATCCTCCTCACAGAGATAGTGACCTATGGAAGAATACCCTACCCAGGTACGAGACGTGAGAAATAGATAAAAGAGAACAAAATGTACTGTACTTAAGCACAAATTCTGTTTTAACAAAGTATATTATTTAGAAACCAATGCAAATGTTGAATTGTTACTTTTCCGCTAAGTAAACTGCAAAATATAACTAAAACTTGACTAAAGTCTCACACCGGCTGAATTTTTTCCCCCCTTATCAGGTATGACCAACCCAGAGGTGATCAGGAGCCTGGACAGGTCGTACAGAATGCCACGTCCTGAAGGCTGCCCTGAGGAATTTTATGACATTATGATGACATGCTGGAGGCAGAGGCCTGAGGAACGACCGACTTTTGACTTTCTGCAAAACACTCTCAACGACTTCTTTGTCGCCACGGAGGGACAATATGAGATGCAACCGTGATTAAAAGAAAATGTTTCCTGTCGTTAACCCGAAGACATCAAAATAAGAAAGAGGGATGTGAGACTTGAACGGACCGAGGACAAACCAAACATCTTTATAACAGAAACAATTTATTTTTTTGAACATTTTAAATGGACACACTTTTTTACGTCTACCTTCTGAGTGAATGTAAAAGCTGTTTATGGCTTCTTCTGTCTCTAGCAGCTATGAGCGTCTGAAAACATGTTAAAAGTCAGACAAGAAATGTTCAGAACTCCTACACAAGGTTTTATTACACTGACTATATACCTGTTAATGATGGCTCCCACTCTTGATGACAGCCATGGAGTACGAGGATAATTAAGAGTGAGATACGGTGGTTAAAAGGAATACGGAAATACAAATACAGTACATGCATGATGTAAAAAGGCCTCTGGACCCGAGGAAGTCGTCACAGGTAAAGTTACAGATGAAACATTTGCATGGTACAGAAACGAGCAGCCTGAGATTACATGCACAGCACTTTTTTTATTCTTTCAGTCATTCCGCCAGTTATAAAAAAGAAAAGGGCTTTTCAAAGACAATTTTATACTTGCATACAAGTTTTTTTTTAATAAAATTATTTACGTTATTTAGAACCTTGTTTTGCTCTTGTATTTCATTCCAGTTGGTTTAATTACAGTGCCGTAAAACTACACACACATTTTAAATCGAGATTTTTGTTTCACTTTTCATCGTTTGTTGTTTGAAATGGTGATTGAGCTACTTGTCGTAAAGAGTTGAATGTTTAATTGAGAAGAACAGAACAGAATTGTGCACTTAGTACACTTAATATAAAACTCAACGAGGAGAAGGATTTTTAAAGGCTTGTTTACTGAGCAGCTTTTTGAGCCGTTAAGCAGCGTAACTTCATAAAGAAGAAGGTACTCTGAATGAAACCGGATGCATGCACATAATGCCCCATACAAATAATATAATCACCTTTGAAGATCAAATGAAAGTCTGGGATTTTAGTCTGAATGACACTGAACTGTAGGCAAATGGAGGGAAACACATAAAACACTAACTTTACAACATAAAAGTTAAGACGGCATTATCGTGAGAGACAACAGTAGCCTCCAGGAAGCCCTTACTGACCCTATTTAATGACTGTGGTTTTCATCCTCTAACTAAACCATCCCTGGGGGTCCCAAACAGCATCTTGAAGATAAGAGAGTGGAATGGCTGCGGCAGCCAGGGGTTAAAACCTGCCGCTTCCTGAATGGACAGGAAACAGGAAGTGTTAGTCAGCATTCCTCAAATGCCACACAGCTAGAACGCCCTTACACACCAAATTGGTTTAGACTTCACTTTTTTTTTTCTACTCGAAAACATTGTTTGGTATTTGGTGATTGAGAGACTTCATTCTGAGGGGTTATGGCCAATAAAGCGAATCTGAATTATGTGAGAGACTTCTAGTTTTTGTGGTATTTTATTTAATATCTAAATTGAATAAAATCAACTCTTATTAATCAATAGTACACGCATTTATACACAGAAGGTGTGCCATCATCAAGTTATTTATCATAAGTCTAGCAATAATATTAGGAGTCCATTTACCGAATGTATTATGTACCACTGGCCAGCTTTCCTGTTGTATCATCAAAACATCCTCTAACAGCGATTGATTGGTTTTTATGAGAGAGCTCA
>NW_023340246.1:10660921-10669589 GCF_004916995.1 Morone saxatilis
TCAATCTCTCTTATGAACGCAAGCAAAGACAGTTTAATGGCAGTTTGGATTGTTTAATGCCTGTGGTGTCTTGGGATGTTTACCTTCATCAATTATGGAAATTAACAATTCCCAGTAGTCATGTGGTTTGTTTTTCTTTCCTGACAAATGTTTACATGTTTGTGAAGAAAAGTCTGAACTGTCTAAAACGCACAAAACTGAAAGAGTGGATAGTCGTTACTATACTCATATAATCCTGCAGAGGTCAGTGTCACACAATTTCTGTGTATTACTCAGCTGTAAACTGAAAAGAGACTGCAGAGCCACAAAGATTTATGAGTGACACATTTCCTTCATTCAAAACAATCGGTAAAATCATACCTCAAATTATATATTACTACAATTTCAGCATTTGTGTCTCATATTCTTCATATTTTATGACTTTTAATGAAATGAGAGGTGAGAGCAAGAGAAGGCGAATGACAATTTAAGATAAATGTAGTGAGTGTTTTCACTGAATTTTGAGCTAAGCAGCAACATTCACCTTGACCTTGCAGGGAAACGCATTTACAAACATACTGCATATCCTCCAAATGGCATTATGTACATATGTCTTGGTCACAGCTATAGTGACAAATTTATCATAAATCACATTTCAATCTACCATCAAACCCACTGTTATGTGCTTCAGTGACCAGCTGTGTACAACCTCACATATCCTATCATGCATGGTGGTCTGAGTCATCACAGTTGTGGTCTCTAACCACTGGGCCACCTTGTCACGCACTGATCATATCACAGCCATCTGTATTCATTTGGTCTTTATCTGTCTAACTGTCAGGCATTCTTTGCATCTGAAAGTGTTTTTGTGCTAGTTAACATTACAGACAAGCAGATGATCTTTATTAAATAATTTGGTTAACCTAAAAGGCTCAAAAGGAAAAAGGAATTATAATATAAAATCTTCATTCTTACTCAAGGATTTTCTTGTCACACTTTTTTATTAATTTAGACTATTTCCTTTGCCAATCCTGCTGTTTATTGCTGGAGGTATCACCAAATATAATCAGATATCCCAAGAATCCATATGTTAAGCTGCAGCTGAAATTATTCTATTCAGTGAAAGATACTGTAGATGAGCTAACATTTGTTCACTGTTTTCGAAAGCTACCCCACAGGCGCATATCATAATAACATCAGTCTGTCGGCTGATGAATGGAGGGGAACAAGTCTCACACTGTAGTATGATTGATAAGCAGCATCACCTTGAAATGAGCCATGATGTTAACAGAAGATGACAAGACACGTGGGGTAAAGGTTGGGAGGCCTAATCACCCTTTCCCCTCCTTCTGTTCATCACTGCTGCCTTATAGGAATAATGACGGGAAACAGTGGCTCGTACACAGATTGATGACTGATCTCTGCAGAAGGCAACACATCATTAGCATCTTGTGAGTATAACCCCGCGCTGTCCTCTGGGGCACATCACCACAGATAAAAAGAGATGTGCTTTCATCCTCCAATAATGTTTCTGTTTTCAATGGCGTTCAATTGGGATTATGCTCCTGATAAACATGCTCTCTCTCCTGGGCTTTGATCATTTGTCATTAAATTAATGGAGTCCATCAATCAAGAGTGTTTGGTCCAAGAGATGTGAGGGCTCTTGAAACGATGACAGAAACATTTTGTAAAGTGAGCATTTGCAACGTAAATAAGCGAAGGGTGACAGTTTTGTGAGAGGGAAACTATTGTAGGGCTTACTCATGTACAAAAACTTTTTACATGATTCACAGAGTTCATTTATGACTTAAATTGTCTTGTGTATGCAATCAATGAATCTGTTCTCTCAGTCTGAGCTTAAAAATTAAGAATTACTGTACGTTACAAAAAATACTTAATTTTTAAGGGCTATTTTGCTTCTAATATAAAGTATGATACACACATCCAGACAATCTATTGATGAAATATCAACCAATGATGTTTGTGTTCGTTGATGGGTGTGTAGAGTCACTCATATTTTCTTAAAACTGCACTTTAGCATCTTTCAGCCTCCTTGTTTTGGTTTTAAGACCCGCAACTTTATTGTTTTTAATCACTCATCAGCTTTATTTTCAGACACAACAGGCAGCTGTTCATTAAGAGCAGAAAAACACTTTGCTCTCTCTGTTGCTAGTCAGTACTGAGCACTTAATGCTAAACATGAAACAAAAGAACAATGAAGACAAAAGAAGAGAAGAGAGCAATTTCTTACTTGGCTTATGTTGTATAGATCTATACAGTAGGCTGATTATTTTCTCTCTTTTTTTGACCAAAATTAAGTTTTATGCAGAGGCCATTCATTTCAATTCCATTTTCTTTGATGGAGCCAAAACAAAAGAAATCTGCACACAGGGGCACAATTTATGGAAGACTGCTTCCTTTCCTTGGCCTGATTGGGAAGGATTCAGGAAACCATCTGCTATTTTCTCTTGATATACGAGCCTGTGTCAATTCATTTACCGTTGGAAGCTTTAAAGTCACAAGGTAACAGGAACCCCACCAACCTCTACAAATATATCTGATGACCACCACGGTTGTGCTCAATGATGAGTCAAGGGCACCGGTAACTACAGGGAAATTTAATTATATGTGCGCTGGTGCAGTAAAAACTACCGAAGGATACTGCTGGCCTACGCAATGTGGGCTGAAATGTGACCATTCAATGTTCTCTTAGACCTTCTGTCTCTATCTGATCAGTTTTAATTGAATAGTCACTAATGAAGAATCAAATTAATTAACGAATTCTGGTGTGAGCAAGCATCGACCTCTCAGCTAAATTAACTTAATACAATCACAAAAAACTTTTACTGAAAACTGAGCTACATGATAGCTACATTTCACACAGCTGCAGACCTGTGTAGCACCTGATATCTTGTGTCTGGGACATATGAGTCTTTTGTTCAACAACGAGACAGCTCATCATCCCTGATCAGTATGCAGCAATGCACTCCTGCCCGTTTTAAGATCCCTGCTGTCACCATCTCCCTTTTCCTAGTGGTTTGTGTACCAAATGTCACCGTAAATATTCATATATGTGGCTTTGACCTTGAGCAGCGGTCTCTTCCACCATGCTTTCTCTCTTCCTCTTCTTTACATTCAATGTCAAAGAGAGGAAAATAAAGAAGAACAGAACACAAAAGTGGAGGTGAGGTGTTTTATTAACATGTGATCTGGAGTGAAAAACACAAGGAGCAAAGGTTTAATACAGTATTTGTCTTTTGCATTTACAGTTTCTTTAATATAAGATATAACTCATATACCATGGGAAGTATGCACAATGCTTTAACACCGTCATGCCATTTTACTAAATTGTGGCTGATACATTACTGCTTTATTTCCGAGCCAAAAGACTCTTTGGTCTTTGGAAGGTGTCATCCAGCAAACTGTTTCCAATCTTACACTGTAAGTACCTGAGAGTCATCAGGAGGATGGACAAAATGAACCATAAACAGTTCATGTCTGTGGTCACTTATTAAATCCCCTCCTCATTACTTTAGTTCTTTTACTGGGCACTGAACTCCAAGCAATTAACATTTTGAGTCTTTTCTCCTGCCAGGTGAAGTTATTTTTGATATTTTTAACCCTGTCACACAAAATCTCTTTGAAAGTTTTCAAGTTAAATAATGAAAAACGTGAAGTATGAAGCAGGGGAGTAGGGATACATGGAGTTCAAAACCCGGAAGAGGTTTGAAGGTGACCCTCTGCCTTTTAAAAAGGTCCTCTGCATTTTTACTTGCTTAATTTATTCATTAAAAACAAGCTCTTTAAGACACCACCTGCATACACTTATTTCTATGTTAAAGTGTGAGATTAATCCAACAGTCCGGTAATGTGAAGGTGACACATTGGTGTATACAGTGGGAGCTAAAGAGGACCAGGTCTACACAAACACACACACACGCACACACACAATTGCAGGATACCTATATCTTCTATGTAAAATAACTGTGACAATATCTCCTTTTATATAATCAACAGCGGTAAATAAAATCAAAGTCAAATAAACACATTTGGAACATGACAGATGGTGTCTATGAAAGGGCACTCGAGTTCATCGGACAGAGCTGTGGGGACGTGTCAGACAGAAAAACACGTCCGAAAACGTTTGTGAACCTCTGTCAGTGTATTCATACAATACAGAGACATTAATTGTCTCTTAATGCTGAGGTGATGGCAAGCTGACACCATAAGAAATCTCAATCACAATTCTACTTTTAAAGTACTTGAGGGCAACAAATGAGATATTGCAAAACTGTATATAAACTGTATAATACAAAATCTATTGTCAACACAGGAAGTCAGTATCTGACTCTGAGTGGAAAGACATATCAATTCAGAGAAAAACAGAACAATAATAACCTATAATTGAGACAAACGTCAGCTCTACAGTCATTCCAGTCCTCTGCCTGTATGTCTTGCTTTTTAATCATATTTACCCAACTGTCACAGACGGTCTGTTACAAAACATTCTCTGATTCAATATTCCCAAACCCGCAGGTGTGTGTGTAACATACACTATCACACAAATCATCAGTCAAAAACGGTGCTCCCACACAGAGTGAAAATCCTGTGTTTCCTAAGTGAAAAAAAATAATTTAGTTTTAAAAGTCCTTCATTTGTGGTGTTAACCTGGGTAAAACCCCACCCCAGGTTACACACAAAATGAAGGACTATTCTACCTAATGCCGTTAACAGCAGAGCAACAGGAGCTACTGGTGCAGTCAAGCAATTATGTTGAAAACAAACAACTCAGTCCAAAATTAGAACAAAGCAGAAGTGAAGTGCAACATGTTGAGTGCTTCTATGCAAAATTAAAAAGCCATAAGCCTGAGTGTTGCTTGTATAGATCATATGATAGAAGCATTTGTGACCTTTCCAAGTCTCTTTAATGCTGCTATAAACCATCCCCAATGTATCTACCACTTTGATCAATTTTCTTCTATTTTCCACTCACATCCATTACTTTTGTAGCCCTTTTTGAAAACTTTAAATAGACTACAGCAACTCCTGCATTTGACTGCTACCTTTACAGCCTGCATTATGATGGGTAGACCCTGATTGTTAACAGCAGGGAAATATCTCGGGCCCTGAATATTTATTTTGATCAAAAAAAATGGCAGCCCGGAGCATGAAAACCGATGAATAAAGCAGTTATCACTAAAAATCTATGATTCTTTTTCCAGGGTCCTGCTAGCCGAAAGCTGCTTCTAACATTAACTCTGATCATTTCTCTGATCACTTGTGATCCAGACTTTTACCAGGAGCTGAATTATCAGCAGAAGTCTCCTCATATACAAAACAAATGAACCCCGTAATAAAACTGGTAAAAACACAGAATAAAGCAGTCTCTCTTTAAAAATCTGTGTCTCTCCGACGCTGTTCCGCAGACAGAGGACGACCCAGAGGGGCTTCGAGCCGAGCTCTTATAATGTTAGCTCAGCTTGTTTCTCTGATAACTTAAGATCCAGATAAAATCCTCCATCTGGTTCAAATTTAAAGTTAACAACCAAGAAAATGAATCATAAAAATGTGGCCTAAAACTAAATAAAAAGTAAATTTCTGGCCGAGAACCACAATGCTTGATGCATGTGCAAAGGGGATATGACAGGCAAAGGTTTGAACATAATCATAACATGGGGTAATGCTAGTATACAATTCAACAAAATATATAATAGGTCTAGTGTTTATAGACATTTTAAGGCTGGAATGTTACACAATATATCTTAAAATAACATGAAACAATCACACAAGGTTTGTTGCTGTTTTTGTCACAGTGATACAGTAGACCTGTACTGATTACAAAACGTCAGCAACCTTACTGTTGTGACAGATTTATGTACTGTAATACTTCACATTTTTATGAATATAGGGAAGTAAGTAATGCTGCCAAGACTTTCTGGCTCATGTTACTGCTAAAGGCTGTAGGTCTAGTGCTCTTGTGGTATTTCTCTTTAATGTGGGATCCAAAGATGGTTAACATCTTACAGCACTGAAACTGCAAGAGGATTTTTTTATGGGCAAAGAATTTAAATCCCCAGCATAGTAGAGTCCTGGTTATAGAGCTGTATATCTGAGCCAAGGGATTCTCTCTCCTTTGAAAATCATCACAAACTACAGGAAATAAAGTAGTTAGAATCAAGCACAAATGACATATCACTGCAAAATTATTGTATCCAGATTTTGAGTCTTAAGGATGAAGCAAAAGCGTTAAGAGCAACAGGTTATGTTGCAATGAAAACCAGCTATTGTGTAGGCTAACTACTCTTAAACCTCTAAAACTGTTATGACATTTACACCAAGGAAATTCTGATGATTTTAGATGAGATCAATAACAGGGAGGAAGTAAAGTTTGATACACAAGTTGAAAAGACATGGAACAGTGGGTCTGTTAATTCCTTTACAGGTAGGAACAGAACATAAAACAAAATAATAGGCTTACAGACAGTGAGTGCTAACCACAATAAACCCACGTTTTAGTGTCTTTGTTGAAGCAAGCTGAAAAGCTCTTATTGAGATAAATGCCACAGAAATGTCAGCTACAAATAGACAGCTGTCATGGTAACTCCAATATCTAATATCTAGCTTAAACGTCTTTTTTTTTTTTTCCAAAAGCCTCCATCTGTCTGCTCTGGTGCACAGAGGACTGGCGAGGACACAGGAACCATGGCAACACCTCTAAAGGAGGGATTTGGGGGGGGGGGTCCTTTCTTGACAACAAAAGGGGTTTTGAGTGCAAACTAACAGACATAGATGTGAAAATAAAAAGTTTGAAAGGGGGCAAACACACATCTGCCTCAGGAGGATTTGGGTTTCTTTCATTGTGGGTTTAAACTCGTACATTGTATGACATGATTTCCACATACACTCATCTTCTGATTCATAATTAGAAGCGGTGTGATAAGCTAGTCTCCCACACATGTGATGACTTATTAGTTGTGCTGTGTAGACTGCAGTATGTCCTTATAGTCGAGCAATCTAACGTGAAACGCTTGTCCCAAGAGGCAATGCTCTCAGCTTATCAATGCGATTCATCTTCCTGATAACACGGTGTGTCTTGGGCGGCGCGGTGTATGATGGGGGCGAGAGCGACCTGCTGGAATTATATGCTACAGAACATTTGGGGGGGCAATGGCTGGAATAAAACACTTCATGCTTTCACGCCTCTGTGTTTTTTTAAAAAGACATACACACTGGGTGTTTTACAGTCTGAGTCCAGTACTTTAAAACTCAGCATGCTTAAACGTGAATACTTGTAGGTAAACAAAAATGAAAAAATATAAAGTATTAAATATATTTTTGCTGTAAGTATGGGGGTTAAATATCCATTTTGTGACAGAAAACATCTCTGTCATTCAACGCAACACCCCTCACCTTATTGCGGTAAATATTAGCTTCTGGCATTGCTACTGAAATATTAAACCAGCTTTGAGAAGCACGCTACAGTGCCCCCCCCTCCTTCGACGGCACGTGGACGATTAACCATGGTATGCCGCGCGTGCACTTGAGCTGAAAGTGCTAGAAAAAAAAAAAAAAACTAAGGGGGTCTTACAGGCTACTCGGTGGGGGGGCTACTACCGGAAAGGACTGCAGGATGGCCAACCCCGCGTGCGTCAATAAACATCCAGCTCGTGAGCAGTGAGCTGCGGAGCGCGAGCGCAGTCTCCAACTTGAGGCTCTGCCCGTGGTGCTGAATCCCCGGGAACCGACGAGCCCGCGAGCGTCATCTTTTCCCACGACCTCTTCGTACCTGAGCTCTCGTGTGAACCCGGGGATGATGGGAAGTCACCCGTTTCAGCCAGTCTGCGCGAGGACACGGTCGGAGGACTTGTGGATTTAAAGCCCTGAATTGAAGCATCAGTCTCGGCAAGATGTTTCTGAAGACATCATTTGTTACGTACTTTCACTGGTTCAGCCAGTAAGCGTTCATTCATTCATTCATTCATTCACCCGTTCATTCATGAGAGGAGATCCAACATGTTGTAAAAAAAAAACAACAAAAAATGAACTGCTGTGATTTAGTTGCCCTTCAAGCGTTATAGGATATCTGCGTTTTAATCCGAGAAGAGCAACGCTACCCACCGAGACATGGCTCGTCTGCTTGTTCTGGTCAACTCCGTGGTCCTGTTGCTTTTTGGCAGCGACATGTTCTTGGTAGGAGCAAGTAAGTATAAGCCTCTACAGCACAGAGGAGTCAAATCAATTATTGTTGCACAGGTCACTGTCTGTTTGAGTCGAATGAGGCTTTTGTGTCTTATGTATTTGAATCTGCACCTGATGATGCACCCTTTATTCACACACATCCAACACAGTACAATAATGCTTTAATGGTCAGGTGTACTGACCCCCTGTTTTAATCAGATATAGACCTGAATTCAAGCATGTTTAAGTCCAAGATAGACTTTAAATGAGCCTTTGTTTTACATTTCACTCTGTAATAACCGTGAGAATAACCTTGGCAGTTTGCCCTACTTGTGCATCGAATAAAAAAAAACACTGTTAGCAAGTTTACAGCAAGAAAGCTGCCAATAATTCCCTAAAGAGAGAATCTGAACTACAGTCACATCCAGCCTCCATTGTGCCACTCTCAATCTTCCTTTTAAATCATGGCACTACTGAACAATGTGACTTATAAAAGCCCTCACTGGGGGGG
>NW_023340246.1:10669599-10710060 GCF_004916995.1 Morone saxatilis
GGGGGGGGGGGGGGCAGAAACACCAGTTGCAGAGCCAAGCCTTCTTTCCATTGCATGCTCAACTTCAGGTTATTCATGAATGCTTCCTGTTTCTTGAACAGCAATCCGCCTCTGCATGCGTGCGTCTACAGTATCTCTGTCTCTTTTTTCTGTCTACCTGTATCGCTTCCTCCCTTCGTCTCTCAAAGGAGTCCTACATGTGATAGCGCCTTGAGAGAATGAGATTGGCACTTCACAGTGTCTGTGGCTGTGTGCACTGTGTGCCTGATACAGATATTCAGAGCTTTTGTCATGTACTGCGCTGACATGTGAAACGCGAGTGCATCGCTGATCTCAGTGGAGTTCTGCATGCAGGCTGTCAAGAGCAGGGAAAGATGCTATGAGAATAACGAACATGGCACTCATAAATACCAATTTGGCTGTTGCAATGAGCTTCAAAGTAAGTGGAAATAAATGCTGAATCCATTACTGACCGCCCTATGCATGCTATGAGACTGTGGGATTCACAGTGGCATTTCATTCAGAGGAAGGTCTAAATTAATTGTAAGCCTCTTTGGTTCATCATGAGGTTGTCCATGAAAATTTCATCTATTCAACATAGATTCAATATAATTTCCCTCTGGGATTATTAAAGTATTTCTGAATCTGAATCTGAATCTGAACACAGGAAAGGGAAGCATTTCAGTGAAGTCTCTCATACGATTAATGCAAATTTGCTTAAAATAATGTAATGGTGGATGGTTAATGCTAGCATTATAAAGCCAGTTTTTCTTCTATCTCACCTACTTCAAAGCTTTTTTGCATTTATCCATTGAGCATGCTTTTAAACATGAGTCGTGATTACACAATAATCTACACGGCGAACGTCTTTCAATTTGCGTTGGTAAAATAGCAGATTTGTAAAAACCTGCAGAAATGACATATGGTCCAGATGAATAAAGTCAGGACTGAGCTTCCGATATCGAAACGCTATTGAGAAAGTCAATATAAAACAGTATAAACTCACAGGTGTTTTTTCTTGGTCCAAACTGACAAGTAATACTTGAATGTGGATAACTATATTTACTTTTGTCAGTCTGAAAACAAGCATGCTCGGAAATTAATCCCACATGAGGCTTAACTAAAGCTATGGGCACTGAGCAAATGTGAATTAGAAATGATTGGATTGATTTAGATGGCCAAGCTCGTATCATTCTTCAAATTGGCAATCTGCTGTTCATAAACCTGGTGACACATTCTGTGTTAGAGCTGAATCCATCAGCGCGGGGGCCGATGTTTGCTCATGTTGTCATAATTTCAGCTGCTGTCACATGGCCGACAGTTAAATAACAGTTAGTGTGTTGAAAAAAAAAAAGTCCTAGATTTTAGAAGACCAGTAAGACTGTAGCCAATAAGATTATTGCTACAAACTCTTCTTGTATACAAGTTGTTTAGAAATCAGCTCCTGCACGTCACTGCTCACTAGCCTGTACAGATTTGGGATGATATAGTAATGTTAGCTCGCGGTTGAAAAGCCTTAGAGCTTGGCCAGTGATTATATTAACCTTAGATTGGCACCTGGTCCCATCTGGACCCACTGGCGTTTCAAAGAAGACAGAGTGTACCTAAAGGAAGACAGTAAGTACCCCTACCATAGCGAGGCTCTGAAATGCACAGAAAAAAGCACAAGACTTAGCCACGCCTGGCTGGAGCCTCCATCTATATCCATATAAACTCTTTTTGCTGCACTAGATAAATACTAGTGTTGTAGAGAATTAAGCAAAGATAACATAAAGTCACAGCTCCCACATGGCATCATACGTGAAAGAAAAAGGCAAGTTCTCAGGAGGGAAAAGAGTTCGGAGATGAAACAAGAAAATGGTCCTCAAAGGTAATACGACGTGGGAATGCTCTGGCTCAGCTGAAGCAGCACGACATTGCTTAAGAGCCCCACTACCAGGCGATTTGCAACACGGAGGCCGGTGAGCTGCTGTGTGACAACCTCCTGCTGTGCAGAGGAGAACATTTAGACTCCCCACGACCGGGTTTGAAACACATCCAGCTGTTTGAAGATTGACTGGGCAACACATCAAAATTCGAGGCACCTGTTTATGAGTTACGGCCTTTATTTATAAGATGCCAGTGAATATATTATCTCACAAGGGACTCGGGCATCATAAGTATTAGAGAAGGATTACATTGTAAGTAGCCCTTCAAACTGTCACTAGCTTAGAGGTAATTGAGACTGAAATATGATCGATAATGCTGGGAGTCCGCAGCCTCCGTAAAGCACAGTGTTTTGCCTTTTTAATGAGTTTGAAGCGATATGAATTTATGCACCTTTGGGAGTTTTATTGTGTTGTTAGCGAACTGATCGATCATTTGGAACATTTACGAACGTTTATTACAGAACAATGAGCGGAGCACTCATTCATGTCAGAACTGATGTTGTTGTACAATTAAGCACGAGTAGCTTCAGTCTTTATTTGGAAATTTTTGGAAAATGTCACTTTGTCGCACTACTAACTGGAAATGAGTGCATGAGGTTATAAATAGATTTTTATCATATAAAATCACCCAAAAGAAAGAACTGGGTTCCAATGTGTTTAAAGAAGTTAAAAGAAGTTCATCTGCAGAGGATTTCTGATACTAACCGGAGCCTATTAGCAGAGGTCAATGACTCTTTTTAAAAGAAATGCATGGAATACGATGTCTGATTGGCATCCAGATACAGTATCTAGTCACAAATAGTGATGAGGGCCATTAAACAGTGACTTAAATAGAGGCTCCCTAGGTGCAGAAGTGACATTTTTATTTATTCAAGAGTGCTATCATTCAATAACACACATCAGGTTCAAAAGGCAAACACAGAAAGACAACTATGTCGCTGTTTTTCATTGGCTACGCATTTTAACCTTAACGCTTTTCTTCGGGTGGCATCAAACTAAACACAGAAGTGGCTCCTGGAAATAGTATCACAGAGATGACATCTGTCACATTGTTGTTCCTGGTAGATCTGACAGCTAACGTAATCTCCAATTTTCTACTCACATCAGATTTTTCTATTTCCGTTTAATCAATGTTATGGTTATCCAAGGTGGTCTGTGATCAAAAGCGACACAAGGCTTAGTCTTATTGCACAATTGTACTATGCAAGCAAACATAGAGGCAAAAGCTAAGATACCCTCGCTCTCATAAATTCAAACTGGGCTTCTTTTCCACGTGGCGTGTCAACCTGCACTTTCACTCTCTCTGTGCACTCTGGTTAGATGGGGAGTAGCTAATGTGCTGGGCTTTGGCTATATGCGCTATGATTCATCCTGCCAGTGCGCCCACATCCCAAGAGGGTCTTACCATTTGTTTGCACTGACACACGCCTCGGCCGCTGTGACCTACTGCTGTTTGATTTCAGATCTTACATAATGAATTCTGTGGAGTGGGGCTCACTCAGGACACATGGCCAACAACAAATATTGAAGTATCCACAATGACACTTAATACTACAGCAAGGAAAATCAAACAAGCTGGAAAGGAACACTGGGAAGAGGATTGGACTATCGGACAATAAAAACATTTGCATTGGAAATTCCCATCATCTGTTGTCTGCTCATAAGCTGACATTGAGAAACACTGAGAGCATTGTTTTCCTATGTATCATGAGCTTCTAACATATTAAATGAATGATAACAACAATGTTAGTGTGTGTAGTTTTAGTTCCTTATGTTCTACAGTCCAAAAAGTCCCCTTTCTCAGCTACTTGGAAAATATACTTGTCCTGCTCAACCACGTGCAATGTAAACAACATCATATAGAAAGAGGGCACTTGTACATTAGTGCTGATTAATGGCCTGCTTCAGCTGAACTGTTACTTGCTCCATCACCAGTAAATGACGCCCATACAATGCATCATGGTTACTGACTGCTGTTTTGCCCATGTGTGGCTGTCTGTAACCCCCATTACCTAAAGGACAATGATCCTCAAGAGAAATGAACGTGTCCTGTCTTAGACAAATGTTGCACCTGATTCTGAAGGGCGTGGGCGCTGTGCGACACGTGCCGCACTCTACGCTTGAAAACGTTTGCGTGCCAGCTATTCAGATTCATCCTGAATGAATAGCCTTATAATTCTTGGGGATGGTGCAGTTGCAAGAATCAAAGCTTCTGTGTGGCTTTTAGAAATGCAAGGCTGTTCATTGTGAGAGTTTTATAACGAGATATGGAGAAAGAAACATATAACCCTGCTGTGTCAAAGCCATATGCAAACATCCGAGTAAGTATGTAAGTTTATTGATACTGCAATAGATTTAGTTATAGGATCCTTAGCACGACCATCAAATGTTCAGATCACGAAAGTAACACAGTCATTTAGACATTGCCAAGGCACAAGGACACAGGAACCATTACTGTAAATATATGTATGACTCATTCGCTGCAGCTCTCCAAAGATCAAGGACAATATATATACACTATATGTGACTTGCCCGCCCTCTCAACCTACTGTACGTCTATCCTGGCACATTACAGCACCTGCTTCCAAAAATAAGCTTCTCATTACACGGATCAAATGAGACATACATAACCTCTTAACCTCTTGATACCAGTGATACCAACAGCCAAGCCCACCTTGCTCCCCACTCTCTCTCCCTGAGTTGGGACATTCATTTCCTCTTGTGCTCTTTATCACAGGCTAAGCATTAGTCTTGCCTCTTGTTCCTCTCGTTCACTCCCCTCTGCAAACCAATCTCTGAGCGTGTCATGAGCCTGAGGAACCGAGTGGCGGGCCTGTGCTTGACCTTGACCCCCCCGTGCTTCATAGTGCCACAAGGGCCGAGTGAGGGAGACTGATACCCTCTTCTCACCTGAGGGTCCTGAGATCTGCCTCAATGTCACCCTTTTGCACCGAACACAGAGGCCATTCTTGATTGTCTCTGAGATAAAAGAGACAGAAGTGCAAGAGGCAAAAGAGAGAGTAGGAGAGGCAGAGATAAGAGGAGACACGGGGAGATAAGAGGAGAGGGATGTGAGAGGGACTGATATAGAAAACGGCAAATCATTTGAAATAGCTCCCAATTTAATAATTTTCTCTTTCATCTTTCTCTCTCGAGTGCACTTTTTGGATGTAATATTGTCCTTGTACAGCACATGCCTTTGGCTGTCATCTCAAGACAACTGTGTTATGGGTTATTAAGCCTGTGCCCTGTGAGTTAATACAAGCGTTTGAAATACAAATTGACTGTACAAAGTGTCATTAAAGCTCACTTTGTAGTGAACTGCTACAGAAAGCTGTAACTAGAAATCGTACTACTGGTGCTTAAAGAGCAGCTGTGATACTGTTGTTACAACTCATGAGGCATGTTCTTTTTTTTGCCTTTATCTTTCACATATCTGAGTTTTCAAGACATTTCCACTCCCTCGACAGGGACAACATAGCATCAGTTACTCTCTGTGACAACACATGAAGTCCATTAGGCCTGCGTTACCGACAAAAGCCCCTTAGGATGGCCTCCAGGTCCCCATCTGCCCGGCTGATCCCATCTTACCTTTCCATCTGACCCGAGCGATTGCCTGGACACTGTGAAGCCATACGGAGCCCTCTATTAGATCTGTCACCCTCTGTTTCTCTTGGCTTTTGCTTCCCAGGCTTTTGTCCCAATTCGCAATCAACGTGTCCGCGGCAAGCAAATCATGATAGATGGCAGCGAAGTGACTGGGTGAAGAAACGTGAACCTGTCCAAAGGAGGTGGACATGAAACAGTGTGGTTACTGATAAGGCTGTTTAGAAGGAAAACGTGACAAATGGATGAATCTTTTTTTAATAATCCTGTAGGTTCATAATAAAATGCAACCAAGCCATAGTTAAAAAGTTAACTGAGGTGTTTACTTTGGACTTAATACTTTTTAATCTTATTGTTTGATCAGAGGATTTGATACAGTGAACTTTGAGACTTTTAATTCAAAACAAACACCTGCAGTGCTGACACAATGCTTGAGACTTTCCAGGTGCAGTGTGGACACAGATGGCATGGATAATCTAATATCTAGAGAAATGGGCGGATTAACAGACCCCTCTGTCACCGTTTCCTTTCCTGCAGACCGGCCACCAGCTCCTGTCAATGTGTCCGTCATGCACCTGCGGGCTGACTCGGCAACTGTATCCTGGGAGGTTCCAGAGGGAGACATAATAATTGGCTTTTCTATCTCTCAACAGGTAAGTCCTAAACTTCTAATAAGAATCAGGGACAGCCCCAAAAAGAGATAACTGCATTAGTTTTTATTTTTGGCTGGAGCCATCGGTGGTTTGGCATTGAGCCTTAATCGTGTCCTGTTGAAAAGTTGTTGGCACACCACGCAGCCAGTAGCTAGAACGAAGAAGTGCACCTGGAATTCATTTTCAACCATGTCACATTTCTTGACAGCCTTTGGAACATATTGGGCCAAATTCACAAATTAAATATATATAAATGTTTTTTCTTTCAGACAATGAAATGCTCCTTTTCTATTCTAATAATGTATTCACTGACTGAAGTCTATAGAGGAGTTTTTGTGAGCTCAGCAAACACCTCACGATGTATCATGAGTTTGTTCCGCATACTGAGTGAGTAGTAGCACATAAGAATAAGATCCTGGTTGAATAAAGATTTGTGTTTGTCTGGATGTATATTCTTATGAACCCCTTAAAGCTTTGCTTAGCATGCTGAAAGGCTGACTAAATCTTGCCTTCAAGCCCGGACTTAAATAAAACTTGGCATGGTCGATTTGTCAAGAGAAAACAAGGGTGCAGCAGGGAATGCACAAAAGTATGTGAAGCTGCCAAACGGCATTTTTTTTTAGCATGAAAAGATTTCAAAGGCTTAGAATAGGAAAGCCAATGAATGCTAACACTGAACGACAGAAGGCCATATGCTGCTGTAATCATGTTTATGCTTTGTGCAACTCAAAACATTATGCAGCCATTTAACTTTGCTACTGACTCATGTGTCTGATGGGCTGTATGTAACAGCCAAACGTCTCTCCTTTGGGCTGTTCATCATGTTATGCAGCTGAATTTTAACATGTTTGGTAATTGCTTTGAGAATACATGGCGCTTGAATCATTACATTATACAGTGTTTACAGAGCATAAGGAGCTTTTTTTAAAATCAGATCTCTCAATCAAGCAGGTCCATAAAAAACACATAAGGAAAGGACATTTGGCCCAAAGCCACTTGAAGTGCAGATGGGCTAGGGAGCACACTATGAAGAGAGCTCTGTATGCAAGCAGAAGGAATGATTCTCGCAGCTTTGGGCCTTGATTTCTCCAGTAACACTCTGGAAGGTCAAAGACAAAGTCTGAGACTTTGGAAGCTTGTGACTGAAGGTACTTACAGTCTAAATTAATCAGAAAATTGACTTCACAACTTTTCAATTTCCAGTCAAGACTCCATATGGCGAAAATAGTGTGCCAACTGTTAACATAATAAAGTACTCAGCATGTCATTCTCCCGCACCTTGAATATTTCATGGTTGGTCACCTCTGTCTCACATTGTTATAGCCCTATAGAGATACATGATTGCTTTTTTTGTTTGTTTTTTTAGGATGTTGAGTGCAATATTGCCCTATAAAGATATAGATAAAGTCAGGCAAGAAGACTTTTTACAGAAAAGAGTGTCTTCCTTAGGGACACATTTGCAGGGCTGGTGTTTCTGTGTTGACCACCTCATTGTCCACTGTATTGATTACTGTATCTACTCAAAAGATCAATGTATTGTGTTGTTCTCTATCCTTCTTCCAATCCCTAGAGGCAGGAAGGACACACGCAGAGATTCATTCGGGAAGTCAACACCACCAGCCGTTCTTGTGTTCTTTGGGATCTGGAGGAGGAGACTGACTACATCATCCAGGTCCAGTCGATTGGCCTCTATGGGGAAAGCCAAGCCAGCAAGAAGATCCATTTTCGCACCCTCAAGAAGTCAGACCGCTTCCCCTCCAACAGCTCCAATCAAGGTAAGCTGCTCTGAGATACACCTTCTTCAAACAAAGGACAACAATCAATCTATCCTGCTAACAAGTATTGTTTGTGTAGCCGCAGATATAGTTTATAGCTTCTTGCCATGGAACTCCATTATTGTTTGAAAACTTTAAACAAAACTAAGAGTCTATAGCCATGTGAGGCTGCACTTAGAGTTGAGGATGGTGCTAGATGAAAAGTCAGGAGATCACCAAAGCCATTAAGACCTCTGGGGACAATGGATGTACTGTATTATATTGTAATTATATGGACTTCCATCCAATAGCTGTTGAGATATTTCAGTCTGAACTAAAATGATGGACCGACCAACAAACAGACCAACATTTCCATCCCCTGAGCTGTGCTACATGGCTAGAAACTATTAAAAGCAAACAAAAACACGAGGCTGCACTTGGTGACACATTGCTTCATTAGCTGAACATAGCCTGTGTGGTCAAATTAACAAAGCAGAGTCAACAAGGATGAAATTAAATGTTCGTAGTAATGAAGAAATACATACTTGGCCCAGTGCAGTGGTGTTGCTCTGTTATGACTTTTCATATGTTTGTGAATGATTATGTAGTTCTATGTCACAGAGGTATAAGCTATATCAGGCTTTGGATACAATACTTGTTTGAAGGATGAATTCATTGTTTGTTTTGCTGTCTACGTGGGATTTGTTAAAACTAACAAAATGATATCCTTTTAAGAAATCATTGCCAGGTATTGTGTGAGGTCAGAATCTCTCTCCAAGTCAACAAGGTGCTATAAAGTTTGTCAAACTGCAGTATAACTGATAGGTCACAATAGGTCACTGCAGCAATTTTTTCACAGTGTTTAATCTCACTCTGTTACGTAACATAATGCTTTGCTCTTAATTCTACATTATATGGTACAGCCACAGGTCTTTTTCCCGAGGCACAGACAGGAGCAACCCATTACAGATGCTTTTCTCCTGCTGTTGCGCTAAAGCCTCTTCTGGCTGTTGAATGCTTTTAAGCACCCTGACATTGAAAATGAGGTACAGTAAAGGCTAGTGCCGACATAAGTGCAAGTAACCTCCTCTCACAGCGTCCCTCTGAGGGGGCTCTACGTGCTTCTTGCAGGTTTATTTTCTCCTACACACCAATTCATTATTGACAGGCTCTTCAAGCATGGCTAGAGGCAAGCTCCTCTGAATTTATGCAACTCTATATCGCTCTGGGTGCCTAATCAGGATTCTGACACACACTCTAAAACACTTTGGATTCAGTGTCTGGGCCCCGCTCATGGGTTGGAAGAAATATGAAGTGACCGTGACCAATAGAGAATAAGTTCAGTGGCTCTCAATTTCTTACAGCACACATGAGGAAATAGAGAGAAAAAGCTATTTGCTTTCTATTGTAAGCATTTTGGAAGAGTCTACATTACAGAGAGAACTACTTTGCTAATCTGCATTAGTTCAGCCATGATTATGGGATGAGCCAAATGCATTAAGTTAGAAAATTATGACAGCTTGCATTTGACACTGTTCTAGACCCAGGCCTGAAACTATTTTTCCTCTGTTATCTTGGGGTTGTAAATACAGTATAGGAAGTGCTGATGCAATTGACTAATAAATGTTTCTATTTGGCTGACTCAGGCTTGGTACCATTAGTTAAGCTGCCATGATTGGCAAAAGAAAAATAAATTCAGGCTCAAGTTCAACACAAGAGCCTCTGTTCTGTCCATTAAGATAGTACAGAAGCAAGCATTACCGTCTATTCCTGTTGCTTTACATCAAACACTCAGGAAATGATATTCTGTGCTTGAGTTTTAAGTTAAAAGCAAATGACTTTAGAAAGATAACTAACCGTCAATATCTGAACAAAGTGCTGAGCTTGAGAAGACGTACGACCCGTGCTCTACTACTTTTTCAAGACTCTCGGAAAAGATTCACCATGCAACATTAATCAGGATTTGTAGCCCTCCACCCTCCGAGTCATCCAAGTGGGTCAGAAAAACAGCCCATCCAGTGAATGAGCTTCATTTGTGGGAGTTTGTTTTTGTAAGTGTAGAAGCAATCAGTGTCAGCTTTCCATAAATCTAATGCCAGCACTGCTGACTTCTCATGCCCCAGTTTCGAAGTCCAATCACATCTAGTTTATTTATGTAACTCTTGTCAAGTTTATTGCTCAGCTTCTCTTTTCATGTTTGGCTATGTGCCTTTGTATATTTTGATTCTGATATTGTCGGCAAATGTATTGTGGACCGTGTGTGAGTGACACACACAATACACACATCCACCTGGGAAAAACACAACACATAGCAGCTGTGAGTAATACTCCTTTAATAGATGATTATATTGATAGTGATGTAAGTATTACACTTACTGTACTACTGTAGCTGTAACTACAACATCAGCAACGCATAACTAACAGTACTTCAGAGATACTAAAAAAGTATATCGACAGTAGTTAAGCTGATACTTACATGCATTGACTCAGGTGAGTCTTGAGTAGGACAAAAAACATGCATACATGCTAAATGTTTGACGTTTTATCTGTGTTCAATCCTGTATAAACTGGCCCACTGCTATAAGATAAGGTACTAGCAATGGTTCCACTTGACATTTTGTGTCAAGTGCAATGCTGTAGCATGCTGATGTATCCTATTGTAAACTGTGGGTTTCATAAATCCTGCATAAACGGTTGGATCTCTCGTAAGGGAATTAATGGCAGTTTTTTATCGTTTCCATCAATTCCAGTACAAGCAGAAAAAATATACTTATGTAAATGTACTTTTAGATCAATTACATGAATTCACTCATCTTAACTTCCCTTCTAAAATGTACACTTTGTTGCATCAGCTAGCTAATGTGGCTAATATTAGCCAACAGGTTGTCAACCTGTCCAAATTAAAAAGTTTTAATTCTAACTCAACAATAGAATTCAAGGCTTTCTACTACACACTCCTTGTAGCGACCACATTAAAGGACCAGTGTGTAGGATTTTTGGCATCTGGCAGTGAAGTTGCAGATTGCAACTGACTGAATACTGCTTGCCTTCTAAGTCTCTAGGGGAAACTACAGCGGACGTAAAACTCCAGTGTTTGGTTTGCCTGTTCTAAGCTACTGTACATGGCAATTCAACACAGCGTACTTCGTAGAAGAGGATCGGCGGCGTCTATAGATAAAAACGACACATTCAACAAAAACACAATACATTTTCATTTGATTATACACTAATGAAAACAAATTAATATTATACTCAATTTCTGCTAATAAATCCTTACACACTGGACCATTAACTCCCACAACCCATGAAAAATAATATCTGTTATTTATTGAAAACTAAAGTATTCTTAACAAGCGTTTGCCCGCTCTAAAAGGATTGTTACTTCTAAAATAACAATGTATGTATTCTTCATACACCTTAATGCACCTTAATTTAATGTGACATTTTTTGTTTGTCTTGCTACTAATCATTGTTTCTTAAAAGCCTTTTTAATCTAGCTGGCTCCAGCATCACAGAGCCATTTCAAAGATCTTTTGTCACAGTCAAGTGCTTCCTATTGAAACTAAATTGATTTGTGGTATATACCCAGCATACCCAAGAGCTAGAGCTATGATACCCATGAATCAATAATGCTTTTATTTTTCCTCAATGCATTTCTTTCTGATAATGTGATTACATATTAGTGTATATGCCACTCAATGTAAACCTGGCCTGGCCAGATTCAGAATCCATTTATTTCATATCAAGCATTTCCTGGCAAGATACACGCCATGTGTTGCTAGGGAATTTGAATTTATATAGACTACACAATTTCCCCCCCTCCTCAGGATCAATATGTCTTTCCAAAGTCCATGGAAAGCTTTTAATCAGGTTATATACATTTATGTGCTTTGCCCACCCTTCAATAGTGAGGTACATTGTGCTGTGGAGTTCTGTCTCTAAGATTGTATTTGTATTAATTAAGCAATCTAGTCTATCTATGTACATGTGCAAAGTAAACATGTTTTTGAAGAACTCAAATATAATTAATTTGAAACAGGTATAACCTCAGCATAATAAAAGGACTTTTGGAAATAAGGATTTATAAAGTAAGATTTATTGGAGAACTGTGATAAAAGTGGGGAAATGTGGTAGTTGTTATCTTGAATAATCATACAAAATACAAGAAACTGCTAAAAAAATCTGCTGCTGCCACTAAGCTGTCAAGCTGTTTCTCACAAGAGTGCAAAAAGAGAATATTTTCAAAGGATGAATGCCTTGAGTAGTCAAACCTAACTAGGTAGGTGGTCCCCTCAGACACAATTACCGTGTGATACTTCAAAGAGATGTCAAGCAGCCTTTGCTGAGTCACAAGCTACACCTACTAGGCTGTCCCATTAACAGCACTGAGACAGAGGCAAAATATTATTTTGACTTCAACTGGTACACAATTTCACAACTTTCCATCATTAGCTAATGTTTTATACATGGTGCCACTTGTGCACCACAGATTCTTCATGTGAAGTGAAGATCTATTCAAACTGAAAAACGTAATAAAAACAAGGTTTAATGTTTGTCAGTCTGATTGTACAGTTGTTGATGCAACTTTTATTCAGTCACTTTCAGTTTTCACAACCTATAGGATGTCTTTGAACTAATTCAACTGTAGTTAACTCTTGTTTTAAGGCAGCAGGCAAACTTGTGTTTTTAGGTCGAACCAGTGTACTGAAACCTAAAAATGCAATTGCTCAGTCTCAAGGAGACATAATGCAAGAATAAATCACACAATGTATCTTTGTGACACAAGCACAGAACCCCTGGTGTGTTGTTACACAGATTCCCGACACAGTTCACAGCCACAAACAACATCATGGGATTTGGGGTGAGCAGAAGCAAGGTCAACTAATTATCTCAACACAAACTCTTTGGTGCACTGGAGGTACCACAACCCGCTCATTCTCTACTAACAGAGCATCACACAGTATATTGCATGAAATATGTATGATACAGCAGCAGCACATGTTATTCAGGTCATCTGGAAATTCTGTTCACTCACTCTGTGAAAACCCATTGCATCAAATATGAAAATATACATATTGCAGCATGCTGCACAGTCTGCACGCACCAAAGCCCTTTCAAGTTAAGTAGGGTCATTAGATCAACTACTAAACTGTAAACAAGAACAAGAGGTTCAGTTGGAAATACAAAACTCTCAAAGATACATTCGTTACTGAAAAGCCACATCATCCCAATATTTCTACCAGTAGATTCCATATGCATAAACATAACTCATATCTTTTAGTATGCCGAAGAACTATATTATTGAGTAGGTTGCTTCAGACGGACATGTGGGATTAATAAACTGGAGAACAACTCGCAGCAGCACTGACCTGAGTCCTGATCTGGCATTTAAGGGTCATGTGCAGCCTGCTATGAGCTCTAGAGCACACTGTGCAGTGGGAACACACAGAAGATGATGCAGGTTGATTTTAAATTCACACTCACATGTCATATGTAGGTTGAACAAGCTGGTTGGTGATACCAAGCAACTACACTTTAAAATATGGAGGAGAAACTCTACAGTCCGCATTCTGAAATGCATTCTGCAGTTCAGCTGAAGCTAAAATGAAGCTTCAGCGGTCTGAGTTAGCCGAGGCAAGTGAATATATATTCCTCCTGATAGTCATGTAGGTTTATTGACAGTGTTTTGTCCTGGCAAAAAACCTACCTGCTACTACCAAGAATTATCCCTCCCCTGTGCCTTAGCAAGATAACGCTGCCCAGGGAAACAAGGGAATTTCATAGCACTTTATTAGCTGGACGAGATCTCACCCTGTTAGTTATTAGATAGGAGGTTTTTTTAGTTAGAGTTAAAGACAAATGTTTGACAAGCCAAATGTTTTCTGTAAAATTAAAGTTAGTTAGTGTTAGTGAAGCTGTGAGAAGCCTGTGCTGTTTGCCTGATATAAGTTGTTTTGCTACAGTTTGTTTCCTGAATCTCTACAACAGAAGTTACCATGACCCAAAGTCAGAAATGAACATATTTTCTTTCATTCTTTTTATACTAACTTCCAA
Organism: Morone saxatilis; assembly: GCF_004916995.1. NCBI lineage: Eukaryota > Metazoa > Chordata > Actinopteri > Moronidae > Morone > Morone saxatilis. The sequence goes on from NW_023340246.1 coordinate 10,683,595, forward strand.
GTTAAGTACACATGCAGCCCTGCGTACAGCAGTTCTTATTCCATACTGATAAATTAACATCAAAGCGTTTCTGTGATTTGTGGCCATTTTAAATACCCAATGTAATGTACCCCTTTCCCCCTTCTCTCCACTCACACCCATACACTACTACCAAGACTAAAAAAAACGGCAGTATAATTGACCCCACTCCCTAATAGTAATAGCCATCATGTGAAGAGAGGTGACAGTTTGGCATTCGGGGGCCAGTTTCTTGACAACTTGATTCACTAAAAGAGGCAATTGGGAAGAGTGGTGCTCTGGAACAGTTCCATCCATGCGGGTAAAGAGATAGTTTGGAGAGTGGAAATAGGCCCATAGTCAATCCACTTAAAGGAGGATTAATGCTACATGTGGTAATGCCTACCCCATTTTCTGACGACTACAGGTTTTGTTAAATGGCATATTAGTCATGAGAGATAAACTGGGTCCATTTTTGTCCGTCCTCACTGACAGAATGTAAGTTGGACATCTTACATTATCAATAAAAAAGCTCTGCAAGCAACACTACCTTTGTGATGATTGTTCAGCTGTCACTGAGACACACTGCTGTTTCAGTGCCATTGTTTGTGTTGTTGTTTTATTGAATTGCACTGTAATTAATCTCTTATTTTGTCTCTTTCAAGGACAAAATATTCAGTACTTTGTATTCAGTATTTCGTGTTTCAAGAGTCTGTATTTATAGTACGACCGCTGTCCTGTCTGTCCTTTTTCCTAGATGATCCCACTGTGCAAGGCCTGGACAAGTCCCGGCATCTACAAACAGGAGAGATGATCATTATCGTGGTGGTCTTGGTCATGTGGGCAGGTAGGTTTTTGTAGACTGTGTGTGGTTAATAATATTTAGGACAGAAGAGAAAGAAATCTGGACTAAACAACAGGAAAAGCACTATAGGGCCCGAAAACCTACTCAATCAGCTTCTTACAATGAGCAATAATATCATACATGAACACAGTATTTTCTGACATACATGAGAGATTTCTGTACTTTTCTTTTAATTTGGTCCTTGCTTTACACATTTCCATGCACCAATGACAGTTTTGCAACATTTAACAAAAAATGCGATGACAGTTGTTTAGGTGTTTGCTTGTGTTGCCCGGCAACTGACAATCAAATCTGATCAAACTGAAATTAAATGAAACCAAGTAGTTTAAGTAGTAGTAGTAGTACTATCATGAATATGTAATTACTTTAAAACCAAGCTTTCAGGGGCTGATAAATGTACAGAATCCTGACTAATGGTCACTGGAGCTCAGGCTACAGGTTTCACTCAGTTTTAGTTTTCAACTGATCAGCAAAATGTTAACATAAAATGTCACCGTTTATTGTCAGCCTCAATGATGAAGACTAATGATGCACATCTGAGAGGTCTCACACTGTAGATTACCTTGTAGCCTGATCAATACATTGACACAATAATCAATAAGCCACTAATAAAACAGTCATCCAGCACAAGAACTATCGGATCCCCATTAAGAGGAAGTTAGTGTCCGAAAAACCAATCAGAAATAAATGTAACAACGGAACATCCTGTCCCTTTTAGGCCTTTTCACAACGGCAATGTCGAACCAACATCACGCTTCTCTGAGCATTCTCTGCATCTAAGCTCCCCATCCCAGTATGATTTTCTACTCCTTTGAGGAAGTGTGCTGATTAATGAAGTGTTGAGGCACAATGAGAAGTGGCATATCTGACAGGCTGCCAGGAGCTGGGTTTCCCGCCTACGAGCACGAGAGTGAGATGTTAAATAATACTAATGAGAGAAACCAAAGTAACACGGAGGCTGTGAAGAGTGGGAGTGAAAGAATAAAAACACCTCATGTGGCGTATTCATGAGGGACTGCTCATTTGCAGCCAGTCCAGTTTAAAAACAAGATTTAACGTATTCCCTCATTTTGTGAGGCCTCAAACCTCTTCAGAAGTTAATAATCTGAAACACATTGTTTATTTCTGTACTTATTTATTAAGCTCTATCTCTTCATCCATTATCTCTGTTACTATTAGTCTTGGTCTGAAAAAAAAATGAATTTAATTATAAAGTAATTAGATAATTGCTTTGATATGATGCAATCTAATCTGCTATATTGTGTAATGGGTGTAAGCGGCTGTTGGTTAGTGCTTAAAATGTAGCTGAAGGCTCTGCTGAGAAAAATGTCACATTATTTTGAGCACATTACAAACATTACAATAAAGTGTTAACACTTAGAAGCAGACAAATCACTTCAGTAATGGAACCGTAAAACAAACCAGTGTAAATGTGTGTATGTAACCATGAATGCCTCTCTGCTACAGACACACTGACACGTAGCTGCAATATTGCGGAGCACTTACACGATACATAAATGATCATTTGTGAATTGAATGAATGACGCTATGCTTCTGAGTATTCCTCACAGCTCCCGAGTTGTCATTAGAACTGCATATCAGTTTCTGAATATTTAATGATGGCATTCTCATAGAAATTCATAACCTCAGTGAAGCAGGGAACTTAACTGTACAGTACTTATCCAGACTGAAAAGCAGAAATGCATTTGGCAGATTGCAAAATGTAAGAAAGCAAACTCCATGGAGAATTACTGTCTTCCAAGCTTTCAGATAAAGGCACAGCCATCGCTCTCTCCCTTGGGAGCAGAATTCCATTATCCACACGGCCTTTCAACGTGCTCAGTTAGAGGAAGTGCTGACATGTCTATGAGTGACAGTCGCTGCCTCATGACTGAATTCTTGTCCTCTTTTGTGTGTGTGTGTGTGTGTGTGTGTGTGTCGCCCATCCCTCACCTCCTGGCAGCCGTTATTGCCCTGTTCTGCCGGCAGTATGACATCATCAAGGACAACGACTCCAGCAACAATAAGGAGAAGGCCAAGCCATCGTCCGAGAGGAGCACGCCGGAGCACCACAGCGGAGGGCTGCTGAGGAGCAAGGTGAGCACGACTCATCTGATTGAATTCAGGTCCTAAGATCTCTTCAGTATTTTTGTCTGAATTCATTTACTGCATACTGAAAACATGCACACCAGTGTCATCCATGTATCCCTGACACAAAATTGGCTCCAACGATCCTGAGCCCTCAGTGTCTCACCATCTATATTAAATGATGGTCCTGACAGCACAGACCTTTTTCACAGCAGACATTCTGACTTGTCATAGTAGGAGGAACTGAAGCAGCTAAATTGATTTCAGCCATCAGTCATTTTATTATTTATACCTGCACTTTTCCTACGTCTCAAAATGTCTTCTGTGAAAACATGTCGATGTGTTTAATGTGTCTGATGTGTTGGAGGATGTGATGTTTTGTCCTCACCGCCTCTTCGGCACTTCACAACTACAAACTTGGTTACGCTGCATTTAACACAATTATTGTAGAATAAAGGTACATCTGTGCTGTACAGGGTGAAAAACAAATACAATACAGCATGATTAATGATGGATAAATTGTGCTTGATCAGTAACTAAAATATTGCCATCACGTCTGTGTGGTTTACTCTTTTAGACTAGTCATAAATTAACAGCAAGCAGCTGTTCCCATGGTTAAAATCCAACACATACATTGACATTTATATGATTAGAAAATAGCATTAACTTCTTGGAGGAAAACATGCTTATTTTTATTACATTTGTTTTTTTTAAACAAGGACAATAAATGATTACTGTTATCACTGGTTAAAATAAATAAATAAATAAAAAAAATTAAAAGGTCCAGTGTGTAGGGTCTAGTGGTATCTAGTGGTGTAGTTGCAAATCGCAACTCATTCGCTTCACCCTCCCTTTCAAAGAGTGAGGTAGAAACTACGGTGGCCGCGACAAAGGCAAACAATCCTATCTAGAGCCAGTTTTTGGTTTGTTCGTTCTGGGCGAATGTAGAAACATAGCAGTTCACCATGGCGGCCTTCGTGTAAGGTGACCTGCAGCAGATAAAAATGGCTCATCGTAAGGTAACAAAACACAAGAATTTTTTATTTTCAAGCGATTTTACACTAATGAAAACACACCAGTGAATATTATATTGCATTTCGGCCTTTAGATCCTCATAAATGTGACATAAAGGACTTAACTTTCTGTTTTCCTTTCTGTTTTGGAAGATTTAACTAATTTTATTCACAGTAATATCTATATCCATTCGAGACCGTGCTATATGTAAATGCTTACCACTTTCTGGTATATAACTAGTACAGTAAACATTACTGTAAACTGTTGTGCTGAAACATTACCTTTAAGCATTAAGTTATTCAGCTTTTTATAGACAGCACTGTTGTAAGAACACATCATAACCACATAGCTTATTTGCTCAACTGGATCTCATACATGGCAATTCATGTCTCTTACACAACATATATGTTGCATGTGCTACAATAATACAGTTGGTGGTAAAAAAAAGAAATTGTCCATGCCTACAAATATATAAAATTGTTCGAAAAATGCCTTTACACAGATAACAGTAGATATGCAGTCAAAGCTCAGTTGGCTGTGACCAATCGATAATCAAGGTCATTTGCATTGTGGGTGTTGTCCTCTGGCTAGGATTTAACGCAGCGACATATTGAGTTCTATTGTTTAAATTAGCTGAGGGGCAATCGTTGTAGGATTTCTCACTGTGTTGGCTTATCTCTCCTTCCAGTCCTCATTAGGTGGTCGGGTGTTGATGTGAGGTTTCTGTCACCGAAGTTCTGACGAGGACTTCACAAACTCTCTCTCTAGTATCAGTCAATAACACGCTTAAGGTGTTTATGTTATTGACAGAATGACCACACACAGACTTGCCAATAGCACGAGAGAGCGGATGTAAGGAGACAGTTCAGGGCCACATTTTTGGTAATTTGAATAAAAAAACGTAATTGAATATTGAACTATTGATCTAGAACTCGTGAAAATATTATGTAACTTAGAAATGTATGTCTTAAAATTCTCTCAATTTAAAATCTCCTGTAAATGTGATATATTTCTAATATTTCTTTGAATATTAGTTATATATTAGTTTTAATATTAGTTTTCATTTTAAGTGTTCCTCAGTTCTTACAGAACCAGGCTGTAAAAGAGAGAGATTTAATGTTATGACAGAAAAATGTATGAAATTTTATTTAATTGAGAAAAGAATTTGCCACCTGTCATGACTTGCTACGGTATGCACGCATTAGCTTCCAAGCATACCATTGAAGTAACTACACCTTTTTACTTTTTCACACTTCCTAAGCCAAAATCTTCCAGCAGTTACAGGGAAAGCAGATTATTAAAGTCTTCTGGCAATTAAATAATACTACCTGGGTTCATGGCCCCAATTTCTTTATCCAGATACAGCATTTCTTTACTATAGAGAACAAAGTAAAATAGTAATTGTGATTTTTATTTCTCCTGTCTGTTGCAGTTTCATCCCTCCGTGCCGTCTATCAACATCATTGAAGTTTGAGAAGAAGAAGGAGGCCTGAGTTAAAATACTCTTTCTCCTCCACCATCAATGCATTTTCGACCTTGCTCACTGATGAGGATAAAAAGCTTAAAAAACTAGTCTAGTTTCTGTGGGTCATCATCAGCGAATAAGGTTGGCCATGGCTGTCTTGCAAAAGACACACATGCATGCAGACAGTATTCGTAGGAAAACACTAAAACTACAAATACACAGTCCTTACCACACACACAGACAACACACACAGACACAGACACACACTGTACACTACATTAGCTAACAGAAACCTACTCCTGCAGGTTAATAGAACATTAATTAATGTTAACCCATGGTGCAGTTAACACTGATGTCTTTGCCAGGTGGTATGTTATTGCAATACAAGTCACATAATACAACGTATCATCTCTGGGAGGCTTTGTGACTTTAAATACGCAGTGTATTTTTGATATTGGCATGTGCGATTAGACACCACTTTCACCTGTTATAGGCTACTCAGCTCTAAATAAATCTACATTTCTCCACTGCAAATAGTGTTAATATATTGTCCGATCACAAATGTATATTATCTGAGTGCTGCAGGCAGGTTGTTAAAAAGGAAAGAAAGTAAATACATGTCTAAAATCCATTCGTAAGAGTCACTACAACAACATGTCTTAATTTTTTCTAATCACTGAAACAAACATTTTCAGGACAGCATTGTATTTTTTCATATTTCAGACATGACAAACATTATGTCTGTACATATTTCATTCATTTACCAAATGAAGTTGCATGCAGGTCATTTGCCTGTAGAATAGCGTTTGATGTGCATTCTAAATTAGATGCCAAACTGGAGAAATAAACATGATTGCAGTACTGTGAAGCTGTTAATGTTTTCTTCTATTTTACCAGCTTTTAGAACGGGAAATCTGTCATCCAGTAAGTAGCTGATCTTGTACATTTCCTGACAATTGTACTTCTTGAAGTGTAAAATAAACCTTTTGAATGTCCCATTATTAAGTTGCAGATAATGGTGAGTGGAGTCTCTCTTGCTGAAATGCATAAATCACTTCCACTGTGCACAAAATGCACTTTCGCACACAAAATGATTATCAACTGTCTACAATTTGTGAATTTAATGCTGGCCAAGGCATATAGTACAGTAGAAAACTGCACATCACGTGCAAAATGCTTGCCAAGTGGCATTGCAAAAAAAAATTTGTGCTACAAATTAATTAGGTAATGAAATAAGTGACACACTGAATCCTGATGTGTGCAGTATTTTGTGCACAACACAAGCATATTGTCACTGGAGCTGTATTTTTTGTTTATGGCACCTGGTGCATCAACACCTTTAAATGGTTGCAAGGGAACACAGTAAATCTTAAATACTGACCTTATGGTGCACAAATAAACACATTTTTAAGAAATCTCCCCCATCTCTGTCTCCCAGGTCCTTCTCCGTCTCTGCCCCTTCTATTTGTCTTTCTAACTTCTTCACATTATGGTTTTTATTTCATACTATGAGCTTCCTGAGGTCAGATTCATAGTTTTAAATCTACAAACAATGCTGCTTTTATAACTCATAGCTTTGAGATCAGACAGAAAGCCACTTGATGCAACCAGGATTGTGATGTGATGTAAGGGATAACAGGCAGGGATTTTGAAGAGATCAACTCATGTCTTGTTAAAGCTCTTCAAGTCAGGAGCTGGCTCTCTTGTCAGTTTGACGAGATTCTCTCGGTTATACTGTTCTGTGAACATGATTTGACCAGGGCCGAGCTCAGAGGAAATCTATGAGAGTAGGACTGACATCCCATATTACAGTACGCTATGAAGCTACTGTATGTATTTGTTCACTGTACTCAATAATAACGCTTCTATTAATAGTCAAAATTGAATCATTAAATGTTACAAACTGCAGTTATCTTACCAAAATCTGCAAGATTTATCCACGATGAATCAGAAGACGGTCTGCTGCAGAGCTCTACAAAACTAATTCAATGAAACACTTCACCTGGCCTTTAATCTAGAATGTTCCTGAACAAAAAAGCAATTACACATAAGTATCTAAGAATACAGCTCATCTTAAAATAGAAAGTGATTACAGCATCCAAGGGATTAAGAATTAATATTGTACACCCTCCCTCTCTCTCTTTTTCTTTTTTTATAACTCTGTCTCAGTACAGCGCTGCAGACTTCTTTCCATTCGTTGTTCAGGTGATTTATGGCTTGTTGTTATGGCTGAGATAAGCTTTGGTGAGATTTAAGATGTGACTCAGAGATCCAAGTACATACTGCATCTATACAAGAATAGATTTATAAATATAGGGTTTGCATAGGAGTCTGCTTTCATTACTGCAGCACTTGGCCCCAGGTTCCCACATGCAGCAATATTAATAACTTTCTTTGTTCTCCTACTGTATTTTGACCTGAGTAGTGGGGCTGGAATAGATGGACAAGAAGGGCTGTCATTCAAATAGAAGTAAAATGTATGTCTTTTGAAATTCATTGAAGAACAACCTACTGCTGGTTATATTTAATGAGGCCTCTATGGTATTCTGTCACTACATTCTTCAGAGGTAAAACATTTGCTGAAGTTGAAAACTGCTGCCACTGCGTGTCCTAATATCCTATTTTTTCTTATAAATGCAGCCATTTATCCTGGTCCTGTTGTACATGAAAAATGTTTCACAGCACTTTTGCACTGCAATATATCATACAAATAGCAGAAACTGGACATCAGATGGTTCAAGGCTGTGTCCTAAATGACTTGCACAGTCATACCACTAAAAAATATTCACAGTACTTGCAGGTTATTGCCCTCCATATTCCACTTTGTGAGTTGCAGTAGTTAAAACCTCAGCGTATCTGACCTCCGTAAGCCAATCTCAACAAATTCTCAATATCAGACGGTACAACCATTACCAACACAATACTGAGCCATTAGGGCAGCGTGGAACCACCTTATCAGCCATTAATTAGCCATTTAAAAACTGCGTTAAATAGCCAATTAGCAATTAATTACAGAGTTATGAATACTAAAAGAGCTTCTCATCCGCAGATCCCAGGACACTATGGACACATTAGACATCAGTAATGAACATATTACCCTAAAGTTAAACTAGGATTCTTGAATTAGGATCTAGTGAATTATAAACCTCATAATATAAAAGGTATTTGTGAGAGTAGTTGGGAATATGCTAGGAGAATTATCTTTTTTTCTTTCTTAATTGATTTTTTTCCATTTTATCTAACTTAAATGTAATGTCTGGAGCCAGAAGTGTTTTCCTACTAAGGATGCCACACAGTGACAGTGCCATTTTTAACTGCAGTGTGGCAAGACAAAAACTGTGTAGGCATCAAATCTATTATTCTTATTTATATTATTTCATCATCACAGCACCTCACAACATATGAAAACAGGATCTGACTGGCTGCTGTAGACTCTGCCGACATGATGCAAGTAGTCTGTTTGCAGTGAGCTCAGATCTGCCAAAGATCAGCAGGGAGAGCAGAAAGCCGCGGAAGTGGAGGGAAGCAGACAGCCTGCTGTCATCGCCTCAGCATCTCCAGTCAGTCAAGTATACTGATCAGAACCAAGCCAATTAAAAAAAAAAAGAAAAAGAAAAAAACATTTTAAAACCCAAAACTGTGAATTGTGGTGACCACAGCACACAGAATCAAAATACAAGCAGCAACAATGCTGTGGCTGTCAAGGCAGGACATGATATAACACAAAGTTTCGAGCTCCTTAGTCTCCAGTGAGTTCCCTTAAAAAAATATCAAAGTGCAGTTTGTCTACAGCTTTCCTCGGTGCTCACTGCAGACAGATCTCCTTCCTGAAGACAGTCCAGCTATTCCACTGAGTCTTTGGTTCAAGACAGGTTGGTCACATTGAGTTTTCTGAAAAGTCGAGTCCTGCAGGATTAGAAACCGAACTTTTAAGGGCAGAGTGCTTGCTTTTGAGCGGGCTCCAAACTCGGGACCCCCTCCCCCGCCCCCTCCCAGGCCTATAAACGTGATGGCATGATAGAAATGGAAATAATAAGTATTCCTTAAACATACTATATGAATAGTATATTTGATTATTATTGTGGTAGTTACGCCAAATCCAAGGAAGGTCTTGCGGACTAAAGCCTCTGTATCCTTGAATCACTGACGTCTCAAGCCTGAAAGTGAAACCTCGAGTGATCTTACAACAACTTATAAAAGTCCTCATTTTTAAATCCCCGTTAGTGCTGCACAGTCTGATAACCAGATCAGAGGCCCCCTGCCAGGATGCAGCATCCACATCTTTAGCAATTAAAATATTTGTCTACCTCTATAAACAGTCATCAGACTAAACAAACACTCACAGATAGCATTGCCACCTCACAGAAACACACACACACATCTGATTGAAGTGTTCCATGGTGCAACATAAATATAAAATCTTTAAAGCAATTTTTCATAAATGTGATCACTCTTAATTTTAGGTTTGACAGTGTGATCAGTCTTTCTAACAAGTGACAGGTGCAGCTATAAAAACATTAAGTTGATCTTCTTTGGTTAGGGAGCGTGACTCAACCCACAGGCTGCTCTCAAGGTGCAAATGATAGCATACTGATTTCTTGTTCTTGTCTTGACTTGTTTCCTGCACCTGGTGTGCATTTTCGCCATTCTTTTTTTTCAATCAAATGAACAGTGGGCTGCATGAATAGACAATGTGTCGATGTGATTGTGTCAGTCAGACAGGCAGACAAGAGAACGTCTTTGCTTTGGATCGACCACATAAATGGGGCGCCATGATGGCTCATCTGGTCGAGCTCATGCCCCATGTACAATGCAGCCAGCCATGCGGGGTTAGAGTCCGACCTGCTGGCCCTTGCTGTGGTGTCAGCCCTCTCTCTCTGCCCTCTTCCCTGTCTATCTGCTTGTCTGCACAGTCAGCTGTAGCTGTTTAATTCTTCTTCTTTTAGAAGATGATTTGCTGAAACACATTATTGATCAAATTGTAGAGCAATTCTGGAGTCAAATTGATTTGCAACAAAGAGACACATTGTACTGATATTGTCTGGCACTGCTAAAGGCCAAACTATCTTCATAATTAAATTCTGTATGAAAGCAGAAGTTTAAGTGTTTAACAAAACACAGGCTTCTGCAAGTGGCCGTCGATATTCTATAACAAAAATTACAGTTGAATGAACATTTTGTACAAAGTCTTTTATTATGCATAAATATGTAACAAACCATAACGGTTTCCAAACTCTGTACATTTTTTTTACACAGTTCAGGACATCTGCTTGTGGTTCACACACAAATTGCTATTATCATAATATCACAACACTGTTGGAAACCCACTAATTGCATAGATAGAAAATAAGCACCTTCTTTGAAAAGTAAACCGATAACTGTAAACGTCAGTGGATCATTTGGGTAATAATAGCTTATCTGACGATGTGGAGATGTTCCTAATTTTTTACAAGTCACCAAATATCTCTGGCCCCAAACACTTCACAGGCTGATTTGTATTCAATGCACTCCAGACTCAAATTGGTATGTTATACCTCCAAGTGCGTCTGTCCTCCCTCCCTCCTTCTCGCTTGGAAAATTCTCGGCTGCGCCAAAGAACTGCATCAATTCAAGCTGCGAATCTGGCCACATCAGTGTGCTGCTCCATACAGTATACTGGCTACATGAAACAAAACTCTTCCGTTCAGCAGATCTATTTGTGGCTTTGTATAATTTATACAGGAGTTGATCAAATCTAAATAAGCAGCCAGAGGAGTTTGGCTGCAAAATCAAATGATATCACACAGCTTTTTTTAAATTGAAAATCATTTAAAAATGGCAAAGACTGGGTGAAAACTTTATCCTAGTGTAATATCTACTGTGCAGGAACAACTACTGCATTTATCCTTATGAGAAAATGTGCTTCAAAACTCTTATTTTGTTGGTTGTCATTATTGAAAACCAATTCTGAGTCTGACAGCTCCTGAACAACAGCCCATCTCCAAATATCACTCAATAACACTGAATCAGAGGATATGGAAGCATCCACACATGAATCAATCGGGCAGTCAATGACGGAGCAGAAAGGGTGAGAACATGTTGTAAAAATCATTTCTATTCATGGGGAGAGACGTGTGAGAGAAAGGCAAGGCAAAATGACAACACTCTGCTGACCTTGAACTTCACAGTCAATATTAAAAATGCAAACATGGCTCGATAGATCATCCACAGAAATTGCTGAAGGCTATTTATGATATCCAAACAGCACAGAGCTTTCTTTCAAATATGCAATGGAGCTGGTATTTGAGCCGGTCAGGAACGAAACAATGCAATTAAGCTTCATGGCGTAACCTGATAAGCCATCCAATTATTCGGCAGCGGGTGTCATGACAACAACGCATAGCCTCCCCACCCCCAACACCTCCCGCCGTCACAATGATTCTCATTCATGATGCCAGAATACAGAGAGAAGGACCACTTCCAGCCAGTCTGGGGCACAATGATTCCTCTTGACAGTGAACTCATCTGGAGTGGGTGGATAAAAATAAATTTGCAGAGGTCTGAGCAGAGCGAGCCAATTCATCCAAATAAGATTTGGGGCGAAGGAATGTTTTGTGGCACAGATTGTTGTTAAAAGAGGAAACTGTAGACTGTATCGATGAATGTAACAGGTGATTACTGACTTGAGAATAGGGGAGTTTATAATTATATACTGCACGTGGGTTACTAATGGCAATTTTGTAAAAAAAAAGAAAGAATTCCTTCAGTAATAAAAACCACATACGATTACAAATCGTCTAACCTAATGCAAAACATACAAGCATCTACGCATTCACATCTCAACAAGAGTGATAATCATTTAAAAAAAACATCTGTGTGAAGCCCTGATTCTATTCATCCTACGTTATTTATAATGGTACAATATGCATACATAAATTACGCAGCTTTGACAATGAAAAAATACAGCATATGGAAATAGTCTTCTTTACTCTAATTGTTTAGCCTTGCCATACACTTGTCCTCATGACCTTACATCATCGGTATTCTTTGACAGTAACTTCATCTTTATGTACAGCTGACTGGATGAGGACACAACAGAATGTAAAATAGTCAGTACATTTTGGTTACATAAGCCATGTTCAAGTAAGACAGCACTGAAATTGATTGTTACAGGAACATCAGCCTGTTTCTGCAAGAGAAGAGTTTGCTGTTGGGTTTTCTCAGATCTTTTTACTTAAAGATCCCCTCCAAACAGATCGTTACTTAAAGATCCCTCCAAACATATATTAAAGACATACAAAATATTCTGCTTGGAACAATATATGGCATGTTTTTTCTGCAAAAGAAAAAAAGAAGGGTTTTTTTCCACATTAAAACACTTAAAAAAGCATTCTACTCTTCTACCGTCATTAAGAAATTCCAGAATCTATGAATACCAAAGTTTTTCCTGTTGGACACAAGATGTCTCCGTACTTTCACTTCAAGTCATTGTCAGTGTTATGTTGCACTGGTGGCTTCAAGTTTCGTACGATAACACTTCTGGACCGCAGTCTGTACGTTCCAAACTTTTGTGATTTCATCCAATCAGGCTTGTAAGCCCCACCCCTTAAAATCAGATTTTCCATGAGCACAGAAGAAAGCTTCCACTCTTCAGCAGTATGAAGTGAAAACATCTGCACAGTGAAGCTCAAACATCCAACTGTAAGAATAAGAAGAAAAACATTTTTGGGTGGAGGCGGACTTTAACTAAAAGTAGCAATACCACAATGTAGAAATACTCTGTTACAAGTAAAAGTCCTGCATTGAAAATATTACTTCAGTAAAAGTATAAAAGTCTTACCATCAAATTAATGGGTAGTATGTCTGTATGTATAATCACTATATCACATGCCATTTCATTCGTTTAATCAGCACAAACAAAACGAATGATATGAATGAATGAACGTATAATTCATCTAATATCATGACTGAAGATTTGTCCCATTTTTACTGATGACTTCAAACACTGGTCTTCCTCCAGTGGCAGGTGACAAGATTAGAGAGCTTTTACATTGAGATGACAACCTTATATACACAAACTTCTTGATGCAGAGGAAATCTTCATCAGAATGTATAACTAGAATCCACATTTGAAAGTATTTCTTCAAGACGGTATTCATCTTTGAGTAGAAATATGTAATTCTTGCTCGTCTCGCAGCGCTGCGTTGGACACTGTGTGCGCCGTCTTTCATCTGGCAGTTTGTGGGAATTTGAATATGGCAGGAGGTGGCTGGAGATGGTTGTTTACACTGAGTGGAGTGTGTCGACAGGCAGGCATACAGAGAAATAGAAGTTTATAATATCTGCAGCAGCCACAGAATATCAAACAGACCCTCTCTGATTCAGGTTGTGCACCGGGAAGTGTGATATGTTTTGCTCTCTGTTCAAGTGATAAATGCGGTGCTGTGATTTTTGTTGGTCTTGGGGCCTGTGGTATGATTTCTGTTGAATTTCTGTGGTTGTGTAAGTTGGGCAGCTATTGCCGGTGTTTAATATTTAAACTCATTGTTGCAAATAGAACAGATTTTCCTGGAAGACCTCCAGAGGACTCAGAGCTGCATCGTCAGAGACGGGTTCGGAGCGGGACTCGGCCAGTCTGACAGAGACAGAAAGACAGGAAGAGAGAAAAGTATATTGCTACAGAGGTCAGAGGCAGTAAATATTTATTCGTCACAATGGTTGACAGGATATGCAATGGTTTAAAAGTGACAGAAGAAGAAGAGATAACATGTATCAAGGGCATGCAGAGGATGTTGGAATGACTGAATGAATGGGAGAGCAGAGGTAGAGTGTTATGTGGACTGTTGATTCATTTTTCTATTTCTAATGAAAAAAAATAAGGGAAAGACTATCATATGTATGAAATTTACTATTTATATTATTTAATATTTATCTATTTAAATGGGGTTTCTTTTAACTGTGAACTACTGTAAGGATTTAAATCACTTCCTCAAAAAAAACAAGGACATTATAAATTATAAATCTTATTTAATTTAGCCATCATTTGTGAATGATGAGACATTTTAAAAATTCAGTCCTAATCGAACACCTCCTAACTCACATCCTTAAAAATAGCCCTGCAAAAGTTTGCAGGAACGTGGCTTAGTACGTGCACTTTTCTTGTACAGGTGGAGTCACTAATGAGCAGATTCTGGTAGTTCCCCTCATGAAGGGGGCATGTCCACTCATCCAAAATGACCTAAGCATGTGAACCACTGATTTAGATGATGTGCATATTTGTGGACAGTCTGGTTTGGTGTGAAAATGGAAGGGTGGTATTCTGCCTGTCGCATCACTTACCGGTGTCCATCTCCTCTACTTCCATGTTGCTGCATGCCAGGTAGAAGACACAGGAAATCATGACTTTGTGATTCAATAATAAAGCTTTGGCACAAGATAACTTCCACGTAGAGACTGTTCACAGAACTTCACTAAGACTCTAACAGGTGTATGCTGTCCCTTCTCCACCATGCATAAAGTGAAGAAACACTCAAAAAAGAACATGTCACATTTAGATGGTTAAATTATTTAAATACTTCAGTACAGAGAAGGCATACATAATTACACACATACAGTTACATAACAGTCATTTTAACTCCAAGGTCACCATTCATTTAAGAAATCTTAAATACAAATCAAACCATTTAATTAAACCCATTTGAACTGAAGTTGATGTCAGCAGTTGTCGGCACCAAGTGCCCTGGTTGTAAGCACAGAGCCTCCACTTGAATAACCATCTACTACCCAACAATTCAGTTTTTTTTTTTATAAAGGCCTAAACCCTGACCTGTGCTTATACAGTTAATTAAAAATGGTTCTACTGAAGTTGGTTTGGCTGCCCCAGCTGTAGCTAAAGTAAGAGGAATATAAAGCATAGCTAGCGACCCCTAGAGGCTGTGCTGCTACTTTTCAAGTAGGATAAAGTGAACTACCAACCTACAGACAGACAAACTGACCCTTGATGTCAGCTTTAAATTCACACGCTCTTTTTTTTTTTAATTATAAGCCACACAAAGCTAAAAGAGGACTCAGTGGTTGAGGACCAAACATTTATCTTCGTGATATGTACAGAATCTAAATGAATGACACACTGCTTTGCGATTTGAGCAAAATCTAATGCTTGACCAGTGGCTAAACGAGTTGAGACGAGTCCCAAATCATAATTTGCTTGTGTTTTGTCTATTTTGTTGATCTTTTCGGGGGGCATCGTAGTCAAAGGTGTGATCCCTGAACATTCAGAAAGGTGCCCAAAGACATAGACCACGACCCTGCTCTGCTGGTCTAAAAGCACTCCCAAAGTGACATGTAACACTGAAGAGGTGCAACAGCCATGACAGCTCAATGTGATCCAGAGTCTTCAGTGTTTCAGGACAGATTTCATCCACCGTGAGCTTGACATCCTTGCTGACCTCTGAGGAGGAGGTCTGCTCTAACACTCCAAAATCCTTCAGCATTTCCTCTAGGGCATCAGATTTAGATGCTTCTCCAAGTGTTCCACCTTCCTTCACTGGACAACTTGAGGTCAGTATTTCCTCATCCCTGCTGAGAACAGCCTAAGCAATGACCTGCCTCCCTCTTCTGATCTCCCTCCTCGCACAGCCAGCCTCCACACAGACACTTCTGTATGGAATCTCTGCCTCTCATTTACCCATTTGCTTTAATCACAGCGTTTCATGCTACAACACAACAAACGCATCTATTAGCTGCAGGCAACACAACTTAATGAGCTGCTCTTCTCTCTTTATGGAGGCATAATACAGCACTGCAGGACACGTATACACATATCCGGGGGTTGTATGAGGAAATGAAAAGCCATGCTGAGTGCTCAGACACTCACTGGACTGTTTGGCCTACATTCCCAACAATCTGTTGTGCATGGAGGGGAACTGTCAAAGAGTTCTGATGGGTTTTGAGTTTGAGTGTGCTAAGAGATGGACCAAGTGCGTATATATATATAATATAAGGACTACTTCCATCACATCTTTATGAGCCGGAGAGCAAGCGAGTAAGTATTTCATACCTGTCAAGTCTCACACTTTACTTGTGAGATACATTTTACTCTCTCTGCAGGCATCTCACAGCCATAAAATGACAATTTCACAGACTGTCACACTTTCAAAGAAAATAAAAAAGGTGTTGCATTGTAATCTTAGTTCAGTGATAAAGTGCTGATGAACTGTAGAGTTCACTTCCTGGCTTCACTTTCTGTGCTCCTGACAGCTATGTCAGGAAAGGTGGTGATCATGTTGGCAGTAAAGGAAGCAAATGTCATTTCTGTTGTATGCAATGGTTCAAGAGTGGCACAAGACTGCTCACTAGTTACACATGATTGCTACAGTTAATCAGCTTAGTGTTCACATGCATTGTTGATATATAATTATTCATAAATGTTAATGAATGCTTGTAAAGATTATCAGTAAAAAGTTAACGGCCTACTGCTAAATTATTTTGTCTAATCTGACAAAATGAGGAATTTAATATTTTTTACTTCAAGAGAGTACTAATTATTAACATATAGATTAAAGAAACGACAGGCAGACAACTCTCTCTACAAAATAAAAAAAACATTAAGACTAAAGGAAATTGCATAAACCTACCAACTCAAACTAATACTCTTAGAACTGAGGGGACTCTTGAAGAAATGTGGTTATTACAAAAATGAACAGAGGTTGCTCCCCTGACGTGGACAGCCTCACCTACAAATTGGTACAAGGTGACTGAAGGATAAATTAGCACAAATATTAATATTCGGTGGTAAAAAAAATAAAATAGAAATGCCTTCCTCATAGAGAGAGGCAGTTATACACCTTACTCTGAAGGAGGGCAAAATAAATGCAAGAATGTTATCAATTAAGACCTAAAAATGTACTAAATTATAGGTTATACTAGATTATAGGCTTGAAATATTCAATGATGTCCACTTTGACCAGACTGGTTTAATTAAGTAGAGACAAAGGAAAACATCAGAAGAACATTACATATAATACAACAGAAAATATGATCAGCCAAGATGCCAGAAAGCTTTTTTACATTTTTACATTAAGTCAAATATGGATTTCATGGGGCATTCATAGAAATGATTCAAACATTAAATCGATATCCAGAGTTAAAGTAAACTGGCACCTCACTGCTCCATTTACTTCACAATGGGGATGCAGACAAGGATGTGCCCTCTCTCCTCTTTTGTTCGCCATATTTATTGAGCCCCTGTGTTAATGGATTCATTAGAATCACAATATAAAAAGAGATTTCAACTATAATAGGTGGGGAACAAATGTTGCCGTTAGAGATTAGTTATATATTTATATAATGTATCACTGTGAAAAAAGGTTGGGAAATTTACTGTGTAGAGTATTTGTGATTCTCTTACTGTAAATCCCATAACTGCCAATGAAAAATCAAAAAAATCTGTCTCACTGCAACTGCAGACAGAATGAAGACATTTCTGCCAAATCCCCTTTCACAATATTATCACTTTTTGACTAGGGGAACCCATGGTTCAAAAACTACAGATCAATTTTGGCTTTTAAAAGTGAAAACTGGGCTATTTTCTTCTAATAATTCAAAATATTTGTAGTGTTATATAAGGTAGTGGATCAGGTCACTGCCAACTACTTGAAATGTCCATTTATTTTGCCTTAATTAGAGCGGACAGCTGCTCGACTCTAAAACTGTCTCGTTTTATTCAGTTCTGGTTTAATAAGACACCAGAGGTTTACAGCACCAACAGTAACTACAGTTGATTGTTGTGTTAAGTTAAAAGAAGCACTTCAGGCCAACTTACAGACAGTATGCTGATAAATCGACTGTATCAGGACCTTTGTGAATTGGTGTTTTTTTTAAACTTTTTCTTTGTACTGCTAATAGCAGAACAATTATATAAATCTTGGGTTTCTAAATCTCTAAAAATTACCACACCAGTCAGTGACTGCCATACAATCAATATGGGCCTCATCTGTAACCTTGAGACAGCGGTTATCATACATCC
Source organism: Morone saxatilis (assembly GCF_004916995.1). Lineage (NCBI taxonomy): Eukaryota > Metazoa > Chordata > Actinopteri > Moronidae > Morone > Morone saxatilis. Next base: position 10,702,030 of record NW_023340246.1, read on the forward strand.
TTTCTACATTGGGTCATTGGCATGAATGTAGTGTCATCTTTTCGCATTGAGTTACTTGAGAAAAGAAGACTATTGCATCTCCCTCTCTGTGTCCGTCCGTGTGTGAATTTCAATAAAAATCTGTGTCAGTCAATGTGTCAAATGAAGGTTTTCGAATCTAAAAGAGTCTGAAAGGTTACTGACAGCTGACCATCACCCTCAGTGCAACTGTCATCATCTGAAATGGCTCTACAGTATTCAAAAGAAGATTTATTTTTGTGTGGAATTGGGTTTAACATAAAGTTATTTATTTTCATACATTTATTTTTCTGGAGGTAACATTAAGTATTTTGTGCCAATCCCACCTCCTTTCATACATTAAAGAATGTATGCCAAGTATTGAGCAGACTTGCAGACTTCATATGCAAAGGTTACCTTGAGAACGCATCGTCGAGTCCATCCTCCACGTCCTGTTGGGACATAAACAATATGAATCAATACACACATAAATTACCTCAAATCACAATCCTGCTGCTTCTGTGCTGTCAAGCTCCTGTGCCTCTTCACTGAGTCAGCCATGTCATAACTTATTTTATCCAAGTGACACATAAATGAATTACTGAGGTAAAGAATCAAACACAGCAAAATGTATATTTTTGCTCTCCTCACTGTGACTGTATGACAATAAAATCAATATTCATATGGCAACATTGCATGACTTACACAAGTCTGGAAACATAGATAAGGAATCCCACAGATCTTTGCTCTACTTTCCCTGCACTAGTTTTTGGGAAAGCAAGTGATTCAATCTCTTTTAGTTTAAGAGATATTAAGAGTTATGATAACATAATTATCATTCTGTCCGATTCATAACCTGAAAATAATATGACCTGATGTAAAGAAAACAAAGAAGGATTATGAGTGTATCAAAAGATCAAGTTGAACTAGCCAATGAAATGTGACTCTATTAAATCATAATTTCTTCCAATGACAGATAAATCTTATTAGGGAGAATACGTAACAATGAGCACATATGTGAGATCAGTCAGTAGGAAAGATATTCTAATGAATATGGTGTCACCTAGTGTTAAGAACTTGTAAGTGTACACCAGGATGGTGACAGATGAGCCTCTGCAGCATGAACATTTACAGTTTTAAATTTAAATTTAAATACAGACATTTTACATTTTACAACATCATTACTACATGTAAGTGCTCAAATTACAGCAGCAATAAGTAATTACTGGTGTACTTAGAAAATAATTACCTTTTTAATGATAGAAAACTACTGAGGCAAAATGTGCTCACAGTCACACACCCACCACAGCAGGTTGATCTTTAAATTTGAAACATTGAACATTAAGAAATTAATTTAGTAGACTAACATTGTTGCAATATTACGCTACGGTTTAGTATAGTGTAGTATTGCTTTCCTTTGCAGTGGCTTCTTTTATCTGTGTAAGTCATCTGACGTGACAATAAAGTTGTTTTGTTGAATATTTGCTTGTGTTTGTCAGGACTTTGTTTGCCAATGGACACACTGCTCTCCACAGGTAGCCCGCTACTTTGGTATTCATACTACAAACCCAGCACAAGGACCATTTTAAATATCTATCATTTAAAACCTATAAAACCTAAAGTTTTAAGATGCTTTTTGATCGTCCAGTCTTGATAGTAAACAATGTGAATTACAGACATGCAGGTTTTAATACTAGGAGAAAGGCAATGATTTACAATATAACATAAAATATTAGTGATGCTCCAAGCTGACTAGACTGGTATTGGCATAAATACCGGTCTCATTAAGCTGATGTCAAAACGTTTATGGCCTCATGTTAGCTTACATAAACATTATACTATACTAATGAGTGAGGTGTACAGATTTTTAATTTGGGAAAAATACAGTACTAGCAGTACCCTGAGTTGCTGTCTCATAATTCAATATCAGGAGGGACGTTTCCATAGCTAATCTGTCACTCAACCAAAAAACTGATATAATCATTTTTGGCACAATCAGACCAATTAGCAGTTTGGTGACCTACCCAAGAGTCATGTTTGATTGGTCGCCTTCGAGTAGGGTTACTACGAGGTGAGGGCGAGCTGAGCGAAGCAGAAAAGAAGGGCCTCCGGAGCTTCTCCTCTATCCCAACAGGCTTGTGTGCCTCTGGATCTGAGAGACATGACAGGGAAATGAGGTGAATAAGCAGAGAGAAGTAAACATGAAGGACACAGGAGGTGAGACCAAAAAGAGGAAAAAGGATCGTGCACATTGAGTCATCTTTTCTCTTTAACTTTGCACACAAACATCAACTCCAGCCTGTGGCACTCGCAGCTTTCTCTGCAACAGGCAGAATTTAAATCATCTCCATAAAACTTTCATACGCCTCTCTGTGCCCGCGTTACTCCCGAGGTCCTTGAGGCTTTCACATCACATTTTCTCTCTGTCCTCGGGCCACTACAGCTGGAAGCGGAGCAAATTTGAATCGAAAGAAGCTGGAAAAGCCAGCTCTTAACTAACAACAAACTGAATGGATGATTAAGTCTCATTTTGCAGACCCTCTGACCCCCCCGAGGAGTGGAAAACATTTTGACCTATAAATGTCACGGCCATCGGAAAGTACTTAAAATGTACTGCTCCCCTGAACGGCTAATGAGTGGTGTATAATTAGGTGATTTGTCCTCCGTGTACGTGAGAAGTGATTGACGCCAGTTAAATTTGTGTGTGAAAGGGGGCACGCTACAGAATTACAAATCTTGTTGTCGTGTGCACGCTAGAAGGTCATTGTAAAGTCATTATGCAGCTGACTATGGTAACATTTACTTAATCGTGTTCACTGGAATCGGTTTGGGAGGAACTCGGTCTAAATCTGCATCTAATTACTGTCTTGTTTCAGTGACTACAGCTGTCATTTTCACATTACTAATCAGATCATTGTAATCTTGTCAGTGACGGACAGTCTCTTTCTCTCCAGCCCCATACAATACATTGAGATTACATAATCTTTATCCTCGTCCTCCGAGAATTACAATTTCAGAATTATTCCAGGCCAGTTACATTTATAACATAACTGTAAATATTACAGCCTCTGACAACATGGTGTCAAATAAAATATTAGGAATTCCTCACATTAAATATTCATAACTAAATGAGCAATAATCAAAGCTCAAGTTCATTTAAAACCTTCTTATTTATAGACCGGTTTCCGAGCAACAGGGGGGGGGGTGACCAGACCAGAAGCAAAGCTGAATGACTGACAGCTTACGAAGAGATGAACATGTGAAGTTGTTTTTGTGCTTTAAACTGACTGAATCACTAAAGTAATGTGTGCAAAATGTCTTTTATCAAAGGAAGCATACCTCCTGGTGAGCTCAGTGTGGATAATTAGCTGTCAGCTCTAGTGTCATGGTCAGTGCCATGAATTTTATATGGTGTAGAATATTGGAAGATAGTGGATAGTTCCACAGAAACTGGTAAGGAACAAACATTCGCTTTAAGGTCAGACACACAATCTCACACTTTGTAGCTGCTAAATGAATTGTGTGATCGTTTGCAGGCTCTATGTTCAGTGCTTTGATGATCAGTCTGATGTGCGTTTTTTTATTTGTTCCAGTGTGCGACTCGGTAACAGCAACACAAACTTATAGAGGGAACAAAACTGTGTGGCTGATAAATAATACAGATTCATTCCTGTATACACAGTTTTTTGTTAGCGATGCTTTGCCTATATACACCACAGTCATTTCTGAAATGACTATATATGATGTGTCTGGTATATTTTGAGGAATGTTATGAATAACCAGAGTGCATCTGTGTTCTTAATTTCTGCCGCTCTTTTGTGTTAACATTATTTTTTGATTTTGTGCTTTTAACGAGTGCTGCCTGTTTGGGAAACACGCAGGTAGTCTGTAAGTGTTATCACTGCTACTTGCTGCTGTTTCTCACTGGTTATATTATATGTGTCATGTTACCTAGGTAAAGCTGACATATAATGTGATACATGGGGATGAGGCTCACATTCAAATCCCCCTCTAAAGCTATTGTAGCAGTGGGTTTTCTATCCCTCTGCTCTCTTGATTGTTTGTAAATGGGAAACTCATCCAGGTTAAGGGAATAATGCAACATTTTGGGAAATATGCTTATCAGCCTTCTTGCTGAGAATTAGATGAGATACTGTCAATGATGACACATAACTGCTGGTAAAAAAATGTACACTGTTTTTGTATGGAAATAATATGACTTAATGTGGATCATGATACAATGAAAGAAATTAGTTAGCTTTGGAAGTGCTGTTAAGTTGGATAGATTTTTTTTTTTTTTACTTCAGACAAGTCAATGTAGCTGTTCTGTTTCCCCATCTCCAATCTTTATGCTAAGCTAAGCTATCACATCCTGTTTCTAGCTTTATATTTCACAGAGAGTCCTCTAAAGCCCTGCAAGAAAGCAAAGAATCATATTTCCCAAAATGAAATGCACTTGTTGTTTGTTGCTTGTCCACTTGTGGCTATAGATAAAGATTAACCCAATTTACTCGTAATTATCATCATTACTAAATTCATCAAATACCTGCTGGAACACACTGAGTGTCTGCTGTCTCTGTCTGACCGTTGCTTGCTGCACAAGAACAGCAGGTCCTCGCCTTCTTGCTTTTGTCTGCAGATAGAAAAGAACAGTTGTTAAAACTAAACCATAAGTACACTATAAGATCCGTCTAAGGTTGAACAGTGTCGGCATTTCATCATATGGTTTTTAGCAATTCTAATTTGGTGACACTTTTACGAGCAGGAAGTACAGCAGTGTGTCATTCCTACAGCCCAGTGGAGATTGTGAAGGTCAGAATGAGCATGGGAAGCATTTTCTTTAACTGTCCTCTCAACTTGGCTTGAAAACCAAAAGCATTCCCAGTCAGACAGATTGGATGAATTAGAGCCTTTCCCTCCTTGTATTTTTTTTCTAAATAGTTCAAAAGGAGAACCTCTCACTGAACTGTCTCTATGTCACCTTCCTTTTGTCCAGTGAACTCACCTTCCTGAGCAATCTCCCAAAGATCGAGGGCTACCTTAAAGGCCTGGGCTACCGTTAATGTCACAGCCTGAGCCTGGAGAGAGAAGAAAAAGAACACAAGAATGAAACAAACACTGAAATCAAAATGAACGTACTGAAGAGTTGTGATTCAATTGCAGTCAAGAATTTTTTTTGCTTGAACATCTTTAGCCTGATTATTGACACATCTACTGTAATAATTTGACATATAAATGTTCAAATGTCTTGTATTACATTTATATTTTGTCATATGATTTTCTTAAAACGGGGTGGATTAAAACAGTACAGACTAATGAGCTGGGAGGTGAACTGCCACAAGATGGAGCCACACACCGTCTACATTTTTGCTACTTGCTGCCTCAAGTGCAGTTTATTATATGTACTCTGTCCCCAAGCAAACTGACCACATGATTTAAAGTCCAAGAACATGTATTCCATACATTGAGCTAGATGTATACAGGTATTTACACCAAAAACAAGTTCATTGCACACTTACAATCTTCTTCTTTTGGCAGAGAAATGCATGGCACTCCAGCGTCTCATTGAACTGACTCTGAGAAACGTATGCGAAGACCTTATCCTGAGTTTTATCTGCGGTGCAGTACGAGATTCTGGAAGAGAAGAGATAGAAAAACCCAAACAAACATTATTCCAATTTACCAACACTATCAATCCACCTGACATAAAGGCATTTATGATGACAAATGAGTTATTGCAGCAGACAGGAACTAATTTGTAACATGAATGTCTCAAGGCAAACATCTTTTTAATCATGGGACACACATACAGAACAAAGGACGACATGTACAGTGCATCAGCTGCAGGCCTGCACTCTCAATCAAACCTCGTACATCAAGGTAGGCTTCACTGCATACACGTCAATTTAGGCTATAACTTTGTTTTTTTGCACTCAACCTTTTGCATATGCATAAGCAAACCAATCATAGCAAGATGAGAGTGGTGGTTATGAATATTATGCTGAATTAAGTCCTGCAGCTGGGAATGGCTGGAGCAGGAGACAAATGAGCAGCAGCGACATCCATGAGAGATGCTTGAAGCTGGGACTGAGCCCTTCAGTACTTTCAGATAAAGCTTGTTTCATGCAAAAATTAATTCAAATGCAGATATAATGTTGCTTTGTGGTTAAGTGTTATGATAATGGAGGTACAGGGACAGCGCGGAATTCACTATATTCAGGTGACTTGTAGGTTATTCACCAGAGTTTTGTCATATTATCTCTATAGAAAGGCATGCAAACCCTTTGAAAATGAGATGAAGAAAATGTTTTTTTGAAGTAATGTCCCTGATGGTTACATATATTTATATTGCAACTTTTGTTGAAAAAAAACCTTCATTTCCATGGTCAGTGGGAAATGGAAAGTCTTGGATTACAAAATGATCTCCACTGTGACGATATTGCACTGGAGATCTCATTCCCAACAGTCACACCGAATCTCTCCTGGATCTAATTTCTGGTTTTCAAGAAATCCGAATGTCTGCAAATCCAGTGACAGCCATGGCCCGTTTATTTTCAATGGTTATCTAAAAACCAATCGGGACAAAGTCCACCAAGCCATTTTGCTCCCCACAACAGCCCGCATGGGTTCACTGAAGCAACGGACACAAAACCAATGGATTTGTTTTGCCCGATTTTTATGCAGGCTATTAGAAGCAGTATTGATCTGTATGTCTATGTGAGGTTGTTACCTGAACCAGCAGTGCACGTCATGTTTGTGGCTCATTTACACATCTATTTAAAGCAACCGTGAGTGATGCACTTCACCTTTGTTGTCATAATTAAACAGGCAACCTTTATTATAACCAACACAAGAACAAGATTGGGTGCTTTTACTCTCAGTGTGCCAGGTATAGAACTCAATGGGCCAATTTTGTTTGTTGTTCTCTGACTAGAACACGTCAAATAATTGTATCTCAATTAGACATCGTCTCTGCACACGTCATCATCATTAGTCAGTGGGTGTATGGGTGGCTATATATAATATGCCGTCATTACACTAACTTGTCCACTGTATTTGCAGCAGGCAGCCCCTCAATTACTGCCCCACTTCGTGAGGGGTAATTAAAATGAAGTAATTTATTCAATCAAACAACAAGCATAAACTCACCAGCCTTCAGATTTCCCTCTCAGATTGTTTGCTGGCTTGCACCGCTGATGCGTGACCCACATTGCAATGCCCAGGACACCCGGCTCTGTATTTTCCCCCTCTCCCCCGTGCTCTAACTTATATTTGGCCCTTAATTGAGGAAAAATGAGCAGAGAAAAAGTTCAAAGAGTTGACCTATTTAAGTTTGGAAAACAAGTGTGATGTAACCAAAGTACTCTAACTGCTCAATATAAACTTAATTATCATCTTATTGACATATTGTCTACTTTCTTTATTTCACTTTACTTTTTTTGTGCAACCTCAGTTTCACTTATTCGGGCTTTTACTGTTTATGCTTCTGCAGATTTACATCTTACTCTGACTTTTAAGTTGTTTACCAATAATATTAATAACTGTATAAATTATTGCTAATTATAAAGTAATTAATTATATACTGTACAATTATTCATACTGTTGCAGTACTACAGAACCAGTACTATCAATAGTTGGCTAATTAAATCAGTAACTGTAAAAATGGTAAAGCAGTTGTGTTCTTTCCATCTAGGGAATCAATGCTTTTGGGTTTTAAAAGACAATATACCCTAACACACAATGTGAAAAAGGGCTTTGCCTAAGTTATTAAAAAAAAAAAAAGGGTCCCACTCTGAGCGTGTTCTACAAAGTTTTAGAACAGATTTCAATAGGAAATGCTCATGTTCATTGTCCGCAGTATGTTGTTAGATTTTCCAGAACATTCAGCTGTAAGCATAAATAAAATGAGCAAATAGGTCAGTGCACACACAGTGCCTGTCTAACTAGCCCTATCAGCAAGAATATATGAGTAATATTAACACTGAACTGTGTACACAATCAAACTTTGATGATGAACAGGATGGAAATCATGAA
>NW_023340246.1:10710101-10732958 GCF_004916995.1 Morone saxatilis
TGAAAATAATGTGAATACATCTCATTGGAGTGAATACACATTCAAGATTTCATCTTTTTAGCAAAGACACACAAGATTCATCTTCTGTTTACATATGGAGTGTGATGAATACGTACGCGTTCAGAGGTCGCTTTAAAATCCCAGTGCGTGCAGATTTCACTCATTAAAAAAAAACATTTTAATTACTGCCACCAATGTGTCACACAATGGATCATATTCACAAAATAAGCCTTCAGCTTGATACAACAGCAGAAAAAAAATAAATAATTGACAGCATCGCAGAGTTTTCACTAAGCTTGAACAACAGAAGCTGAGCTGTCAGTCTGTATCATATCTCCAAAGGGGCTCTGTGGACCGCAAGCCTTTGATCTCCTCACTGTGTAGAGCACCGGTGTTTGTGAGGGGAAGGGAATATCAATGGAAATATTTAAATATTTACAGTACAAAGCCTGAACAGAACTTCATACATCAAAGCCTCAAATTCTCGATATACACCGAATAAAGCAGGTAGGCTCTTTAACACAACAATGAACTACTTTCGTCCAACTTTTTACCCGACATTTGCACAATAATGAAAAGCAACCTTTTTGTTTTTGCTGCAGGGAAGCAGTCATTTGCAAAAGGTTGAATAAAAGCAAATGTTCAGACAAACAGAAAATTGCTAAATGAACACTGCCAGGTCCTGTATATCCCACTGACTATGGATCCTGCACACATATCTCACAAATGATATGTCAGAACAACATGCATCATTACCAAGTGGAGTGTCAGTTATGGTTTCAGCTCTCCTTTTCTGACCGCATGTTTATGCTGATTGCTGGTTGGTCTCCGAGAGCTCTTGTCGGAATATGAATGAGTAACACCAGTCCAGATGGAGGCTGAACACCTCACAATGTTCTGCTCGTTGGCAGATGTAACTATTCCTGTGCCTGTATGTCTTTTCATTATTTATAAATAAAAATACCATGGACTGCAAAGTTGTATTAGTTTTCAATACCTGGGTTTATATAGTATTATAGTAAGTACACAAAAGCCTGTCCATTCTGAAAATCAAAACAAGCCAGTTGGTGGCTATATGTATGTAAAAACAGAAAATACACAATTTGTTTTGTTCCACAAAAAAATACTTCAATCACTTTTTTCACAATTTTTACAAAAACAAAATGTGACAAAACATTTTTTTTGGTTTTATAATTTTTAAAAAAAAAAAGTATGTTTTGCCACATCTGGGCTAGCAGTTTCCACCTGCTTTCAGTCTTCATGCTAAGCTAGGCTAATTGACTGTTGGCTCTGGTATCTCATTACATGAGATTAGATATCATGTGGGCCATCTGTATGTATAGTTACATAAAATTGAGTTTTCCTGGTCAAGCCAAGAAACCTCCTGTGTGGTTTAGTCCTAATCCCTGCCAGCAGACCTACAGCAGCACTAAAGGCAGACTCATTAGCTGATGCTAATGTTGGAAGATCGAGCTCATGAAAATATAATTTTAGTGTCTCATGTTGCAAATAAGATGCACTGTAAAGAGTGCTGTCATGGCTGCTGAATTCATTATGAGGTTGTGAAACTGTTAAAACTTCAATGCGAATGATACAGGATGATAATGCATTGCATTGTGTGTGAGTGGGTGTGGGTAGGTGTGGATGGATGGGGTGGGAGGGTCATGGCTGCGAGGATCCTGTTTCCAATACGATGCAAAATGTCTTCCTGTTTTTTTTTTATCCCACACTAAGCTACGCCTGAGGGAAACAGCCCGGCTTCCAGTAAGAGTGAATACACAATTAACTCTACAAATACACACATTTCCATACACACTCACTCTGTGATGTGCATACTTAAATGCTCACATGTCCATCCATCCATGGACGTACAGTATGTGCACGCATCATTCACACCTTCCAACTCATTTCTCCCTTATGCCCAATAAATAGCCTTATTTGATACATTCTCTCATTCCACACTATCTGCACTTTCTTTCACCCTTCACTTGCTGTCTTGGCCAATAAATGGATTATGTTAACTAAAATAAGACACAAGAAAGGAGGGGGGAAGAGGGGAAAGGGGCTGTAAGGAGGTAGAGGTGGGGGTGGGGTCTCAAAATGGGGTAAATCAATCTTCAATCAAACCGGGCTCTGCATGTGGCCCCTCAGTCTCTCCTGTATCTTTACTCGGGAGTATTGGCAAAGACTGGCAGCGTGAGTTTCAAAGTGGGCAATTAGTCGTGGGTATTCCTGCGTTCAGAGCTCTGTTTATGTTAATATGAGCAGAAAAGAGAGATTTCTTTCTAGACAGTAACAGGGAAAGGGGGAAGGAGAGGAAGGGAAGATGAGGAGAGAAGAGGAGGAGATCAAAGACGAGGCTGATTCTCCTGGTCTGTGGTCTGTTACCACTGATAAGGTGGATCAGGAGGGGGTGCAGACCTGTGCACGCGCACACACACACGCACACACACACAGCTCCTGTCTTTATCACAGCCGTTCTGTAATCACAGTCCAGCCATATGATATTTAGACTGTAATCCTCAATGACACGAGGCCCAGTCTATATTACAGGATGCTATCCAGAGAGGAGAAGCCAGCCGAACAGCATGCATGCACGCACGCACGCACACACGTGCGCACGCACACACGTGCAAGCACCGTGACACACACGCACACACACCACTGATTTGGTAGAATGAAACCTAGCATGGTGCTGAAAAAGGTTAGCTTTCATTGACACAGAGACAGTAACAGACAAGCCCCAGCGACCCCCCCTCCTGGCCTCCCATTATTGGTTTCCAAGTGAATTGATCAAACATGAGACTCACAACAGCTCTGAGCAGAAAACTGCTTGGTTTAATCCTGCAAAAGGAGTCCAAGCTATGGACAGAGGGGATAGTGACCTACATAGAGGATATCAGTTTTTTTGTTTATCAGATAAAGCCACTTTCTTTGTTTTTAGGACTCAACATCAAGGATTACCAGCATTGTTGGGCATAGGTGATGAAGCATTTAATAAGAATGAATAAATGGAAAGGCACCAATTTAGTTCATCAACCATCCATTTAATAAACTCATGTTAATTGATTATGAATTACACCATATTGCCCACCCGTCCTTACAAAGTCAGGCGTATACTGCTTGAGGATGTATTGAAGTTACATTTCTTTCCATTATTTCAATTGATTTGCATGAAGCCAGTAACATGTAGAAGGACACACTTGCTACATTAAATAAGCTTTCTACTGAACAGTAAATGGTTTGACACAATGACAGACAAAATACTTGTATTGAATGGGAATCTAAATTCAGTCTTGAACAGAATGTGCATGTGCATGAGTGATTGTCTGACTTAGCCCTGCCACTCTGCAGGTTTTCCTGTATTTTCTATTTTAATCCAGTGTTTTTCAGTGAGAATCTTCAGAGTCTACCGGCATGCTATAAGCTCTGTCAGGTAGGCACAGTGGTGCTTTGTGCCAAACACTGATAGTATAGTAACATGCTCACAATGAAAATGCTAACATGCTGAATCGCTAATGTTTAGCAGGTATAGTGTGTTGACCATGGTTAATATCTTAGTTTAGTATGTTACCATTTGTTCATTAGCACTAAACATAACAGTACAACTGAGTTTGATTTGAATATAATTAGTCTTGCTGGTATATGGTCATTAACCAGAGTATTGGATAATAGTAATTTTGACCTGATGGTGGCGCTTGATGAGAAGTCAGAAGATCATCAAAGTGATTATAGTTCATCCTGAGGGAGACATAAATGTCTGCGTCAAATTCTATGGCAATTCACCTGATAGCGGTCAAGATACCATATTTCACTCAAAAGAACATACGAACCTCATGGTGGCGCTAGAGTAAAAATCAGCGGATCACCAATAGTTGTTGAAATGTTTCAGTCTAGACCAAATGGATGGACCGGCTGATAGACAGACAAATGTGGACAGCTAAAAACAACTGACACTGCCATCCATGGAGCCATGCAGTTAGCTTCACTAAAAATACCTTTACTGAATGGGAATCAAAACAGGCACAGCACAAATGTGTAGGTTTCTCTTTTAAATCTATCTGACTTCACTACTTTTTATTTACCTGTATATGGAGACGTTTTCTATGAGGTCTGTAGTCTCTGTGTCTGTGATGATGATGCCCTTCGGTGAGATTGTCAGTGTTACTTTCCGAAACTTCTTAGCACTGGCTCTGGCCTGTGGATATGAAATATAAAAAAAACACAAATCAAATGGAGAAAGTCTTGCCACAGATATACACAAAGTGAGTCTGTCACTCTGACATAAATATTAAATCATCTTATTTCTCATTAAACCCTCAAATGCGACAGTAGCTGCCCGAGCACATTTAAGCAGCCTGCATGAGTTGCCCCAGAAATGTGGGGAATTTATAAAAGGTGACAGAACTGGGAGGGGGAGGAAAGCTGCAATGTGGAGCCCAGAACGAGTACTCGAGGTCGGGCTGGCAGCCACCGACTCCCCCTGCCGCTCTGCTCCATCTGGAGTTTCAGAAAATACGGCCATAGTGCTGAGCTTGCGGTCTGTGAAAGCGCCTGTTGACAATGACCTCCTTATCGTGCAATTAGATAGCAAATGAGGGCAGTTTAGTTTTACACCCAAATGATATCGGGTTAAGAATCAATAGAGTGACTGAAGGAATACAGAGGGGGAAGAAGAAAGAAGGGAAATTAAAGGAAATGATTTCATCATTCACTGCACATTTTTACATTCCTTCACTGAGGACTCTTTCATATTTGCAGGATAAAGTCCAACAAGGATGAAAAGGAGTGGAGTCTTTGCTTAAACATAAACTAGGGCTTCTGAAGGACAACAGGAATGGTGCCGCGGCTTGCTGTAGGAGCCTGAATGCCCTGGAGATGGTGACAGCGAACAGCACATTGTGCTTAAACACAGCACTTACAATGTGGGAATCTGACATTATAATAGGGAGGGAAAGGGTGCTGTGGCAGCTCATTCATGTAGGAAGTGCTAACAACCACATTTTCTTCTGTCATGTTACTCATGTCGTGCCACAAGGCAAAAACCAATCTGTCAGCTTGAGATACGCCAAGTTCAGCCTCTCTCTATAATGTTTGGTCCCTCGGTCTTGTCTTATCATGAGTGACTGAAGCATGTAGCAAATGGAAATGCCACAAATGTATTCAGTAATCCCATTCAGGTTGATTGGTTTCCAAGGGAACAGACAGAGACCAATGAGGTGCTCTTTCTGTCCTGGTGTAAATCAATTGAATCTTAATCCTGCCATTAGGTTCGGTTCAGTCTCTAATTGAGAAGTGGGAGGTTTATGATTAGGCTGCCTGTGCCATGCTCTTTTTTCTGCAGAGAAAGCCCTTCCAAAAGATTAGACATTCTTATTGTTGGTCAAAAGGTGTGCATGTGTCTGAGCATGAAAGATAAATGACAGAAGGAAACAGTTTGTGCGCATAAACACATGAAAATAATCGTTTTTTTTTTGTCTGTTTGCAGTTTTCATAGCAGTCTTGTGAAAACCGACACGATTCTGAATTGATGTAGAAACCCGTGCTCAGAAATCCCCTGTACAGTACGGCTCAGTGTTAAGTAAACATCATATCACTGATTTGACTGCTGCACATGTGCAACTCTTGATAATCCTGGATTAGCAGCTGCGTTTCCATGCGTCCATACTGACCTTGATATAAACATGACCCAACTAGAACAACATCCAAGAAGAATTACACAAAGTTGAAGGTGAAAGACACTGATTACTCAGTTTATAAGTAGAATATAGTCCGCTGAGCAGTTGAACAGCTCACAGAACATTTGATTCTAAATATTTTCACTGATCCATGAAGACTGAACTAGATAATTATGGCAGTGTCTACAATGGTTTTCAGGCAATGGGAATACATTTACTGAGCTGTGACTGACTGAATAACTGACATAAGGGACATCTTATATTCAAATTCAGTCTTCTTTTCATTGTCTGTAGTGGTACCCAAAGTTGTATTACACTGTAGATATGATGCAACAATTTACCAATTTATCATAAATCTGACAGAAATATTGTCCTGGGTCATCAGAATAAGCTGGATAAAAACTAAATTTGACAAGTAGCCCCCCTTTCAGATAATATGCACTGCAGTTTGAGGCTGTAATTTCACAAATACACAAGAGAATTTCTATAAAAAGAATCGCTGTAATTGAAATCTCCACAATGTCACTGTAGAAATTTCACGTCGCTCTTGAAGGTGCTGACAGCTTACAGAATTTTACACTGTTTGCAAACCTCAAAATCAGTACAATCATGCAAGATTTGACAATACATCAGTGAGTAAAACGTCAGAGTCAATATCAACATTTTAAGTAGGGCTGGGACATCGTATCAGAAATTATGATACCAGTACCCTTAAAGTGATACCAATACCAATAGAGTACTTCATTCAATACCTTTTTTTGCCTTCAGAGACAGAAACCAGTTTTCTCAATCCTTCATGAGGGGCTTTATCATGATACTCATATTCCAAGTCTTTCTTAAAATAATCCTTCGGCATGTTTATTCATTTATTTTTTCACACACACACTATAGCTTATATAACTTTGGAACGGTTTGGCGGCACCATGGCACGCTGAACTGTCAACTCCATCAAATACATCACGCTCAACTTCACTACCACAAACTGTATGTAGCTGGTAGATGTAGCTGTGGTAGTGTGCCAATCCCACGTCACATTAAATCAAATAACACATTTTGGGTGCTTTCATTGCCTTTAATTGATAGTGACAGCTGTAGAGTGTCAGGAAATGGGCGGGAGAGAGAGGGGATGACATGCAGCAAATGGCCACAGGTTGGATTCAAACCCATTGCCACTGCACCAAGATCTTAGCATTGGCGCATGAGCCACCAGCTTTACCAGGTAAACTACCTGGGCTCCCCATGCAGGTAGCATTTGATTAGAGATGTTTTGATATTACTTGGTTCCTTCAGTCAATACCTTAAAAGGAATAGAGTACCGATATCTGGCTTTAATTCTAAGGCTGTATAAGTCAGAACGGGACCAGTGACTCACCGTGGCAACAATTCTGCGAATGGCAGCTGAGGCCATGTCCTCTCCTTTGGGCTGGCCCACCAGAGTCATACCCAGGTACTTTACATTGAACACCATCCCCTCCAGTAGAGTCTCCTTGGTGTCTGTCCAGTTCTCTGGCAGCTCTGGTTGGACAGAAAGACAGGACATAGGCAATCAACAAAATACTCTGATACGGCTAAACAAGGGTATATAATTAGAAGAATTTGGTAGTGAAATGTGCTTCACTAAATAAGAGTTCAGACAACTATCAATGTTTTCATGAGTTCACATGAGAATACATTTGCTAAGCTGTGACTGACTGAATTACTGACATTCAATTGATCATAAATGACCATCCTGACAAAATATTGTCCTGGCTCATCAGAATAAATTGGATAAAACTAAACTTGACAATCTTCAGTTTCAGATAATAAACACTGCAGTTTGAGGCTGTAATTTAAATATTCTACGCAACTATCATCTTTTCGAATACTTGTAGACAGATGCTGGCAAATGATAGATAAATGTCACATAATATACACAAACAGTCAAATTTGACTACATAGATGGTCACTCAGTCATGGAGTGACCATGCATGAGATCAAATTAGAAGTTGATTTGAAAGGGGATTCATATGTTAGAAAAGATATGACAGAAATGTGTCACAATTCTTAAAATATAAATGTAAAAGTCTGTCAGAGTCAGTGTCTTCATTGCATAGTTTGCTGAACAGACTGTTTACAATACTGAGCACAGACAGCATGAGAGCTGGCAGAGTAACATCACAGCTGAGCAGACATTGCTGAGGATATACAGTAGACTTTGCACAAATTATGTGTGATAAAATGATCACACAGAATGTTTTATATAAAAATTATTTTTGTTGAATAATGTCTCTCTGTAAGAAGTCCACAATATGTTTTTTTTTTTTTTTATTGCACTTACATAATTAGAAAAGTTGGAAATCATTTATGCACTGGAAGATAAGAATAAGATAAAAAGACCAACTCTACTCTCTTTGCTTTGAATACATCCTATTGAAATGAGATCTGTTATATCGTCTCTGAGTGGATAAGAAGATTTCAGCAGTAGAAAACATAAATTGTTGCACAGGCTCCACAAACCCAATGTCAGCTGGACTCTGATAGACTGCACAGAATGGCTGCAACGCCCTGCTGTTGCTGTGATTTCCAACAGGTAGCAACAAGCTGTCCTCTAACTGACTACGGTGGGCAGGGAGGGGGACTGCGCACATGCAGAGAACTTAAAATATCTCTCGACAACACCTGGACACCCTGCAGTGGAGCATCAGGAGAGGAATAACTTGCAACAGATCACATTCTGTGCTAAACTTAATGGGCCGATAACAAACCTGATCCATTAAACAACAGCATTTCAAAGCGTTCTTTTAACACCAAAGTTGCAGTGATTAAGACGACCACACAACGCATGAATAACCAACTAAAAAACCTGCACAAAGTTCCTTTGTTTCCCCTCTCCTTAGAGGTAAATTTGCTCATAAACACACACACACACACACACACACACACTGAAAGAAGAGAGCAAGACTGACAACAAGTCTGAACAAAAAGAGCATGTAGAGAGGGGAAGACAAGAGAAAGAGACACACACACCATCACTCTACTGGGCTACTGGCACCAGACACTCCACATGGGTTGAGCCATCTGTCACTGGCAGGCCCCATGCAGCTGTGAAGGCGAACAGCAGAGAACACCATCCCCTTACAACGCTTCCAACAACTCTGAATTATTAACTAATCTTCAGTCATACTATGGGGGCTCGCTTCAAAACCAGAGCGCTCATAATAACGATATTAAACGTGATTGCTTAGGTACACGGTGGACCGTGGACATGGTTTGTTGCTTTTGATCTTTCGGGATGAGAGCTATGTGAGGATTAAGAGTAAGAGTCTCATATTTTGTCCAACATGGAAGTTATGACTTTAATACTGTAAGCAATTCAAACAGCAAATGCAATACATTTACTGTTCTGAGTCAGCAGGGTCACTACAATTCAAAATGGTTCTTTAATGCCATTTATTGATCCACAAGGGTGAAATCCATCCTTTCTCTTTCCCCGTCTTCACAGGAGGTCAGAGGTCAGGTTCAGCTACAGAACAGCACAAAGGGTTTCAGTCTTTTCAGTCTCTAACAACATAAAGGGATAATAACAAGATCCACTATTTCTAGAAGGGTTTTCTTTAGTTATGAAATAGTGTTTTACAAAAGGATTGTTTTTAATGCTTTAAACATCACGTAACATAATTCCATTCACTTCCAATGCGTCGCTGTGGCAGCAAAATTCTCAGCAGTGGACATTTGACAATCAAGGAAAATAAAACCAAAACTACCTGCATGACTCCACACCACTCATAAGATGTGAGAGTACTAATTGTAGAAAACTAAAAGGTGAACCAGCATGCTATTAAAAAGGAGTGGAACAAATATAAGAATGGGGTTCACAAATTGAGCTTTCATTAAACACATCCCCATCAACAGCAATTGTTCGTTTCTAGGTTAGCAACAGTAACTAGGCACTACAGGCCTGTCAAATCCCAAAATACAGGAGCAAAAAAAGTGAACCGAATGGATTAAAAACTGTGTTTATCTGATTAACATAAGCTGCAAACCTTTCACCCAGCTAACAAGCTTACTATGTGCACTTAGAATATAGAGGTAGTATATCTAAATACATTATATTCAAGGATTACAGGTTACACTAGAAGATTTTCCAGTGTGGGACTGGAACTGTGTGGGAGCAAAGATGCTTCTATCAGAGTCTGGAGTAACGATAGTGTTTTTTTTCCTGCACCTTATCTGGTTTGGGTGAGTTTAAGCCAAACCTGTTGGTAGAAGTAATGTTACTTTGCCAAACTGATTGGTTAGTCCTCATTATAACTGGTAAGGATTTCTGACTTTAACCTGGGAAAATCTAGTTTTTGCCTCAGTCAGTATTTAAGCATTATACCTATGTAGCCACCATATGGATACAGTATTTAAGACTATTTTACAGGGCAACAGTTTTGAAACGCGTCAGCTAGTGGAAGCATTTCCCACCATTTCATTAATCTTTATTGTCTTTTTAAGCCTTAAGGACACAGTTAAAGAAGTTTCTCATTTAATCTCGAACCTTATGGCAAGATGCTGCCTTGGTTTTATCTGCTTACAGGTTTGTTTTTTCCGATTTATGCTTGCTTGTGTGTGTTGTGTATGTAGAGATTGTTTGCGCCATGTGTTTTTTGTTTTGTATTGTTGGTTTGTTTGTGAATAATAATGCCTGCATTGTAATTACTGTCTTATATATGTATGCATTTTGCTTTGTATTATTGTGCAAATAAACTAAACTAAGCATTATCCTACTTGCTGCAGCTGATAAAATCTACTAACACTCAATCATTCAAGTCACAAAATCAATGGTTATTACCTAGAAATGCCTGCCTTTGTTTAACTCAGTGAAATCAGAGACCTATTGCTTAAAGAATGTATATGATTTTTGGGATCAGTATATACGCCACTGTTGTATCATTATTATAAACTGCATATGCACCACGCCAGAATAGAAAACTTGACAGGCGCAGCAACTGTAACCAATTCCAAACAATAAAAATAATACTTTAATATCAATCCTTCATAGTTTGGGTCAAAAGATTTATTGAATAACTGCATTCTTTAAAAATGTCACAGCACTACAAAAGCTTAAGTGCTATAGTCCATGTTGTGCCTTTACCAGGCTACACACATGAATTATTAAAGAGCTTCATGTTGATGCTGCAGGGTTTCCAATATATTATCCCCCTAAAAGAGGAGCGCTTAAATTTTTAATAAATCCTATGTGAGTCTACTGAGGGCCTGGGACTGATAAGAGTGACAGGAACACGCGAAGGGAGGCTAATTGGATTTTAACATGTGGAAGAAAATACTGAGGAAGACTGAAAATTTGAACATTTATTTTTATTAAATATGCAGTACAACTGTCACCTGTGTTAGTGTGAGTGTGTTTAAGAGTGTGTATCAAGGTGATCTAATTTAAAAGGGCACAAAACAAGATTAGGGAGGGTGCGGCTGTGGTGGTGCGCTGATTACGTTTGCATCTTTATTAAACTGATGCCTGGCAACACTTTCACACCCAGGCTGTTGCAGCAAGTGAACTGATTCCATTATGCTCACACAGAAGCATTACAACGAAGGCACAGAGCGATTTGATGACATTTTGTTGCACTGGGCCTCAAGTTATTAAGTTATAATACCATTGCCCTGGTAAAATATTCTACATTCTCTGTTGAACGAACTAGCGACAAGTGTAGCATTTCACAGTAGCTGAGTTGACTGTTGTGGTATAATGGGTACCATGTGCTCTGCACGCCTTCAGCTACATGCGGTGATCACCAGCTGTCTCTTTGAGCTCCACGCGCAGTAATTTAATTTGCACTGAGAAGTCAAAATCGTACCCGGGTGGATTCTGCTCTGGCTGAACACCTCCACTGATGGTTAATTAATAAAACAAACAGGAGCGCGTACATATGCACATAGGCATAATAAAGCACGATGGGGATACACACACACACACACACACTCCCCAAGATATAATCATCTGAGTTAATTGCAAAAACTGTTGGAATAAGTATGTGCTCCGGGGTCAAGATAACAAAAGCATTTCCTGTTTTCAATTTCCCTACAGGTCAAAAAGTAGGCTATTTTTTTCTACGGGAGGTTTCACACAGCATCTTGGTCTAAATCCAACAGAATCAGTACAACATCAATATGAGTGAGGAAGCATTCAGCTTGCCTTTAAGACCTAAGTGACACCCGCATCCTCCACATCCTCCGTGATATAATCTCTTTGCCTTACTGTTTTACTCATCCGACGGAACTTTGAATCTAGGACACCACCTTGACAGGGAAAATAGGCCGCACATTCAGGGAAGATAGTGGGCTAGGATGGTGTGTGTGTGTGTGTGTGTGGGAGGGGGGGTGTAACTGGTTTCCTGATACTGCCTTGAGGGGGAATCAAGTAAAGCCAAGTCCTTTCTTTCAAGCTCTCACTCTTTTTTTTTTCTTAATTCTATCCCTCCACTCACCTCTCTCACACACACACACTGCATCTTCCCTTCCTCTGGCTCCGATTGAACCCACAAATTAAAATAAATCCCCCTCTTCACACATATCTAAGAGAATAGCTTATTAGAGGGGCTTGTGGATATTCAGTACCTCTCAATCATTGCTTCAGTACCATCCTCAAACGTCGATGCCATCAACAATAACAGACACATAGTCATGGGATCAAACAGCCTATGTTGCTAAGCAACCGCAGATTCACTAACAGCCCAGCAGCAGCAAGGAGGAGGTACCTGTAAATTACATTACTGAACACCTTGGCTAGGCATCAAAAGAAGTGTACAAACCACATAAAGTGCTCTGATAACGGTGGAATTACCCTGCACTCTGAAATGGAGCAATACACGAAACTCCCACCTCTGGAATTGAATATTACACACCCAATGGGCCCAAATACAAAACCTCATGTCATGCTATTTCAAAATGCTGCAAACTCAACTTTGACTCCCTTCATTTCGCTGTCCTCACACCGACATAAACCTGGAGCTCAGAGCACCTGGGGGTTNNATATATAATAGTGGGGGGAGTGTTGGTGTTTACATTGCTAGCACAGCAGCTTTAGACAGCCAGGAGGAGGTGAAGAGAAAGCAGGAGCCTCTAAAGACATCACAGCAGAGGCGAAGGGGGGCGAAGACGACATTGATGGAGGAAATTAAGAAATGAAAAGGAGAGAGTGACTGTGCAAGACGCCACCGGGCAGAAGTGTCTCAGACTGGCTTTTAGTCATTTGCAAGAGCTTCACAAAATAAAAGGCAGCAGACAGACACCAAGCTGAGGTTCTCGCTATTGGCTATGTCTTGTGTTTTTGCACTTGCTTGATGTTTGGCTGTGTTAGCAAAGTTGACAACTCACATAAGCAATGCAATCATAACAGTGGTGTAAGTGAATTGCAATCCAAAAATATATGGGCTCCACTGCAAAGAAATACCTATTCTTGCATAAAGTTGCTTTAATAACTCTTCAAAATAACTGCCAATTACGTTTCTGTTGATCAACTAATTGATTCATATGCTAATAATTTCAGCTCTTATATGTTTGTTGTATTACACTCAATGTGTAAGTCATAGATGAGGATTTTTAAATGCAGTCATTTCAGCTATAGACAGTTTGTTTGTTCGTTAACTGAAATCTAGTAATGAATCCTGACAAAGGCCTTGTGCCAAAACACAGTGCCTAAATAAAGTGCAAACACCTCCAATAAGCTAGCGTTGCCAAGTTGTTTTTTTTCTACTAATGAATAGACAGAAATAGAATATATTTTCGCAAATTGGTTTACCCCATGGTGTATTCATCTACGTCAGTATCAAACTGATGGAAATATTGTGAAGATGTGGATTTTTAGGGTGAGAGGCAAACACAACAAAAATCCTCTGAAAATAAGATGGATTTTGGTCCACAAGTCCCCTGCTCTTTTATTATGATCACTAACTCGAGTGCAGCCACCTTTTTATTTGCCACAACATCACCATTTAATTACAGCATTCTTTTGTGCATTGAAAAGCTTTCTTTCTTTGAAATCTCATTTGTAACGCATTTCCTTTTCTGCTGACAAAAACTGTCAGAAAAAGACAAAAGTAAGACAAAGCAAAACCAATAAAATGGATGAGTGAAATCCTTAAGGACTCTAAAGAGATTCAAATTGCTTTGTGTCTATATATTCAAGCACAATGGAGTCATCAAGCTTCTGTACCTAGAAAAACAATTTCCTTTGAGCTTTTATTTCAGTTCTACCGAGAGGAAAAATATCGCTGGAGTAAAATAATTCAGGTTCCTGAATCAACTATTTGCCCTGGAGGTCCTTGAATGAATCAGTGCTGGTGTGGATCTTTCAACAATCCCCTATTCACCAAAACCCCCATTAATTGCTTTCACTTCAAACACCATATCTGCTGTTAATCATAATGATGATGCGAGTTATCTGGTATATGCACGGCTGAGCAAATAGAGCTACAGCAGAGTGGGAGCTGTTCAGGATTCATCAGGATTTCATCTTTATAGTACTGATTTTAAAAAAAAGCCTCATCAGTATAATTTTTACATTAAAAAATGTTGTATTCAACCAAGTGAGTCTGGAAGCAGGGAAGATAAAGTTTGTGCGATAAGCAAGTTATTAAAAAATATATATAAGATAACTGAAAACACAATCACAACTTGATGAAAGACTTGCCTATAATGTCCTGAATGCTAATTGGCTTTGAGTGCAGTTATTATGCAAAACATAGGCCTCGATCAGGAACCATCCTCCAAAGGTTCTGTGAATCATTAATTAGAAGAAAGGATCAAACCAACGTTCTTACATACAGCAGTAAAACAGCCTTATCTTCTTTACTCTAAGAAGCATGTTTTGTCCTCAGAAGTGTCCGGGGAGGGAAATGGGATTAGCACTGGGGTTATTTTGCGGGCAGGCATTATTACATGCTTTAAATTCAAAATCAACACAGACGTTTGAGTTTTGTTCCTGAATGACTTCCTGTTCTCTATTTATAGCCGGTATCCCACAGTGAAAATTGTGCTAATATTTGCTCCACAGACAGTGACAAGTGGTTGTCATGATACTGTGCAGGAGAACTGAGCCAGATAAGCACACAATGATTGTTTTTTTTTTTAAAGCAACATTTCCAGGATGCAGAATTCATGGTGTATAGTGGCACCACAATGACTGAACTAACCCTCACTGTAATTAAATGCAGTAACAGTATTTTCCCCCAAAAGACTGAGATAAAATAGTGCTGATGTGTACTTTATATCTGGTTGATATCGTTGATGTTAAATGATATTCAAAGTAATCGGGGATGTCACTGCAGCAGAGCTTTTCTCATGATAGTGGACGTGAAGAATAAACACCTCATATATCTCCCTGCTTATGTAATGTATATTAAATGCCCTTTTGCTATTATTTTATTTTTTCAAAGGGCTTGGATGTCAGGCCTATCTAAGATTGCCCAAGCCCACAGAGAATTATCATCAGACTCCACAGTTCCTCTCAGCTTTATTTAACATTTAGCTTTTTAGCTTTCAGCTTATTGTTGGCCCTCAACTTTACTGGTTCACTCTTATTGCTCTCAACCTTGTGTTGTTCTAACTGTTCTTAGCAAAAAAGCTCGAAAAATCCCCCATATGCTACCTGCCCCCAAGGACAGACAAAGTTAGCAACTAGCTGGTGAACATGGTGGAGCATAAAGCAGCTAAAGAGCCTAAAACGGAGAGTAAATATTGGACTAACACCATGTTTCCACTGCATGGTATGGCTTAGTTCTACTTGACTCACTTTTGGCACTTTGGCAGTTACTTTTCTCGTGTTCCACTGCAGATAGTACCCCCTCAAACATAGGCAGGATGCTTAGCCAATCGCCATAGCAAAACCACCTGAAACTGCAGTGACACCATCTTCAACGTGACACAAACACAGGAACAATGAAGGAATACCGAAGGGATGACTGTATGTCACAGCAAGGAGAGAAACTTTGTTTCAAAAAAGGCCCAATGCAGAGGGACAAAAAGACTGCTGACACAAAAACAGGAGAGTTTGGGAAACCTTACATCAGAGCACAGACAACTAGATGAGTCTGGTGGCTCTGTGTCGCCCAAGTGACAATTCTCTGACCAATAAGTGGTCTACTGTGTTTCAACTCCCTGAGCTAAGTATTGGCTCAGCTATACAACTTGTGGAAATAATGACTGACATTGTTTCACTGGGGTTGGGGTACTAAAAAGTGTCTGACTTTGATGTGGGAGACCATAGATTGGATCCTGTATGCTTACGACAGTTAACATTGGCTTATTCTAACCGTGACCATTTCCTAACCATAACCAAGTAGTTTGAGTTGCCTAAAACTTTAACCGTGGAGGTGGCAAATCAGATCAGATTGACAGAAAAAAAACCTACTTTGCTGTTTAGGTAAGAGAACTTGTTGGCCTAAGTTAAATAAGGGCTTTATTCAGGAAAGCTTGTGTAAAGCCATTTAAATACTCATCCATCTACTTTACTAAGCACTACTTAATCAAACACAACACTGCAAGAGGGGAGCTTGTTCTTTATACAGACTTGTTTACAATCTCCTGACACTTACAGTTTATCATCGGCTAAAGGGCATTAATTTTGGAGGTGACTTGCACAGTAAATGTCCAATGAAAGTGCCTTGTATCATTTTTATTGAGTGACTCAGCAGCCACTGTTTGCCTATGCCTGACAAGTAGTGTTCTGTTGTTTAAGATTACCATACAAGTCTGAAGCAGCAAGATCCATTTTTCTACCCAGTATCCTGTATGTAAACACACATCTCACATTTGAAATGTTTATCACAGCAGTACAACATAGTTAGATTTTGGGGTCCCCACAGATATGTTTACATAGATATATTGGGGAGTGATGAGCAAATACCTTCAACCCCCTAGCTGAAGTCACAGGTGGATGCTGGGGCTTACAGAACGGCAGGCAGCAATACTGGTGCAGGGCAGCAGCGGTATTGACAGAGCAGAGGGAGAGCTGGGACATTTTTCAGCTTAAATAGATCACAAGATTGGAAGGGTGCGCTCGGTTTGTGATTATGGAGAACGAGGCATGTCGTGTTTGTGTAGCAGCGCAGCTCAAATTGACTGCCTGAACTAGCTCGCAGGCATCCCTTCATTTTCATCCCACGGTTATTACTTTAACAATTTGAAATCGGTTTCTAAAAACACCTAAAAATCTAAACTGTAAATTATAAAGTATGACGAGAACAAGTGCTCGATCGACACCTGTGTGATGGAGGTAAAGTTCACTTAGCGAAAGAGTAAAAGTCATGCCAAAATAACAATCCACAATGCAGACACAACCATACTGAAGGAAATCTTTCCTCGCGGCTATTTATTCATAAAGTATAATCGCTCAGCACCGTGGAAGGATTGTTTTCATTAGCAATTCAAACAGGGCATGATTTTCTCTTTGCTGATACAGATCTTTTCCCCCTGGAGTGTGCTGGCTCCCACTTCAAGATCTTCATCAACTATAAATAGATCCCCTCAAAAGAAATCCATTCATGAAATAAAAGGTGCATGTTTAATATTTTGTTTTCTATTCAAGGGTAAAGCTGTGACTCGTGATAGAAAAAAGAAAAGAAAAAACGCCAGAAACTCCAGGTTTCCCAATCCCCATTTCGAGCTGAGTGCTAGGAAAACACTTAGCTTGAGCAATCATTAGCTTTCACCATCCATTATCACACCAGAGCAAAACAAGTCACCTTGCAGAGCTGCTGATCTCATTTGAGACAGTGTATCTCTACACGCCTTTAATAGATGAGGGCTTCCCGCAGGAATCCCCTCTAATGCGGTAGAACACTTTAGACCCTTCCGGCTGAGTGATGGACGCTAGTCAGACACAGTCGGATACCACGGCATCTCAGGTCTCATGTCTCTGGAGCATCAGAGGGTATTAAAGGGGCAATCAGTGTGAGTGCTTGAGCTGTGTTGTTCAGGTTGGACATGACTCATTCAAACTAAATTATACATTTTCTTTTCTTGCTATATTTTTCGGTGTCATTTAATATCAGTATGTGAGCTAAAAGATCTGGATTTGGCTCCAGAAGGTTTCAGGTACTATATGTAAAACTGCGTACGGTAGGTTTGATCTCAGATGGGGCACGATGAAGTCAGTGGTTTTTTCACCAAAAGACAAAAAAAGTGAGTGATATTTCCTTATTTTGCTTTCCATAATAATGGTAGTATACCAAAACACCTGACAGATGATACCCAGGACAAAAAAAAAAGTCAGAAAATCCCTTACCGCTGCTCCCAACTCTTTTTTCTGTGGTCACATTATAACTGAATGCCACGCTGATGATTATATTAACATTTTTAAATCAAACAGAAACTGAGACAGAAATAGGATTTTAAAAAGTGAGGCGAACATGCCCCCCACATTCCCAGTGGAAACCATGCCCTCATATTCACGGTATGACCTTATCCAACTTACCCAAAGGCACCTCATAATAATTTTTATGTAAAATAGATGGGAATAATTTAAGACAAAACAAAAAGAATTGAAACCTAATCAAGGCCACTAAAGAACAGCAGCAATTTTCTGTCATTTTTCTGCAGCTTTTAAAGTCATCATCATCATCACCGGCTAATTAATATCGAGATGATCAGAGGAAACGGCTCATTCACTAATCTCAGCCTCAACAGCTCATTTAAATTAGTTTGACAACTACAACATCAAGATAACTTGTCTTGTGATAAAAGGTCTACTGGGCTTTTTGTGCTTTGTTTTAACCATAATAGCACACACGCTGTGTTTCTATACAGCACTGAGCTACAGGAGTTTTCCATTTTCACTTCGACGGTATAAAGTTATTTTTAGGAGTGGGTTCCTCGGCTCTCGGTGCTGGGCTCAGATAGGAACATGATGTGTCAGAAATGGTGAGGGGAGTTTGAAGTTTTCACAGGAACAGAACACGGAGATGGGATTTAGCTCTCCAGTGGAGGAGCAGGTTCAGCTGATACACACACACACACACTCAGGCATCTGCAGCACTTAATCTCTCTCTTTCTTACGCTCCCTCTCTCATACACACACACACACACACACACACACACACACACACACATTAAACAGGGATTATGTGTGTGTATGTTGTTGTGAACGGGAAACTCTCCCAAGATAGGCTCTCTTAGTTTCCTTGTGTTGCATAATTCACTTTACTTCGGGCAAGGGAATCTTGTTGGTGCTAAAAACACTCCAGAGTTTGCACATATATAAAAAAAGACACTAGCGCTGCGGTTTGATTACCTGTATTTATGGAGGTGAAACAGAGAGCCAGTCACGTATTAAATCTGCATTAGACTACAGGAGTGAAGGATGCTCTCATGTGCTGCCAATGTTAAACTAGCTAACAGTGATCCAATTCAAGCCTAGATAATGTAGAAGGCTTTAAAAGAACATATGAGTTACCAAACATACATCTATATATACTGTGGGCCATGTTATACACTTGCCATATCACAGCTCCCCAAAGGTCTCGCAAAGAAAATCAATATAGAATATGATGTGGAGCATTTTTTAATAACATGAGGCTGATGCCTTCAAATCAATATTTGTGGTGTGCAACGGTGAAGAAAATAAACTTGCAGTTTCAAATTCACAAGACAGCATGTAAACGGGTGAAAAATTAATCATTGTTGAAATTGAGTTATTGGAGGATAACTTTCAAAATTGTTTAAATGTTGTTCCTATATTTAATACATACTGCATACAGCAGCATCTTGTTAGATCGTTCACACGTCCTTATTCCAGTGTCTTCACACTAACTCCTTTGTTTTGACTACAGAGGAAGATATCCCGCTGTTCAAGATATCTTCAGCTCAGACGTCCTCGGTTATCCTAAAACCAAAAGGAAGAATTAAAGTGAATCTTCTTGGCACATTAAAGGATTTAAAAAAGGCATTAATACAAAAATGATAGTTGTGGAGTAAAGGACAGAAGGGCCCAGGCTTAGCTACGATTAAACCCAGACCTGTGACAGAAAAAAGAACGAGGCATTATTAAATTTCAAAATACCCATAGCAACAGCGGGATTAAAACACAAGAAGACAAGTACGACAAGAGGAGCATTTAGTGTAGTGAGGCACTTATCAACCCAGTGTGAGGCTGAATAGCGTTGGTCTCACCTGCCCAAACAAATCACAAAAAATGAGTTTCATTTAACCTGCTCCAAGCACTTTTAATGTGACAATATCCTTAATCCATTTAGTACGACATCTCCTCTTGAATGAGGGAAAATGCCAAAACAGTGTCTTGGTGGAGGACGATAGAAAACAAACACATAATATATTCATACAGATAGACTAGTATAGGAAAGGTCAGGGTCCAGGCAAAGTTATTACAATTAATCCTGAGAGGGACATTAATGACTAAAGCAAAATTTTAAGGCAGTCCACCCAATAGCTGTTAAGATATTTCTCTAACAAACAAAAATGTTAACCTTGTGGTGGCGCTAGTGAAGAAGTCATCAATGT
The DNA here is from genome assembly GCF_004916995.1 of Morone saxatilis. Lineage (NCBI taxonomy): Eukaryota > Metazoa > Chordata > Actinopteri > Moronidae > Morone > Morone saxatilis. The sequence goes on from NW_023340246.1 coordinate 10,730,279, forward strand.
CTACGCACATTGCCATCTGTAGAGCCTTGCTGCTGGCATGGCTAAAAACACTCTGGGCTGTTTAATAATATTCAATATCCAATGTCAGAGACACAAAGTAGGAAATAATGAATAAAAAGACTAAAAATGTTCCACAAGAACTAAGTACTAAACCAAGCGGGAAGTAGGAAGCAGTCAAATACAAAGTCTGTGCAGAGCTGTCACTGAGGTAGCTATGCTTCTGACAATAATCCAACTAATCACACAGTTGGGGGGATTTAGCTCATGTAGTTCTCTTCTGGCCATAGTGGAGTCAAAAGGTCACGCACTCACATAAAATCCTCTCCAGTTATTCATACAACTAAATAAAACTGCATTTGAACATCATGCTCATTGAGCCATTTTACAAAACACGCACTAAAAGGAACATTTCTAAAAAAGGCTATGAAATACAAATGAAGTTGAATTTCTTTAAGCCACATTGCTCTTTTACTTTACAGACATCCCGATTATCTAATAATAATTGCAAGCTTTTTGAGTCATGTATTAAAAAGGACCCTGAGGGATATATGATGGGTTTGAATAACTTTAATCAGAAATGCAATGCGAGCAATACCTCAAAACCTTGACAGCTGCTGATCTTTGAAATAAGAAATCCATTAGACAGGTTACTCTCCTAAAAGCACGTTCCATGAAAACTCATTAGCAACTCTTTATCATCTAATCTGTCCTCAGTCTGCGACTGCTGAGACTGATGAGTGTGTGAGCATGAATTATGCAGAGTATAAGTGGGAAATCTGCTCAGTTAAATCATTGTCTGATACACCGAAGCTCAGCTAAGAGTACATATTGGCTTAACTGGTCTCATAAATAACTGTATATTCAATATAGATCCTGGTGAGGGCAAGATGCAATAACTGTGTATACTTTAAGCGTAACTGAAGATGCTGGATCACAGTGGTATAAAAACAAGAATCTCAGCTGTAACCTTATTAAATCTGAACGTAAACCTTAAATGATCTAATTTATGTTTTGGAAAGCACATTGTGCCATCGATTTAATGGATTTAAAATGTGGTTGATAATATTTTACTTTTACAAACATGATGCTGTGTTGGCTTCGGAAGTGATGTCCGGAACTGGTGCCAGAGCTATTTATCAGACAGAGTGAGTGTGTGAGAGTACACACACTAAAATTGGCTTCCGAAACCCAGTACTAAAACTAATACAGGGATAGGAATAATACAAAACTTTAGATTTTACTGTTTTAGCAGCATGGACTGTTCTGCCAAGCCAGCTAACAATGAAAACACTTACAGTATAATCTGTGTTTTGTTTCTTATTCTCTTCTGTTAGTCTGCTCTTGGTACATTATTTGCCTGTGTATGTGTGCACGTGTGTGTGCACTGTAAACAGGGCACTGCTGTAAAAGGCCATGTAGTGTATGCAAATTCAACCTTTCCTGTAGACATCATGTTAAAAAAAAAAAAACCAAGGCCTGACCACTGAATGCATCCAGGCAATGCAAATGTAATGCAAACTAGCTTTCCACTGTAAACTTTTCCTTAGCAAAAGGTTGATTATTATTCAGAGTAAACCGGGACGCTGAAAATATATTTAACAGTACATTTAGAGTGGTTCAACAGCAACTAGAGATGAAACAACTCCAGTTGCACCAGTATTGTAAATTCCCCTGGTACTGCCTAAAATGTGGATATCGGGTGTATCAGGTATCGGATCGGTATTGGAATTGGTACTGGGAAGGAAAAAAATGGATCGGACCACCTCTGGAAACAATTTGTGGATTGATCAATTAATCAATGAATCGAGTAAACTTGAAAAAATATTCTGCCCATTACTCAATAAAGAATATAATCATTAGCTGCAGCTCTATGAGCAATGCAATCAAATTTCCTTAAACTTACTTTCGTTTTATCTCAGATAAAAAACAAACTGCTTGGTTGGGTAATGGAGATGGTGGCAAAATATGTTTTCTGTAATTGGGGTAAAATCACTCTTTAAATGGGCTTCCCAGTGCGCACAGCCACATCATATTGTATTTGATACTCGAAGCAGCCTTTTTGACACTTTAATTCTGCATCATAACACAAATCCAAATGCTCCATCAGTCCCCAATTATCAACTCTTCTCTTTCATCACATTGAAAGCAACAGAATCCCATGTAATTTGCTACACAGTAATCCCAGCCATCATCCCTCTCATTCCCAATGTATTGCTCACGTTCCCTCTATCATTATCCTGTATATTCCCACCATGCTCTCCCAGTGCTTCTGCTGTTCCTCCTCAGCAGTACTCATGGGTTCCTGAGTCCTAACGAGCCATTGAGTGATAATTGCTCCTTGAGGGCCAGTGCTAACTGACACCACTGCCTCCTTTATGTCATTCAGTCAAGCCCCTGTCAGGCTTAATAGAACTGCAGGCTGTATTCACTGCCAGTGTTACCAACCAGTCGAGACCTAATGACTGTTCAGTCCACTAATTTCAGATCAAGCTCTTCTCTGGACTGCAAAGCACAGCAATACAAACTGCATATTCTGACATGTTCCTCGCAGCAATAAAGCCTCAGAATCTAACACAAGCACACTTGAGAGATGTGTAGTAAATGAAGCTAGTTATTTTCATTATTTTCTTTGATATTGATCACACGGTTGTGCAGCAGAAGCAAGCTACGACATTAACAC
>NW_023340246.1:10732986-10761197 GCF_004916995.1 Morone saxatilis
GAGTCTGTCCCAAAGCTACATAATTTTAAATGGATGCAAACTGCACAGCATGGATGTCCTTGGTGCCAAGGGCAAGTGTGTGTGACTTCTGAGATACAGAGAGGCCTGCACTGCTGCTATGTGACATGATCCAAAGGGATGGCTTGTACTCCAGGCACACGCTGTGTCCTCTTCCGTCCTGCCAGTGGCTTTGACCTCAACAGATGACAACGGACGGCCACGAGGGGCGATGGGAAAGTGCTGTACATGTCAGTTTTCTGCTGGCCAAAGAACTAACGACTGGTTTAATACATTTCCAGAAATAGATCTTTTTATGTTAGTCAGGTAGAGTAAAAATGAATTATTCTGCCTGTTTATTAAGAAAAGAGTACCTTTTCACATGGCTAGTATACATTTCACTTTTCTCTTAGACTTATAGACTGATTTATTAACCCATTTTTATTTTCCTTGTGCATAAATAGTGATCGTTATTGGATGGAGTTGTTACACTGCAAGGCATGCATGTAATCTCTATGCATTTTACCTTGCTGTTGAAGCCTATTTAACGTTAAAACTAACAGCATTTAATTCAGACGTGTGCACTGTGTTGTACGTGTTGCAGAAATGTTACTTGACCCAGTACCCAGTGACTCTGGTGCTCATTCAGACATTAGACCGACATGTAAAACCACCATTAACATAACGATGTGCGTGTCTGAAAGGGGCCTTTGAGACAAATTGGTCATTTACCAACGTAAGGGGAATGGTCAAGGGGCCAAGGGGAATGTTCAACCTTACTGTAGCTGGTATGCCGGTATGTTTAGTAAAAGCTTTTTCCCCCCTATGTGCAGCTCTCAATTCACCATCCAGTCAAATGCTTGCGTCTCATCTCACCTTCACACTACAGCCTCATTTAAAACAACGCACTAATGTTGTAACACATGACAGAACACTGACAACATATTTAACACGTGATCTTTCCACACAAAGTCATGTCCTGATGGCAGTTCAAATTTATTGTGGTTTTCCATTATATGACCATGTCCTTACATTATGTCTTTACATAATCATACTAGTGAACAGGTTGACAAGGGACAGTTAATATACAGAAATTAACAGCATATTGTCAATAACGTCCACATTCTGCATGAAATTTCCTCGAGTCGGGAGACAGGTCACAAATGATTTGTCTCCTTTTTTCCCCTCCAAACTTTACTCACACCTAATTTGTGTGAATGTGCCAAGCAGCTGCAATATTGCCTTATTTGCATTCCGGCAGCCAGCTTTGACGCATTGCCACACGCTGGCATACAGACGCTGTCCTCTCTCCAAATTGCCTGCTAAGTAGCTTCTGGACATCAGCAGTCACCCTGTCTGTCTGCACTGTTTGTGACTGCTGTGTTCACATTTTTCCAGCCTGATTCCTCTGGTGGCTCCCTGACACAAACTGCTTCTGTCATCAGGCGCTGAAACCCAGCTGGATTCTGCTCTTACAAGATCCTCCTGCTTTTTTCCTTCTATCTGATGCCAACGAGAGCAAGAGAAGAAAAGCACAATGCAGAGGCAGTGTGACACACACAATGTCTTTCAATGGAAGATGGCTTGTTTGTCAGCTTTTGTCATCATAAAGTCACCATGGTGATGATGGACAATATGGTGATGTTGAGGGAAATAATAACAACTCCCATCCATCAATGTTTGCACAAAAAACCCCAAGATCAGAAGTTTTAGACCAGCAGCCATCAACAGACTTACCCATTTAGGACAACCCGTCACATGACATCTTCAGAAACGTAATGCATGCAAAGCCATCTGAGAGACTCATTAAAGCCCTAATCCAATGAGAAAACTTTTAAATCCCACAGACTCAATACTCAGTATTCAATAATGTATGTAGAACATTTCCTAGAGAGAGGGAAGAAACCAAGCACATCTTCCTGGCTGTGAAATTAATCAGTCGTGTTTAATAGAAGCCGGCATGGGCGGCTGATTATTCACTAAGCGGGAATCCAGGATGAGGCAAAAAAAACAAAAAAAAACACCACCAGCGTGCTAGCATTTATGGCAGCGAGAAGCTTGCAGGCGATGTAGCTGCAGGGAGGGAGCGTTCAAGACAACACTTCACACATCAGTGAGACAGCAGAGCTGCGGGCAGTCGAGCAGCCCCTTACTCTCCGCCTGTCACTGATGGTGTGATGAGGTTTGCTGCTCTGACCCTTCACTTAGAGCTCACAACACACTGTACTTCACACTGTAGTAACAAGGGAAAAACAGAAAAACAGAGAATTATACTGTATATCAATGTACTGTATGTCACTGAATGTTCCCCATCTACCCATCAATCTCAGGTCCTTCTTACATGACCTCCACAGGTTAAAAACACCTTTAAAAGGAATTTTTATTTGCAGTATTATACTGTGAACCACCTCATTGTGCCTTAGGGAGACAGAAAAGTGCCAAAACTAACAAAATAAATCCCTATAGACTAATATTCCAATTATATTTCTTAAGGTATATTCAGAGTTGGGTCTAAAATTAAATGATTTTACTTCAGTATATTAATCTCTGGTTATAGTATTTGACTTTAGGGCTGCTTCAAATGATTATTTTCATTGTCAGTTAATCTGTAAATTATTTAATTGATTATTCGATTATTAGTTCACATTTAAGAGCCTAGGTGATGTCTTAAAATGACTTCAAACCCCCAAATATTCAAATGTTTTATTCAAAATTACATAAAACAGACACATAAAAAACAGCAAACCCTCACATTTTAGTAGCTGGAACCAGAAATGATTTGCCATTTCTTGCTTGATGAAACAAACAACCAATCCTTAGTAAAAAAAAAAAAAACTTTTGCCAATTTATTTTTCCCATGTTTATCGACTAGTCGATTATTTGCCTTATTAGTTAGTTTGGTTATTTCGGTTATTAGTGGTAGTTTGAATTAACTCGATCAAACCAGATCCCTTTAGAAGGAAGTGGAGTAAAGCAATTCCAGCTGAGACTTCCCAATAAAACCAGCGTACAGCCTGTAACGCCACAGCTCAGATACAGTTGGCAACAAGACAAACAAAAGCTCCATCAACAGTCCACTGGCTTACTACGAACAGCCAGAGGCACACACTGTCCTTCTCCCCCTCTCTTGGTACATTTTCACTGCCCTTTGCTACGTCGCCAGAAGCTTTTCCAACAACCGTAACCACATCCAAACATTTCCAACACACTCCGCTGCCTCACTCACTTTCGTGCTTTGAAGTTCCCCATGTGTGCCGCGGAACTCCGGGGCTCTTGATAATCGCTCTGCCGGCGGATTTGAGGGCATCCATCCCGAGGTGTGTCTGCTCTCCGGCAGGTGGACTCTCCCCCCACCCTCCCGCTTTTTTTATAGTCTCTCCGGGACCACAGGGAGGTAAATACAGCGGGCTGAGCTCGACGGCGGAATACGCCAAAGAGGAAAACGGCGAAAGAGAGTGTGAGAGAGAGAGAGAGAGACCTCGCGGGTTCCCACCCCTGAATGGCTCTCGGTTGCTCTGCCCCCACAGAGACTGATAGCCGGCTGAGGAGCAGCATGTGCACCTACTGCACCGCTCCCAAAGTTAAGGGCGTGTCCTCCAACCTCCATAAGCAGCCTCCTTCCAATGTGTGTGTGTGTGTGTGTGTGTGTGTGTGTGGTTGTGTGGTTGTGGGGGGGGGACCATTACAGCCTTATTGCAGTGTGCGGGACTTACACTCACTAATGAGCTTTTTGCCTCGTAGGAGTTTTCTGTGGTTTTGACTTGTGGTGGATGCCAAGTTTTTGAGGTTGCATTATCCCTTTAACGTGATTATTATTGACCTGCTTTGGACACAACTCGCTCTTGTTGTTTTGATTATTGATATAATTAAAAGTGTAAGTTATTATCAGTGGTGAAAAAAGTACATTTACTCAAGTGCTGTACTTCTAGTTTTTAGGGGCTTTACTTACTACTTTATATTTCTACTCCACCATGTTTCAGAGATAAGTTCCGATGGATTCTGAATTGTAATGCTAAATATATTCAACAAATATATTTATGATGTATTATTATAGGTCAAGATGAGACCTGATCACAAGCCACCCATCAGTATATAAATTAAAATGAGCTCCACCTTTGCCAGCTGTTACAGGAAGGTAATGAATGCATCCAGTAATTATAATCCAATATTTTAACATTATTATGAGATGGAATATTGTATGAGTCGCATACTTTTGGTACTTGAGTATTTTATAATTGTATGCATTTAGCTAAGTGAAATTTTGACTGCATGGCTTTTACTTGTAATAGAGTCTTTCCACACTGTGGTGTTGCTACTTAAGTAAACTATCTCATTGGACATAAATGATCAACTAACAGCCACAAAACTTGGCTTCATTAGAAACAAATGCTTTAAGTTTTCTCTCTTTTTTTTGTATGTTGGCGCCCTCCATTGATTGCAACCAGTTACTACAGTGTTGTTGTTACCCACCTTCACTCACTGCACACACTGCGTAAGCATGGTAATATTTGGCGATATGAGCATTTGAACTTTTGTTTATGTTTTCATACTCTGAAGTTTGATTTTTTCTTGTGAATTACTGGATCATCTCACTTCAAAAAAGTATTAGAAAGAGGGGAGGGAAAAACGTGTTGAAGTAGACTTTCAGCCGGTCTAAGATGACTACAATAATCTGTCAGTTTCCTTTCTGTACTTTTACTGTAAAGCAATACAATAAAGACACAAAAAAAACAAAAAAAAAAAAACATTTATCCACATGTGCCATATTGGGAAACAGGAAACAACTCTCAGTTGAACTTCCACTGAAAGAAAAATCAATTTGTGACAGACACAAAACGTGCATTGTGTTTTTATCCTTCATGGTGAAATCTTTATTCAGTTTCTCTCCACAACCCAGCACAGGTTATCATGTCATGTCCGAGTTCATCTCTCACAAGTATTTCACACTCAGGAAGCTAAGCAGAGCATGTATAGTCATGTGTTTCTCATAAATCATCTAGAAGGGATTATTAGAGTTTAGCCTGAGGTGGCATGCTGCTGTTGTAATTTTGGTGCTCTGTGATCATTTGAGAGGGTCTTTAGTTTATATTTAATGCTCTCAGCAGCGCACACTACTGCAACTACTTTACTGCGGTGCTTGTGGGCATGTGTGTGAATCCGCTTGTGTGTGTGTGTTCATGTGATATCCTGGATACACAGCAAGTAGTAGAATCATGCAGCTACTTTTAAATTTAAGACTCTTCAGAAAAAGACTGCAGTGTTGCTGCCATGTTGTTGTCACTAATGCGCAGAAGTGTCCGCATTAGAATGAGCATTTTTTTTACAAACTGAAGCAATGTCTCTCTCCCCAGTTTAAATGTAAATAGCCTCGTGAAGGCTAAAAGCTGCACTAAGACAATCCAAAAGTGACATTGCCCCTTGCCTTCTTCCATGGAAGACTGTGGATTTGAGATTAATAGTTATAATTAATGGTATTTATAGGCCCTCCAGTAAATTCAATCACTGCCATAATGTCACAGAGCACATTTTTTTTTACTCCAATAGAGAACAACAGTTACAGGCCTCAACAGTTTTCAGATGTAATTTTCAACTGGACTTCTTTCACAAAAGAGTAATCTAACAGTGAAGCATGCGTCTTCTGTTTAAGGTTGCCCAATTTAGGTGTGACCACTGCAGCTTAAAATACTGGAGATATTCTTCAGGTAGAAAAGAAATCACCCCTACTGTCTCGTGACTTGGCTTTAGAAGATTTTGATATTTACTTGGTGACACGAAAGTTGTTAGATTCTTAATCCCCCATAACACAAATCATGCTTGTGGGGTCTCTTTATTTGTAACAGGAGAGGGAGGTTAGGTCACTAAAAGAAGTAGAAGTATACAGCCAGAGGAAGAGAGGGCTTCATGAAATAGATTTATCATAGGGGAGTAAGGTCAGAAAGGACATAGAAAAGAAAACAGACTGAACTAGTCAGCTAACATGCTCTCAGTCACTTCTGTTTTAGATTCATTGATGGATGCTATCCTGTCTGCTTTACAGTTTATCCCCCTCCAATTCTTATGTCTCATGCTATTTGTCTCATACAAACACTCTCACACACTTTTTCATTTGCTCTCTCTTAACCCGCGTCTTCCTTAGAGGCTGGAGCTAGAAGGCAACTGGTGGGAGGGCCTGTCTTAGAAGCAGGAGGTGGCCTTGGACAACGATTTTCAGGTCAATCCGGTGACATGTCGGCTCATGGATTTGTTTATTTCCATAAAACCTGACTAATCTTCAACCAAGTACAAAGCCTGCAATGGAGGACCTCATATACTGTCTATTTCAAAGACTGGGTAAAATGTCCCTTCATCTCCTCCTGGTTTCCCTCCTGGTTTCTCTCTTCCCTCCTGCTCTTCTCCTTCTCCTCCTCCTCCTCCTCCTCCCTCTTGTCTTTCTTCCACTTCTGAGGCACGCAGGTAGTCATGGGACTGGAACTGCACGTGTCCCAGGGACTCCACTGACAAGCTTCGGCTAGACAGGATGCTACTTAGGCTGGACTGGCGGGCGCCTCTGGGATGGGTCTCAATTTCCACACGGACCTCAATATTGGTTCCTTCCCTGTGGTGACAGTAAAAACACATAAAGAAATCAATATAAAGAGTGCCAGGCATTTACAGTGTTTCTGACTTGAGGATTATATGCTTAGATATAGGTATTACAATTTAATAAAGCTTTTGGAAAAAAATTAAGGAACAAGACTAAGAATCTATCATGAAGCAAATAAATATATAAATAAATAAATATACAGTATATGTGTGTGTGTATGTGTGTATAGGGTTAGGGTTAGGGTTAATAACCCTTTAATATGTAATTATACTGGATAGTTTGTGGAACCATTCATTTTCAGCTAAATGCTTAAAATACCGATGCTTGTCAGGTATGAGGGTTAGCATGTTTACCTTAGTTTATGATGTTAGCATGCTAACACTTGCTATCTATAAACCACAGTGTTGAGAAAAATTACATTTTTGACCTGACAGTGGTGCAAGATGAAAAGTTAAGGGATCACCAAAATTCTAACACATCATTCTCAGGGGAACATGAATATGTATACCAAATTTATATCCCAAACCATCCAAAAGTGGTCGAAACAGTTAGTTAGTCTGGACCAAAGTGGTGGACCGGCAAACAGACAACCATCCTTAGAGCCATTCTATTAGCATGGCTAAAAAACTCCCTAAAAACATAAAGATAGGTGTAGAAACAGAGGCTGAGGCAACATTTACCTTGAAGGAAGCGTGTGTGTGTCATCAACCTTGATGTCAGGCACAATAACCACCTTGCAGTCTGATTGGCTGTCCTGCTGGGTGTATCCATGGTGTTTTGTGGCTTCATCCAATTCCTCATAGCTATCTAGCTCCGGGGGCGTGGTGCTTGTACTGGGGAGAACTCCCACTTCCTGTACACTGACTCTGACTTCCTGGACGCTGGTGTCGCTGAGCGTGGGGTTGTTCTGACCCGTCCAGTGGTCACTGACTACATGAGAGAATAGAAGGTCTATAAGAGAAGTTGAAATTTCATCAGATCAGGCAGCGCTTTGGGGCAAAACATTACAATGCACCTAGTAATTATGTCAAGAGTCCTTAACTTAACTACACTACTACTACTACTACTACTACTACAATTATTAAAGGCATAGCTCTATAATTTGGGATATGCACTTATTTGCTTTTGTATTTAGCTTATAATATGAAGCTAGAGCCTGGAGATGCTTCACCAGCCCCTCTAAAGCTTACTGACAGATGCAGTGAAGCTAACTGATTGCAACCAGTGGAGACTACAAGAAGTCCAGCTGCTGCTCACCAAGAAATAGTTCCAGCACTTAACTCCCCATGAAACCACAACTTGTCATTTTTATATTACAGTTTGTGTACAGATTAAACCAAGCAGCTACAACATATTAATGCCCGTTAAAGGTGTGCTAAGAGATGGATTTTTGAGTTTTGCACACAACCAGGCTAGATGGTTCCCTCTGCTTGCAGTCTTTATGCTAAGCTAAGCTAAATTCCAATTATCTAACTCTCAGCTAGAAAGCAAATAAGCATATTTCCCAAAATGTCAAACTATTCTTTTCTACTCTGTACTCACAGCTGGCTAGGTCCTCCAGTTGGATTTTGTGTGTTTCAGGTGGCTCACTCTGCGGTCGACACCAACCATTCCTACAGAGTGACATTGGGACGACCCCATAGACATATGTCAGCATTAGCGGCACACCCACACCTGCAGGAGAGCATAACAGTATGAGAAACTCTTTCAGAATTTTTTTTTTCATAATCATCTATTAATGACAGGAAAAGGGTTATTAAAACAGTACTCTATGATTTTGCACTTTGATGAAGTTGGGGAGTTTGCCAGACAGATTAAAAAAAATTATGTGCAGCAGAGGCCCAAAATATCTCTTTTAATCAATGGTATGGGCCAGGATCCAAATACACTGGATTGTAGACTTCCCATAATGCAACAAGATACCATGTTTTGGTAGACCCTCCGTCACCATATCATCTTTTAAACTCCAAATTCCCAATATGTAATGTAGTCTTTCTGTTAAAATCTTTAGTGCCCAAGCCCAAACTAAGTGATGTAACTTGAGCCGTTTTCCATTAAACCAACTTCAAAGCTCTTACACAGAAGATATTACACAGGTAGTTTCACAGGCTGAGTTGTATTCTCACTGTGACTTTTATTTTTGATGTTTTAAGACATCCTAAATTGATAGAGTCTCCCTGTGAATAGTTTAATCATGATATTAATACTGCAATACCCAAATGAAACACAGGGGGGAGCCCCTCTGGCTTCACAGTCCATTACACACAGAATAAAGCTGCTGATCTATGAAGATATTTTTGGCATGTTAACCTCACTATTTATGTAGTTTTGTTCTAAATAATGCTGGGAACTCTAGCTTATGCTCCAGAAACTCATATTTTCTTATGCAAGCTTTTAAATCCATTCTCTTTGAATTGGAGGTAAGCCGATCCAGCATTATTCATCTATTTTATATTTTTATCTTTAAGAATTTGAATCCACTGCATTTTTTTAATATTACTTGCTATGGTATAATTGTTGCTGTTATTCATCTTATTTCATCCCTTTGATCTTATGTGCTTTGTGAATCTTGATTATTCTCTTCATGTTTTATCAAATTCATTCAAGTCTGTTATTTGTTCTGAAACCTCTGTTTTATGTTCTCTGTGTCTGTGTGTATGTTATCCAGGAAACTCCTGGGTGTTTTTAATCTCTCATTATTTTAATCTTGCTTTAATCAGAAGCAAAACAGTAACCTTTTTGATGCAAGAAATTACAGAATTTAATGTACATGTTTGGTTATTATTTGTCTTCTCTGTTTTAAATTCTTAACACAATTTTGACAACAAAAGAAAATAGATGTACTGTTCACTACAATGGATCACCTGTCTTAATATTAAGTCAAAATAACAATAGAGCAGTGCATAACTACTCTAGCAATGCCAGTTTGATTTCACAAGTTTGATTTCTGCCCACTCTCCTCTATAACCTTCACAAAAGTACTTTTAACACGCCCCCCAAACTCAATGTGCAGCAGCCTCCCTGCGCTGTGTGATTATGCAACCTGTGATTGAGATAGGAATTTGGGAACACAAAGCAGAGTGCCGACCAAACAAAGGGACATCATTAACACAGCGCGAACACTGGGATGCTATTGACTCAGCAACAGGGTGAAACCAGGCCAAGAGGATGAGCCTGCCAGCCAAACAGTTGACAGAAAGAGAGGAGTGAACACGAGAGGCTGTGTGTTTGTGTGTGTGTGTGTGTGTGTGTGTGTTTGTGTGAGAGAGAGATTCGAAAACAGAGAAACAACAACAGGAAGCTGTGACTGAAATATGAGAAACTAAATAACAATTGTAGCGCTGTGAGAGCACACAACAGAAGAGATATGATAGAAAACTTATGGCAGAGAGAAAGTGAAGTGAAAACAGTGACAAATGAAACTTGGAGACAGGGATGCAAGGAGGGGTGGGGAATACGCATGAGTAGGAGGTCAGATTAAAGAGTACAGTGCAGATAAATGGGTTTGAGTGTGTGTGTGCAAAGGGAGGGCTCATCAGTGTGCGGTACAGTGATGGTTGTGACACTGCAGGTGAAGCTGAGAGACTGCTAAAGCCTTAAGGATTTCTGTGAATGTTACCTACAGCAGGAAGTGGCATGAGTCATCAAAAGGCTACTTTGCACTGTGTGTGTGTGTGTTAATGAAATCAAGTGGTATGTTTGCAAACATTGCATACTCGTGATTCATTAAAGGAGTAGTTCGACATTTTGGGAAATCTTATTTGTTTACTTTCTTACCAAAAAATCGTTACCCCTTTCATGTCTGTGTGTTAAATATGAAGCTGGTTGGCTTAGTTTAGTGCAAAAAAAGGCTCACTCATGGATCAGTAAAAACGTCACATTGTGGTTTTACAGAGGGTGAAAGAGTACAAAGAAGAGATTAAACAAACAAAATATACCGTGTTATTCAGTGAGCTTTAGAGATGCTGTTTTTGTGCTAAGCTTTTGTGCTAATTTGGCTGCCTGCCGCCGGCAACATCATATGAGAGCGGTATCAATTTTCTCATATAACTCTCAGCAAGGAAGCACATATACATATTTCCCAAAATGTCAAACAAATTATTTAATTTATGTTTGCAGCTAGCAGCCGGTGTGCTAGTCAAACCCACATGGGTCATCTTTATCTTCAACGACTTTTTGATCCATATAAATACTCCCTCAGATATTGGAAATGTTGATAAAACTACAGCTTTATTATATTTTAAATTAGCATATCTAGCATATGAGGTCTCTGTGGTGTCTGACCTTAACTTTTTATTAACTTTCATCGACTTTCTTTAAAAAATGTAATTTTCTATATACTAGTTTTGTAAGAACAAGCTAACTTTACACTTTAATTACTCTTCTCAGTGCGCAGTAAAAGGAGGTCATGCTGTTGTTTGCTCCTTACCCACAGTGACAGCTGCTATGACCGGCGACACAAACACTGACATCATCACCCCACTTGCCACAGTCAAGTAGTGCTTACTTCCTGAGATATTGTTTTTCTTACAGCGACCATGGACCTGGAAGGTAATAAATAAAACATTAATAGGGTAATAGAAATTTAATTTGTTCCTTGTTGTTGTTCTCCTTCTCTGCAGCAACTTACTCCTGTCAGATTCATCATGCATTTATACATGTGTCCCAGCATGCACAAGGGGACAGAAAAACAGCTTGTGAGACCCGTACAAGCTTTCACAGAGCTCTAACACATTTAATGAATATTAAGTGCACACGTAAGCTGCCCTTAGCTGTGCCATCAGTTTCCAAATTACCTGACCTGCATGATTTCCATGATATGTTCAAATTACATGCAAAATTAGCTGGATATTTTAGATACTACCTGATGGGAGAGGTTGATTTATTTTTTCAGCATTTAAGAAAGCCATATGGGGGCTCTCTGCTGTCTTTGCTGACACATGCACTAACTCGTTATTTGACGCGTCAAGGGATTTACTGGCTGCTCTGTACCTTTCGACCCATGTAGATTGGTATGCCCACAATGATGACTGGGATGGCGATGCCCGCTATAAGGGAGATGACCACCGGTGCTCCGAGCAACATGCCCACCTGCCACAGAACCTTGCGGGTTTGAGACCATGGCTTCTTCCCCCAGAATGTACATCCTGAGGGACTGAGACACAGGAGACACAACAGGACAGATCAGATAGGAGCTCCAACTTTTATTATGAGTTCAGAAAAAAATGGTTTATATTAAAACATGTAGCATTTTTAGCCACGAGCGTCATGGCTCTATGGGTAGCAATCTCCTTCTCTCTGTCAGTTTGTCCACTACTATGGCCCTACCAGAGGGATTACCATGACATTCTGTGCAGACATTCATGAGCCCATAGATGAACCCTACTGACTTTGGTGAGCTCCTGACTTTTCCTCTGTTTGCTGTTACATTTGCTACAGATATTCGATTAATTCTCATGAGCTTGGTCATCTGACTTATGACCAAATACCTGCAAAATTAAAGAAATTCCCATCAGCCTCAACTGTAAATAATTTTTAGTGTTAATAAGGAAATGTTAAACTAAGATGGTAAGCCTGGTAAATATTACCTGCTAAACCTGCTTAACATTTAGCTCAAAGCACTGCTGTGCCTAGGTACAGACTCACAGAGACGCTAGTTTAGCTGTAGACTCTTAGCCTTTTTTATCACCTCATCAGTGCAGATTCTGGTTTTATCCAAACTTCATTTTTAAAATATACACAACTGGTATGTGTACACTCACGCAGACACACTCATTCATAATCATCCTCTTTTGCTATTATCACAAAAGCATCACCATCATGCGGGACATGACCTTTCATGCAGCCTCATCCAACTCTGACACAAACATAAAAACATTCTGAATTATTATTTTTTAAGAAACGTGTGACATAAATAAGTACTTACGTGACAACATTAAGTGCCTGCCTCATCACTGTCATTACATCATTTCCCAAACTGAATGACCTCATCTGCATTTCTCATTTCAGCTTTGTCCTCTCTCCCTCAATTACAGTCACTTGCAGCAACCATTCACATACTCATTTATCTCACATACTGCTGTTACATAAATGGAAACGCAGAGTTATTTAAGTCTGTTTATGAGGAGTAAATTCTCAGTTTCTTATAATAACCGTACAATAAGCGTGCAATAAGCACTGCCATAAAGTGCTTCTAGCTTTGGTGGTGTAATTTTAACTGCCAGGGAAAGTAACACAAAACTGACTAATGCTGTTTGGTCTTAATAAAGCAGCAATTAACTTGTAGGAGCAGCAGTGACAATGTAAGCAACACAAATAGCACCTCAGGGCTATGTTATTTCTCAAACCATGCGTTTGTATCACAGCAGCAAATGTCACTCTGGGGTACTAAAAGCCTGAGTGGGGGGAATTATGGTGAGATATTAAGGTTGTGCTCCGTTGCTCTGAACTGCAAGATTTGCAATGAGATGCTAAAAGCTTTGCCCTTCTATAGGACAGTCACTGTAATTTGTAGTGTGAAAGACAGCCAGGGAGGAGGGGTGAGTGGGTGGCAGGGGAGAGGAGGGGAGAAGGTGTAAAAAGACAATGCAGCACACGCAGATAAACAAAAAATCTATTTCTCTTCCGACACATGTATCAGGCAACAGAACCCAAGACATGAAAATGATTAATACATGGGAAATTCATACATGGTAGTTATAAAAATGGACCTTGGCAGGCAGAAAGATTCAACTACTTCAAATTCAGCTTCTATCTAGCTAGTCTTGATGCTCGAGTTACATATTCTGCCGCATGGAAATATGGAGGCAGAGAGAGCGGATTAATTGATGACACTGTACCTTTAAGTCAGCAGTACCAGTATTGGAAAAATCAATGGAAGCCCAGACTAACAGTTAAAGCAGTGCAGCCTCACAACAATGACATACTGTGTGTGTCATCCTGCCGGTTTAGTTTTTTTATCTTTAAAATCGTTCACACAGACTAAAGGGTGAGAACACAGGTGTACTAATTTTAGTAAAGCAAGGTTTTGTCCTTTAGAAAGAATTGAATAAAATGTTCAGTAGCTCACATTTGCCAAACTGGACTTGTGCCACCAAGCATTTTCTCACTGCATGCTGCTGTGAGACGAGGATCAAATTCTGCTTTTCCTGCTCTTTCTCTTGTGTTTTTGTTCAGGACCTTAACTGTAGGTCCCAAACACTAAGATAGTCCATTGTAGGGCTGCAACTGGCCTAATGATTGTTCTTATTATCAATTAGTTTGCCAATTTGTCTTTCAATATTTTTAAAATTTTAATTTGATCTATAAAATGTCAGTAAACAGTGAAAATCACAATTTCCTTGAGCCCAAGGTGACATCTTTAAAAAGCAACCAAAGACCAAAACATATTACATTTACAATCAGATTGAAACAGCAAATCCTCACATTTAAAATGTTGTTGTTTTGGACATTATTCTTCTTTGATCTATGTGCTTCTACCATGGATAGAAACAGGAACTGTCTTTTTAAAACCAGGGGTCTGCACAAGGTGTTTTATTTTGAAAAATGACTGGATTCTATTTGCCATTTCTGTGTCTGACTTGATCTACTCTGTTTTGCTTAAAGCAGCTTCCGTCAAAATATGCATATTCTCCATGGAGCTGAGCTGAGAGCCACTTCTGGGATGCTTCGGGTTGAATCACAAGCATTGTCTAGAATTAGTTATTAGTTAAGAGCTCCAGTGGCTGTGTCGCGGACATGTCCGGTGGAATCAATTAGTAATGTTTTCATTGCCTCCAGGTAAATAAAATTACATGGTTTAGTCAGATGTGGGTGTTTGGTTATGTATGTTAATGTGTTCATGAGTTGAGTACCTGAGGTAGTGCACATCGGTGATCTCCTGCATACACAGCCAGCAGAACTGACAGGCACACACAGTGCAGTTCATACGGTTACAGCTGCCGTCATTGGTCTTCATGATGTAGGCACCACAGCGAGGGCACGCTTTGATCTCCTCTGCATCTTCAGCAACAGAGTCAATGTGTTAGGGGTGACCACACGTTCTGCAATATTTATTCAGCTCTTGTGACAGGGATCCAGGAAAAATAACCTGAAAAATCTGGCACAAAAGGTTTGGACTAAAAAAAAAAGAAGGTCTCACCTCCTCCGGGTTCTTCATTGAAGACGTACAGCGTGGAGGCATCGTTGCCGCCTGAGGTGTGGCGGGCGCGCTGGCGCCGGGCCTGGTCACACGTTTGGTTGGGGTGCCACAGCTGCCGACAGTGGTAGCAGAACTCTGTGTCACATCCCTCACGGCCACAGCTCAGCTTGGGACACTCTGCACAGCCGTAAGCTATTACTGCATAGCTGAGGAGAGAGAGAAACTGCAGATAAAAAATGACAGAATGGACCTCATTAAAATGTTAATTGATCCCTGAAGGGGAATTCTTTGTTGTCAGGGATTCTTAGTGAAGGACACCACAGCAGGCATCATGTAAGTTTAAATCCAGGTGCTCTGCCTACTCACTATCCTACCACGTTGCCCTAAAATGTTCAGCTGAGACTCAGTTCCATTTAAATACCACAGCTTTAGTTGGTTGACTGGAATATATATGAAAAGCTGCAGTAAGTCTCACATCTATTGTTCAATCTCCTTGTATTGTTCATCTGTTAAGCGTCATGAAGCACACTGAATTGTTCATTGTCGTCTTTGCTCACAAACAGCACATCTGTTGACTCTGTGAATCACAATTCAAAGAGTGATACAACTATCTGTGGGACTGTTTTTCAGAGTTCACCACCTGAACCAGAAATAATTCCACTCTCAGATCTGAGCAGTCATTTTAATGATAACAAGGGGGTTGATGCCTGTGGACCTAATCTCACTCCCCAGAGTGGACATTAACACAACTGTTAATATTCAAAAAGATCATGTTGATCAAATACAAGTGAAAGTAACTGTGAGTGATTCACGAGGGTACAGACAGTACTGCTGCTGCTGTGTAGTATTTAAAAAGCTCCTCTAGGCCTTTTCTTTTGGCATCTCTATCCTTATGTGGTTTTCAGCTTTGTCAGAAAGGTAGATGAATCAGACACACTGAAGGCCACACACACACGTAAGAGGATAATTAGGCTGCTGTGTGGATCCCGCTTTGGTGTCAGACTAGGTTTAAACTGACTGTGTCTGATTCTCAAGTCACACGCTTTTGGCTGAGCAACAAAGCTAGTGTGGACCTGCTCGTGCATGGGAACATTTCGGGGTCTCAGTGAATATCTTTAACAAAGAAACAAGCAATAATTGGATTATTTAGATAATTTTAGAACACTCCTTCATGGAAATATGTTGAAAGAGATTCTGACAAAACATACAGCAACAGCAGCATTACCACAGGCTGATCATTCAAATCAATAAAATTTCTAGCCTGTAACAGATCATAGATAGAAGGGGGGGGGGGATCTTTGGGAATTTACATTTAAAGTCTTAAACATCCTCCCCAGACATCTAAAAATGCTTTGCTTTGAATAATAATTTGTCTGTGTAATCTATGAATACACAACTGCTGTACACAAGATGTCTCCTGTGTCACTGATAAGTATATTCTCAGTGTGTGTGCACTAGAGGTTTCAAGTTTCCACATCAAACTTATGTAAGTTACATACTGCCTCCCAGACTAGTTGTGAAGTCACAAAATCCTGCTTGTTTTGATTTAAAGTAAGCACGGAAAAACCTCTCTCTTGCAGCAAATGCATGTGAAAACAGCCCTCTAATGTCAAACCCAGCACATTCATCATTCTGTAGAGTCAAGCTCAAAGATCCACATGACGTAACAATAAGCAAAGGATTCTGAGTGGAGGAGAACTTTTAGTGACCTTGCAAGGCAGCTGGCCTCAAGATCACAAGCTAGGTGTGACACTGTTGATGAACATCAATGGCAGCTGCTAAAGAGGTTAGCGTAGTAGATGCTGCTAGCGTCAGTCATTTCTCGATTTTCATTCTCGATGGAAAAAATGATTTGGCGCAGTGAGGTTGTTGTTCAGAGTTACCCTGGGGAGTTTTTGACCTCTAGACATAGAGCTACCACACAGAGTCCTTGTACTGCAGATCCTGTATCTGCCTTCTTGAAAACCCCTTGCAGATTCTCATTTAAATCCACCTACAGTAGAGTCGCACATGATAAAATGTGCACACACGGATAGATATAAGTATGTGGACACGCAGAACACAGTGTCTAGAACTAACATAATCTCCAGCTAAGCTTCTGTCAGTAAGACCTTGAGGAATGTGTGTATGTTGGGAAAATGGGAATACACAAACCATAGCAGTGAATGACCAGTTTACGTAATGGGTCACACACTTCAAAGGTTCTTTTATGGAGAAGCTATTAGTCATTAAAAATTCAAAACACCACTGACCTCCAATTGTACAACATTTTTTAATATATTAAGCTCAAAAGTCTGCAAATTTGTTGTAGATACTTTAGAAGTCCGATCTCTTGTTTCTCTGTGTTATATTTAATTCACCACAGCATCAAACAGATTGGCGTATTGATTTTTGCTCCACTCGTTCATCATGAGCAGACTGTGAGCACTGACAGTCGGGGAGACAGACTGTCTACCACTGAGTCCCGAACCCCGGCGCATACGTGCTTTTGACCACAAATATTCATCGAACACCCGCACACAACATGCACACACACATTACTATTTCCCATCAGCAGCCCTATGCTGTTACCCCTCCATGTACCTGAAGGTGATACATGGCGTAAAGATAACATGAGAGTTAACTCAGAACATGTCTTGTGGTTGCATTGCATTGTGGTCTATTGTGGCTGGCGGCAATGGGAAAAAAAAAACACTGACTCTTTCATAGTGGATTTCTTGCTGTATGATTTATGGTGATGTCTTAGATCGATTCTGCAATGAAATCACAGTAGCTGTGCTTTGAACGTCACTATACGACATAATGTTAGCCACATTCAGAAAGATATCCTAAGGGAGCAAGAAAAACAGTAAAATGATCCCTGAAATAGAAAGCCACATCACCAATAACTATTCTCCCTGTAACTCTCAGTGCAACATGTATCTTGTATTGCTGTACTGTACATAATACCACATTTTTGATGGATTAAGATTATATTCTAGAAGAGTTACCAACAGAAAGAGGCTAACTTCATCATTCAGAACCAGTCTGCTCTATTACAGGATCTGCTAAATATTTTGGTTGCATCAACATTTTAACAGCCTCGGGATGCGTGTAAATCTCAAACCGAGCTTTAACTTGCTGTCAGTTGATCTTTTCAAAGCTCAGTCAATCATCCTGACAGTGAAAAACCTGCCCGAGCCCTTGTGTTTTACAACATAAAGCCGGTGGTGGGATGACAGGCGTTTGACAAGAGCTGCCATACTGAAACATTCAATTAGGCCCCTCGATTTTTTAAAGTTAATTACAATGAATTACTAACGTGTGACTCAAGATGTCAACAGAAAAGTACATTTTTCTACAAGTTTAGGCAGTCTAGAGAAGACACTGTTTTTGTGATTTATGCCTTTTTGTCTCACATATTCAATTATCTCTTCTCAATATTGTCAGTTAACCACAGTGGTGGAAACATTTTTACTTCAGTAAAAGTAGCCACAGTGTAAAAATACTTTAAGACAGGTTAAAGTCTTGCATTCACTGCCACTGTAGTTTCTCCTTTGTGCTTGGAGAGGATGAAGTGTCTGAGTTGCATACTGCAACTACACTGCTAGATGTCACTAAATCATACACACTGGACCTTTAAGTAAAAGTTAAAATGCATCCAAATATACTAATAATATACCAAAGTGCTCATTATGCAGAATGGGGATTTCAGAATAATGTTTATTATATTATTGGATTATAATCAGTAACACATTAATGTGTACAGCACTTTAATGTTGCAGATAGTCAAGGTGGTATTCATTTCAATTACTTTATATGCAGCTTGGTAGCTTAAGCCATAATAATATCATAATTGATTCGTTTATTTGTATTTTGAATTAATAATTTAAATCTGCAAAGTAACTAATAGTCTACTACTTCAAATTTGTACTTAAGTACAGTACTTGAGTAAATGTAATTGTAATGTAAATAATTTTTATTATCCATGATTTAGTATGCAGTATGTATGATTTTGTGGTGGTCTGATTCTCACCTGCAGTCAGGCGCAGGGCACCAGCGTGTATCTGGATCAGCAGCCAGGAAACGTCTCAACTGGTACTCCTCAAAGCGCTCCAGCAGCGCCCGGTCATCTAGGATGGCACGAACATCCAGCGGCGCCAGCGTCTCGGGGCACTGCGGGCATGCGATGCCCACCCGGCTCTCTGATATCTCAATTCGCAGGTACTGGCGGAGGCAGTCAGAGCATGTTCGGTGGGAACAGGAGGTGAGTCGGGGGAAGTGGCAACGCGGTTGACTGAGCAGGCACAGTGGGCACTCCTCCAGGTGTTCATCCAAAAGCTGCTCCTGGCTGGAGGAGGAGAGGGATAGGACGCCGGTGGAGCCACTGCTGACCCCGCCCACGCACTCAGCAGTGGCGGCACCGTCCTCGCCTGCCTCAGCCGCTGCTGGCGGGCCTCCTCCTTCTCCTCTTTCGCCTCCAGAAACTCTTGATTCTCCAGCCTCTTCTGCAGTAAGGTTGAGGTCCTGTGGACAATGACAGAACTGCTGGTTAACCAAATCTAATCACGTACAATAACACATTTTATCTTAAGAAATAAATCAAAGCAAATGGAACACACATTTCTAGTGATGAATCAGTATAGTCAGTATAGTGTGCATGTAGTTGGATACTTATTGTGTTTGGTGTACTTGGTTTCTTAGCAACATCATTTCTCAAAGTTACCAATTAATTAAATAAACACTCTAATGGATTTGGGCTATAACAGAATGGGAGAGGGAGGAAGCAAGCTGAAGCTAATACATCCAAAGTTAATGATCTACAGGTTCTTCTTTCTTACACAGCAATTTGTGAAACACTTGATTTTGGCAGCAAATGTTTCAGTGGTACCTCTAAAATGACAAAAATGTACAGCAGCAAATAGATATTTGCTGTTTTCAACTTCTGAGTATACATATAGTAGTATAATGAACTAGCATATATATACGTTATGTTCTACACTTCATAAATATGAGCACGATTTTAATGATAATAAGGTTTTCATGTAAAAGTATTGTATAGTGAGAAAGAAAACATACCGTACATAAATACATAAATACCTGACATATCAGTACATTTTCAGACTTAATAAAACTAGAACTCAAACAGTTAACAGTTAAATTAAAGCTCAGCAAGTCTACCTGAAGCCTAAACAAAACCAGTAGAAATTATACAATATGGGATTAAACCCTTGCATTCACTCACATCCAGACAACAATTAGTCTCACCTGCTCTGGATGCTCGCTTGGTGTCAGAGTGATGGCCACCTCCTCTTTGGGCCAGGCTTCCACGGACTTCTCGGGCCTCGGCTCTGCTTTGGGCTTCCTGCTGAAGAAGTTCAGGAAGCTCAGTGGCCCCGTCTGCTGCTTGGGCCTCTTCATGGTCTGGGACTAGAACGGGAGCAGCAGCTGAGGCGGGCAGGCCAACGACCATGAGCAGGATGCAAAAGTGTGTGTGGTGTGTGTGAGCGTGAGAGAGTGCGTGTGTGTGTGTGAGTTTGTGTGTGTGTGTGTGGGTGGGTGGGGGAGCACAGTGAGCTCTCACGGCTCAAAGCCTTGGAGCTGGGCGGTTGCTCTGCTGTACGTGGGAGGAAGAGCAGGAGAGATGGAGAGGTAGACGACGGGGAGGAGGTAATCCCTGCCCGAGGGGAGCATCACTAATTTGGAGCCTTTCCGAGGCCTAGTCATGTGATTTGCTTTGTCTCTTTTGGGTCCTCTTTCTCTCCTCCTCTTCTTCCTCCACCTCCACTGCGGTTCCCTCAGTCTCAGCTAGTCCTGAACTGGCCGACAGTCCTTCATCGTTTTAGGTCTCCTCTTCACTGCTAGCAGTCCCTTAGCCTGGAAACAGACATCACAACCATGACTAAATTACAGTTCAGTCCCTGTATGGAAAGTGGAGCAGCTAAATGCATCAGAGGCGATAACTCAGTATAATTATTGATCAACTTTCAATGGAATGACATCATGATGGTTTGATTATAATGTGTGACATTTCTTTTGTCCAAATTATTCCAAGAAAAGTGTGAAAGTGAAATGAAAAAATGTTTAATTAGTAACTGAAGTTTTTGTTTAACATAATGCATCAGTAAACACGATTTATTGCATTCAACAGCAATTTAATTACCATATTTTTCACACCATATGCACCCATTTCAATATTATGATATATATCAGTACCCCCAAAACTATATTAATAAGAATATTTTTCATTATTTTGAAATTGCATATTAATCTAAATTAGTGGTTCACAACCTGGGGTTCAGGACCCCCATAAGGGGTCACCAGACTAATTTAAAGGGTCACAAGATGAATAAATGCATGATTTTACTTCTTCTGAATTCAAAACAATTACTTAAATATAGCAATAGAAAGAAAACGGTAATCGATAATCAAAACTATATTACCATATCCATAATCTTATATCATTAATTCATAACTTATATAACTAAATATATTTTTTTGAGCTCTATTGCTTTTAATCGTTAGTGACAGCTGAAGAGTCACAGGAAGAAAAGAAAATCCTCCCTGGGAACCCTCTGTATATGAATAGAAATGCTATCTATGAAATTCTTCCCTCTGACTGTAAATTCACAATCCTGTAATACACAACAACAACAACAGCAAACAGAACTTTTACGCATCTGTGCTATTTATTATATCTTCATTATCAGCAACTTATTAATATTCAGTTACTGCAAAACCATTCCACATAAACAAGATATATTATGTATTTAATAGTGCGCTCAGTCTCTCACATCTACCCGAAAACTTGAGCAGACACAATACTAGGAACTAACTTTAAAATCTGACCTTTCAATAATGTCACAAAAATAGCTATTTCAAAAACAAGCTGGGCCATTTCACTCCTGAATCAAGAGTCAAAACACAAAATAAAATTCAACCTGGAAACACACTGAGGGGTTTGAATCTCTGTGACCCCGGCTGCCCGTCACACAGCCTCAGACATGCGCAATAAGGTCACAGCCATGAGACACAAAGAGCAGTTGGATGAGAGAGCTGTGACTGCATGGTTTGACAGAAAGGATTGGGGGACATGGAGGGTGAGGCAGAGGAGAGGCAATGATAGACAGCACAGACAACTCATTCTGTCTCCATTAGGCAGCAGTGAGCTTTCATAATCAGGCCCAGAGACCAAAGAGAGCATGAGGTGATTCATGCAACCCCAGACCAATTAAAATATGTCTCCATAGTGCCACTACGTCAAATCGAACCATGTACTATGGCAATGAATGTGATAATTGGTTATCATCTATTTAAAGGGCTGTTTCACGTTCTATAAGTCTGTCATCAATAAAAAAAACTATTATCCTTTAAAGCGATTCACTTTCTTATATCAAATCAACTGCAATGGCCAGAGGCAGGGTATGGCTGCAGGAGCTATATGCTTCATCATTCTTTTAACAGGGATGCACAAAGAGTCTGGATTTATGTAACACTGCAGTATCTAACCTGCCTTCTTGCATAGAGACTGAGAGTTCCAGTTATATTTATATTCTAGACTTGTGGATATGTTCAAATCGACATGAACAGCAAGGCTATTCTTGCAGCAGCACATCATTATATATGATAATTTAAGAGCAAAGAAAAGACATTTTTGCCCTTTGAAAAGTTGGCACTATAAACTGATGATTAAAGTTGATATTTTAGATGCAAGAATTTTTTTTCACTGTAACTCTGCTGGAAATACTGCATCTCTGTGTTTTGCTGAGATATAAGTTGGCCAATAAAGCTTAGAATAACAAAACTAGTGAAATGCAAGGCACATTGCGAACTGCTGTTTTTGTCTACTTAATGTATTTTATGCTGGAATTATCTGTTTTAAACAGACGCAACATTTAAGCAAGCAAGATCTTGTTTTTCCTAGATCCTCTTTAGGAAATCTTGTTACAACAAACCAAATATTATAAACAGATTAAACATTAAACACAATAAACAGATTCAATAGGTTGTTGCCAATAAAAATGGGCATCTGAATGAGTCTTAAAGTCCAGATAACATGCTATTTGCAAAGATATACTGATATACAGACCAAATACAAGTACAACTCAGATTTGGCTACTTCCTGATACTGAAATTAGTACTTATAATAATACCATTACAGTTCTAACAGTGACTTTAAAAATAACTTTCGTTTTCATTGGATGTTCCTCACTTTCTGTTAAATGTTGCTAATGTTGTTAAAATATTTCCAGACTGCTGACATTGCTTCTCCTCTGACTCTGATTGGGTGCGGTATCTGAGTAGTTTTATGATTAGAATTACAAGTACATGATACTTGTTATCGGTGCATTCCTGCCCAAACCTCTAAGTCAATGCCGGAAAAGGCTTCACAGATGATAAAATCGGTCCTGGCCTTCTTCCAGTACACCATAGGATTATGAACGGGCGAGATGAAATGTGTTTGTGAAGGCAGACAACACAGAGGATACAATGACAAAGTCACAGATACAGTATCCAACAGACTGTTTCCCGCCCTGAGAAATTCACTTCAAGTCAAACAGTGATTGTAAATACGGCAACAAGTGCAATTTCAGCTGTTTAATATTCTTCAATAAAAAAATTTATTTCTCTCAACAAAATCTTCATTTGGTAGAAGTGCAGTTCATCATGAGCTGCTGGGTTTTGATGATGTCTTTCCATTCAAGGGTACCTTCTTTATAACCTGACATAGCATTTGGTCCACTGGTAACTTATCTCAACATTTACTCAATGAAAACTGTTCTCCAGTAGTAGTACCTCTAAATTCAGGCTCAAATCTCTTTCACACACACACAAACGTTTGTTTTCAGACCTAAAAATAAAGAACCAAAGCAGTGGCGGCATTCTGTGTTGAGTAGAGTCATCCTTAATAAAAAAATAATAATTAGGACTTCCCTGAAACACTTTGGAAAGGTTCAGGCCTCCCCCCAAGTATATTTCTGGCAACAAAATATACTGTATCTGTTGTGCATTTGCTTGAGTTTCCCTCCTCTCCATTTTCCACAGGGACTGACTTTCTTCGCCAAAGCACCAGATCCAAAGCACCGACCTCTGTGATGAACACATCACTGTGCTGCTGTTTATTTATAGAACTAATTCCCACATACGAAGACATCAAACGCACACACATAACACATTTTGAAGACCTCACACTGAACTTACTGTCTTTACACATTCACATACACACGCTCAAACACACTCAGATGCACTGATACGCATACGAGTAGAAGTGAGTGTTTTTAAATTATAGTTCAGTGGGCTCCAGTCGGGGCTTATCGCTGCACACTGACGAAGATGGATCGTCAAGTAATTAAACAACACAATTTGCTGCAACTTAGATAAATTGTTACTGCGAGGGAAGCTTTTCTCATCAGTATGTTCAGAATTAAAACCGTTGTTCTGCACAAAAATCATTGTTCTTACACAGCAGAACAAAGATAAAGAGATGAGCAGGGAGTAACTTTGTACAGGCTGTTTGTATGAAATTGGATCCGATCAGAACATTAAATCAACAGGAAAACATCTCCAAACCAAAATGATACAATGAAAACCACACACACACAAATATAAACAATGAAGAACTTTGTACACAGTAAGTACAGAGTTTGAAGTTATACTAGAACCACAATTCATTTTCACACTGGTTCGCTGAAGCCGATTTTCATAAAAATGATTACATTTAATTATAAATTAATTTTAAGACAAAATATTTTATATGTAACATTAGACAAACACTGTATTTCTCTGTTAAGTGTTTTCTATGTTTTGGCACCAAAGGACCAAATGTGAGCTGACTCTGGTCCATAAATGGCTGCCAGATTTGACAAGGATTTAGGGGCTCAGAAGGCTGAGAATCGGATCCTTTTAGCAATGCTACTCAGACTAGTTTTGGACCAGCTATGGCTCGCTATAATCGGTCCAAGTACTCTGGCAAGTCAGTTTCAGACTGCCGACTAAGTGTGCCAATGCTGGGTGTGCTCTCGCACTTTTGACCACCTGGGCGGACTTATGTTCTCTAACTTTTTCTCTTCAACATCTGACTAAACCTTCTATTCATCAATCATCATACCAACAATCTGTGCAGAGCACTGTTGGATTGTTATAGATCACCATCATCATCTTGAATCAGATCATCCATCATCCAAAACTGCAGAAATGAAGACCGCTGACTCACACACACACACACACACATACACACAGGCATACACGTTTGAATTATGTGGATACAGAGATAGAAACAGCAGAACATTCTTGATGATGAGATGCTGTTTGTTTTCT
Source organism: Morone saxatilis (assembly GCF_004916995.1). Taxonomy (NCBI): domain Eukaryota; kingdom Metazoa; phylum Chordata; class Actinopteri; family Moronidae; genus Morone; species Morone saxatilis. Next base: position 10,758,003 of record NW_023340246.1, read on the forward strand.
ACAACCAGGCTATTATACAAACACAATGAATGTTACTGTTTAGGCTGACCAACCTTATCCTCGCTGATGCCCCAAAAAGGGCAGTCATCACAAACACGTTTGGATACTATTTTGCTACCATATACACAGAAAATGTGTAGAAAATTAGATTAGATTAGTTTAGATTAGTTACTGTATATTTCCATTGGAAGCAATGATGGATCAGCCATACATTTGCTTTGACTTTTTTATAATTTTACACAGATTTAAAATCATTTAGCTTCAATGAAGTGTTGGAACAAGCAGATTAACATTATTGTTTATCTGTGATGTTGTCACATATATATGGTTTTGCCTTCAATGGAAAACCTGGGTTAACCTGGGATAAAAAGTCAATTGCATTCAACCTTAAAGATGCGCATATAGATAAGAGAAAAAGGGTCATTTAATCACTGAATAAAGTGCAGCTACATTGAGATATGTTTAAAAACGTCCAAAACAACAATGTTGTGCCAAAAAAGAGCATGCAGACTAAAATTCAAATTCAACCAGTCCCTCTGAATTTTGCACAACTTTGCAATTGTGTCCAATCACTGCAAATTCTCCACAAATTTGACCAATTATAGTAGTTTCCTGCAAGTTTCACCAATCATAGCAGCCCCCCATACAAAATGTTGAGCCATATCTCACCAAACTACTAGCAATTTTATTGTTAATGGAACAAGTTGCCTTTGCTTTCGTTCAATTTCATAGCAAAAAAAATGCATAAAAACCAAGCATTTTAGGCCGCAACAATCCCAAAAAAGCATGTGAAATCCTGGAGGGTCTAATTTTATTAATATTAATATTATTTGAAATAAAAAACAAACCTTTTTTTAAATTGCAGGGAGTAAAAGAATGAAGAGTCTTGCTGTCTTTAACGTGATCCCTCAGAAGGCTCAAGGGACTCATGGTTAACAACATAAAGAATGGGCACAGATGCTGTTCGGAAGGAGAGAGTACATCTTCAGTTTACAGCTTAATGGTTTTCTTTTCTCTTGAATGAGTGTGTGTGTGTGAAGTGTATGCTGTAAAATGCTCCTGAGGCCAAAGACACACTCAAAGATTTGACCTTCTCTCTTTACACTATAGGACGCTGGCGCTCCTTTGATGTTTCAGTCAGCTTTCAAGAAAACTCTTGGCCACAGAGAATGAACAATCCCAGTAACACAGACTGTACAAGTATTCAGATTCTTAAGGCGTCTCGGTGGGATTACGGAGAATTAAAGGACGAACACAAAATCTGTCCTAGAACTTTTTTTTCTGTGCCAGAGCAAAAAGAGCTTAATCATTCATTTCTAACAGTTTTTTTTCTCTCCCTCAATCCATGAGGAGATTCAAACCTAAATATCAACAACTTTGATGAAACAGTATTCATTAAGTTTTGTGTCATACTTGTAGGTAGTGTGGGAGTAAAATAATAACCTGCTGCTACATGTTTGGGAAACACCTCAGGGTTTAGCAGCCTAACCACTGGAGAGGGTAAAAATCAATGATGATGAACTGAGACCAATGTGTTATAAAACATACGTATTCAGCCCACTTCTTCTTCACTTGCACACTGAATTTTTTAATGTAATAATACTTTATAGATGACGTTATGGACCACTTATCCTTATCAAGCCTATCATTCATAATCTAATAAGGAGAGGAACTATAAATCATGTATTTCTTAACAGTATGAGGGCAGTGAGGAGAAGTGCGTCTGCAGGAGGCGGATGCTCAAGAGGACTTAAACAAGATGGCTGTTTGACCTTGTGACCTGCTCAAGCACCTTATGACTGAATGACACCAGCACACACACAAAACAAAAGCTTCAGCCACACGTCTCAGTCTTAGTTCACAGCAGCAAACCCTCATTTTTAATTTATTTTCAGCTGGCAAAAGAAAAGCGATCCCTTGGCAAACGGCGCTACCGGACATCATTACATAATAAAGGTTTTGGCTGGAGTATTGTTTTCTTAACTGCTGACATGATTCAGCAGGCTGATTCACACCAAAAGCAGCGCACACTCACTCAACACATTTCTATATCACAGGTATGAAAGTTTTAAAAGGGCAGTACACCAATTTTACACACAAATATCAGTTTAATCCTCAGAATGTCACCATCTTTCACTTTTAGAAAGCAGTGGTGGAAGAAGTAGTCGGATCATTTACTTTAGTAAAAGTACCAAAAGTAGCAAAGTGTGTAAGTAAAAGTCATGCATTTGAAATTTTAAAAGTAAAGTAAAAAAGTACAACAGTACTAGCACCAAATATACTTTAAGTACCTAAAGTAAAAGTATCTCCTTTTTACAGTGTGGCCCATTTCAGATTATATTATTCTATCATAATAACTGATGCATTGATGTGTTCATAACTTTAATGGTGCAGCTAGTAAAAGGTGGAGCTCATTTTATTTACTTTATATTGTGCTGTGCTGATAATGTTTTGTATTAAAAATCTGAATCTGTAAAATAACTGAATGTATCCGATAAATATAGTGCTGTAAAGAAAAGTAGGGGAGTAAAAGTATGAAGTAAAATACAATAGAATTAATCAAGTAAAGTACAAGTACCAATAACTGTGTACAGTACTTGAGTTAATGTACTTAGTTACTTTCCACCACTGTTAGACAGTCTCCAAGTAGCTCCATCGGTCTCAACGTGTGTTACAAGCTATTATGGGAAATGTAGGATCCAGTGGTTTTGTGGCTTGACCCACAGAGGGACAAAAAGGCTCCAAATGCTTGACCATGTCTTTTAGTTGAAATGTGGTCTTTTGTAAATCCCCCTAACTTATGGGAAACGTATATACAAATCTATTATCATACTTCTTCTGATAGTTCTCCTGAAGCGCTGTTTCATAAATTTATCTACAGTAAATACACTCAAACCAGACGCTTTAAAGGAGTGATGACCTATTACTGTGACCTTTGACCTGTGCAGGTGGTGGGCTTTTTTTGTCAAGAGAATATTGTCATACTTAATATAACCTCCTACATTTAAAACAAATACGAGCTCATGACTTTGATGTCCTCGGATCAAGTCTTTTACTGCATTCCTCAAATCTGGACAAAATGTACAGCAGGTAATCCTGCTGCATGTGCACCTTATTCTTGATCTAATATAGCCTTCCTGATTTCACATGACCGCCTATAGGTTACAGACTATAGTGAGGCGCTCTGCTTCTCTA
>NW_023340246.1:10761280-10761561 GCF_004916995.1 Morone saxatilis
GGACACCTTTTTTCTGGATCTTGTCCTTTGAATGAACCATATTATCACAGCCCTATCATCTCCCCGTTTTGCAGCGTTTGTCGAGGACACTTGTTAACAAGCTGTTGCTGTGCAATCACTGAACAGAGGTCAGTTTGCAGTCTGATGTTGAGTTCAGCCTAAGCGGAGGGAAACCTGATGATACACCCTATTAAATGTCTGTTCACTGGACACAAGCCCACATCAGCAATGCGGGTTTCAGAGGCATGAGAGTGACCTCAGCCTGCACACACACACACACA
>NW_023340246.1:10761661-10764024 GCF_004916995.1 Morone saxatilis
CACACACACACACACGCCATCTCTTTTTTTTTAGATTTTGTCCCAGATGTGGAGGGATATTTCTGTTGATCGTTTCAGGCTGTAAAGGAGTGAAAGATTAGAGTGTTTCCATTTCTTTCTAACTATTCCTTGGGGGGGGGGGTCTCCTGGGCATCTTCAGAGGGCAAAAAACAACAACACTGCACTGTTTACAATGATGAAAATAACAGACACACACACACACAGAGAGAGAGAGAAAGACATTACATCAAGATCTATATAAATACTCCATGGAACTTTTTAGGAGGACAACCTATATATCTTTTAGGTTAGCCTGGTTCCCAAGCCCCAGTTAAGTCTACAGGCCTATTGATGCACTCTCCCAGAGTGAGTCTCACTGAACAGTATATGAACAGGGAGCTTAATGTATAATGCTTTATTGTCCCTGTAAAGTGCCCTACAATTGTATAATATTAAAGACATAAATATAATTTACAGACAAAATATTTATTTGTGGGACCTGGTGGTGCATTCATTCATTCTGGAGATTTACAATGGGACACAGGACACAAACTTATTTTAGGCAGTCTTGGGACAGATGGAAGTGCCTCTTTTGTGAAATGCAGATAAAGACCTAAAATGTCACATATAGACATATAGGCCAATTGATGCAACATTATTTAAAATATATATAGAGTGACAATGTTGCTACATTTGAGGCAGTTTTTTCACTTTTCTAAAATGTTACATTTCACTACATTGTATCTTCATCAGCCTGGAATCGTGAGCTTATAGTTTGGGCTTTAAATGACATTAATGGAAGGGGATATTCTGCTGTATAAAAACATCAGTGCATTGTATTTTTGTGGGACTGACAAACTTACATAAATAAATCTTAATAATGTTCATATTTTAGCTACTACACACTCAAGAACTACAACTACAATGAATCAGTGCGATATAGAAACCGGAAATTGTTTTCGGAAACGGAAACGCCTCAGTAAACGGAAGAGAGATGTATACAATGGAACCAAGATTCATCCGCCAGCAACAATAACATATCCGGTATGCGCCCCACGCCTTCAGAATAAAAGCCAGGAATTAAAACTATTTAAAGCTGTTTCAAAATACTTTAATTTTATAATCAAAGACGATACAATTTAAATATTCTGCTTGAGCAGTATGTTTATAACACAAAAGTAGTTTATTTCTTGTCTATCAAAATATGCTGTTACAAAAAGCACAAGGTAGCATTAAAGTGAGCACATATATAGAGCAGAAAAACTTCAACCAGCCACTGCTCAACTGAACAGCTGCTTTACCTTGTATCTTTCCATTATGTGAGAATATGAGAGTGCTTTTAAGACCACTGAAAGATGAAATACTCATAATGGACCTAATAATCAAGCATTATGCAAGCACAGTCAAATGATCCTGTACAAATGCTAAATTCCCCTCACTATACCATTACAATGTAAGGCTGAATTGGTTTGATTTTCCTTCTTACACGTACAAGTATTCACTGTATAATGTGCTCAGGTTTGTGCTAAATTTAGGTTTTAGGTTACCAGCACATGTGCCGCTTTTATTCTGAAGGCCTCAGGCCGGAAGCCTTGTTGTTGTTGCTGCTACCGGATCACAGGCGAATCAGAAAATCAATTAAGTTATGAAAAATACCATTAATTGCCTTTCTTTGTCACCGCGGCTCATGAAGAAATGGCGGATCTCCAGACGTTGTCCATTTGAGGAAAAACACTTACCATCTAATGGCGTGTACAGCGACGATAAAGAACAAATCCATCGACAGGAATATTTACGATTTCTAGGTGAGTTAGCTTGATAGCTTCTGAGCTAATTTAGCCGTGAACACGTTTAGCCACGGCTAATATTTACTGCAAATGACACTTGTCAATCATTAACTACTGCGTGCTGGTGAGGACGCGGTTTGCTCAGCCACTCAATAGGTTACGTACCGTCAGTTTCCCCCCCAAATGTTGCTGACATGTTGCTGCACAGTGCCAGCCCCAGCTAGCTGTGTGCTATGTGAGGAAAGGGTTTTAGTTTAAATTGCTAGCTGAGTCGCTTGATTGCTCTCTGTCGGATTGCAGCAGCAGAGCTAATGTGTTAGCCATTTTGCTAAAGTAGCTCGGTGGCTAACGTTAGCTACTTCAATAGTGGTTTTTTTTTTGTTTGTTTGTTTGTTTGTTTCCGGTGTAAATACAGCAGCTCACGTCAAGATAATGCGCTCAAATGACACCTGTGTGCTGTTAGTGATGTTCGACACATTGTGCATGTCAGTGTGTGTTAGCTGCACTGTGTAACAGCCTCCAACTGGCTTCATCAGGACATAATAAGATAAGTCCTTTATTTATCCCCCTAAGGAG
>NW_023340246.1:10764124-10764759 GCF_004916995.1 Morone saxatilis
TAAGGAGAAATTCATTTTGACACAAAACAACAGAAAACAAAGAATATCACAGTAAATATTGCTAATATTATTAATATTAGGAGATATAAAAACTATACATTAAAGTATATACACTATTTGTTGTTCAAGTAGGACATGGAGTCCAAAATATGAGCAGAAAATTAAACTTGACTAAAACTAAACTAAAACTACTAAAGTGGAAATTAAATATAAATGGTGCAAAAGGTTTGTGCGTCTTTATCTGCTGGTTCAGAACTCCTGCAGCAAGACTTCATGTGAGCACAGCATTTATAGTCAGTTTTAATGAAATACATAGCTCAACAGAGTGGAGACAGCGTCTATGTTACAGTCAAAAGACTCACGGTGAATGGTGACTGATATGCACTGTGTATGAGCAGCATTACTACACTGTTCACTTGTTATTCTGTTGTTCAGCTCAAGGAGTGACTTGATAAAATGCAGTTACAAGTAAGCTATTGATCGTGGTAACAGAAATATGTGATATTCTATTTGTTAGTAGAATTTTTGAGCTTTTGTTCGATTTCATTTGTTAACTAGCAAGCATACTACAAAGTCACTGGTCTGAGCTTGATAATGAAATGTATCCGTATGAGTTTTGGACAAAACATGCAATT
>NW_023340246.1:10764815-10776409 GCF_004916995.1 Morone saxatilis
AGACAACTAAACTAGTAATTGTAAAAAATAATCGCGTACAAATCGATTTTTTCTGTCTTGTATCCATAGAAATACTGAAGATTATCTCCCAAACGGATGAGAATGAGCTGATGGTTGTGGAAGTCTGCAAGAAGACGCTACAAAAAAGAGAGAGGCTGACTGGAAGATGCCAAGAAAAAAACAACAGAATCCACAGCCAGTCAAGTGTAGGTATTTATTATTTTTAATGTTGAACACTTGATAGCCGGGCTGAGCTACAAGCTGGAAATGATTTCTCCCATCTTTATTTATCTATATCCACAGTAACTGTGGCACAACTGTTGGGTTTCAAATGAAATCCCCGTGATTACTGGCCTGGACTTGTGTCCTGTTTTCTCTGCTCACATCTGGACACCAGGCGTTGCTGTTTGAGTACTGGAAATGTTTCACATCAATCATACTGACCCACAGTACTGTAGCTAGCAATGCAGTTAAATGTCAAATGAATGTGGAATGTGCACGCTGCAAGTTGCTTCTAAGATGTGGAAAGTTTGAACCGTAAAAAGATGCTATTTTCTCTGTGCAACGGAGAGATACTTATTAACAAATTCTACTTTTCTTCAACGTGTGCGTGTTCTGTGATACAGAACTAACATGATTATCATGTTAGTAATTACCACGCATGGGTCATTTCTCAAACCACCCAGCTCTCAGTATGGCTAGACATTAATGTTGCCAATTAGCAAAGGCATAGTATTTGTTTAACCAACTTGTTAATCTCCCTACATTCATTACAACAACATGTATAACTAAAGAGAGACTGTCACTACTTCTTCAAGTAGTTACTCTAATTGATGTTACTGTCTGTTAGAAAAGGACAGGGTTTTGTAGTGTATTTAAGTGTTAGTCAGTAGGTAATATCAACAGTGTAAATGCTCAAAATGGAAACTGCTCAGTCACCCATCCCTGTTTAGTGATCAGTATGTAGCTAAAACACCAAAAATAAGGCTATTGTGATGCAGTAAAATACATCCAAGGGTTTCCTTTGCTGTGTTTTTTTATAGACCAACGTATCTTAGAAGGTTGTTTTTGTGTGCATTTATTCAATAGCCATTTATTAATTTAATTTAAGAAATGTCCCACATTCTTGACACATTGTGTCAAACACTAAAACGACCACTAGATGGTAGCATGATGCTGTTTCTGAAGGATTCACCAGAAAGGGCTTGCTGCTGAGCATGATGCCCTTGAATTGGCCTGGTACTAGTTTTCTGAGTAGTGACAGCTGTGTGATAGTTGTTTGGATGCCATCAAGCTTGAGAGACCACGTTAGAGTGTCAGGCATCGTTAGCTGTAACTGCAGTAAAAGAGCTCCGTCTGTCATCTGTTAGCAGTTCATTTTATGTTAATGTTGTTTGTACACTGCAGGGTTGTTAATTAAAAAATTCTTCCCAGCTTATGCCCAACTTTTTTACTTTTAGTTAAAGAAATGACATTGTAGTGGAACTGAGGTTTTTTTTACCGGCAGAAATTCAGACTAATTACTGACGACTTATTTGAATGCTTGCCTAACCTAAATGCATTCATAATTTTGCAATATCTTACATTAGTTAAAACAACACAGCACTTTTTTTGCACAATTTGTTGATTGTTGTTGCTTTCTGCTTTATGTGTCAGTGCCTTAAGGATTTGCCAAACAGTGAAATATCCATGCAAACTGATTTAAACTGAACCCTTCAGTGAAATGATATTAACCATCAGATGTTGTTAATTGGCTTCCTGCAGTGGATTCTGAAGATGGTGTAGCCATTGAAGCTCCAGGAAACCTCAACTTAGACACAGACTTCCTTCTAGGACAAGACCTTGAGTTTGGTGATCCTGATCATGACAGCAAGATTCTAGGCCTGGAAAAGTTCTCAGGTTTGTAATCCATTTTCTTATTATAATTAGGTGCTTCAACTATGAAACTTACAAAAAAAATGCAAAAGGCTGTGTCTAAAGCCAGTGTTTGGTTTGTCCATTTTGGGCTACTGTAGAAACATGGCGGTTCAACAGTGTGATTATACACTAATGGAAACATACCTATGAATATTATATTCCATTTCTGACAATAGGCCCTCCCAAATGTTACACACTGGACCTTAAGATGTCAGTGCTGGTTGGTTGTGGTTGCCGTGGTAACAGCAAGGGCTTGAGCAAACCTATATTTTTCCACTTTTCTCATAATCGTGTAGATTCTTACTGGCATGTGATGTTAAAGTCTGTGATTCTTGTGTGTAAGAATGTGCCTGTATGTGTCTGCTTGGCTTTGAAAGTTTTGTTAAGTTGAGTTTTCTTGCCTCTCCCTATAGCCGTGACGCAGTCGTTGCTCCCTCGCTTCTTTTGTTGTTTTTGAAAAGTACGTTGGGTGGGAGGGTTCTTAGTTGAATTTGAGAGTGTAATTAACCCTTTAATACAGCTCTGATATAGCGCTAGGAGAGTGAGCAGTGAGGCAGATATCCGTTAGATAAAATTAAAAACGATACAGCTGGATTACATGCCTCATTTAATCTGTGAATCCCTTGTGTGTAGGTAAGCAATTTGCACAGGAATGGCAGACTCCGCCATTAACAATGAAAACTAGTATATAGAGACATAATTAGAGGAGGATTATACATTGAATGGCTCTCGCAGAAAGAATACTGACCAATAATATCAAACATGGGATTTGATTGTACTCAGTTTTTAAGGATTATAGCTTTAAAAGGTGTCTGCCTGTCAGCTATACTGTATCTGTCCATTCACATATAAGTTGGGCAAGTATATCTGTCAGCCAAGTGTTTCTCTTTGAGTGTCTCACTGTTTTCACATATTTTGTGTTCACCTTTCTGCTTGTGTTTGTTCAGTGTTATTAGATCTCATCCCACGTGTGGCAAATGTGTCTCCTGACAAAGGAATAGGAGGTTCACACAGGCTGGTCATTACAATACAGTACATTTCAATCTACTCAACAGTCTGAACTACATTTGCTTGGTGAACGGACAATAGTATCATTATGTTTTGGATAAGACCTCAATTTCACTTCCTGTCATTACCATGAAAACAGGGAATGAATCTGTGATGGAAACCATTGTAATAGTTGTACCACTAAAGGAAATGTAGCAGTGGCCGCACTACAAAGAGGACTTTTTACAGTTTGTTTCTCAGTGATGAAGTGTTGCCCCTCTGTGCGACAGTAAGAGAAATGGAAGTACCAGCTCATATTTCCCAGCATGGCTCTTTGTCAGAGAGAGTGATCTGAAAAATGGAAAAGTAGAGAAAGGAGCTGAGACACCATTATTATATAATGGTCATAAAAATAGGTCCATTACCATCAAGGACACCATTATAAGAGGGCATTTATTTATCATCATCATCATCATCATCATCATCATCATCATCATCTGCCTCTGCTCCCACTACCCCACCACCATTATGGTTCCCCATCATCATCATCATCATCATCATCATCATCATCTACCCTCATCATCATTATCATCATCAGCAGCAGCTTCACCATTATAGTCATCATCATTATCATTAGGCTCGGTAATCATCCACGAGGGGGTTCCATGGGGCAGGATAAAAGGGCAGTCTCCGCTCCCACCTTCCTCACATCCTGCCTCGGCATCCGTGGAGGAAGGTGGTTTTCTTCTTTCAGAAGCACACGTTGAAGGTGAAGAGTGCCGTGGAGTCTTGAGGCTTTTCTTCCTTCTGGGTCTTTTTTTTTGTTGTTGTTGTCTTTTTGTTGTCTGTTAAACCCTCAATGGCATGACAACAGCTTAAACCAAGTGTGAACGTCACCCATTGGTTTGTGGAATACCATTTTGAACCAGTTTTTTTTTTTTTTTTTTGGGATAAAAATCACTATAATGTTTTCTCATCTGATTTTTCTTTGAGTCATTTTTATATTTAAATGTTTATGATAAACGTGGAGTAGATTTATTTATTTTTGTCTCCAGTTAGTTAGAATCTCAATAGTTAACAGGCTATAACAGCGGCAAGACGCTTAAGAGAAAATAGTGAAATAGTTGATCATAATATTTATAATAGTCATAATGTAATATACAGGCTGCAGTGCCTAAGTATTAACACTTTCTGCTGTCATTTGTATTCACGCTTATTGCAGCCAATGGAGCTCCCCCTGCCGGCCTTTACATAGAATGCAGGTTTTAATACAAGTCTGCGTTGGCTTCACTTTTCAGACCGGGAAGCTCTGTCCATTATATATACACTGTCAATGGTCAATGGCTTAAACGCAGTTGACAGTTGACCTTGCCGGTAGCACTGTGAGTATCAAATGTTTCTCTTCCCTTTCCTCCGTCTTGCTGAGAAGAGAGAGATCCTTTCTGTGCTCTTCCTCAGTGTGATGGAAATGGGGGGGAGCATTATCTGTAATAGCTCAGTATCGTTGGTTGTTTTCTTTATTTGTCAGACAGTTTTGAGTCATTCAGTGAGATGTGTTAATGGATACCATTTGAATTGTTAGATTTGATGTTTCAATATAATACAGTCTGACTTTGGTTCATTTGTACAGAAGTCCAGAGTGTCTCAGTGGTGTTTTTGTACGTCATTATAGCTATTATTTCAGGATGCCCTTTTTAAACAGTTCATATCTCATTGTATCATTTGTCACCAATCCTCAGCCAGTCACGTCTCCAGCCTGTGTACTATGAAAATAAGAGTGATGCAATTGAGTTTCATTGTAGTGAGTTTAGTATTGAATTATTTCACTTCACTTCAATTTATTGGTTCAGTTATATATATTTTACTATATTTATTGTTTATTCAAGATGTCTGATTCACTGACTCAAAATCCATTTGATCCATTTGCACTCAACATCTGTTATAGTTGCGGTATTTGTTTCCAGTTTGAATAATGCAAACAGTAATATAGTATATCAATAGAGATGTCTGTGATTGTCTCTGATGCTGTTTGTGTATATCCTTTATTTGTGGCCATATTTGTTTTCTCTATGTACTGCTTTATTCAGGTCTTTCAAGCAAAAGAAATCTTGGTCTTAACAACATTACCTGATTAAATAAAGGCTTTATAATGTATAATACAGAATAAGCCAGTCCAGATAGAGAGACAGTGAAAGGACAGCTGGATTTGAAATGTTGTAGATTTAATAAATAGCAGTACAGAAATGTGCTCTTGAGTTTCCGTAATGGCATTTGGAGTGGATTGTGAAAGCCTTGGCTCTGAAAACATTTGCAGTCTTTAGAAAACGTCTTTCTGTTTGTCTTCCCTGTTCAGAAGTAGCTGCTGAGATCGGTTTCTCTGTGTATCCTCTGGGTGATGAGGAGAGCCCTGTCTACAGCCAGCTCAGCATGGAAAGTGAAACAGACAACTCGCACGGCACAACTGACAACGGTAGGGAAGACGAGGGCAGAGGCGCCCAGTCCGAGCCCAGTTTTCCTCCCTACCTGTCCTGCAGGGGCTGCGGACAGCTCCGTGATGAACCTCTGGGACCTGGCATAGACCTGGTTGGGCCATACTGCCTTAGGTGCTGCAAAGCCTCCAGGGAAGCCAAAAGTACAGACTTCTGCTCACCTTTTGGAAGCATGAGCGGGATTCGCTCAGGTTCCCATTTGCAGCTTGACGGCGAAGGGTTGGGAAACGGAATGGGTGACAAAGCACTGACAGCTGAGGACAAACTGCCCAAACTGCACTCATGTCACCTCTGTGGCTTCTCCTCGCGTTACGCCAACCACGTGAAGCGTCACATGAAGACGCACAACGGGGAGAAGCCCTTTAACTGCCCCTTGTGCACTTACGCCTCTGCCCAGCTGGTGAATCTGCAGAGACACCTGCGCATTCACACTGGGGAAAAACCTTACAAATGTGACAGCTGCACTTTTGCCTGCAGTTCCCATGGCAACCTCAAGAGGCACCAGCGCATGCACGTGCACTCTGCTGGGGTGGGACAGGACACCCCACCACGACTTGCCAGTGGCCAGATCAGCTTGAAGAGGCATGTGACCGGGCAAAGACCCAATGAGGAAGTGCCTGGTGCTTCAGCCAAGGGTACGTATCATTTCCTTATTTCACCATTTCCATTTTTTTATAATGTCACACGTTACACAATCTCACTCTCTCATCTGTTTGTGAAGTTTTAGAAGTTGCAAGGCCGACTTCGAACCTGAGTTTGGGAGCCCAGAACAATGACTACCTATCAGCCTTTGACGGCTTAAAGGGGGCGTCACCACCACCCATACCAGCCTCTAACCCGGCTCCTGGCCACCAGCCTCCACCCCTGCTGGAGACCACAGGCGGTGGCGGCGGCAGCGGCGGCGGCAGCAGGGCGACCAGAGGGGGCGTAGCAGACGGTGCCGCCCTCCCCCCTTCACTCTTCCCTTACACTTGCCGGTTGTGTGGCATTGTCCTGGAGGACGAGGACGGCTCCTCGGCCCAGATTTGCGCCAAGTGCACCCTTGAAATGCTGACTAAAGACTCTTCGTCGTCTCCCAACAGCCCCGGCGAGCGCAGTGACAAGGTGTACACCTGCGCCGCCTGCCCTTTCCTCACACACTACCCAAACCACTTGGCACGCCACATGAAAACTCACAGCGGCGAGAAACCGTACAAGTGCCCACAGTGCGACTACGCGTCAGCGCACTTCGACAACCTCAAGCGCCACCACAGAGTGCACACAGGCGAGAAACCTTACAAGTGCCATTTGTGTGACTACGCCTGCGGAAACCTGGCCAACCTGAAGCGTCACCAGCGGGTGCACTCGGGCGCCAAGCCCTTCCAGTGCGCCGTGTGCAGTTACAGCTGCAACCAGAGCATGAACCTGAAGCGGCACATGCTTCGGCACACCGGAGAGAAGCCGTACAAATGTCAGGAATGCGGCTACACCACCGGCCACTGGGACAATTACAAGAGACATCAGAAGAAACACGGCCTGGCCACGGACGGCTGGGTCAAAGTTCCAATGACTGGCAACGACGAAGAGGAGGAAGTGAGGAAAGGGATGGGAGTCGGCAGTCAGACTCACAGAAAAGAAACGGGGGTCGATATGCAGTATATGTCTAGGGAGGGAGGTCAGACAATACACTCATGCTACAAACTCGAGATTGTATAAAATATAACTCAGCAAAACTAAGCTACCAGCAACTTCTTTTTGGTTTTTATTTTTCACAGAGCCTTTATATTGTTTTAGTGTGTACCTGTCTTTTAGTGTTTCGTCAGACGTCTTCAGAGGCTGCTAATTGTTTCTTTGTAGTATCTTGCACAAGTATGAAAAACAATTGTTCTGAAAATTTTTGGATTAAGTAAGGTGGATGAGTATGGTCAGAGTTCGTCTCCTTTTGTGTCAAGATAATAAGACTTTCTCTACTGTGGAAGTCCTTTGATTGTCTCATTCTGTATGTTACCCCACACTAAGCTAATCCTATCATTTCCCACCCCCATATTACAACACATATCTGGTTCTTCATTGTAGGACAGAGAACACTACCAAATACTCCTCAGTACATGGAACTCGTGCACATTTTTGCCTGAACTGTTGAGCTGCACTGTGTAGTTTATATACAGTTCTTTAAATAAGCAACAACTGTTTATTGGTATATTGCAATATATCTGCTATATTTATCAGATGTAGCACTTACAATGTCACAAGTGAAGTCATAACTTTTCTTTTTGTACCAAAAATCTCATGAAATAACTTGAATGTTACAGATTTCTTTTACACCCTATCGTCCAATAACATATACCTGACTGCCTTCATGAGGTTATTTTAATAAGGAATTAGAAGTTTCTACCTAGACTACACAGTGCAGTTTAATTGAAGATGGGTCCTTGTAAGGGCCAATATTGTGCTTTGTTTGCATTTGGGCGCAAGCTCTGGTAATGGCATGCCTTCAGATTAATTTAGTAATGTATGTACTACTAGCAAAGTGCTATCTAATAGTACTGGAATCATTTTACCCTCGATAAACTATATTAATTAATTAGGTTGTGTTAACCTAACTGAATAATCTCCAGTGTCTTGAACTGTGTTGTCATTTTTTTCCCCCCCAAACCCCTCAGGATTATGAAAATGTGATTGGACAGACCGAAAAGTTGGCAACAAATGTTTTTTCGAGTTACTTTAAAACTAAACGCATGCACAAGCATTTTTGAACAGCCCTCTTCAGTCTTTACTTGGTTGTATGGTTAAAGAAAAGCACAACTATACACAGACACAGGATGGCTTAAGTTGTGGAAACGTCTCTTCTATGTGATTCAGGCGTTACATAAATCGTAATCGAGCATGTTGTTCAAAGGATTTATTCCCCACAAACTTGTACTAGTTACATATCAATCTTTAAATTTCCAACCTAAATTGTTTATTCTTTGGGTCTTCTTTGATGGAAACTATTTAATCACCTTCCTTTTGATTACTGTTTACTGTTGAATGTGAAATTAGCCCATTATCGTGTTTTTTACTTGAAAAAGAGATGACCCTATTGGTAAGCATGTGTGTGTAATAGTTGTTTTATTTTTCTAATGTGGCTGTAACACACTACTAGAAGTGCATACTTTAATATATAGAATTGTTTTTTTATTTTTTGAATGTGTGATGTGTCATTTAGTTATCATGGGAGAAATAATAGGGACTGATTTATGTTGACTCTCGTTTTTAATTACTATTATATGCAAGTGAGATATTTTTCAGGTTGCCAACTTGCCATGACACAATGGAGCATTGAACCTGTTGATTAATTCTGACATCCCCTAAGTGTCCATTTTTGTCTTTATGCAGTGTCTCATAAATGCCTTAAGTGAGGATTTTTAAATAAACACATGGAATTCATTTCATTGAATGTCAAGAGAACAGACTGGGTCTCTTTTTTTTCTCAAATCTACTTTTCTTCTAGGACCATCATCAGGTTAAAATGAGTTTGTCCAATACTTTTACGACCAAATAAAAGACAACTGCCATTTCCCTCAGCTGCACTTTGAGCGTAGTCCTACTGTAAGCAGTAAATCTGCACTAAGGTGGTGAACTGGGTAAACTTAACACCTGTGAAACAGCATGTTAGCAATTTGCTATTATATACTTACACAACTGCTAGTGTGACTGCAGTCTCGTACAGTAATGACGCTGAAATGATATTGCAGAACAAATTAAAGTATGTAGAGCTCCGACTGAAACTGGTCAGGCCAAAAAAATCTGCTGATATCTGCTTGGCACTGATGGATCAATATCAGAGAAACGCCAATGTTATATTTGAGGTAATTTAGAAACTGCCATTACAGTTTGTCCATCAGAGATTTTCCATCATGTAAAAGCTGAATATTAGCTGATATATCAGACATATCTATTTAAATGGGCTACAAATGGATAAAGAATCAAAGCAGCGTCATGAGAGGAGAGTTCTCTTCTTTTTTTTTTTTACAGAAACCTGTGACAGAAATGGTTGTGACTTGTTTTATACAAAGTAAAGTTTTTGGCACATTTCATATCCAAGAAGCTGCTGTTGTGAAAGAAAGCTTAGTAATGATGAAAAGACGAGTGGAGCATTGACTGACAACCGAGAACCACAGGATCACCTAATTTCAGTTTTTATTGTAGCATCTCGACAGTTGTCACCGACCTTACCACTAAAATCAAAATGAAATGAAAAGTAGTGGAATGAATCAATTCAATACAATGTTCATGAAACTTGATATTGTCTGTAAAAGTGATGCTGATGATAAATGCACTTTAAAGTGGAATTTGGCACCTACACATTTATTAACATCCAGGACTTTGTGGCTTCCGTGTACTTGTTATTGACAGGAATAGATGAAACAAAAATGAATGGCAGAGAAGAAGAACAGCAGTGAAAGACCGAGACATTTATATTGAGAACATTTTTGTTTACAGTTCTGGCTACCAGTGAGAGTAAAGCTGCTGATAGGTTGGCATTGATTTACATTTAGAGGCTTCAAAAAACACGCTGACAGATGCCAACATCATCATGATAGAAAAAAAAAAAATGGAATTACATGTCTTAGAAAACAGCTGGATATGTTCATTTTGTTGCCTGCTCTCCACGAACTTTGTTCACTCCAGCTATTGCGATCACATTAGCCACTTCAACCAAAGCACCTTTTCGACTGAATCCTCTGAGATGATTGGCACAATGTACATACAAAGTACAATAAACTGAAGCCCCGAACGCTCCCCACAACACCGTCGCTCGCCCCAAAACGAACAAGACGAAGAAAATCAGATGCAAAATTTTGTAAACACTTTCCATTTTAACTAATAAAAAGTCCCCTAAACATTATGTAAACAATGATAAATGTTAGTCCACTTAACCTTTTTTGTTCTATACACCTTAGATTACATTTGATCTATTTGATTACAATAAGCTATTGATGATAAAGATATTAGTAAATGTTCAGAATACTTAATTGCATGTACATAATATAAAAAGTGACATTGTCATAATTTTTATGTTTATTTTGTGCAAAATGCTTTAGTAAACTATAATTTGGCATTTATGAGAAACCTTTAAAAAATTGGTTTAAAAAAAAAATAAAAATAAAATTATAGATGGATTTACGGAGCCCCTTGGGGAAAAAGAAAAAAAAGTCTCCACACAAAGTTAAAAGCCATGCTCGAGCTTCCACTCAAACATTTAACTCCACCTGTAATACTGTGCAAAATGATGGGTTCAGCAAGTGCAAGCAGCTCAGCCAAAGACAACCATCTATCAAGTTCTGCAAGATTCTAGGTAACACCGGCTGACGCTGACGTTTTCTGTTAAGTCTCAACCAATGTCTGGTTAAATGACAAACCCGCGAGGCTAAAAAGTAAAAGTTAAGGCATCAGACTATTTCTGAAGGCAGTATGAGTGACTGTGCCCCAAACGTACGCTGAGAAAACACCGCTGGAATCTTGCTAAGATATTCATGAAATTGGCGCATGAGTAGCATCACGCACGGAGGACGACTAACAGTATAAAAACATGACATTTTGGTATATAGCCAAGCCAAACATTGATCATCCATATAAGTAAGCGGTTGCTCTGAATAGTCTACAGATGTCAACACATTCACTGGACTCCGTGTCCAGTTCTGCTGTATTATCACTAGTGCCAGGTCTAACTGAACGTTTGGCTCTCTGGTTGGGCAGGAACATGCAGCCACCCGAAGCAAGAATCCAGGATCTAACAGGTTTTCTTTATGTGGTTTATAATATATTAATTTACTTTGTACCTCATGAACTGAACCGCGTTACAGAACTTCACGTATACTGTAGATGAAACAGTAATCCATTGTAAATGAAACTGAAGTAGGAACCAAACAGGAAGCCTCCCTATTTGAGTACCTGTAGTTTTACATGCCACAAGTTTAATAACACTGGGACAAAAGTTTCTAATTGAATATGATGATTGTAACTAAAATACCATTTAAAATGAGCTTTTAGAGTTGAAAAGAAAAAAGGACACCGTCAAAGATTAAACGAGAGCTTAAGGCAGCGATTTCTCCAGGAAGAAGCTACAATCTTGCAGAATCGGACACCGTGTGCGGTCCGCTCGGCTCGGCTCAGCTCAGCTTGTAATCTTTGTCGTCCCAGTTGCTGACAGTGGAATGATGAGGAGGGGGGGGGGGG
>NW_023340246.1:10776509-10792957 GCF_004916995.1 Morone saxatilis
ATATATATATATATATTTTCAATAGGTTGTGGTCATGTTGGTGTTTTTACATTCTTATTTACACAAACCTTTTTTATGCTGCCACCTGACTTCTTCACCATTAATTCGTCCACCATAGACTGAAGGCAGATACTCATCATGATGGCCTGAAATCACAAATCACATACTGAAAGTCAAAAAAAATCTGCAGTACTCAACAGCTTTCTTAGACGTTTTAGAAAATACATCCTGGAGTCGTTTGAAGCAGAAGAATTGCAGGAACAAAATGCTCTGACCGTAATAGTCTTGTCGCCCCCAAGTCAGCAACTTCTTACCTGTTGACTGGTGATGGTGACCCACTGGAGGCGGTCCTTGCTCATCAGATACTCGAAGGCGAGCTCCAGTTTGACCTCGCATTTGGAGGAGCTGCAGGGATTGGTGGTGCCGTTGGCTATGGGGACTTGCTGCAGAGTCAGGCAGAAAGATGGAGAATAGATTTTAAACTGTTGTTACTGTTATCATCAACCACTCTTAATTTATGTTTATACTAGTGTGATTCTACTTCATGACCGGAGGCTCGTGTAAGCAGATAAATCACATTTTCTATCCTGCATCGCCAGTGACAGGCAGTCAAATCTTAAGAAAGACACGCTAAAAGATTAACACGGGTGCAGAGAAAGAAATATGTACAAATACGGAATTTCAAATGCCTTCAAGAATATGTGAAGCTCAGACCCAGCTCCCTGGAGACGAGCCCTCATTCCTCTTTAATGCAGCCTGTGCTTTTCACTGAGACTATTTCCTCTGGGCCACAAACTAGCTGTACCTCGCATGCTAACCCCCCCCCCACACACACACACAAAGAAATACAGGGAGAAATACAGACAAATACAAAAGGTCTGACACATACACATGCACGCCGATTGTTTATACACGTTCTTCCGGATGCAATTTGAGATTGGTCTACGAGGGGGGGGCTGCAGTGATGAAGCAAATTAGATGTTTTGAGTAGTTTGCTGGGAAGGAAAGGGCTCATTAAAATGACTTTGACCTCTGAGAGTGAGCTCAGGAATTAACCACCCTGCTGGACAGTGTGGGGGCTCAGTCTGTAACCAGACGAGCCAAGATGCATTTTAATTTTAGACGTGTTGCCATCCATTCAGAGCTCTGTGCAAATGAACTTAAGGAGAATCATAAAAGCTTCTGTGATACACATAACGACGGCGCTGCTCGAACACTAATGCAACACAAAAGCGAACTGTTTTCTCCATCTGCATTTAAATGAGGTCTTGCATCGAGCCTTCATGCTAGCTGAAATGATGTGGGTAGAGCTGCGAGTAGTGCTTTTCTCAGCTATTCACAGAAGTGAAAATAGACTGTTGAGCTGTCTCTTTTCAAGATGACTGATTGGGTGGAAGCAGAAGAAAATGCACATTCAACGCAGTGTGGTGCATGATGGTGTAATTTATGTAGATTCTTGGTGACATTATGGAGATTTTTTTATTCTTTAGGACAGAGAATTTCTCACCAGGTACAGGTTAAATTCAGCATAGTCTGCCCCAGTGATTTAGTATTACACTTATATACATTTGGTGGGCTTATTAGAGACTTATTAAAAAGGGACCTGGTCAAAATCTGTGCAGCAGAAACTGAGAAATCCTGACTTTTAGTCTCAAGCTCCAAAACCACTGGGTACTAAATTTCCCATAATGCAACTGGACCTGAATCTTCAATGGATGCTCCTTGCCTCCTAAATGGACACTTCTGTCAAACCTCACCACTGACTTTATGTTAAAAACAACACTGAAGACATGATCAGGGTTAATTTTATTTTATTTCAGACTGTAGGGAGCTCCTCCAGAACCACAGAGGATATTATAAAGCAGTTCTCTCCCCATAAGGAGTAAACTGATGTTTAAGTCTAATATTGGTGGAATGTCCCTTTAAAAGTCATCTATTTCATGGTTGTTATTCTGCATTCTGTAGGTTTTTTCCAGTCATTTTACATCTCATCATTTTGGCAGGAGCACTGCTTTTTTGGTAATTTGTTTTTTTTTTGTTTACACACAAATGTCCAGCTGACTGTGACTGATTAAGTCTGCCTCAAACATTTTCTGGTAAATAACAAAAAAAGGAATATTTTCTATTCGTTTTTCTCCAGTGGCAGTGCAGCACACTGCAATGATTAATTACAGGTGAATCGAATCAGGCCCGATCAATCAATCACTGTCATCTCTTGAGCTGAGTACGACAGACTCTGACAGCATCTCATGTTTACTGATCAATTCAGTTACTAGGTGACTGTCTAAACTGTAGCCTCATGCGTTAAACATATGGCCTTTGTTGAGTGAAGCAGCACTATTTCTTTCCTTTCCCTGAAAGTCTCTGAGGTTTTATTTTTAGTGTAAAAAGTCTATTCATTTCTTAACACATTACTGGAGCTGTTACACTGTACGGATGTATACAGAGTAAGCTTTGTAGGTGGTTCCTCGTATTGCATGCCATCAGTCAATTATCAGTTCAAAGAAAGGATGCTGCTCTATGTGTGAAGCTGGTGGATCAATACAGCACTATCCATGTGTGGGCTGCGTGTTTGGGTAATTGGACTGATGAAGATGGATAGTGTGGAGGTCAGCGCTTTTAGCGAGCAGTAGGAGTAAAAAACTAATGCTTGGCAAGACTAAAGACATTTTCTGGTGCAGTGGTGAGAGGAGGTTTGTAAACAGGAGACTTTGGACGCACAGGAAGCCCTTGTTGGTTTGAGAAGGACTCTAGCCAAAGCTACTGCATCTCTAACTCTGCCAGCTCACAGTCTCCTAATAATAGGGAGAGATTCCAATGTGATTATTTCAGAGCTTTGGAGATACAGGCATGCTTGAAGGTGAATTCACTCATCCTCGCTCTCTTGCATATACACACACACACACCCACGAGCGCACGCACGCACGCACACAACTCCACTTACAGAAGACGTGACTCGCCAACACCTCATGCGAGTGACCTTGAAGCTTCCCTCCTTCATCTGTTCGTTGGGCAGCTTGACGTGGAAGTTGAGCTCATTGTTGCCTGCACTTACGATGACTTGGCAGCCCTTCTCGGGGAAGTCAGTGATACAAGGGTCAAACTTGATATAACCATAATATTTGAGAGTCTGACCTAGATGGATGAACTGGGGAGAAAGAAAAAGAAAAAAGCATAAAATCAGTTTTTATGCTTTTTATTTTTTAACTTTTCTATAAAAACGTGTCTTTGTCTAATCCCTGGAGAAAATACAATTAAATTCTCTACTGAAATGGTGCGATTAAAAATTCATACCATGGGAAAAACTAGGCTAATTGCATCACAGAATGCACTAGAGGCAGTATTCTCCACGGTCCACAGATTTATCCTTGGACAGACATCCGCAGAGTATCAACTGTATTCATGTGAGACGCTATAAAAAGGTAGAATCATCTAGAAGAGATGCCCTTTCTTACTTCTTTCTTGGAGCCCTTCTCCTGCAGCGATTTGAGCTGCCGGTGCTGGTCTTTGTTGACGAGTATCCAGTTTCGCTCAATGTCAGACACTGTCTGGTGAAGCAAAAACAAAAACTGAAGTTCATCTCTCTGCGCAGACGAACAAAACAAGGCAGGTTTTCGTGCGTTCCTTTAATACGTGTGGGAGAAATCACACCCTGAGCCTTTCACGTGAACAGTTCAGGTCAGCAAATTACACAGAAACATGCCCAAATGCACATGCTTGCAAACACTGTTTATTGTTATTAATTTTTTTTTAAACCTCCTCTCTGCTACAAAGAGGCAACTCTCAGCAGTTCCAGATTTTAATCAAACTTGCAGCCCAAAAAATGCTTAATACAACAGATTGCAGTTGTCGCAAAGGGAATCCGCTACTAATAGGATCACAGAGGAACACAAAAAGGTACAGGAGTCAAGGGGTTGCAAAGTCAAAACAAGCTGACATTGCTATCAGATAATGGAGGGGCCTGGGGGGATGGACAAATGCATTTTGGAAGGCCAGGAATGAAAGCGTGCTTGATTTAGGTTTCTTGATGTGATGCTGGCACCAGGCGAGCTTAATAAAACTGAACAGATGAAAGAAGTAAACAAACAATCTCATCTAATTTGGATTTTCTGCTTGGTTCCACATCTCAAGGGGAATTTAACTTAAAAGACTACGGTTACAGCGGAAAATAAATGACAGCTTCTGGTTCGCCCAAGTAATGAAACCTCTTACCTGGGCGTAAAGCAAATTCAGGCCAACTCTGTTGTCCATGACATCCCCATCATACGCCATGTCCCAGTAGCTGCAGGAAGAAAAGAGTCAGCCTTTACAAATCTACATCCAGGCATAAATAAGAATGAACAAAGTGGCAGTTACAATTACCAATTTGCCAGGATGACTCTATAAAAACACAATCATATTTGGCTATTTGCCACTAAGTATGTGATCTCCCATGACTCTGTCTGCATACTGAGCAACGATACATTGCGTTGCTGTCCTGTCAAAATAATGGATCTTAAAAACTATTAACTGTGACAATCCAAGTTTCAGATAATTGTTTTTAAATGGTTCATTTAGTCTAAGACGAATTCCCTCAGTTCATAAAGGAACACTTAATCCTTCAGCTTTTTAAATTAGTCTAGCTTATGTACGGTCAACTTACATGCCAATGTCCATGAGATAGTGAGTGTAAACACTCATCTCAATCATTATTTCCTGTTAAAGGTTGAAGGACAGTTGTGTGAGTGAGACAGGCAGCACTGTAGTTGCATTAGACGCTGCTGGTGCTTTAGTGCAAAGACATGTGTGTGTGTGTGACAGAGAGCAGCATTAACAAAATGCATGAATTCAGTTTAGAGAGAACGATCAGATCTGGGATTACAAAAATGGCCCACTTGTGATTACAAAAAAAAAAAGGAAAGACAGACAGAAAATATGCAGGCTTTAACTCAGTCTGACTTGAGAAACAAAAATATTTGGGCCATATTTATCACTGTGATACTTCACTCCCATGTGTTTTTATATCTTTTCCCCTGGATGTGCAGCGTCTATTTAACTGACACTGCTTTCATACGCGTCTTTAGGATTAATACTTTCTTTGTCCACAAAAATCTCATTGCAGTCATTTATGCCTTGAAAAACACTTTACCGCAGACGAAATATTTTACATGTTGTAAATGCATGACACAAGGGGTGTTAGTGGATGGAGAAAGTTGTTCAGGCAGATGTGAAGCAAGCTGCCTGGCCACATTAGCAATTCAAAGCAGGTAACAAGGGAGAAGAAGATTAAGGAGGAGGGAAGGAAGGGGGTAAGAGAATACGAGTCGTGGAATCAAGATGTGTATGTGTGCATGAAATGAGTGCTTTTCATTTTGTTGCTTTAGTCCCATTTAAACGTGCACTGGAAGCTGAGGCATGCGGCCTTTGGTTTGAATTCTCTTAATAAATATACAGATTAAAAATCTCAACACTTCTGCATTATAAATACACAAGCGCAGATTGCTGCTGACCTACAAAAACCTCCAACACTATTCATATGCCTGTTTTAATATCATGAATGCTTTGGAAAGACAAAAAAAAGTTGACATAATGTAATTTAAATGTTTTCATTGGACAGACAAAACATTTCTTCCATTTTTAGCATGAACTTTTATCCAAAAAGAGATTTTCGATTCATTCCGACCTGATCCTTCTCCTGGATCTCATACAGTGGGGGTCTGTTTTTCCTCCACCTTCACTTGTTGGTTCTACATTCATTCTTCCTTTGCTGCGCTACACTCCCCAGAGAAACTAGGTCAAGAGGACTAAGACTTTCCTTGAGGCGGAAAGAAAGTAAACATCCTGTGTACCTCAGTCAGCGGGAGGCAGGGTGACGAAAGAACAGACACACGAGGAAGTAGAAAAATGTTATGTTGAAGTGGGGCGTAGTCGCTAACTTTAGGCTTTATGGGGAACCCACAACATCAGTATTTGTCAAGCATAGAGTTTGTTTGGGTGGCCCACCCATGAAGATTTTTTTTTTCATACTTTTTCTGTGACATGCGGCCCTTGATGACAGATGCCCATTTCCCTGCACAAGCAGCTCTGAACCATGTTCCCTCTCATAACAGGCAAAGCTACAGGTTTTTTTAAAAATGGTAACGGTTTTCAAAACAAATACATGAACAAGAACCAGAGAACTTTTAAGTTTAAAGAAGGGATTTTGTTTCATGGGAATACTTGGTTTGTAAAAACAAGTGCTGCCAGTCCTAACCCCCCTCAAAGGACCAGTGTGTAGGATTTAGTGGCATCTTGCGCTGTAGTTCACCCTCCCTTTCCAAGCGCAAGGAGAAACTACGATGGCAGTGAAACGCACGAAAAAATGTGAACGGCCCAATCTAGAGCCAGTGTTCGGTTTGTCCGTTCTGGGCTATTGTAGAAACATCTATAGCAGTTCAAAATGGCAGCCACCAAGGAAGGTAACCCAAAGAGTCTATAAATAAAAACAGCACATTCTAAGGTAACAAACAATTCTTATTTTTTGGTGATTATACACTAATGAAAACATACCTATTATATTATATTTCTGCCAATAGATCCTCCTAAATCTTACACACTGGACCTTTCAAATAAATTCTCGACCTGTGGGGAAACTTTAAACATAATGAGAGTAAATGACTGGTTCAGTTCTCAGTGATGCATAATTCTGGTCTTAGATGAAGATGCTATAACTTACAAAGAGCAGTGGAATGGCAGGCATGAAATAGGGCTGAACGATACAACCTCAAATCTATAGCAAAAGAAGTTATCATATTTCCTTCTTCTGACTTCATTCTGGTTCATGTTTGTCCTGTTTGACCAATTAAAGATACTGGGCTGTTCGCTTAGGGATTTTTCTAGTAGGTTCTTTTTCTGGCACGCCCCCCCTTCAGAAGCAAAAAACAAAGTCATGCTCCACCACCCTACATTTTTTTAAATCAATCATTAACAATGATTGGGCAAGCAACTAATAAAAAAAAAAGGATCCAAGTTGAATATTAGTGTAATAAAGGTCAGCACAATATCATTGGCAAATGTCAGTCTCAATGTGGGGCCCGCTCCACAGTTTGAGAACCACTGTTGTAGGCTTATAAACAGTAACTGAAAACTGCAATACGAGTAATTTTAAGTGGCGAGGAGATTAATAATATAATTTAATGTATTTCTATCTATTGTCCATTCATGTCTCTGTCTAATCCCTGACCTTTCTGGCGTCTCAGTCAAAAGCACCACCCGTCTGGTCATGATAACGATTGTGCTTGGCAAAATAAAACAAATGACTGAGGGCTCTTTTTCAAATTAACTGCCACTTTGTAGAAGATGGTGAAGTCGGATAAGCAGCCCATGGTTAAGCTAACCGCTGCTCTGACACATTAAGAACAAGTGCTTCACTGCAGATAACGAATGAAAGGAGCAACACCCAGAAGGGAAAAAAAAAAGGAAAACTGAGTGCCTTACAACTTCTTTATAGGATTAGATAAAAAACACACGAATACTCTGGACAATCAATCACAGCTGTAATTTCATGTGGGGGTGAGCGCTTTGGGAAGGACGTGATGAAATTCAAAGTCATGATGTGAGCAGGTGGTGGGTACCTTTTCCGTAGGAGTATGTGAAATTCAGAGCTCCGCAAGCTGGTAATGGATACATAAGGCAGCTCAAACTCCTGCAGCTTCCGCACAACTGAGAGAGAGAAACAGAAAAACAGAGAGAGAGTCAGGAACAAGCGCAGCCCCAATGTCCCAAGGACATTTGGTAATGATTGTAACAACAACATCGAGGGATGGGAGAGCTCCATCTGGACAGGTCCCAGAAGGATAAAACTTTTTGTGTGTGCGAGTATTCAAATATGAAAAAAAAGATAATGGGCTCTCCGAGTGTTTGTGAGTGTGTGAGTGTGTGTGTGTGTGTCTCTGTCCCTAATCTGCGGCCGTTCCCCAAGGAGAGTGAAGTGAATCTCAGGTGCTTGCTGATGCTGCCGTTGCTGGGCTTCCAGGCACCAATAAACATGCACAACACTATGAATCAGATGACTGAACAGCGCTTTAGTTTGCTATTAGGTTTGTTTAAATGTGTTTACTGCTTTATGGGCAGAGATGCTGTGTGCAGGAAGCAGAAACACATGCTGGTTACTTTGATGTTGCAAATCTCACCAGGAATAAAAAATAAAAAACAGATACAAACTGAATGCTTAAAATGTTTTGGAAAATCTTTTTGGAACAGGTGAGTGACTAAATCAATCAATCAATAAATAAATAAGAAGACCAGCACTGCTATTTCAAACCACATACTGTTTCGTCTTGACATGTCTTTACATATTTTGCAGTATTGATTTAAACAGACTTCAGGGAAACGTACTGCCTGTGAGAGAGGAACTGAATTCTTCTTGCTATGCTGTTATGTCAATACTCCCACCAGTTGTGTTTGATCCGGGGCCTGCTGCACCAGATTTATTCTAGTAGTCGAGTCATATTTAACTCATGGCCCGTCTTTCAAACCACTCAGATTTTCAGATTTTAACTGTGCCAAGAATATACAACATGCCTGTAATATTTACAGATTCCTCCAAGTTCACCTGGCACCATTTTCAGCCTGGAATGGATTTGGCGTGAGGAGTAGGGGAGCATTTGGCAGATGGAAGACGAGAGAAGAGAACCTTTGGGACTGAGCGGGGATTTGACCCGACAGGGCTGTGATGAAATGGAAAGAAAGGGATTGGAAAACTGAAACGTCTTGGTGCGGAAAGCTTTATGCCTGTGTCACTGTGGTATTCCTTGTGACAACAGATGTAGATGTAAATATTGTACTATGATTTGCACTCACACCATTACTTATAACAAATATATCAGCCACCTCTGAGAACTGGAGTGCTGCTACCGCCACTACACTAGGAAAAGGAAACAGAGCTTGAAAGGCAGCAAATAATCTGTGCCTAAATTTCCAGGGCACTGGTCAGAAAAACTGCAAAGCTGCTTAGTAAGTCAGGAACGTGAGGAACAACAAAATTATGGTAAAATATGTCAAACTGAGCTGCAATGCTCCAAACACCTCTGCTTCAGACCAAAAAGGTATACAGTATGATGGGCATTTACATACATGTGTTAAAATATGCAACCAATTAGGACTCACTTTTTAGACCACATTAATATGGTCTAAATTAGCGGTTAGATTCACTGTACAGTTATTTTCAACACTCATGGAATTGCAATTCCAATGTCAGATCAATATAGAGCCATACAGAGATAGATATAATGATGTGTGACGATGCAGTTTCCCAGTGGGATTAATTCATTTAATCTTCCTCCTGTATGTACTTCACTTATTAATGGCAAAGGACTGTGGTGTGGGAAATAAAATAATTAATAAAATTTAATAAAATGTGCCCAATTTACATGCAGAAGATGGGGGAAACAAAATTAAAATCACCAAATTATAAAAAAAATATAAAGAATTTGGGTAGCCTAAACAAATACAGTTGCCCCAACCCAAAATTATGTATTTTTGTGTACATCTTCCAATTTGAATAGTCTGATGAAATGGTAGACTCCTCTTGCTGTTTTGCTGAAAAAAAATCACTTTTGTTGGCGTGTGAATGCCATTTTTGTAGCCGACACTAGTGTGATTTTAGAGCCACAACAAATACATTCTCAAACTGAAAACAGCGCACGCAGCCAAGTACGTGAGCTCACGCCACTCTAAACACTGCACAACTGCACTAATCAGCCAACAAACACACAGATGCCCGACTCTCACTGAGCTTCTGAGCACCTAATAAATGAATTACGCATTCCAGCCAGGGATACTGTAGGAACTCAGATACAAGACACAACTCTCATGGGGTGACGTGGCTCCTCTTTTTTAATTAAACTACGGTATATCTCCAAACAGCGAGACAGATTAACTGAGCTGCTGAACTGTTGCCAGAGCCAACTCTTTATGCTTCATTGTAGGGAATACAGAAATATTTTTATAGAAAACTAAAAAAGTATGATATTACAGTACATAATTCCCTTTGGTTACCCACAGAGGTATTTTTCAGTGCAACATAACAAAGTTGTCTGGAATAATTTGTCTTTCAAGTTCTGTGTGATTTGTGTGTCTTCTGAGAAAGGCTCAAGGCTGAAAGTAGTTTAAATTTACATTATTTCATCAGTGTGTTGCTCTATTAGTTTGCCTTGATAAACAAGACTAAGCTAAATTATTTAAAGGTTTCCAGCCGCAGTGTTTGTTTCCAGAGTGAATCTAAATAATCAGAAGTAATGAATTATGTATTTCTCTCCCATTTGTATAAACCAATAATAATTATATAAATGGGACATTATATCAAATACTTTTATTAGTAATGACTGTTATAATATGAGATGATTTCCTTCCTTGTATTCATCTGATACTTTAGGAAATTAGTGTTGAAACTTACATGTTAAACCTCCATCCACGCCCTCACGGATGAGGAAGAGACTGAAGTAACCAACGAGGTCATCAGGAAGGTCAAGCTTTGTTGCAACAGCCTGCGCAAAGATGGGAAAATGAAATTAAATTTACAGATCCTTTCATCTGAGTTTCTATTTTTTCAGTAAATCAAGATTAATGAAGATAAAACAGTTTTATAACAGATAGGATTAAACAAAACAGCTCAGAATGAAGAGATGAAAATGGGAACTGAAATAGTAGACAGTAGATTAAAAACTGGGATATAGCCACAATCATACTTTATTATACAACAATCTCTAAAGTGATAGAATAATCATTAGGTTCAAAAAGATGAATGTGCTTTGTTTTTGTTGTTTTTATTATTTATGATTTAATTTATCGAGAGCGTTTGGTGTGCCAAATATCAGAAACTATATGCAAGCAGGTACCCAATGGCTTGTGTGCTAAAATAATTGTTTGATGATATATGTGCTGTACTACCATGTCTTGTTTAGTCTGCTTTTTAACTCCTGTAATTCAACTGCTTACTTACACTCCAACAAAGGCTACAAATCTGAGTGCAACTGTTGCCAAGCGAACACACATGCAAGCAGCGGGAAACTCAGTTGTGTGAGACTCGCTATGGTGAACAGAGGTTAACTGTGGTTAAAAATTTCATAACAGCACTTAAACAGCACTCAACACAAGCTCTCAATTACAAGCTTGAATTACAGCCAAGGACATCATGATGAAACCTCAGCATGTTTACTGTGTTGAGTTATTTTAGAGTGGGGTTATGGTCAATCGAGAGCAGAGGACATGTGGATGTACTAAAACAATGGTCTTCAACCTTTATTGGACCCACTATCTATTATCCAGGTTTTTTACTGCCCCTTATCAAATAAAATGTAGGCTAATTGTCCTCCCTGAATATTAATGTTGATTGTTATTACTCTAAGAATGAATGTCATTGAATGCCAAACAACAGATTTGATTTAAATGGATATATCACTATTTGTTTTCCAGGGAGCAAAAAAGCAATGTAAATAGGAATGATATTTAAGAGTGTTAAACAAATGCAACTGTGTTGTCTTGTGTTAATGTGTTATGTTGCTTTCACGGGAAGTCTGACGGTGGACTATCTCTCTTGTAAATTTGTAACAATGGCAGTAACACTTTACGATGTATCCTCGAGAGAAATGAATGCCTTCAACAAGAACAAACTCCTCCAAGGGAAATGCAGAGGAAGAGAAAGCTTTTTCCTGAGCTGACACAGTAAACACCATGTTAGTGAAATTTTATAGATGATACTCTGACGTCCAGTTCCTGTGAAGGCAGCATGGAGCTGCACTACAGAAAGCTGACAGAAACAAGTAAAGAGTCTATGGAAGTCATGTCGTCGCATTGGTGTAGTTGAAGTAGCAGTTGAAAGTTTCAACTTATCTTGTTTTAAATCTTTGGTCTAAACATCCCTTAAAACAAATGTCCCTCCAAGAACCCCTTTCCAAAATACTTCCAAGTGTGTAAGAGAAACTAGCACACAACTCCCGAAAAATGCGAAAGGTCCTATCTAGAGCCAGTGTTTGGTTTGTCCGTTCTGGGCTACTGTAGAAACATGGCGGTTCAACATGGTGGACCTGCTCATGGATATAGAAACGTAGATACCGCATTTTCACCTCTCCACTGATGCTGATGCCGCTCACCACAAAAAAAGGGGAACAGGGAACATAACTGAAAAACACATCCACAAAAACAAAATCGGACTGCGTTGATCCCTGCTTAAAAAAAACATTGTGTAAAAGAAGGGAGAAATCAAGGCTCTAAACAAAAAAAAACGGTCAAAAGTCACCACTTGGAAAAGTGCTGCAGGCATGTGCAGCGTTTGGATGTACAACCAGCCAAACTTTTCTTGACAGGCACTGATAACAAAAAACAACCAGCCTATTCAGACCAGCACTTTAAAAAATACAGAATGAAATCAATGAATACATGAATACTAATGTGTGTGAGGTGGTGCAAGTATCAACACATGGTGGGCTACAAATTACTGTCTAACCAGGAAAAACTGTGTGGGGAAAATAATTAACTTATGTTGAATAATGTTTTCCTGTAGTCAAACTCACATTTTACAACGAGCAACCAGATAGCGTTATAACAATATAACATGTATAGAAATCTACATTTTAAGAGAAACAGACAAAAGCTAAAATTCTATTTAGCCTAATTATAGATCACAGCTTGGACCTTTAACTTGTCCAAGTCTCATTCCATTTTAATTGTACTGTGCCATTTAATGCTTCTTGCTTTTGTTTTGTGATCTTTGATAAGATCGAAGTAGCCCTAACTTCATAAACTCCTTTGATCCTTGCTTTTGTGAAGAGGGTCTACATAAATAAATGTGACTTCATTTGATTTACGACGGTGAAAGTAGTGTCTGTAAAACATCAGAGCTTGCAGAAGAGTCTACATCGATACTGTTTGCCTGAGGGAAAACCAAGGTGTCTGTAAGCACTGTTATGAATGGCTTGAGATGCTTTTAGTCCAACATACACAAACACTGCGAAGGTTGATAACAAACCATAAAAGGCCTCAAATGATAGCAGGGATTCTGGCCACTTGCAGTTAAAATCAGATCTAAATCATGTCATTTCCTGCTATAAATATAATCCTATTACCTTTATACACTAAAAGGGATTATTTATTATATCTACCATCAATCACTGAATTGAAACATTCAGCCAAGCTACACTTTTGTGCGGTCTTGTTTTCCTAACAAATGTTTAGTTTGTATAGCTTTTTATTAGTAAATTCAATTACAAATCTTTACAAGTTGTATACTAGGTGGAGTGCTGGCTAAACAACTGTATGTTTATGTACTCCGGCACTTACATCAAGCACATCCTCCGTCTGATCCGAGGTCAGAATGTTGACTGTAACCTTCTGACCGTTGGAGAGGCAGATGTCTAAAGCGACTTCTTCTGTGGGAATCTGCTGCGTCTCCTGTGGGAAAGACACAAAACATAACAGCTTCATGGCTTCATAACAGCTTTCCTTCAGCTTCATGGGTAATCTACGTGTTTTCATTCCTGTCGGTCAAAAACAAAATCATACCGAGTCACGTGGGCAGAAAAAACATGGGTTGGTCAGAGAGGAGAACAAAACAGCGCTTTATAATTCCATCATGTAAAAGAAAATAACATTGAATGGAACAGTCAAAAATCCAAAGATATTCAGCATACAATCACAGAAGAATAAGGAAACCAAGGAAAAGAAGTCAAAGAGATAACTTGATTATCAATATTATTGCAGATTAATTTTCTGTCACTTAACTAATTCAATTGAATAATTGTTGCAGCTCTATTAGTCCCATCTATTTATTTCCCTCCTCAGCTCACAGAGACATAAAGGGAACTGTATGCATTAGTACTGCTGTGTTTGTCCTTCTGTTCATTCCTTAACTGAACAAGGCAGACGATGGAAGAAAAAAAAAAAAAACACAAAATCAATGAATAGCAAGTAAGGGAAATAAACTGAACTGCCAAAACCTATGAATATTTCAAAGGTCTAAATAATAACTTCTGAGCTCATATTAAGAAGTATGAAATCTTAAGCTAGATAACCCCAGCCTCTCCTGTCCCCAGGCAGCCTCTCACCACTTCTGCTATATCGTCTCTCATCTTCCCTGTTCCCTTAGCGGGGATTCTCCAAGCACATCGCTACCACTAAAGGCGCAGATGAAATGACAATGCTGGCGGTAACTCATCCCCTATTCTGCACCTGCTGTCCTCGCAGTACATAAAGGCGCCGAGGGTGGAGGGTGTGGGGGTTGACAGACTCTAATGAGAGAGGAAGACAGAGGAGGAGAAGCAGAATGGGTGTGACGTGGCTGCAGACGGATGAATGTGTCCATGAAGGTTATTGGATTTACAGCCCTCCTGGCAATGCAGGTCACAGCTTGACTGATGACGAATCAACCTCGCTACCTGGTCTGAATAACTCATTGACACGCCATCCGTTTGAACTAGCCTTTTACTGTCAGGCAGCAACAACACACTGTGAGTTTGTGCTGTTACGGCATGGTCCACTTCAGCTAATATTTGCTTGCATTCTTTAGTAATGCAGAGGGATCTTTTTGGCAAAATCTGGTGGGATGAATCATTAGGCCCTCTTTTCTTTTGCATGGTATAATGGTTCAGAAGGATCCAGCTCCCACACACGATGCAACTATGCTTTCCCCTCAGTTTGATGTAATCATTTCACGCTTTTCTGCACTCAAGCCAAATCCTTATCTGACACATCTAACCAACTACTCTACAAGCAGAGATAACACAGCCCATGATAAGAGCACAAGTTGCCGCATACTGCGACAAAAGGTGAGAATATGGTTACCTCACTCAACCACATTGCCACAAGTAATTACTAGCTGGGCAGAAATGACTGGATCAGCCTTTTAGTTCACGGAGCACGCCCTGTTGACCATGTTGACGCAACAGAAAGCAGCCTGCCTGCATTAGGCGGTTTTCTCTACATTAAAAATAAAAACACTACCAACCTGTTGTGCTTTCCTTAAGAAGCTGTTGAACATCTCGCTGGCTCCAAGCAAGGGGTCTTGACGCACTATAAAACAAATAAACAGGAAATAAATTAAGAGCAAAACCAAAACAGCAATACAAGAACAAAATGAGTCACATCTCACTGTTCGCTGAAATAGAAGGATCAGCGGAAGACGAGAAGAGATATGTTTCAGTTTTAAATTACAACTCAGCAATTAGTTAAGGGTTTTTCACTGGATGTTATGTAAACATAAACCCCCTCCGGCGCAGCCATTTCCCAATTCTTCCTAATTTTCCACTTATCACACAGTTTCATGTTGTTCCTGTGAATTGGGTTTAACCTTTCAAAATATCTGTCCAGGCAATTTAACCTAACTTGCAAAAAAAAAGCACTTTATAAAGGGAGACTTGTTTTTGGCATAGGTTCAATTAACTGTAGATTGTTACAAACCAGTTTTGTTATGTTGCAGGCCTCAGATTTGAGACATAACACACGATTAACAACTCCATTTGCTCATGTCTTTGGTTGTCAATTGAGGCAGTTGTCAGTTGCAGAGTAATGCATTTAATTATCTGCATGATAACCATGTATGACCACAATATGACTTGTGTGTGTCAGCCTGTACATCACTGTGCTTTTACAAATTAGTCTAACCCTTTGACAAAATGTCAAAGTTGTGAGCCATCTGCGTCAGAACAGATTGTGTTTGTGGCAGTTCATTTTCCATAACTATGTAAAAAGCCATGATGTAACCAAGTGAACTTGAAGCCAAGAACACCCTGTGTGCGTATGCTCCCAGACTATGAGCACATACACACTCGAACAACGCTTCCTTGTTCTGCTGTAACTGCCAGTGCTTGAGAGGATTAAAACAAACCCTCTGCATTGCTGCCAGTTCCACTTATCCATGTGTGTGTGCAGAAAGTTCACCCTCGACCTGTTTACAAAATTTGGGTGACATGCTGAAAACCTCCCAAATTGGGATATGGAACTCCAGTTGGGTTCTTGACCATTATTTAAGACATTATTTAAGCTATCAAACCTGCCATGAGGAATGTTCACTGAAGAAATAACTTATGTGCCTTTCCTGGTGTAAAATATATGAATAATTCTTTATAGCATTCAGTTTTTAAATTCAGAGAAAAGCCAAGTGTGTTTCCCAAGAGGTGACACATCATCACTAAGAGGATCCAAACCCATTAAACGTTTTAAAACCCTGAAATCCTGACTAGGGGTTAATTTTTTTTTCAGGTGTGTCAGCATAAGTCTAGTGAGGCTTTGGCTCAATGTGCCAGCTCACTATGTGCTCAGATCATCAGTTCTTTAGTGAAACACATTTATGCTTTTATGTGGCATGAAGAGACCAGTGTGTGTCTGGACTCCCCGCAGACAACAAGGCACTTCATTCTTGTGATTGTTGCGGAGAAGCAAACATTTCAATGGAATTTGTGTTGCAAAGTCTAAGTTTGTTCTGTTTCCCCCCCCCC
>NW_023340246.1:10793057-10805892 GCF_004916995.1 Morone saxatilis
AAAGGGGAAAATGAATTGTCGGGAATTTGTGTACTGCAATTCAGAGAATAGTATCTAATTTAAAACCACATTGTAGCTGGAATTTAAATTCAGACAGAAATGAGGTGAAATGCAATACAAGCCATCTGCAAAAAGTCCATTCAGCATGAATAACTTACCAGCCTGCATGTATTTCTCCAGCTGTTCTCGTCTCTGTTCGACCTCAGCAGGAGTCAGTGTGAAGATCTTCTTTGGAGGGAACGCAGGCACCACATTGCTGCCATATTCTTTCTTTATCTGTTGGTACAAAACACACTTTGTGAAGGTGAGGTTGCAGGATAGCAGGCGAGGCTACACAACCTGAATTTCTCTTCCCCTGACAATTAAGACAATTTGACAAGAGTCAGATGGTTAGGTTATCTTTTTTAAATCACATTTTAGAACATCTGTGAAACCAGATACTCAAGTTCATATGACTAAACCAATTACCTTCAGCACAGAGTAGCAGTCTTTTAAATTAAAGCGCTGTGGATTCATTTTTCTAAGAGGTACATTCATGCTGTTTGGGATGAATCACAGGTTTATTTTAAGCCCCATTTCAACGACTAGCTAGTGGAGTTTCCGTGCATAACACACACACACACACACACACACACACACATCTGGAGCCCTGACTGTCTAGTCATTCCAAGTTTACTTTGTCTTCCAGCTTCTTGACTCATTTCTTCCCATTTTCTATCTGAAGGCCCTCACAGATCTAACACCTAAATGTGCTTTAATTTGAACCTGTATGTTGTTGCAGGCGAAAGCGGTACATCACACTCATTGCTAGGAATTCACAGACACATTTCTTTCTTATTATACTCTATTAAACACTCAGGTCCTGCACATATGGCACGATGAAGGTTGGCCACAGCGGGTACCGGAGGAAAAGAGGTGATTTTCACCTCAACACACTGCCCTTTGGTATTTGCAGTTCGTCAAAACCAGCACTGGCTGCACATACAAATCAGCTCTCAGAGCCACAGACACTAAGCACAGGTTACAGACGCATCACAGTCAATATGAGCTCACACAGCTTCTTTTTTAGCAAAACTCGCCCCGCTCTCACTGTCGGCTTTCAACAAGCTCTGGATCTAGCAGAAGTGTGACCTTGTTAGAAGTCTTAGGAGCAGAGAAAACAAGAGAAACAATTAACATTCAAATTTCTGCAGCAGTAACTGGGTAGAGTGTGTGCCCCCGCAATCACTTGAGTGTTTTGGGGTCATGCATATACGCCACAAGAACCCCTGTGAGGTTGGTTCTTAAAGATTCGAGTGTGTCTACCCCACACCCTGTTGCCAGGCAACGGCAACTGTCAGACTAGATACCACAGACTCGAGGACGGAGATAGCAAAGTTTGGCCCTTGCTTGCTTATTTATTAATGTGTGAAAACAGGAGACTGGGCACTTCTATAAGTAAGACTCTGTTATAGGCTGCATACATTTTAGAGCATGAAGAGCTCCCAGGTAGGAATCCAGCAGAGAAATCCATCTCTTACAGACAATGCATCTACGTCATTTGTTCCTTAAAAAAATGTGCGTTAAACACTTTCACAAGTAAGTAATCTTCAACCACAGCATTACAGAAAAACAAGCGGGTGCTGAATACACTGATTGCCTAATAATAGCTCTAACAAATAGCTGTGGCTCTGTGTAAAGCTTCACCGAGGCAGAGACCAAAAATGGTTAAGACCAGGCAATTCTAACGCTTTCCAACAACATTTCTTTTTCAGATTAAGTTCCTTTTCCCAGCAGGTGAAGTGAAAGAAAGGCCAAGAACATTCCTTCCATGTCGCCCACCCCCTCCAACCTCTTCCAGGATACTGCCTATTTACATGCAATGGTAGGGAATAACGTTGCAAGCCTTCAAGCCACCGTACTCGTGATTCAAAGTGATGGGAGGCTGACATATCGACCATATGACATAAAGACGAGCGAAAGGTCAGGCCGGGTGGATGCGGTGGCATTTAAACAGCTTTCAGTGCGCCACACTTGCAGACCAGTCACTTCTGGGCCAAAGCATAGTGACAGCAACGGGTACACTGTGATGGTTGAAGTCTTACCTGTTCATGTAGGCCAAGAAGTTGACTGTAGCGTACCCGACAGTGCAGCACACCATTGACATGGATGTTGTAGGCCTGTGGGAAAGAATGAGAGGAAATCAAAATGTGAAGAGAGAGATTGTATAAAAGGTGTGACACTGTACCGATATTTGCATCGATCTGTCTGAAAAGCCTGTAGGTGGACACAAAAATCAATAACAGAGTCAAATATATGTACATATATTTAGAAGGAAATATCAATACTTATTAAAAAATAGTCTTCAATCACAGAGTTATTTTCAATGCATCAGTCCAAAGCTGACTGAAGCTTCTTCAGATGCATCTCCTGCAGGGTTGTAAATTCAGTGCAGAAATAAAACCACAACTAGTAAAAGGTAGTGGAGCAAAAACAGTTCACATTCTGTACCTAGAGCATAAGTTTCACTACCGATTTCCCCCAAAACAACCTGATTCTCCATCAATCTGAGCTTATCGGAGTAGTTCCTCGCTCTTTGTTTTCGTTAAGGGGACCAAAAAAAAAAAGTGTGAATTGGATTTAATAAAACCTCACCGACTTCCAAAGAGGAAGACAGAACCTGCTGCATATTTTCCTAACAAATGCATTATCCAGAAGCTGCCAAATACAGAAAGCAAGGAATGCATGGGGAATCTTTCATTCTTTCTCTGAGACACCCCTTGTTTGTTTTGACAGACAGAAAAAGAGCCATCACTGGATACTCCTCCACAAAACCACAATTTGGAATCAGCAAAGCAAATATCTGCTTGCCGTCGTGCTTAGAGCCAATCCCAGAGAGTGAATGTATTTTTCATGTCAAATGCCTTAAGTGTTGTGAATCATACTAAACCACAAAAATAACAAAGTGATACTTTAGTTATGCCCTTCATTTGCACAGGCTCACTTACAGAACAGCACCCTTGAACCATTTCCCCCAAGGTACCACAAATCTATTGAACCACCAGCCAACCCTTCCAAAAACGGTACTCATTCTTCAGATAAAACTTTTCCACCACAGAATCCAATAACAATCGCTCATGGGCAAATATTCCTAAAAGGTTTGGCTAATAATGCAATTAAACACATTCGCACCTAAAAAAATCATTATAAAGACATGGAAATGATGACCGCCTTCCCCTACTCTTGCTTGTCTCAAGTACCTTCATCTACTAAGAAATATCAGCTCCCACCAGGCTGTGTGCGGCTCTGGCCGGGGATGAGAGGAAGTGCGTTCTGTATGCTTGTTGAAGAGATTTCCCATTTGGGTGTCAAAGCACAAACTGTCCGTGCTTTAATCTCCTTCCTCTTCTGTCTCAATGAATATTTATACTCAACATAGTGGGGTCATCTGTCGAAAAACTAAATACACGTTTTTGAAGACTTCTGACCACACTGTTGCATGCAGTTGCACATGCCACTGCTGGCCCCGCACCACCAATCAATAGGAAAACAAAGTACAAACCAAAACTTCTAGGAGGGGAAAGAGAATTTGGAGGCAGGCCAGTGAATAAACTGAAAGATGTGTGTACGTAGGCAGCATCCAGGCAGGAAGGAAGAATGAGTATGCAGAACGGCTTGGCCCTGTTTGATAACACACAAAGATTAGCCTCAATTTTTTTGTAAATTGCAAGCAGTTCATCTCAGGGACACTTCAACATTCCCTTGAATATAACCACACTATGATGTATTGCGCATTTCTGAACACTTTTCTACAAACTAAACCCAAAAACTTGATGAAGATCCAACGGGAATCAAAATGCAATCTAAATGTTTTTGACCTAAGACACAACTGGGAATGAAACGTTTATTTATCTATTTAAACACATTTGGAGCCTTGGGAATCCTGACATTTGAAGAATCATCTTGCCTTTTTTTAAGTTTATACATATTGCTCACCGTCGGCGCAGGCTGATAATGGCATTCTGTAGAGAGCTTCGCAAAACTATAAATCGAAACAGATGAACTCATATTAAAGTCTGTTCCAGAGTCATGGTCACTTACAGTAACACCAAAGTCTACCTCTCTTTTACACACCCACAAATACTCATAAACGTACTTTAAATACCAGGTGAATCAGAGAGAGAGAGAGAGAGAGAGAAACTACTAGACAAGAGGAAGTGTAAGCACTCAAAACTAAAAATTTGTCTGCACTTGCACAGGATTCGCACCACATTTAAAAAAAAAAACAACAACAAAAAAACCAAAAAAAACTGCAGCCCTTGTTATTCTAAAAAGCCCTGTGCAAACTCGGCAGATTCTGTGGCCTACTGGTTCCAAGGTACACAGCCCATCTCTCAGCATTATAATCAAGCAAAGTCCCTTCCTGTGGACTTGTAACAGGAAGGTCACAATGACAGTCACAGGACTGCCAGCTGAGAGGTGAAAACCCGTCGCTTAAAAGTTCCCACTGCAGTACAGGCTCAAAATGTGCTCAGCCAGGTGGAAACAAGCCAGAGATGGCACCTGAAGCTCAATTTAGAAAACCTATCGACTTTCAGCAGCAAGAGTAGGTGTTAGCAGAACAATGTGGTCGGGAAATAAACTGCATTAGATCAAAATCCAATTCCTGCACAGCGCGTTTACCACTTCTACAGGAAAAGTAGGAAACTAAGTTCATATCCAAAGCTTAATATGATACTTCTGGAGGCATCAGGGACGGTGAATACACTGACATGTTCAAATATTAATGAGCTTACTCCAAGGTTGTTTCCTCTTCGGAGCACATGGAGTCAAGATGGAGAATAGTTATTCGCAGGTGTGTGACATTGAGGACAGCCAGTGTGATGTCGCATGGAAATCAGATGGCGCAGATGTTATTTCAAAGCATCTGGTGAATGTGAAAGTAGCTGCATTCTTCCACACAACATCTGATACTAAATCTTTTTGACAATGAAAACTGTAGAGCTAATATCCTCAAGGATCCAAGAGTATCTGTTGTCGTTGGTTCATATCATATCCGTAACTGACAGGAAATGCACTTGAACCCAAGCTGTTGCCTAGCAACGTAATGACTTGTGTTTCGTGGTTAGGGTCTGCTTTACGGGCCCGTTAATAGACACGCGTTCACGCAAATTAACGTTGCCTAACTCATCAAGCAACACTGGAGACGGGGAACATATTTTGAGTTGTCAGTAATTCCAAGCAATACTGCCTCTGCCAGAGACGTGCACAATGTATCCCGACAGCGTCTGTGACTGATGTTTATGGCTTGTGTGGAAAACAGTGAAAGGGCCACGAAAGCCTAAAATGGTTTATGTCTATGATGCTTCACTACAACTCTCCTTGACCAGCCTCCATGAATTACCCTCTCTGAGCTTGATCCTCCACAGAGCATGTCTGCCAATGTGTCATGGCAATGCAAGGCACAATGGCAATTCAGACACGCACAGAAACAGACGAGAATAAAGGGAAGGAAACACAGTTAGGCTATGGGAGTCTGCTGTATAATAAACCAAGCAAGATGATGGGGCCACAAACCAACGCTGCTCTTGATGCGCTGTCAAGGCCGCTATATTTAACGGTATTTAACTTGTTAGTAAAGTTAAAGCAATGTTGGCTGTGTTTGTTCTCTGAACAAGAAGGGATTGTGATATCAATGTGGCTAATCTCAGGAAGAACTTAAGTGCTGAGTCAAACCTTTAAAACAAAAGGGACTCTGTTGTGCCAGAGGTGAAGAATGAAAGTAAATGACAAATAGTACCAGCTTAAGATGTACCATACCAACCAGGCAACATTTTACAGCCACATAAGCACATCTACCAAAATAAAAGTCCAATCATGATGACATGTTACCACAGGTTACATCCCTACTGCTTCAGTCCATAGCCATGATGTACTGGAGGTCAAAAACACTGAACTTACTTAACTTCCTCACGTTTTAACGCTCTAAATCCAGTTTATGAACCTGTCCAGAGTGTGTCCCTATTGAATATGAGATACAAATTAGCATTTAGTGGTGTAACTGAGGGTACAGCTGCTGCTTATTGTATTGCATTAGTCACTCGTTTTCAATGTGGTGACACATCACAGATCGTGCTATCAGATCACTTCTAACAGTAAACATACACACACACACACACACAACAACTCATGCTGCATTGACATTAGCCCGACCTGTGGCCGGCTTGGAGCCAGCGCTTTAACCCCACGGCAGAGTGAAAACAAAAACACAAAAAAAATGATCATGCTCACCACGTAGGTTGATCCATTTTCCCCCGAACGAACCTCCGTTTCGGGGATGGAGAAATGCATTTTTTTAGCTCGAAACACAGGCTGCTGCCCGACGACAAGTCCTCAAAAAACGCCACCACAGCTCACGATGGAGAAGAAGACACCACAGTTCCCCCACTAAAGTCCACACTGCAGTGACTGTCGGCGGTGACTACAGAGGAGGAGGGGGCTCTCTCACGGTTCATCCACTGGGTTGTAAGTCCGGGGAAAGCGGTGCCAGGCTGGAGGGAGACTACTGACGACTTTATTATCTCGCCAACAAACTCATGTACCTAAACTAGCATTCGCATACAACTTCTCCCACGTCGGTGTCAAACTTTTCCCACTGCCGTTCCCCCAGCAGCCATGTTTGCAAGTGTTAAGTAATTACACCTTCGCTATTGGCGTTAAAATACCCCCCTCCCGCTCACTTTTAAGTAATTTGCGGTAACTTAAAAAGCCACCTACTGTATGATATGAGTTTTCAACGTATACAGGTAGGTCTGTTCATTAGCGCCACCAGATGAAGTTTCCGGATAAAAGGTGCAGTTGGTTCCTACAAACAACACAAGCGTCGCAGAGCCGATGGCAAATTTTTTCGACATATGAGGGGAGACAGTTGCATTTGTTGTGGGGTTTTTGCTTGTTTTTTTTTTGTCCCCCTATCTCCTACGTTTGATGAAAAAAAAATTCTGTGCGGCGACGGAGGAAGCTCATAGATAAAATGTGATAGAAACGGCAGAGAAAGCAGATGTACCAGGGCCGTCAAGCCATTCTGTGTTCAGTGTATCTAGTGGCCCATCAAGAGGCATTGCAACAATCCTTCTGGGACAAACCATCTCATGTGTAGCCGGGGGGTGGTGCACTCATCACGGGGTAAAATAAAAACATAAGAGAACGCTAACATAACATGTCATATGTTTTATACTTAAAGGTGTATACATTTCAATAATATTTTATAAATATTCCACCAATAGGTGTTCCTATATATTTTGAATATGATAAAATTGTCTAACTTGAAGTCCCCACTGTATTTGGTGCAACCCAGAAAAGTGACAGGGAAAGCGCAGTCCAAATTCATTACAGTCAGAAAAAATGCGTCTAGATTTTGTCAACAATTTTAAAAATGTAATGAAATAGGACTGTTAGTATAGTACCTACAACCTACTTTACCTTTTGAGCTTAATTGCACAAAATATATTTAAAATTATTTTTTAAAATTGCTCGAATGATTTGTTGATTTTACATAAAGAATGTATCCACTGCATTAAAAACATTACATTAATCCAAATGCTCAGCTGTATGATACATTTTTGATTATTATTATGAAATTTTCTGAACAAATAAACAAGTGAGATGCTTGCTGTATGTACTCGTTTGCTGTTGTTTACTCCATTCACCACATAAGCGCATCAT
Source organism: Morone saxatilis (assembly GCF_004916995.1). Taxonomy (NCBI): domain Eukaryota; kingdom Metazoa; phylum Chordata; class Actinopteri; family Moronidae; genus Morone; species Morone saxatilis. The sequence continues at coordinate 10,800,762 of NW_023340246.1, forward strand.
ATTTGATGAAATGCTCCAGATTGAGTGTATGCGTAACTGCAGCGCAGAATTAAGTTAGACTTCTGGATAAAGTGTTGGACCAGCTTCCTGTCACATGTCCGCTACAGTAGGATCATATGACTTCAGTCGAAGAAAATGAAAGCTGGGTGCAGCCAGCTGAAATCTGTAGTTCTTGTTTTGATCTTTAATTTGTGTTTTTACGCAAGTTATCAAGTGAGTGAGCTGCAGGTAAGACTTGGATTTGATCATATAAACGCCGTAGTCTACTAGAATAAGTTATTGACACATCGTATCCACATAGCCTTGAAAAGCAGCTTGTTTTGGTAGAGGTACAGTAGCTGTAGGTGCCAGCGAGGATGAGTGGGGAATGTTGTTTGTAACTTGTAGTGTTTTGCCATCGTAATGCTTTGGAATCACAGGTATGTGAGCTGTGCGGCGGGACAATCCTGAATGACACCACAGTGGGCAAGTTGTGCTCCTCATCCGCTGGTCGGGTCGACGGACGCTGCTGCTGGACAAATGACAACACAAGTGACCCTAAACACATCATCGGGTAAGGAGCTCAATGTTGCCTTCAGGGTGTATCGGAAATATGGGGATTGCATTATATTACAAGTTGCAAATGGCCTGTGGATAACAAGATGTGGGATGGATGGATAGATGGATGGGGATGGATTATGATAGATAGAAGATAGATATGATAGATAGCATAGCATAGCATAGCATAGATAGCATAGATAGATAGATAGATAGATAGATAGATAGATCAGAAGTACGACATATTATTGGGTTGAAAACAAATGCTTTTTTTCTGCTTTGTTCTCTATCTGTATATGAACAGACGTCCCTGTTGTGTATTCTACATACTGTTATGTTAGTTTTGATAATGTTTTTTTTTGTGTGTGTCAGGTTGGATCTGTCCAACTGTTCACTAACGCACGTGGAGGATCTCCAGGCAGCATCGACGGCATTAATGATGTATGTACAGTAAAGTTTCACATCCTTTTACCCAACACACAGTATAGTGAACAGGCAAAATAAGAGAAGGCTTTCAGTGACTCTGTGAGGTTATGTTTAAGGCAAAGAAGACGACCTGTGCTTATCACTACTCCACATGTTGATTCTGCACAATAGTAAGGGCCCGTTCTGCATGATAAATTGTTGTACTGCTGCAATCAGGGAAACTTATGCAGGCGATTTCTTGGAATGATCTTTGTGTTGATAAGCTCATTCTCAGGAAGCGGGAGTTTAGCAAAGTTTCTGTTCCTGGCAGCAATGAAGAACTTGAATCTGTATTACTCGCAAGGACCAAAACTCTTCAACTACTCTTGAGAGAAAGAAAGAAATGAGTTAAAGCACATGAACTCCACACAAGTACATAATTAGAACTCCTCCAGTAGAAAGAATAAATAAACATGTTTTATTAATAATATCTGTGTGGAAGCGTTTCTCTTTGCCCTTCAGAATGTTTTTACTTTATATTTTTTTGGCTTTGCAGAGACCTGTCCCTCAATCCCATTGTCAACATTAGTGACTCAGCATTTCAAGGATTTACTGAGTTAAATTACATGTAAGTATTATAAAAGCTAAAGCTATGACAGCAGCTCACGAGTATAAAATTAAATTTTTTTTCTCTGTTTCTGTGTCTCTATAGGATTTTGCCACAAGACATAGTTTGTCCGGGAGGCAACACTTCTTGGCAAAAGGTGGAGGTCAAAGAGGGAAATCGCCTTTGTGAGGGCCAGAAAGACACGTGCAACCAGACTGGACAGCTGTGTAAGTTCCCATCCGATAATCTTCCATTGTGACGCATTAAATCTGCAGTAGCCTCCTGGTAATACGTGACATCTGTTCATGTCATAATTATTGACAATCCTCAGCCATTAACTGCCCTGAGAACTCCCTCTGCGCCCCCTATGGCCCCGGCTTCTTTGAGTGCAGCTGCGCTGACAACTATCATGGATACAAGTGTCTTCGGGAGGTCAGATCTGCAAGCAGCTTTATCTGAACCTTTATTTATTTATCTACTTCATTACGAAGTTTAACAATGGTGCACTCGAAAGTTATAGCATTTATTTTTATTGTCAACAGGGGGAGTTCCCGGCCCTCCAGGTGTTTGGGCCTCTTGGAGCATCTACAGTTGTGATCTCCATCCTGCTGTGGGTCACTCAGAGACGTAAGGCCAAGTCACTCTGAGGCGGAACCGCAGGCGTCCTCTTTATCTGCAATGATCTACTGAGCTGAAACTGACTGTTCTGAAAGGGAAAAAAACTGACACAAAGTCTGAGGTGACTCTAGGCTTTTTTAAAAAACGTTATGTTTTGGATTTTATTTTTTTTAATTTGACATCTTTGTGGGGCAGCTACATTTTATCTAGAGGCATTTTTTTTCAAACTGGCTTTAATTTTCTTTACTGCATCATCTGTGCAATTTTAGAGCGAACATAAATTTGAACACGTTGTTCCCAGTTTTAAATTCTTGGCAATAATACCACTGTTAATCACTTTAATTATATTTTTTAAATGTAGTCAACTGACACAAGATAATAATGAAGGTTGAGGTCGAGATTTGCTTGCTGTAAACGGTGCCAAACATGCACTGAATGTGTAGGAGTTTACACACTAGAACTACATGTCTTTATGCATATTTGAAAATATTTTGGTAAAGTCTTTACTGCATGTTGAACATGTACTTTACTCAGAGCGAAACCAAGTCAGGTTCACTATATGAATGATGTAAATCACTAAAACTTCAAGTATAACTGACTTTGTGCTTTAATTAAGTTCTTTATTAAATGTCAATGAGATGTTACCGTCACCTTGTTACCACATCTGACATGTTGTGTGCCTAGTGTTGAGTTACACTTCAGAATATGATAAAGATTTGACTTTCCTTTGTTCATCAGTCACATGTGGATAAATGTCTTGATGTTAATGGGCAAGTAGGTTTTAAGCTTCTTCCCAATGAGATAAAAATATAAAAAAATACATATATTGCTTTGTTTTGAGTTACCATGAAATCAAGCACATACAAAAAATGTGTTCACTTGAACACCGTTTATGGACTTATCTCTGGAAGTGTCACCAGTACAGTTTCATAAGCAGTCTTAGTGTTCAATAAATAAAATGGCTAGATAACTGAGTGAAAATCAGCCATTGTATTAACTAATAAATGACCACTGTAGAGGAAAGAGTGTGTAGCTGTGGACAGAGCTGTTTTCTCTTGCTGTTAAAACTAAAATTTCTGCTAAAATCAAATTTAAAGCATGTGAGAATCATGTGTTGACTTTGTGGACATAACAGACAATCTGCGTTCCTTTGCCAAAAAAAGTTTTACTACCCAGTTAATGTCTTCTTCTTCTTTATGCTGTTCAATTGATCAGGTCAATAAAAACTAGACTGAAGAATTTATGTGAGCCATAAAATTCCTCTTGAAATACTGCATCTCCAACTGTAATTAGGGAACCATTTCTGGCTAGATTAAAATTGCATGCTGTGGTTTACTATGGGAGTGTGTTGTGAACCACAGTGGAATTGTTCTGCTCTAAATACTTGCAATTAAATGTTCTGTTGTTAAGAAACAGTTCATAACATGGATCTGTTGAAACAGCTACACTATACACAATATTTAAAAAAAAAAGGCAGAACTATCCTCCTCAAGTCTCTGTAATTATCCAATCCTACCATAAAAACACACATGGACTCTGTTTAAAAAGCTTATGCCATTTCAGATATATATTTATTGCATGCTAAAAGCACGATATTTTGTGTTGTGTGCAAGCATTCAAGCACACAAACTCCCCGCACACAGAGAAACGGCCCCTGGGCTCAGACTGATCAGACTGAGCAGGAGGTCGTTCACTGGTCCACGTTTTTGACTCTCAGCACCACAGGGACCGAGGTGCACGGGATCATTCCCAGATCTGTGATGACAAGGTCCACAAAATCAGGCGGTGTCACGTCATACACCAGGTTAAGCAGGCGAAGTGAGGGCACATCCTGCCAGTGCTCTAGCTGGGTCTTCCCTTTGCGGGTCACGATGAGGTCATCGGGGTCATCTGGAAAGGGCAGATAAAGATAAATTCTGACTGATTCTGACATCTTTAATGAAGAATGTTTGTTTGGAAGGAATTTAAATACATAGATAAAACTGAGCAAAAGCATCTGAATTGACAGGACTGAACATCAAGTCACTTTAAAGAAACAGATGCGTATATTCAACAAATCCAACAAGCCACTCGTTATTTTTTATCATACCTAGTTCATTGGACACGAAGGAATCTGTCTGCACCCTCTCACAAAACTTGTAGGTCTCGCAACACACCAGAACAGGCACGTTAAAGGCTTTGGCCACCAGAGCTATCTGTGATGTCCCCACGCGAGACATGACATAACCGTTGGCCAGCAGAGCGTGAGCACCAAGGAACACCTTCGATACCTACGAGGTCCAAATTCAAGGCATTATTATAACACTCCCACACAAACAAAACCAGTAAATACATTTAACTTGCAGAACAGAAACTGTTGGCAACTCTCAGCTCTATTTTCTAAGGCTCTAATGTGTGAATGTTTTGTTATTACCTCTGGAAGGATGTAAGAGACAGCTGAGATAAGGACATAGGTGCAGCTGATGCCCTTCTGGACGAGGCGCCTCAGGGCCTCCCGGCCCTCCAGTCGAGGCCGGCTGTCCACTACGATCACACGGAACTTCCTGTTCTTCTCAAAGGCCTCGAACAGGATGTGGTTGACCAGTGACGAGCTAAAAATGAGAGCGGGTCATGTTAGATAAGAATGTGGAAGGAAGGTGGGAGTTTAAGGGCGAGACAGGAAAAAGGGAAGAGAAAGTGTTGAGTGGTTAGAAAAAATATTTTAGGCCTGCATACAGTTAATGTTGCATTACTAACGACAAATAATTAGGCAATGCTTGCTGACAAGGAAGTACGGAGTCGAAAAGGGTTCTCTTCCTGTGCTTACCATCCATAAACTAGGATAACATCCCCATCACTGATCTTTTCTATGGAGGACTTGGCAATAGCTTTAGCAGCAAGGTTGATCTTCTCATCGATGTAGCGATCGATACAGTTCAGCAGTTTGCTCTTTGCCTGAAGAGAGACAGAGAGAAGGCGGGGGGG
>NW_023340246.1:10805899-10828091 GCF_004916995.1 Morone saxatilis
GGGGGGGGGGGGGACTGTGAATCTGTAACATTAAGTCTATTGTATCAATAAAATGTTAGCTACAACAAGTTTATGAGCTCTGGATCAATTATGAGAAAAACAAGTGTGACAATAACCTCTTCTTCTTTGCACTGACTAGGAATATTGGAGATCTCTTTCTTGATATATTTGATTGCATTACCCATGCTGGCTGACAGAGGGCGACACTGATTCAAAAAACTGCAAGAGAAATAAGATAAAAGGAATCATTTTATGTTTAACTCAATTTTAACAGTTCATTTATTACATTTATGAAGTGATAAATTAAGATAGCAGTTAGTAGTAAAACTTAAAGTGATTAGGCTAAACTAGTGAAGATACAAGACTAAAATTGGAACACTTTTTGTACCTGATATAAGGCTTCAGCTTGTTGACCAAGTCTCTAGATAGCTCCTCATTTGGAGGTGTAGTATAGTCCCTTATAACCTGAGGAGAAAAAAAACAATGATGTCAACTTCACGCTAGATATAGTGGGACTGTTGGCTGCTGGAAAGCTGAGATGCATTAATGGGTGGACAGCCAGGAGCTAAACATTACTTGAAAAGCTGGAAGCTGAACAGCGTTGCTGGATTAACTTTGTACGAAGACTGTCTTTTAGCTGAAGGATCATGAAGAGTTGAAATAATAGCAAAGGAATAAACGGGGCAAAATATAGTTTAAGCAATCACAATTTTTTTAAATGAGGGTTAAGCTACACGTAAAGATTATTATTTTGAAAATCCAGCCTACTCCAGCCTGCTTTACCAACCATCAATTATTATTACAGTTTAGTGAATCCATCCTCAGTTTAGACAGGTGTATCAAGACAAGTTAACAGAGAAAATAACGTATATATACGAAAGCTAAAACACAAAAGTAATATTGCAACATTTAAAACTATGTGGTGTGTCCAATATCTGTTGACATCTCGCACTTTTATTGGTCCAAAGCAGGGGTTTTCAAAGTGGGAGGTGCCCCAACAGTTTCAGGGGAGACTCAGAGACTAGAGCTAGATAAAGGGTTTTTAACAAACACATTTTTTAAAATTAGATCTCAAAGGGCGCCCGGTTAGCTCAGTGNNTGCAGCGGCCCAGGGTTCGAATCCAACATGTGGCCCTTTGCTGCGTGTCATCCTCTCTCTGCCCCCTTTCCTGTCTGTCTTCAGCTGTCTCTATAATAAAGGCAATAAAAGCCCAAAAAATATACTGAGTCACAAAAAAAATAATTAGATATCAAAAAGCAACCATGCTGTAGGATTGCTTAAATATCTTCAAATTGATTAAGGAGAAAGTTCTGGAAAATTATACAGTTTTTCTTTTTTACCTTGAATCCTCCCTGTTTTGTATTTACAGGGTAGTTGTTGGATGTCTATGGGATCAAGCAGCTGCTACAGGATCCCACAGACATACAGGTATTGAACTAAGCTAAAGGCAGGTACGTTGTTCTAAGCTTTGAGGGAGGGGAGTCCCACAGTCTCACACTTTGAAAATCCTCAGGCTAAAGCACTCAGACTTAATAGTCTGTGCTCTGTACCTGTTTGAAGGCATGCAGCAGGGCGACAGAGCGAGCATTGGACCCTGCCACAATGCCCTGTGAATACTGGAGACCCAGTCGAACAATAGCAGGATGAATCACTGTGGAGGGAATGCTGCAACAGATAAAAAGAGTGAGATATAGAGATATAAGGTGAAATAAGAGATTAAGACATATTATCGGTACTACATATATCTTTTCAGACAATACCCACAACCTACTGTACTATATGGTATTCTGTCAGTTTACCTGAGTTGCTGTGTTAGAGGGGCTTTGCGACTGTACTGGTGGAGATGAGAAAACAGGCTGACTTTATAGCCGTAGTCTGACCGGAGTGGGATCTGAAATAAAGCAGATCAGAGTCCACTGCCATCAACCCCAGTAATTCAGAAGGTTACAACTGAGATCACGAGGTTACCACACAGTAACAGCACAGCCTCTGCACAATAAACAAACAGCTAACATCTGTGAGTAAAAGTCTGTGGACCAAAGAAAGGAACAAATATATAGAGCCAAATGTACATTACCAATGAAAGGCTACTCTCAAATAAAATCCACAGACATGTTCATGTTTAACTTTGTCAACAGAACTTTTATCATGTGTAGTTATGGTGTAAATACTCCCCAAACACAAACAGAAAAGTATGGAGTACAACCATACACCCGCACGGCAAACTTGTTGTAGGTAAACACAAAGAACAAAAAGAAACAATGAACATCTTGTCAAACAAACACATCCCACCGACACACCGCCTCCTGTCTCAATGGACCAAGCAGTTTGCATCCCTAACTCTTCAGTGTAGGAGCGGTGTTGGAGTACGATAACAGTTACATGTTAGCCAACAAAACTAGACAAATGTCAATGGCACACATTTAGAGAGTCAGACCTTGACCTTTGTAGCAGCATTGTATTCTGGTGTCTGAAAGAAATGTTACGTACAATCACATGCGGTTATCGCTCATGGTTATGTGAGGTTGCAGAGAATGACAGAACATGATTAACACGGTTGTTTTTTTAACACCTGTCCTTGCTGTAAATAGCCGAACTTTAGACGCGCTTTATAGTTAAGTTATATATCAAAACACATTATTTAGGATGTTATTTATTATTATCAATGTGAATTATTACTCATTTTAGCCATTCAGATTGATGAGAGTCACCAACACGCCTTGATTCATCTGTTCCTTACTTGTATTTTCTCATTTCAAGGTGTTTATAATGAATGCATTTATAGTTCTTGTGCTCAAGCTTTCCCAATAAATGCTAACACAGGGTGCTCACAACATTTGTGACGGGCAGTTTATGCTTATTATGTCCTGAAATCAGAAACAGCATGCACAAAAGATGACACATAACGGTAGCCAACCTGCTGTCTTTCCAATTTCTTTGCCAGTTTCTTCAAAACCTCCGGGTTGTCCACCTGGATATGTTCTGAGAGCCTCTTCACCACTGAAAACACATGAAAGGTGTGACTTTCTCCACGGTGTACAATGTCTAATCTCAGATGGTCACTACTGGTGCTGACCTCCAGGATACTACAGTACCTGGCTGCAGCTCACTAGGCGGCGCTTTAGGTTTGCCCGGAGCGGCCTGCTGTCCCCCCTCTCCCTTCTTGCCCTGTTTGGAGGCCCTCTCAGCCTCTTGCCGAGCTCTCCTCTCCGCTTTCATCTCCGCTTTACTCTTAGCTGGCTTGTCTGCCGGGGCAGGAGTTTCTGAGGCAGGCACAGGAACCAGAGGAGGCACTGCTGAAGGAGCTGAGGGAGACGCAACAGTCTTAATTACAGTAATGCATCACAGTTAGAAACATTTACCAAATCCCAGATTTGTCGGCTAAAAAGTTGATACAAACGATGCTTTATGTGACATATTTCAATGACTCCAACTACAACACCACCATGTCGTATGCACCTTTTTGTGTTATGGGTTGCGTTGGGGGCTGAGAAGCTGGAGAAGCTGCACTAACAGCCTTCTTCTCTTTCTCACTTTCCTGTGAGGCCTTCTCATCTTTTTTCTCTTTGCTTTTCTTCTGCTGTTTCTTCTCTTTCCTCAGCCGCTGCTTCTCCTCTTTGGTCAGCTCTTTGCCTTCAGTCTGTCGAGCGAATATGTCAAGAACAGGGGGGGGGGGGTCAAAGAAAACGTTACAAATCAAAAGCCTTAAACATGCAGCCTTATGTAGGAATGTGACAAAAAAAGCCAACATAACACACAAACCTTTGCTCGCTCAACATCACCCTTCTTAACAGGTCCTTCTGTGAAAGCAACCAAAAAAACAGGATGATTTTATGTATTTATTTGTTTGTGAATCGGGCTGTAATGACAGAGCCAGCCTTCAGTTGTGGTGATGCTGTTCGCTGCCCTGTGTGTCACTCGGTTTGCATCATGCTAACGACACCAGCAGCACAGCCGATGGGCTACCAGCACCTGCGCCGCACCACGACCGCTTAAAGCCACCATTTTAAGTCGTTCTGTTAATGTATTAAACTACTCGAAAAGATGATGCAATAACGTCGCGATGACTGCCGTTAAACTACTCTGTGTAGCACCGTTAGCAGCAGCAGCATAAAGGGATTAAACTCCCGACACGAGCCGAACCCAAAGACCATGAAACACCAGTTGTGAGCGCAAGGCATGTTGTCGCTGCGCCCACAGAGAAAGTTCTCAAAATACCTGGACACTGTGATAATGTCCAGCTGTTACTCACTACCACACTCACCTGTCTCTCCACTGTCAGCCATGTTTACGGTGCTGCTTCACTTCCTCTGCTGCTGCACAAACTACCGGCCCGGAATATGTATGTCGCCCCCTTGTGGAGGAAGGTAGTGCTGCTTTAAATGAATGTGATTTAATGAGCTTCTTACTCAAGTGTATAGATATTTTAACAGTGGCTATTTTGAACATTAAATAGTAGGGTGAACACAGGCGTTGATATTAATTAAGGTTATTTTCCATTCAGGTCAAACAGAGTCATGGTGCTGCATTACATGGAACATAATCTTAATTAGTGTCATTAGTAACACCCATGTTAACCCGACTAATTCACATCAAAATGGCATCGGCGTATTGCATTCACTTGAAAAATTATTCTGCTCTGTTTTGATCAATTAATGAGATACATCTAGCACAACTCACCAGCCCTGGTGAGCGAGCTACAGCCCGGGCCCATGGCCTGGCTTCTGTGTCTCCTTGGCTTTTACCCCTAGTACTCCACTGGAGAACCAGAGAGAAGGAGGGAGGTCGATGTGATCTATGCCCACAGCCGGGTGCCTGTTCTCAGCTGTCCTCCCATGTGGCTGAGAGATGGTCCTGGGCATGCAGAGTGTGCTGGACGTATTGCTTTAATTTAACATTTTCATGAAAAATGATCTCAGAATTTTGAGATAATAAGTTATTAATTCAGAAAAGGAAAGCAGACTTTTTTTTTCTCCAATTGAATGGATACAAAATACAGTTTATTACTCTAAACAAGTAACACATGGGAGAGTAACCAATTTTTAATGTAAATTTGGGGGGATTTTCTTACATCCTTGTATTTCACTTTATAATGAGTGAATGTGTAGATGGGTGTTAAATATTGGTATCAAACCTCAGACTTTAATAGGAACATTTCCAAAAATCTGGTACATAATGCCCTGAAACACAAAATATCACAGAACATAATCATTATTGCTGTAGAAATTTCTATGGATGCCTTTTTGTGGTTCTTTCTGCTAACACACCCTCAATGTGTCAGATTTTGGACTGATGTGTAATTTGATGGATTTTGTTTGCATGATGTAAAATAAAATTAAACAAACAATCAAGCAAATAAATAAAAGACTATGAAATACCTGTATTAGGAGATTTTGAGTATAATCTGTGCATGTATGGTTCCAAAATAAATCACATTTTTTGCATTTTGTACTGTGTGTGCTTGTTACATTTATGCAATGAGGTGCACATCTGAAAAGGATTCATATACTGCTGAAGATGACACTGCAATTTATAACTAAATAAGTTTTCCATTACAACATAATTTTAGGTTTCTTTTTTCTTTTTACAAAATATATTAAGCAAATTCTCAGTTACACATTAAGCAATTCCATTTTCAGCACACTCATAATTATTTTCTCTGCAACCTCTTTGAATAAAGGACAAAGACTACATCTCTAACAGGGTGGACAAAAGTCATTATAACCTAATTAAAACATTATAGGTAAAGTGTCATTGAGTCCTTTTTGGTGGTGGTGTTTTTTAATGAATGTGGTTTTTGTGCATACCGTATGAATCACTGAGCTTTTGGTATTGCATAATGACTACTCATTATACTGTTATCAGGGTAATACTTGGAAGAACAATTAGCCCACTTACACATTTTATACCAGAGTATAATCAAAAATAAGAAAAATGCTACACTCACCCAGTTTAATATGGGCTTATATAAAGAGATGTGACTCTGTGAATATGTCCTTTACAATTGTTTAGATTTCTAAAAATGTGTAAGACATTCAGAAGAAATTTAACACTGTATATTGTCAGCAATATTTTTATTAACATCCATTGTCATACAGGAAACAACCAACAACAAACCACTGAAGAAAAGAAACTATCTATCTGTCTATCATTGTTAACCGACTACCACCTCCAAAATATACAGCATACACCACAACGCCACTGTGTCTTTGATTCCACGCTGGTGTCTGCTGACTGAATTCACGACGCAGTAGCTGGTTGAAGGGGACCAAACCTCACAGAAACACCTGACTTGGTTCCGTTTGACCAGCCACAGCAAGGTGTGTTGCTTCAGCCTCAAGAGGCAGAGTGAGAGGGAGGGCAGGAGGGGGGAGAGGAAGGGTTACAGGGGTAGAGGACATAGAAAATAAGGAAAATGAGGGACGAGAAAGAGCAGAAATAGAGGGTGGGCTTCATCTCCAAGCAGTCAGGCCGTCATGTCCTCTTCAGCCTTACCTGGAGGAACACAGAAAGGAAAAAGATCAGCACTAATGACATATCCTTACACCATATCCATGTTACCAAGCAGATAGTTCCTATTTAGAGGTTTGGGAACCCTGACAGCCGGTGACATCGCCCTATTTCCTTCCAAATCCAGCCTACAGGAGCGACCCTTCACCCTCAGTGACAGCTCCACATCTCTGCCCTCCCTCCCCTCTTCCTGTGGTTGCTATAATGGGTGACAGCTGTGGTCTGTCAATCCTCCTTAACTGTCAGCCATTGGGGCAGGGCAGGAATTTTTCAAGAAGTCCCTGAGACCCGATCAGCAGATCCCTGGGAGTAATGCTAACTGCACACGTGCCTGAGCTGAAGGAGAGGGAACAGGCCTTTCACCTGTTGTCCTGCCATGTGTACATACACACACACTCACACGCATACATACACACACTCACATGCTAATGATCCCTGACATCCCCCTCCCATCTCATAAAACAGACAAAGGCAGCACTCAGACAATGCTGAATGAATCTCCATCTTTGTTAAATAGACAATAAATTCAGAAATGTCTCTTCTTCCCAGTGTGGTTGGTGCTCAAGTCCCCTTGAAACCACACACTTCCTTACATTCCATAAGTGGTGTATTAATATGGGGATATAAGGAAGCATGTCCTCACAAGGGGCAACAACTGGATTCACTGCTCCTCGGACACAAAGCACCCTTTCATAGTCACAGTTGCAGAGTAGCAGGAACAACCCGGCTTAACAATGGTTAACTGTGACAGAGCGAGCGAAGGAAGACACGTGATAGCGGCTTCGATCATCTGCGCCACAGACATGTTAGAAATTTAAAAGTTTAGGGTAATAAAGAGGGAAATTTCAAGTTTAATTTTTGTTTTAAAGTGTGACTTATTTGAGGCCCATTCTGCTTTTTCTTTCTGACAAACAAGTAAAAAGTAAGACCTTCCAATAGTAAAAGAAAACTGTTAACTGTTTTGTTTGTCCCTGACAACAAGTATTAGAAAAATGTAAGATTAATACTGCTAAATACCAGCCCATGCAGCTCTTTGATGGGTAATGCCAATGTGATGATGCTCAACTCCCTTGTGTTTAAATAACTCTGGAGGGCGAGGCAAATTCTGACTTTCCAACAGACAAAGGTCACAATCTGCTTTCTTTCCTTTACTTCATGCCATACCAATCATTGATCCCAACAATTGTGTACAAATATCCTATATTAGAACAGAAATGATAAGAAATGTTTAAAGGGAGCATATTTCAAACAAATTTAAGCTTAAATGCATTAAAAATCTTTTTTACTCACCTTCAGTGAAATGTGTTGTGCCTCCTCTTGTGTTCTTCTTGTGCTGAGTAGCTGGTGTTGAGCTTGAGGCCACACTTGGTTCAGCCGGCATCTCCTACACTGTCTAGTGGTGACTTCCGTGAAAAATTTAACCACTTGCTATGTCAACCAGCTCCGAACCAAATGGCCATTTGAAAGACTTGCCCTTTCACTTTGATTGGAGTGTGACGGCTCCTCTGAGAGACACATGTCAAGTCACCAAATTTCCTGATTCTTTCCTGTATTACACCTCAGCTTCCCGCTCACCTGACAGAGGTGTCAGGCTCCGACATGGAGCTCTGTGTCTATCGTAAACTTGCAGAAAACATTTAACAACTGGTTTGACACCTGATTTTACTCACACAGTGCTGCAAATGAAAGAAACTGAGGACAAAAGTCTACAACATCCTAATCTAGAAGATTTGTTAAAACCTTGTGAACCTAGAGAACCTAGATGCCCATTTGCTGAAGTCAAATCTGAAACTTTTATATTAACTAACAAAAGGAAAAGCTACCAGATAAATCTCAGACCAACCTTTTCCCTGAAGTTGCCCTTTCCACCCATTAAAAGCACAAACTCATTTCAAACTACCCCTCAGCTTCCTGAGAACCAGTCCCCAACTTCATCCTGCCCCTCTCCTTTCTTCGCCTCAGCTATCCTGCGATCAACCATCCTCCTCCATATCTGGCCGGTGGATTGTGCCCACTACAGGCCTTGCAGATCGGCCTTTTCTATCCCGCCAGGAGTGCCCCCCTCCAAAGCGGCCTCCCACCTGTTGGTGTCCTTTAGAAGCCCGGGCCTCTCCTGCGCCTCCTGTCCGGCCCAATCAGGGCCCTGACAGGGGGGAGCCAGCCTGTGAAATCACACCTCTCAGCTGTTCACACTGGGCTCGAGACACCCTACACCCCTGCCGTTCCTCTGTTCAGCCCCCACCCCACCCTGCCTCTATTTTACACCGAATGTCAATGGCTCCATTTTTGAGAAAAAAAGAAAAAGGGAGAAAGAGAGGGATACAGAGAAACAAGGAAGCAACTGCACGATGGGCGTGTTTTATTGGGTTTGGGGGTCCAGTCAGAACAGCAGGCCACGAGTCACAGCTGAAGCCAAGGTTGAGTTTCATCCCAGTTTGGTTCCTGGGCTTCACTTTAGTTTCATTGTATCATTTACAGTATAGGAAAAAGTGACGTTCACTGTTGTCAAAGCATTTAGTTGCCTCTGACAAAAGCCGTTTTTATGTGATGACATGATGTTTTAAGGTGATTACCTTTGCGAGGAAGCCGCAGTCAACCAAACGTGGTAAATCCTTTGATAAACTGTAATGTAAACTTCTGTTAATGAAGCACAGTCGATGATATGTGAGGAGTGTGAATGAGTTATACGGGGCTTCTTGTGGCACCATAAAAACGAAGCAATAAATTCTCCAGTAGCCACAAGGTGACCATCCTGCCGCCATGACACTTACAAAACAACACCGAATGTAACATAGGCCGCATTTATGTGGAGGGAAAAATAAAAATAAATAGTTGAAAATGTAAAAAAAAAAAAATCAATCATCTTAAAGAGCAAGTTACCATTTGAAGTGTTACAACAGTTTCTTATCAGCCATCATCAACCATTTACCCAGTAAGCATCAGCATCATTTGATTCATCAAACTTGCTGTTATTATTTTCTAAATAATCGTATAGAATCTATAGATCCTTATATGACTGTTTTAAAGCATCTGTGTGACCACAAAGCGGCCAATACTGTAGAGGCAAACAGGCTCGAGCTCAGGGGTTCATTTTCCTCTGCTGCAAGCACAAGCCGCTCCACTAAGGTCAACACCTGTGTTCTAAAATCAGCGCTGGGGTTGGGTGTGATAGGAACCCGGGCCTCATTCACAGAAAGCTCGAGCTCCGAGAGGGGGGCTTATATTGAAACCTAATAGTCTCGCTATTTTCGAGGCACTCGCCGTCCACAAATAGCCACCCCATCGCATCTTTGTAGCTCCCGTTTTCTCTCCGCCACAGGATGTTGTCTAAATTCGACAGTTGTTCAATATTTCCCATGGCCCCAAGCCAGGGTGTATCACAAATGCAACATTTCCACTAATGTCAGCTATGCGCCAAGGCCTTGCCAGATATATCTGGGCACTAGGAATATCAGATAACTTTTGTTGTTGAGTGGATTCTTGGTCTCTCACACCGGACACAATGGTTAAGACACAAACATAATCCTGCGGTTCCTCTTAACTGGACAGCTGATCACTGTCATATACTGAATCACAGACTGAGGATTTGCCAACAAACAGACTCTCATCTAATCATCTGCTTCTCTTTCATCATGTGGCATCATGCAAAAGATCTCATCTTACTCTCAGATTTTTTTTCCATCTGTCAACCCCTCTTCTGTTTTATTTATCTGAGCTCCAACCATCAGTCTGGCAATCATTTATATATCTAATAAATCCCATGAAACTTTTCACAAAACATGTTTATTATCCGATGCATGATTCAATGTGGGATTTCATTTTAAGTTCATCGAGTCATTTTTTAAGAACAATTAAGCCAAAATGGGAAGAAGACAGCGCCAGAGCTCAGCGGTTGTGTTGCATGTTAACTACAAATTGGGTCAGTGAGGTTATTTTTAACCCGTGTTCACATACCGGGGCCCCCGTTTGCTAATCACTTTGTTCCCCTCTGTCATACCCATCTACCACGCTGCCAATGTCCCACTGCTTCTGGGGAGGTCACAACACACTTTTCTTGGCAGGAGGAAATTAGTTCCCTCGGGACAGCAGGTAGGAGTTAGAGCTGACTAACCCCAGAGCAGTTTCTTCAACAGTGGATGGCATGGATTTCTATTGGTATAAATAAACCGGCAGCTGACACCAGATCAGCTCCTGCACAAGCACAGGATGGGACAACCTCATAGGTTAACCCCCTGGTCTTTAGAGGAAACTCTCTGCAGGACGTGCAGAGTTAAAAAACATCTCCTGTCTCATTTGATGTTTTTGTTCTGTAAAAGTATGAATGAAGAACATGTTTTGATATACTATGTTACAAGTAAAAGTCATTCAAAAATTGTACTTAAGTAAAAGTTCAACAGTGTAAGCATCAAAATATACCAAAAGTACAAGTACTCATCATGCATTTCATAGTAATGTTTATTATAGTACACTCAGTTATCACTATCAGTATTGAAGCTGGTTAAGATGGGGCTAATTTGAATACTTTATATACTGTTAGGTAGCCTAATCCATAATAATATATGATAATACATTTTTTCATTTATATTTTCAATTAATTATCTGAATTTGCTAAATAACTACAGCTATGAAATAAAGTAAAAAGTACAAGTGAAATGTAGTGGAGTAGAAGTATAAAGTAGCATAAAATGGCAACACTAAAGTACCTCAAAATTGTACTTAAGTACAGTACTTGAATAAATGTGCGTAGTTACTTTGCACCCTAGTCAGATTAAGGCGGTGGGGATGACGATGCTCCAATGAGAAACCAGCATGTAAAAGTCAACTGTTTGATCCTGACAAAGATAAGACAGTGCCATGTTGCTGACTCATTACGTGGTCTGACATTAATGCTGCCACTCTCTGTCCTTCCCTGGGCACACCAGTTGCCAGGGCTGAGGTTGACACAGCTGTTGCAGGGAGCCTGGTCCCGTGTGGTGGAGCAATGGAGCAGATAGGTCAAAGGTCACCGGCATTTAGGCTAAAAGAAAGAACAGGTGATGGAGAGGTGAAGGCAACTCACTCCTGTGATACACCGAGGGGACAGATGGATTTAGTCGGATGCTTTGAGGTCATTAGAACTGAGAATGAAGGATTGCAAACATGACTTAATATAATGATACAGTGCAGGCTCTATTTAGTGGTTTGGTTACAATCTAATACACAATTTGTTTCTTTCCACCTATAACAATGTAAAAAATCTACCAAACCAAAGAACTCTTAAGATATAGTTGAATAAATTGTTATTTTGACCACATTGGTTACATCAGGGTATTAATAACTGGTGGAAGTCATTAAACAAAAGGTGGTCACCCTTGATTTTAAAGTTTCATTCATTTCTAGATTTCTAGAAATATGGCACCCTAATTAAGAGGCTTGGATCTGTTACTAAAGCCCCAAAAGGTGTCATGGCAGGAAGCACATGCCTGACTTTTCTCACCAACCAACGAATTAGGACATAAAAGGATTCTGGGTGTTGTCCCCCATTAAATGGCCTTGTTGTAATGATCAGGCGGCCTCTGAGTGACCTGGTGACAGGTGAGCTACAATGTGGTAGATCAGTGTACACCAGTGTAGGGTAAACCTGGGTAAGCAGACTTACTCTTGTAAAGCTGCATTTGCCGTTACTGGCCCAAGTCTGATATGTCATCATTCTCCACCATTAATGTAGGGAAAATTAGTTTCGTTTGGGTAAACATAGGCTAAGCGATACAATTTCAAGGTCAGCATAATAAACTAATGAACCATTTCTCTTGGTAATGAGTAGGCTAAATGCATACAATGTAAAGTGACTGAATACAAGCTACTGAAAACAAAGCAACAAGCAACAATGCAGGGAAGACAGCAATGAGCAAATGAATAAATTAACCATTGACATTGATATAGTGCAATAAGGATGAAGGGGTGAAAGGTCTTAATTGGTGTAAACACATGAGGCCGCTGAGTGAATGAACTTGAACATTACGACTTAGTGAAATCACCTTTATTGTTAATGGACTATACACATCTAACCACTGTATGTATTATTTTCTCACAAATGAGTTAAAAATGGGTTTAAAATGTATGTATATGTGGTTGTTGTTGAAGCCCTGTTATAAGTCCAGTTTAATTATAAAGCCCTAAACTGCTTTAACATTCTCAAAGGACTTTGCAGGCACACAAACAAGGACAACACTTACAGTATTGTTTTAATGTATTGGAATTCAGCATTTTATCTAAAACACTGGTGGTTTGTTCATAAATCCCTTACATCATAGTGGAAATTGAACTCTATGCACAAATAAGTTTATCACTACAGTATAAACATTAAGACATAATAACTGACTAGTTTCAGTGCAAACAAAGACAGAAAGAACAGAACGTAACTTTCACCATATAACCCTGTGTATCATTTTACCTGTTTATCAATATGATTGCATAATATGGATACTTCAATATAATTATGCAGTAAAAATCATTTTCAAGGATGTGATGCAGTAGATTAATAGTAATAGTGGTGAAAAAAAAGTTTTTAATTTCCAGAGGAATTAATATTAGATTATCTGTAGTTGCATATCATATCATATCATTTTAAGGAATTTAGGAAACTATGGGAGCAGTAAAATAAAGTGTTACCAAATACACATTAGATTTGTACACAGGCAGTAAGTACAAAAAATGCCATGTATAATGTAGTAAACCAACACAGCAGGCTACATTAGTCACTTTCTAACATCGCTATCTTCTCTTATTCCCAGACCTCCTCTTATACAGTATCAACACATATATTTCTGTTTTATATCATATAGCTCCAACGTTTCTCTTTCACTGTGGTTCCTGGTGGATGAATGAATGGAAAAGACTATGGACACCCAAGTGGGCTGACAGGGGGTCGTCAGTCAGCTGTCCACCAAAAGGAAACGACAACTGCAGGAGAGGCAGCAGCAGCAGCAGCAACAGCAGCAGCAGCAGGGACACCGAGATGAAACAGAGATGGGGTTTATGGCGGACAGAGAGTGGGGGGATCCGCTGAATCAGCCGCCCAGCTGAGGATGTTTAAAGAAAGAGTCAGCAGTGATCGACGGTGGTCTCTGTTCTGTCCAACTCTGTCTGCCATCCATCCTTAACCCTGATCATGATGTTTAAACAATACCTCATCTACTTTAAGTCTTTATAATCTCCCAAATAAGCTACTTACATCA
The DNA here is from genome assembly GCF_004916995.1 of Morone saxatilis. Classification (NCBI taxonomy): domain Eukaryota; kingdom Metazoa; phylum Chordata; class Actinopteri; family Moronidae; genus Morone; species Morone saxatilis. The sequence continues at coordinate 10,819,628 of NW_023340246.1, forward strand.
TCAAAAGAGAAAGAAAGCATCAAAGATCACTCATTTTGAGTTCCTAAATGTGTTTCTGAACACGGAAACTTCCTTCAGCTGTGTGATGAATGAGGTAGAGATCATTTTGCACTCATGACTGGGTGACTGAGTTCATCAGTTCCACGAAAGAGACATTTACCCTCTAAACTTCTCACGTTTCCTTTTAAACAGTTAAATTATCCAGTATTTAACAAAAGCGGTAAACTAAAACAGATTTGTGCAGCAGGAATTATTTTTTTGCTTCTTTCCTCGCACTTTAATCATCTCATGACCCAGAGTTATCTTCTGACCCTTTGGAGGGGCCTGACCCCTAGGTTGTGAACCACTGGACTAAACTGTATGTAAAGTCATTAAAACTAACCCTCGACCAACTACGACAGTAAAATGCTTTTTACACATTCATGTAAGTCACAAAGGTCTATTTTCTACATAACAAGTACTTGTATTTTTAATATTGTAAAAGTCCATTTAACTAATGATACTTGTGTACTTACTTGTAACTGAGTATTTTTACATTGTGGTATTACTTTTACTTAAAGCCCCTACAAGGAACTTTCATAAGTGGTAGTGTTTCCATCACCTCGTTTCAGGGGAATCCGACCCCGTGGTAGGCATTAAGAATAACTACATAGAAATGAATGACAGATTAATCACTCGGCCGATTATCTAGCATTTGAGATCATTGGCATCAGCAGATGTCTGTGCTCATGAGGCTGATGCAGAAAGAAAAATCTTACATCAACAGGTAGCCTTGTCAGATATGCTGCTGTGGAACCACATCAGAGGTCCCCATTGTGAATTTTGGGAAGGTGGTGAAAACTCTCATACATTCATCCCGCTGTTCACATATGCCTAAATTTCCTATAGAACAGAATTATACATGACTTTTCTTTGTTTTGATATCGACCATTGGCAGCCCTGCTCTCTAAATATTAGCATCAGACACTGAAAAACCCATATTGGTCGACCACTTACAGAAATAGCCAGTCTTCTCACTTTATAGGTCTGTCTATGGGTTTGTGTATAGGTCATATAGAGGCATCAGTTTTAAACTCACAACCAGTTAAAAACTCCTTGTAGTATGTTTAAGTAAATCTGAGGGGACTTAGTACTAGGTTTATATATACTGTAAGTACGTAGGTTTGTATGTTATATCCTCAGAGATTTGCTCCATCCAACCCCTCACCCACCCAACACCTCCTCTCGTACTCTCCATCCCCCTCATGGGTGGTAACAGCTGTGGTGTCACCCCAAGTCACATGACATGGGCAGGTGGGAGAAACCTATGTGGGACATCCATCCCCCCTTTCTTCCCTCCTATTCTCTCTCTCTCTCTGAATGTCAACCCCTACACACACACACACACACACACACACAACCTCCTCTTTTCAAGGGTGTGGCCATTTTGCATTGCTGGAATGTGCTCCGTGTTTGTAACTCATACTGGATGTCTGATCTCCCACATTGATGAAATTCCACGGACAAAAATCTCCCGCACTCCAGCCTCTGCTTCATGCCAGCTACTACAGAGCATCTATGCATTATTAATCCACCCATAATCTAAACCTCACAGTCCTATGTTTTAAAGATGTTTTGCTTCATAAGGGTACAGCTGTGAGGCTCTGGGTAATCTCACCTTTCTCAATGAGACAAGTTAAGGAGATTGTGATTCTTTAATTTTAATGTATTTAATATTTAAAGAGGAATTAAATTCACTTTTATTCAAGTTTAATAGTCCACAAACTGCGACACATTTTTGAACCAAGCAAGAAAATAAAAGTTTTATTTGATGAGAGGGGCAGGATTATTCAATCATTTGAGAAAGTTTTATTGGTTTAAACCTTTATTCTTCATCCTACTGATACTCAGTTACATGGCCGCTGTGTTTACACTGTTTAAGATGAGGTATTAGGGAGTTGTGAAACAAACAGAGCATCCTCCATCATTTATGATGAAAGCATGGTCATGAAACAATGCATACTAATGTATTAATTTTTTTATTTATTTAACAGTGATAATAAAAACTATCATCAGCAGTCTTTTAGAGATAATAAAGCCATTTCCTGATGTGAACTGTGACATGGCAACGGTGGGCAGCACAAGTCCTACTAGTGTCATTGTGCAAGGCACTGAATCCCATTTAGCTTCAGCGGTGCTGCTTTGAAGGGACCCGTTCCCTGTGGAACAAGGAAACCAGAAACTGAATTTACTCATCTTTTTATTTCCAATGTAAAGAGAGATTTGTCCTAAAGAATATGAGCTGGGAACAAACCTTATAAATATAGTTTGTGAAACAATTATGTAATCAATTACATTAAATTATTACATTTATAAAGTATGTGTGACAACCTTGTGAGCCATCAGAATATCTGACTGAATCATGATAAACATTGATTTATAAGCTCAACATAAACAGGTTCTTCCAATCACAGAAGCTCAAGAGCGGCACTCAAGCTAAGATCACTCCTGGTTGTCACATGTTCAAGTCTTCTTAATCATCTCAGACCCACATTTATCTTTTGACCCTTTGGAGGGGTTTGACCCCTAGGTTGGGAACTGCTACACTAAACTATAAAACAACTACTACAGTAAAATGCTTTTTACACATTCATGTCTAATCTATTTTAAAATGTAAGTCACAAAGGTCTATTTTCTACAAAACAAGTACTTTTACTTTTAATATTTTAAGCAAACAAATTGATACTTGTAATTGAGTATTTTTACATTGTAGTATAACTTTTACATAAACCCCTACAAGGAACTCTCATTTTGTGTCTTCTTGCTCTGTGTGTGGTAAGAAATATGTTTTAATCTTTGTAAATATGAACTGAGCTGAGTAAAAGAACTAATGGGTTGCTTTAAGTTTTTATTTGGAGTCGCTGTAGGAACACAATGTGCTGGTTCCGTTTCTGGGGACAGTATTTACTAGCGGACTGACCGGTGCGAGATATCATTCAGCAATTTTACATCTAAAATCCAGCAAATATAACAGTTTGTAGTTAAATAAACCAAATTAAAATGACATGTTCTTGTAGAAACGGAGTAGAGACTTAATATTAAAGCAGTTTATATTTGCGACAACATGGCGACGCCCGGTGCGAGCTGTCTTCTTTAAAGTGACCTGTAATTGAAACTAATCACACCAGAGGTTTGTATCTGGAACTAATACTGCTGGAAATATGTATGAGTCCAAACAACTGCTTCAGCAGCGAAGGTCGCATCTTTTCTGCTCTTGTTGTTCACACTGAATGAATTATTTGTAGGTTTAAGGATTTACAATTAGTTCGCTTGAAGCTGTGTACCAAGGTGTATCTCCGCAGCTCACTGTGGACACTGCTGCACACGATGAGGGGTTGATTTCTTTATTCTGTCTTTATTTTCTATCAGATAATGATACTAACAGCTCGTCGCCTGTCCAAAGTGCTGCAGCTCACCCTGGCGGTCATCAAACCAGACGCTGTAGCTCATCCTGTCATGTTAGAGGTGAGCTCTCACTGTTACTGTCTGTTATTGTTATACCAAATCTAACTTCTTCAGAGTATTGTGACATCCATGAGACTGTGACCCAACTTATTAAGGTACTCTACTCCCCTTCACTGTATATAGTGTATATATTTTATATTTTTATTATATTTTATTGTATTTTGTTCTTTCTTTGCACCACATATTTTTCCTGCTGTGCCAAATTTCCCCTACATGGGATCAATAAAGGAACATCTTGTGCTTTAAAGGGCTGTTGCTGTCGTGAGCAGTGATGCCAGATAAAGAGTAAACACTTACTTTACTGAAGCAGTTCAGTTTTTGGATTTTGGATTCAGTTATTGTTGCAGGGAGAAGAAAATAAAATCTTATCTTGGTTTCTCCTTTCTCAAAATAAGTAGTTAGACGATAGATATCTGCCTGCCTTTTTTATATGGGCACAACAAAAGCAAAAGAGCAAAATGTACACATACACGACCACCAACAGTCCACTAAACATACATATTATATTGTACAATCTTTTTGACTGAATTGAAACATTTGAAGTTATTTCCCAGAGATTTCCACTATTGGACTTACTGAAATACAGTGTGAATAATAATAAGTTGAGGCGCTTTGTGCCTTATTGAACTTCATTCATCCTGAGGGAAACTGTTGTGCAGCAGTTGCAGTGCAAAGTAGGAAAGATATATATAGATATCCAAAATATAAACAAGGTTAAGGATAATAAGTTACCCATATCTTAAGTAGCCCGTTCACTGACATGGCCTAAGCCTGCTACACTCTCACTTTAATTCAAACAGTAAAGAAGAAACTCCATTTGCTGTCTTGATAGATTTACAAGCCCTGAGGCCTCAAAGTCCTGAAAGCTGCTGCAATCGTGAAATATTCCATTAGTGAAAGGTCCCATTTCACAGCCAAATAAATTGGACCGGTTTACGTCTGTTGTCATCTTAATAAAGAGCAGAAGAATGACCTTTTGTATCAGAATATTGTCTTAAAGTATCATCCCTCTGGCAGGTCTTATTCCAGTAGATGATACAATAACACTGAAATGCATGCCCTTTTCCCTATATATGTATATGTGTGTGTATATATATATATACTTATATATATTATACAACACACACACACACACAACACACACAACACACACACACAACATGACAAATGCAGATTCTTTCATACTCGACAAAAGGGGACATTGAATGCATTGATTAAAATTAACACCTGTGGGGAATGGGGGAGCGGGTTCCAGAGACCAGGAGTTTGTGTTTGCTTCTTTAATGTCACCCATTTGTAGCTTAATTGATATCATCAACTAAGAGGTAGTATATGAGTATAGTATATATATATAGTAGTATATATTGGCCCACAATAATGTAAAAATATTTTTCTTCTCTGTAAGGCTCTTCACCAGAATCCTGGACAACAACTTTGGCATCGTTAGATGCCAAAAGATCGCTTGGTGTGGGAGGAGCGCAGGACTCTGAGAAGTTCTACGCTGAACATTCAGGTGTGAACACAACTCATATGTGTTTATTTTAACGAACCAAGTTTTGCTGTAGTGACTCTATCTGACCTCATCTGAGTCAGTAGCCTATTTTTAGCAGACGTGTGTAGGTTAAGACAAGTGATTCATTCCTCACTGTATTACTAGAGCTACAACACTTTGAGAGGGAGAGAGAAACAGCCTCTTATGGTTAGTTGGATAATTAAAAATTAAAAAAATATTTAAGACTTGCACTGATATCCTAAAACTCTGTCTAACTTGCTTTTGTTTTGCTTCTTAGGGCGATTCTTCTACCAAAGACTTGTTGAATTCATGTCAAGGTAAGCTGAAATCACATGGCATTGAACGACTGATTGAGGCTTTTATGCATTTGGGTATGTTGTTTTCTGTCTGACTCATTTAAAATGGAATAACAGAGACATTTTCATACCACATAACCCAAGACAAGTCCATTTTATACAGCCCAGAATTACAAATCATAATTTGCCTCAAGGGGAAAATCACAATTTGGTGACAAAGTGCCCCTCAATAAATCATTTTCTGAAATGTCACAACAAGAGTTTCAATTATCAGCGGACCGCCGTGTTAAGCTCCCCTGAAGCAATTGTCTGAGAATCAAAATCCAGCCTGTTCACAATAGCTCCATATGTCCCCACTGGATTGCAAAAGGTTTTTATAATCACGTTGTCATTTTTGTCTCCTCACAGCAGTCAATCTGCAGTTGCTACAGCAACCGTTCTTTGAATGCTGTCAGTGACAGAAAAGCACCCAGTGTTTAAAAGGAAATGTCTGTAGCAGCCACACAGAGCAGAATATGGTTGAATGGTCATATTGTTGACTTCCTTCCCACAGTGGTCCGATGCGAGCGTACATTTTGGCCAGAGAGGACGCCATACGTCACTGGAGGGAACTGATGGGACCGACCAAAGTGTTCAGAGCCAGATACACCTCGCCTGCTTCCATCAGAGCCCAGTTTGGACTCACAGACACACGAAACACAACTCATGGCTCAGGTAGGAAGTAGCAAGTAGCAGATTTACATCGTGTCCTACACAGCCATGCATTATCACAAGAACTGTCAAATCACATACTGCAGGTTTAGCTTTAGCATACAATTACTGTAAGAGTGTGATCAAAGGGAACAAATAACTACATATAGACTTTATTCTTAAGGAAAGTTGCATTGCAAAATATTTGAATAAATATATTATTTTTTTCTACCATAGTGCATCGTAAAATACTTAATATTTGTATTAAGTTTAAAAAATGTCCACACAATCATTCTTTCTAATATTTTATTCAGTAATAAACTGTAGCAGTTTTAAAGCCCCATGGATTTACATTACAGCAATGCCAATTCTCACAAGTCCTATTATTAAACAGTACATCCATTGTCACATATCTTAGAAGTATCATGACAAATCTAGATATTTGAGGATTTATATTAGGATGGCATTGACAGATCACTGAGGCTGTGTCCAAACCATTCCGTTAACTATATAATGCCCTACTATATTAATACACTGCCATTTTATTTGTGTTTTAATTTAAGTGTGAAATTTATGCTCTAGATAGAGTGGAACGAAAATGCACTGTACATGACATGTTCACTGCTTTCTGCAACTGAGTTTGATATATAAAAAAACCTGTAAATAAAAAAATAAAATGTAATAAAAGTAATTAAATACATTTACTACTGACTATAGAGTAGCAAATAAAAAAAGTAAAACATATAGGGTTTAGTGAAGGTTTGAACGAGGGAGTGACTCTGGACACAGCCACACATTTAGAAACCTTGTACTTCCATTGCCAAGCTTTAAGATTTATGCCGAGTGAAACTGTCATCATTTTCTCTCCAGATTCGGTTGAGTCGGCACAAAGAGAAATCCATTTCTTCTTCCCAGACTTCTGTGCGGAGGAGTGGATGGAGAAGGAAGAGCCATCGTTCAGATCAGGAGATATAAATTACGACCATCAGAAACAGATCCACACACTTTCAACGCAAAGCTGACCCCAGAACTGCTGTTACAGTCCCCGCAGCACCACTTAGAAACTCTGCAATTAATCATCAATTGTTCCAAAATGAATGCTGCCAGAGAAGATGCTACAAGCTATATATGATGTATAATGTGTGAGGATCCCAGAGAAGTGCATGTTTCATGTTTATTTTTGTCACCACAGTTCGTCAAAGTGCCAACATGTTTATCCCGTGTTTTTGTCATTTAAACTAAGATATACAGCTCTTTATGAAGTCATTTCAAACAAGGACCATAAATATTTTTAATTTATTGTCATTAGAAAACACAATCGACTAGATAAGAAAATGTAACTGTATTGTACAAAACAACACGATGTAGTTAGACAGTTGTCTACATTGTCATCACAAACTCCTGCCTTCACTAGCAATAGTGCAATCATCACAATCCGTTTCACTTTCCTGAGCCATACAGATTTTTAACACAGCAGCAACCACATGTTCTGTATCAATGTCGAATAACAAAACTATATATTTATAATTTGTGAATATTCCTATTTGTTAACATTCGTATGTAAAATAATACTGTATTAGGCGCACACATGTATGTATCCTCAAAAGCACCTTAAAATTGTGTTAATATGCTTTTTAGGTTCTTGTTCACTTAAGGAATTTGAAATGTGCCATTGAAACAGGCTGTCTGCTGTATACTATGATTTTTTTCTATGCACTGTAAAATGTCATATCTCGTGTTTTCTTTGACCAACAGACGGGTTTTACATGTCAGTGTCTTTGATGTGTCAAAGTACAGTAAAATATTGTAACAGGCACCATAGAAATACATCTTACAATATTAAATACAACACAGCCAGAGTATTTTTTTTTAAAGAAAACGAGCCATGTTTTCAATATGACTAAATGGTACAGCTCAAAGTCTCAGAGCAAAGTCACACATCTTTCTTGGGCCTTCATTAGCTGTCAGAGCTGAAAGATTCTTTCCCACAGAAACAATGAGTTCACTGATTGAACAGTTATCTTTTTATTTTTCTTTGGCTCCTTCCAGTCTCCCTGTAGTCAGGTGTTTTGGGTGGCCACCTGTTTGAGGCTTTCCACTGGTTTCATAACCTCATAGGTGGTGAGGGACTTCTTCACTTTTCCATTCTTATCCACCTGATGGATGCTCTGTGTCACTGTGATGGTCACCTGCTTGGTCGACATCCGATTGTCATGCCATTTTGTCTGATAATGATGAAGAATGAAAGACGGGGAATAACATAAATAACAATAGTAACCTTGTTCTTAAATGTGGTTAGATTGCATTAAAGGGGGGAATTGGAGTCACATAATGGCACTTTAAAATCGAATCAGAAATTATGAGAACGTTGCCAGACAGCGATTATATCGTGATCGATTAATCTGCCGATTATATTCGCAATAATTGGTTTTGTCTTTAAAATGTCAAATACAGACATGGT
>NW_023340246.1:10828129-10834734 GCF_004916995.1 Morone saxatilis
AAAAAGGAAAAGCATCGACAAGCTAGAGCCAGCAAATGTTTGGCATTTTTGCTTTAAAATTTAACCTCTGAGCAAGAGATAAAATGAAAACAATGGATTCTCCAAGTAAGTCTCCCACAACTTATTTTTTTCCTTTCAATAAATGAATATAGAATAAAATAAAAGGTGCTTTGATATTTTAAATTGACTTGAAGCATTCAAAAAAAAGAGTCTTACAATCTCTTCGGTGTGTAGAACACTTCTGCGCTGCACTGTGGTGCCAGATGATGGTAACACCGCCTCCTTGGGGGGAGAGCCCAGTATGGCTGGAGGGCTGCTGGGCTTCACGTCGTTCAGACTGGCTTCAGACACAGCTGAACAGACTGTCAGGTAAGCCTGAGCAGGAAGAGGGAGACCATCCTCGAAGAAATCTGGAACTGAAATCAAACAAAAACCTCAGCTTTGTCACATGGAGCAGCTGAAGTGCTGAATCTGAAGGCTTGCTTTGATGCGGGGGTGAATCCTCAACATGTACTTCCAGTTTGTATTAGGCTGTGTTGTGAGGATGAAGAGACATAAATGCTTATGATATTTACCCACAACATTCAACACTCACAGTCACTTTTTGCACAATTTAATACTAATACATATACATTTATATACATAATGTTCTATATCAATCATATCTATATATAAAATCACATCTGTATATAAAAAAGCTGTACACAGTGTACATCCAACTATTTTTTTATTTTCATTATATCTTGTATTTATCTATTTTATTTTATTTTTTAATTGACTGTATTTTCTTATCTTTTGTGTTGTATCTGGAGCTGCTGTAGTGAGTGAATTTCCCCAGTGTGGGATCAGTAAAGTCTTATCTTATTAATTATGTTGACAACATTAGATGAACAGTTTCACAGATTATCCATATAATTTAAAAACGGAATTAGTCTTAAATCAAGGGCTGCCCTGAAAATATAAAGGCTTTCTGGGACAAGATAATTGTTAATTATACATTTGTACTCTCTTTCTGCTTTAGGAAACAGTGACCTGTTTACATGTGCACTGAGCGAGTATTTTGTTCTTCAAAATAACCACAAAAACAAAAAAAAGGTGCGTTTGAGCCCTGCCAGTATCACTATTATCACACTGTGTATGACGTGTGTAGTGTGGAAGGCGGTAATTTGTAAATCCAACAGCATTACTCACAGGTCAGAGCTAACAGGTACCTTGCTGCCACCACTGAACTGTGACTGCAGTGTGGAGCGGTGAAGTGTGATGAATAATGGAAATCACTCTGAAGCGGTGTGCACGTCAAATGTGGGTTAAGTGCACTGATGATGTGTGAACTTAAATATTTAGGGCAACGTGTGGTTATCTGCAGAGAACCAACACACAAAAATAAAGACTTTTGAATGAGATTCTGCATATTAATGTTAAAAAAATACCATATCCTACAGAGGTGTATTATTGTGGAATATTTGATGAGATCTTTGAGGTTGCCAGCTGCTGATTAATTTGGCTGATTCTGGATCTGTTTTATCTGTACAGAGTGAACGACAGTGAATTTGTCTTCACAATTGCCTAAAGGCTCCTCAGCCTGCATTTGCCAACAGCTGTATCTGTTGCCATGAGACCCAAGTCCTGTTCGAGCACAGTGGCTTTTGATGCAGCCTATTATGCCCATTTACTGATTCATCTCCTGCTGGCTTCAAAGAAAACACACGCCACAATTCGGTGCAAAAGACAAATTGACAAAGAACAACACAATTTATAGTCAGAGCCATCTGTTTTCGGAGCTGTATGAAGTGACTAACGATACACTAGAAGAACAAAGGCTTCTAAAGCATATGTCCTATATAATCCTGCAGCTACAGCATAGAGGGCACCCACTCTGTTTTCACTCTTCATTTCAATATTCCTTGTGCATAATGGATTCTTCTTTGAATCAGACATGCAAAACCTCAAAACTGCTTTACACTTATAGGATTTTTTTTTTCCTACAGGGAAAAGCAGATAGACCAACACACACTGTATAGGTGTCACACTTCACTTTGATGTTAGGAGTGTAAAGAAATTCCACTCATTGCGAATCCAGTCAAATTACTTGCAGCATAAGACTCAAAGCTTGAACTCTCTTACCCTGGTGTAAAGCAATAGACTGGTTTAAAACAGTCCCACTGAACAAAAAACTCATTTTGAAGTAATATTATACTCATAATGTAGCAATTATTAATGATTAAAATGATTAATGTACATTTGGTGCAAAACCTATAAATAGAAATACACAAGATTGGAATCGCAAATATATTGTATTCTTATTAAGCACTAATTTATACAGACATAAATGTAGTAGTTAATTTGTTCATCAGTTTAATTACTGACTGTTCCTGTTAGTAGATCAATTAGGTATTCATTCATCCATACAATCAACAGTGACTCATTGTTCTTACCGGGGGTGATTGTTTTCTCAGAGGTAAAGCCGGCCTCAGAGTTCTCCGAGGGGATGCTCTGGATGGACGACAGGGGGATATCGGTGTCTGTGCTGGTCAGCCACGTCGATTCCGTCTCCTTGGTCCAGCTCTCCAAGTATCGAGGCTCCAGAGCATCAGTCCTGCTCCCCCCACAGCCCATAGCTCTGCCTCAGGGCACCTTCACTTCCCAGCAGGACGTTTTCTTCAGAAAGGAAAAAGAAAACCAGAGACAGATTTAACGCTGGATTTAAATTTAATCGTAGGAAGCTGTGAGATTGACTGAGGGAACTGAAGTTGCGAAGACCCCGTTCTGTTTTTCCTTATTTATATTCATCTTTGCGTAAAATCGACTGCTAAATGATATAATTAAATCAATTGGACCCCAGTTAGACTTAAGAACAAAGGTGTAGCACTGTGTAAAAAGTACCATCAACACCAATCGGAACATAAGGAAAATCCTTACAGCTGTGATCTCTGAGAGCACAAACAGAACTAATGCATCTGAAAAGGAAATCTTGTATACTGGCAATTCTCATTAAAATAACACAAAGTCATGAAGTATCAAGCTGATAAAACAATGTTAAATATATGTTTTTAGAGCTGTAAAAGAGGGACCATATCACTCAGGTTGAGTCATTTTTCAAGCAAAAATGGCCACATGTTTCCTAGTTGTGTGCCGCTTTCCTTTGCCTTATGTGACACTAAACTGAATATTTGAATTTTTTTAAATTTCTGGGCATTTTATAGAAGATAATCAATTAATTAAGAAAATAATTGTCTGCTAAATCGATGATGAAGATAATCTTTAGTTGCAGGCCCAAAAATAAACACTCTTCAATTCCCTACATTCGAACAGGCGATTCCTCCTATGACACCAACACACAATTACTTACAGTACAGCAAGCAGCTGTGGGAGTAACCCAGTGTCTCCTACATAAGATCAGGATCCAATTACTTCTATTCTTCAAAGAGTAGGTTGAGCGGTGCCCTCTGTGTTGACTCAGTCTCCTTTAAATTTCTCCATGAGCATCTGAAGGCAGCATCCTCTGATCTATCAATCAGTCAAGCAGACCCTCTTACACAGGAGCAGGTCGATCATCCAAATCAGCCAGTCACCTATGAGGAAAGAGAAAGAGGGGCAACTATATAAGTCATGAGAATGCTTCATTTTGTGTATTTTTTTAGTCCATTTATTGACTCTGATCTATTAGCTTTGGCCTGATAAAGCTTTGTTCTGTCTGATACATATAAGGTAGTGATTAACCAGATCTGTCCTGGCTCTATCTATCTATCTATCTATCTATCTATCTATCTATCTATCTAGAGACCTATTATATCTGGATAGCAAATCAATACATGTTGTTACACGCTTTTAACCACTAGCCTATGTGTTATTGAACCTGGTTGAACCGGGTTTCCTTTAAATCAGACTCTGATGAAGTTATTTTATTGATGCACTGACACTGAATAAGCTGTTCACAACCAGGCCTCCTATAGATCAATACATCGCCTTGTTTTTACTTATGTTTGTTATGCAATAGTCGTATAAAATAAGGGAATCCAGTTATTGTGCAGCTTGTGAGGTGACAGCAGTGGCGAAGACGCAGCAAACACACAGCTGTAATCGCTATAGGGCCAATAAAGCAAATGGCAATATTGAAATAAATCCAAATCAAAACACTGCTGGCCAAAACGCGCACGACGGCCGTGCGCTGCGGCTAATGCGGAGAAATCGGTAACAGAAGAGAAATGCTTACTGCCGATGGAAACTCCCTGTTTTGGTCTCGCCCCGGTGCTCCTCCGTGTCGTCTGCCACACAGATCTCTAACATGCTGTCAATAATGGATCTCCCTTCCGAAGGTAACAGGCTGCTGCGCCCCTTTGCGCAACAACCGCTCCTTCATCCATCCTCTTCACCCGAGCGAAGGTGGAGAGACAGTAAATGTTTAATCATTCAGCCTCTTGTCGGGGAGATAACGAGGTGTCTGTGTATGGGGGGCTACCTCAGCTGTTGCCAGGTAAACTTTAATATAATATTATTATCCTCTGTGGCGCTCTCTGTCACTGACAAACCATTAATCCAACAAACATTTCGTCCCATTAGCGTGTATAAACAGCAAAAATATTGTATATTAAAGCACTAATAGCCTTTTTTTAATACAAAAGCTTTAAGTAGTGATGGTATTTTACCCATAATTAATATTTGCCTCACATATTTTTTTAGGCTTTTAGTTGATCACCTGTCTTCTGACTTCCAGAGAGACATGTAAGTGTTTACTGGCTTGCTCAGTAGCACTTTGGCACAGCATTGGGAACCTGTGACCCTCTGATTACATGGCCCTAAAACACCAATCAGATGTTCACTACTCTGCCCACAAGGGGACAGTCACAGCCCACTCCTGTGCTTCAAGACCTGAGCTGGTAAATAACAGAATAGTTCATGTTAATATAGGGTTAGTGTTGTAAATATTTATATAAATGATGGCTTGTTTAGTATATCTATACATTTCAGCTTGATTTCTAGTATTAAAAGAGTGTTTAGGGTTTAATGGTATCTAGCCTTGAAGTTGCAGCTCAGCCTTCCAAGTGATTCGGAGAAATTATGTTGGCTGTTAAACTCGCATGGCTGTATGTCGAGCCAGGGTTTGGTTTGTCCGTTCTGGGCTACTGTATTTCTACAATGACAGCTCAACATGGCAGACGGCATAGAAGAGGCCCCTCTCCCTCTGTAGATAAAAATGTCTCATTCTAAGGTAACAAAAACACAAGAATTCTTATTTTCAGGAAATTATTATATTCCATTTCTGCCAACAGACCCTTCTAAATGTTACACACTGGACCTTTAAGTCTTAGGACTGTTTAATATTGTTATAGTCATTAAGGATGAATTTCTGATTTCCACATGCACAATGACATGTAAAATAATAAAATTTGTGTTTAACACGATGTACTGTGTTTCACTGTTACGCACTACAGAAAATAAACCTTTTCAAATGTATAAAACAAGACCTTAAATATCTAATATCTTTGTTTTTGATCACTATTTGCTTGGAATAATACTCTCAATCAAGGATAAAATGTGAGATACAAGACAAGTCACCAACAAATAGTCCTTAATCACAGCAGACATTTTAACCTGTTACAGTAGAAAAAGCGCAGGTGTTAATAACAGATTAATGCTGGCTCATGACTCCTAAATGGAATTCATCCTTTATACTATGACATGCCAAAATGTATTCTGTGAAAAAGGCCAATTAACAGTTGAAAATACTAATGGAGTGCTGACATCCTGTGGTAATATTCACTTCACTAGAAGGTTGATGATTCTTTCCTGAAACTGCATTTCACTGATTGCTTGTGAAACGTCTCACTTGGCAGTAAAGTGCACATTCATCACCGATCTCTGCTTTGGATTCTTGATTTCCACCACAAAGCGTAGGAAGAATAAACAGTGAGATCATGCGAAAAGAAATACAGCCTCCATGGAGGAGGGGTCTGCTTGTTTGAATGAAGGTCATTTACTTGTGATGTATGTGCCAATAAAGCACATTACAGAAACACAGAAGAAGAATGGAGCTTCAACTGTAAGATCAATTCACTAATCGGGAAGCTCGCCACTTGTTCCTGTCACACAGCAGTCTGAGAAAAAGACTTAATGGGCAACAGTATACAGAATATCCCCAGGTCAATTAGTGATGGGCACTTCCTATGAGAGTATCAGTATACCACAGGTGCAAAAATCTAATTTACAAATGTTCAACTCTTGGTAAGGTCTCCTGATGGTTTGAGCATGTTCAGTGTGCAAACTCTGCCCTCTATATTACATTTGTCTTCACGACTGGACAGTCCGTAATGGAGAGTGACAAGAAAGACAGAGGAGCGCACTAATTCCCCAAACCATCAACAGATCAACACTCCAGACACCTTCATCACTTATAACGCACCAAACCTTCCCCCTATAAATACATAAGCTGAACAGCACTCGGTTGAAAAGTAGAAACAGGCTCTGAATTGTGGTTCACTGTGGGGGATTATCAAAAAAGGGACTATCTTCTAATTGGAGTCTTGCCCTTTTAAATACATATTCAGCCATAATTTTGTGCGTCTGAGCTGAATAAAATCCCTGCGACTTCCTGCGCTCAGCCTCCC
>NW_023340246.1:10834743-10835989 GCF_004916995.1 Morone saxatilis
GGACAGCTTTGATTTGTATGTCCTGCCCCTCTGTCCTATTGGACTACTGGTCAATAGGCCTGTCTTCCTATTACCCTGACGATTAATGTGGCGCGCTGCCAAACGCTACACTGCAGTGAATCATGGGTGAGCCCTCTGCTCTAAACAAGGATGCATGCCACTGAATTATATTGAACATTTTAGCTTTATAACAACCTTCTTTTCAGTGTGAGCAAGTCTTTGATAGACTTAGGAGCTGATTTTAAGTCTGTTGGTGCAAGTCCAAGTCAAGATGCAAGTTTTATAATGTCTCTAATGAAGGCCATTAAATGAGCATTTGAACCTTTTACTTTCAAAGCTGTTAAAGGTGTTTTACATACAATAGAGGCCTAATAATTGAAGGAATTGATCAACTTATTGGGAAAACCACAAATTTGCTTTCTCTGTTAAATAACAAATTGATACCACTCTCCTAACAGCCCATGAAGTATGAAACCACAGCCACCAGTTAGCTTAGCTTAGCATAAAGACCGGAGAAATGGAGGGAAACAGCTATCCAACAACATTCCAGCACGTCTAAACTCACAAATGAACACATTATTTCTTGTTTGCTTAATTCATACAAAAACCAAAGTGTAAAAACGATGATTTGGAGTTTCATGGGTTTTGTTTTGCCCGACTACTTCTTGGCTGGATCTCAACTGGTTGCCTAGTAACTTCATGGTGATGACAAGACACTGCTTACTCTCAGCAAGAAAACAAATAAGCGTATTTCCCAAAATGTCAAACTATTCCTTTAAGTCTGAGGGAGCAAATTACAAGTCTACATTCCTTTCATGTGTCTGCGGCCCATTGAGAATCAGAAGATTTTACTTTCAAAACTATGTTAATAAGTTGAGACCAAGTCCTTATAAATAAATATATTTCATATATTAATATAATTAAATATTCAAATATTCAAAACTGGAGGCCACACTTTTTTTTATAGTTTTATTTTATCAGGTCAAACCTTACAGCAGACATTTGTATCAAAGTCCTCATTTTTGTGACTTACATGTAAATCAAACTTACTTAAGTCCATGTCTTCAGTCTACAGCTGACACTGTATCATTCTGTCCCCCGTTTGTCTCTTTCACTGTGTAGAGCAATTCAGTATTGGAGATTTGACCTTCCTATTTCCTAAGCCGAAACTTGTTCATTCATGCTTATAACAAGAAGCATGTATTTATGTACTGTGTGTGTAGCTTGACTTGTATATATGTGTGTG
>NW_023340246.1:10836089-10862195 GCF_004916995.1 Morone saxatilis
GCTTGACTTGTATATATGTGTGTGTGTATATGTAAGTGTGTGTGTGTGTGTGTGTGTGTGTGTGTGTGTGTGTGTTAAACCAACTATGTTTTCCAGTTGGCCACAGCATTCAGCCCCTCACTGCTTCATTTTTAACAGCTGGTCAAGGTTGATAGCGGATAATATGCACTCTCCATTGATTTGCAAAGTTTTGCAGGAGGGAAAAGAACTCTTTCTCTGGCAGATTCTGTCAGAAGGAGGAGTGAATGAGCCAATGTGCAGCAGCAAAGCAGCCAAATCCAAACTTTCACTGGGACTTCAGTGAGAGAGCCAGTGAGTTACAGCACTGGAAAACCAATTAGGATGCTTTAGGCTTGGAAAGGAGAAAAGTTCCCTCAATCACAAAGGATCGCTGGTTTTGATATCAATTTCTTAACTGCAAGGGAGTATGACTGTTGCATTTTACCATTATTGTTCCAACTCTGTACAACTCTGTTCTAACCAAAAATGTAATTTTCAACACAGTCATGCACCTTGGAAAAAAAACAAAAAAAAAACACTGTAAATGATACTGAGATATTATCACGTTCACTCGTCCAGATTCCATCAGCAAATTGTTGATATTGGAGCTTCCGGTGGGACAACGAGCGGCTTATCCAGATTGAGCTTTGCCTGGAGGATGTGGTTCAGTGGCATCAATCACATCTC
Source organism: Morone saxatilis (assembly GCF_004916995.1). Taxonomy (NCBI): domain Eukaryota; kingdom Metazoa; phylum Chordata; class Actinopteri; family Moronidae; genus Morone; species Morone saxatilis. The sequence continues at coordinate 10,836,777 of NW_023340246.1, forward strand.
TGCGCCTTTTTCTGGCAGAGACGCGCCTCCTCTCCTCGGACTGGCAGGGGCAATCTCCCCCCAATGCGGAGCTGTGCCAGAGATCTCTCAAGAGGTTGTGTTCTTTCAATCCATCATGGTCTGAGCTAACATGACATCTTTTCATTAGTGCAAAGTGCTCCAGAGGAGAGGCACTACTGATGCCCAAAGTAAGCAAGTGGGACTAACACAGTAGTATTTGCTAAGCAAAAGTGATAATGAGATGTGGATGAGTTTATTGCTTTTAAGTTTATTAAGCTCTTGGGGAACAAGAGGAGCAGCTCAGATATGTTCAGCCATTCAGTGGAAAAATGGAGATTCTTGCAGATAGCTGACTTAAATAACCACTTCGAAAGCGCTTTGATGGTAAAATACATAGAAATTATGAAGTGATATATTTTAAAAAAAAATGGAGTCTGTGCTAATGGAAGCTGGAATAAGAAACTGCATAGCACAGCATCATTAAGTATCTATATATATCTTCCTTCCTGTTAAAGAGCCTTAATTTTAGAACATATAAATGAATACATTCCATCATATCTTGATGAAACAGCCTTTTATCTCTTACATTACATAAGGAAGCTGCAAAAGATCCAGACTTTCAACGCCAAATATGTGTTAAAAGCACTAAAAATGATTAATATTGCTACCATAACAAAGCCATTCTCCATGACTGATTTATGTAATTTCCCTCACTGTCATTTACATTATCAGGGGAAGTGCTAAAATCGATCTTTAGCCACTCCTCTGGCCTCAATTGATATTTCTGCCTTTTAAATTCTGGTGAGGGTTGGCCCAGAAATGCAGCCTTTGCACTTTATGTGCTTCATTCGTTTTATCCCGCTAAACACACAACTCTAATCCTATCAAAGGCAAGGAATATTCCAGAAAAGGCATTAGTGGGGGGCTTATGAAGCGAGAGACCAGAGCATTAGTATTCATGGAATTTCTTGGGACGGACTCTTAGTTTTAGGGAAATTATCTTGGGATTCTCTCACATAAACATTATGCTATGAGCTACCACAAAGGGTTATATTGGATGTTGGTGATGGAGCCAACATTTGGATTTAAAAGGAGGATGAAATTTGGGTGCCAGCATGCTATAAACTGAATTATTATTTCCTGTGGCGTCTCGAAAGTCTTTGGACATTCTACTATATGAAGTCTAAAAATGATAAAACATTTTTTTTAGTATTGGCCACACTCTTAGATAGCTGTCCTCTGTAGAACTTATTTTGAGAGGATGACCATTTACTAAAGAGAGGCACTGTATGTAGTATTGACACATAGCTGATGCACTAACCCATAAAACACACAGAAATTGTTTCAAGATTAAACCCTGAAAAGCAAAGTGGATTTTGAATTGTAAATATTAATAAGATTTTCACCTAGATGTCATTCAAGCAGATACGGTTCAGATGTAACCTTCTTCATTCCTTTAATTTCATTACATTTAGGACATCTTTCCATATTTGGAAAATTCTATCATAACTAATCAAAAGGACTCAATCTTAGATGTCAAATGAAATCAAATACACTGCTCTAATTGTATATATTGTATGAAAGATGTAACTATGTTAGATGCAGGGAGATGAAACTTGATCGTGTAGTTGAGTTGCATATTTCCAGGTTGAAATGCCAATAAAGTAAATAATATATTCAATTAAAATTGAAATTAGCTGGTTGGTTTGACAACATTTTCTGATTGCTGGATAACAAACAACTATGAAGTGAGATAACATCAGTGCTCTGCCATTTGCAGTGCAGTGTGAAGGCAGCAACATGTAGTTCACCTTTAAGGTTTTGGATGCCTTCGGTCCTCCATTAGTGCATAAATAAGCATCAAAACAAATATCTTATTAAATGAGGCTTGTAAAATATGAGCTGAAAAAATCGTATACATTGAGTTTAGTTGAAAATATTAAGTGACTTCCTGTTAATGTATAATAGTTTAGTATTGTATATTCATAATTAAAGAAAGCACATTTAGAACATCTGAGAACTGTTTGTCAGTGAGCTGAGAGGATGACTCTAGATGAAGAAGTAATGTAGTGTAGGCTGCACATACAATAATTTTGGAGCCTACACTAAACAGGTCACATTATTTCCTGCAGGGAGCAATAATATGCTCAGCAAATGTCATGGCTATAAAGCTGTAATATAATAATAATAATATGCAATATCTGTGTTAAAGGCCACAAGAACACCAAAATCAATAGGTATGATCTTGCCTGTAGTTATATAAGAGGCCTAAGAGTGGCACTAAAATCTGTGTAATGGCTAATTGGGAAACAAGTCCTTTGGGGAACATAAAAATGTTAATAAAATGGCACGCTTGTCCTCATTTCACTTTTCAGATCTGTATGAGGGGAAATTTGAGCCTGAGGGTGGCAGGAGAAAAAAAGGTAAACCGGTCGCTACAATCAGTAGAATCAGAATATCTACTATAAGTCTCCACTAGATATCAAATAATGCACACGGCTTGGTCTGAGAGAGGAGCTGCATGGAAGGTGAGTGTCCAAATTGGAACATGACTGTGCTGAGTAAATCTCAGATTAAATGCCCCACAAGTGGAAGTTTTCAGCCACACTAGGGGCTCCAAGGATGGCAATGTGTGTGGGTCGGTCCACCACTTTGGTCCAGACTGAAATATCTCAACTTCCACCACTTGGATTGCCCCTCTAAGGCTTCTTCTAGGGCCACCAGGTTGACATTTTGGGTGTGAAATGTCTCAACAATTACTGATTGGATTGTCATAAAATTTTGTACAAATATTCATGGACCCCTGAGGATCAATTGTCTCATCTGGTAAAATTTTTAGTTTGTCCAAAACTTGTGCAAAACCAATGACATTCCCATCAGCTTCAGCTTTGCGTTCAGTGCTTATCAGAAAATGTTAGCATGCTAACACGCTAAACTAAGGTGGAGAACAAAGAAAATTCAGCCATTTAATTTTGAGATAGGGGGAATTTGTTTTTGTTAATCATTTCATTAATCATGGTTACCAACTACCTGCCAAGAGTAATAAGCTTAACATCTTGCTGTCACAACAATATCAATAGATGAAGCAATCACTATTCAAAGCCTCTTTAAGTATAGCAGTTAAACAAATGCACGAGCATGCATGTGTGCAAGATGATCATTACCTGTGATGGACAGTGACAGTTAAGTAAACACCACTACCTTTCCATTCATATGATCCATTAACATGGATTGCCATAATGTAATAATCTAGAGTCTATGTTGCTTTAATACTGCATTAATCAAATGGTAACTATTTAAAAAAACATGGGCTTTACTTAAAATACAGCGCATCTTTTTAAAATGAATGTGCAACATCAACTGCACATAATATTTAACCTCTAGAGAGCATTTTTTGTTGTGTTATAATGTAAACATAATGTGAAACAAAGGCTAATACACACACATACCTTATGCACTGAATGAGTTTTGATTTAATTTTCTATAAGTCTGATTAGCTGCACAGTTATTTCACAGCACGAGTGACATTTTGACAGTATAATTTCTACCACTGGTGGAGTGTGTCAGAGCAGTGTCAACTGCCATCAGAACCTAATGAGCCAATGAGATAATTTGGGTAATTAGTCGCTCTGTACTCTTGGAGGAATATTAATGCTCCCTCAGGGGAGCAGTGAGACATTTATAAAGTCAATAAGATCAATCAAAGAGCTAATTTAGATTAATTTTTGCTATTTTTTATCAGAAAGGCGTAAAATGAGCTGTGGATCCTATAACAGCATGAGTGAATTCAATTTAAATTAATTTGTTTAAAATGCACGTTAAAGATATAATCATTCAAAAAACATATGGCATTGGTCCTATAAAAATGTTATAGTAGGGAAAGTGGCTGTTCAATTATTTTTCCATTAGAAAACCTTTTTTAAAGGTCATTTGTTCAGTATGCACATATCACAGAGCACTTGTTTAGAGAGTAAACCCCTCCACATTTCTGTGTCACTGACTGAATATAAAACTATATATTTTCATGAAACTATACAGACACAACAGCACAACCATGAGTGTACTAAAGGAGATTAACATCCAAGTCCAGGCTGCTCTCTATCTAGTCACTCTAATTAAACTATGAGAGGTGTTGCTAGGTTACAGTGATGATTTGTTGCTGAGCCTAGGGACCATCCAGCAACACTTGAGTGTGTCATGTCATTTTAGGTCTTTTGTTTATTCTAATCCCTGCGCTGACAACACTTCCTGATTTTCAGATAATATTTCTTATTAGGGTGATTTTTGAGTTTCTGCTTTTTCTCCTGAGATACAACTGCCAAACAACAGCTTCCTTCTCTCATACGGAATCAATACATACCAAAATTAATCCACATCACAGGGGCAGAAGTGTGTGTAACAATAAAAATGAGCAGGCGGAGCAGCAGATGGGGTTGTTTCATACACTGCTGATTCACTGTAATGGGAACAGGGAACATCCACAGCTTATAGCCTGATGTATGCTTCTCACAACTCAAACAGACAGGACAGGTAAGGGCTACAAGTGAACCCAGTTCTGAAAATAAACCCAGATCATTAGTACAACCTCTTACGGTTAAGGTGTTTTTTATGCTACAAAAGCCTGTACCTAAACGCCACGTTTGTTGGGTGCAGAAAATGATTGATTTATTGAACGAGAAAAGTCCTAAAACAAAACCTAGACAGCTATTTACCTTTAATGAAACATGTAAAGTAAATGCAAGCCAAGTCTGTGAAATAAGGTTTTAAGGAGGGAGGCTGGAGACACATTTGTCAGGAGTGAGCCTGAGCTGATGCCCCCTTTTAATCATGAAACTGTCAGAAATGATTTAAAGTGCAGGCAGACAAACAGGTCCACTGCTCTTATGTCTCTGACTGTATGCTATATCACCACTGCTGAGGGAAACCCGTAAAGGTATTAAAAAGTGACACTTCACTGTGCTGCTGAGTGTGGAAAGTGTGTGTTTGTATGGATGGTATCTGCAAGTTTTTGAGCTATTTATGCATAAATATATGTGTGTATTTAATTTAAAAGACGATTCACATCCTGTAGGGGCACAAAGGCTACATGCATCGTGACACATTTTACCTGTGTCTGACTTAAAAAGCTATCCACTTTATTATTTGGCAAATTAGAATGTCCTTCAGTGTTAATGCCAGCTTGTTCTCGTGTGGGAGCATGCAAACATGGGAATCTGGGCACCACTTTAGTCAAAAAAAAATTCCTGATATCAGAATGTGACGTCAGCCCTCTGATTGAGCCGACTTTCTCCATGGTTGTTCACACTCAACATTTATCTGATGTGACATAAGTGTCAACCTTCAGCAGCTATCGCCGTGTTATTGAGTGACTTTGTCAGTCATTTTGGCAGCCACTACTGCTGATTCATGTCTCACTCTGCAGAGCAGTTTGTACCTGCTGACAAAATCAAGTCTCACACATCCCTTCAATGTCAGCTACCACTGCCTTGAGTCTTAATTTTAATGATGACCCTAATTGCAGGTGATGATGATAATTAACCTGATGCTGACACATTGTTACTCAGCTGAGATGAACTTCACCCCAAGTGGATAATAATGACATTATTATTTTGTTGGAATAATAATTATCACTTTTGATCCGATTTCTAATTAATAATTCAAGAGAGATATAAACTGGTATATTTCAGTGTGTGTATCATTTGTGCTCAGAGGATAATAGCTCATGTATTAACAACCTCACCATCAATTTAAAGACACTAAACTGAGAGATCATTAAACTAATGAAAAATCTGAAGTGGCTATACACATTAACAATTTTAATTTTAAAAATTATCATGCTAATATTTGCTAATTAGTATTGGACAAATTGAAAATTTGACCTGATGATGGTACTAGATTCTTAAACATTTTACACCACGTACTACCTCAAAAAATATTAGGGTCTCCAAGTGCCGCCATTATAACAACGTTAAAATACAGTAGTGCAGGGTGACACTATTCAGTGAAGTTCAGTTTACAAAAGAGGCAGCTTTATTCCTAATAAAAAGATGATTTATTGTTGACTGTTCAAGTTAACCGGTTCAAGAACCAGAGCTAATTTGGTTAAAAAAAAGTGGTACTTCTTCTCCACATTTCTTTTCTTAATAGTTCCCAGTTACCTCAATTTACTATCTTGCCATCAGATTTTAGCTTGTAACTAATCATAGAGGTATTCATCCACTATGTGCATGAATGTGACTACTTAGCAGGCTAATATTAAAATAAAAAATTATAGGAAAATGCAAAACTTATTTTAAATTACATTTCAGTGATCTCATTATTTACATATCTTCATTTTAAATTTTGTATCAATAGTAGTAGTATAATTCCGAAATTCCTCCGTGTATCACTACAGGCAGCTTACGTGATTACCAGAGAACCAGTTCACAAGATGAAAAGTTAAGGGATCTTCAAAGTTATGAGAAATGACCCTCATCTAATAATTGTTGAAACATTTCACTTAAAACCTCATGGTGGCACTACAGGAGATGTCAGGACATTACCAAAGTTATTAGGATCTGGAATGCTGAATGTCAAAATTCAGTATGCCAATCCATCTCGTAATATCTGTAGTAGATATCTTCCTGGTTAAGTGAAAACTTTGGTCTGCAGGTGCTTGTAGATTAAATGTCCCATGATCATCAAAGTTATTAGGGTTCATCCTCAGAGCACCATGAATATCTGCACCAAATATTATAGAAATCCATCTCATAGTTAGATATTTCAATCTGGACCAAAGTAGAGGCACTGAGATCCTAAACACCACGTTGCTAGTGTGGCTAAAAATACTATCTGCAATGTTAAAAATCTGTATCTCTGATATCTTCAGCGTCTGGAGTCACTAATGTCTAGGACTGTAATTTCTTTCTGGTGAATTAACAACGGCCAAACATAGTACGTGCCTCCTCTCAGATTTGTAAGATATATCTTGGGAAGAGCAGACACAAAAGGATTATTCACGGTAATAATATTTACCAGCAACTGAAAATAAATGACTTTAACAAAGACAAACGTATTTGCATTGAATGTGACTCTGTGGATGACTATCCCTCAGCCGGTGGCGTAATATCTCAGATTACAATGTGGGCCTAGCACAAACGAGGGAAGTGCTAGGACGTGCTGGCAGCAATGAGAACGATAATTTGAGGCTACCACGCAGAACAAGGACCTTGCAATCTAGGTGAGATATTAGGTGAGTCAGTGAAGCAGATGTTGAATCTGACCCAGCAGTCTGTTAGTGCTGATTCGAGAGGCACCTTGCACTGCAATCTGCAGTCTTAATTACAGTCAGTCACAAACAGTTAGGAACATTTGTCTGCTTTTAAAGGAGAAAATGTTTTCCTTTGCAGGTTTGGCTGTTTGGGAGTAGCTTTTATAACTCTATCCTAGCTTTGAATTAGTTATTTCCTGTGTGCTGTGAAGATGATCAATGAGCGAGAGATCATATCAAGAGCCAATTTAATAATAATAACAATAATAATATGGGGAAATAATGTTAATGCACTATATGGACCTGTTGCAGCTCTATTTTACGGTTTGGCTGATGAGGCAGGTTGAGTCAGCTCCACGCAGCAGGAAATGATCCCTGAAGCAGACGTGTTCTTCAAAACAGCCACAAGTTCACCATCTAATCACCAGAGATGCATGACGCAGTTTCCATTTGTCTGGTGAGGTTCTGACCTCCTCTATGAGAGCTAACGAAAAGGGGGAGGAGGAGGAAGAGCAAATACAGCATGGGATGAGAAAGATGGATGGTCTGTCAAAACTGAAGATGTGATTAGTGTGAGCGTGGGACACAGGGGGAGGGAACAGTGAGGACGACCTTCAGACCTCACCCCGAACTCAGCTGTCCATCATACTGCTATAACCATGGCAACGTTGCAGTGCGGGGTCACTGGGTGCCTCAGGGCCCAGTGCTGTTTGTCTCTTGTACTGAACGTGAATGGGACACATATTTTGTAGCTGAAACAATTAGTCAGCATAAATGCTATTTTGATAATCAGCCATTCATAATTTTTTGAGCTAAAATGCATAACGTACATAACAGAATATCTTTGGAATTCGTACTGTCTGATTAAATAAGACATCTGAAGTGGCGCCCATTAGGTCACCTGGTACAAAGGCTGAGTCCCTGCTGCAGCGGCCATGGGTTCTTCATCCTTTCTGTCAATCTTCAGCTGTCACTATCAAATTAAGTCAAAAAGCCCAACTGATGTTAAAAAAAGAAACAAATAAATTAAAAAATACTTCTAATCTGAAGATCTGACCTTGGGACAAACATTATTCACTATTTTATGACATTTTATGTAGAATATATTGCTAGTAGATAAATAAAATTATTGTTAGTTAAAAAACATTCAACTGTGTGCAGTATAGCAATTTGCAATTTGAATGTATTAAAACAATTATTGGATCTCATATTCAGCATTTTTCCTATTGTTTTTTAAATTTGATGGCCGATAAAATCAATTCATTTAAAAATGTGCTACTGTGGCTCTGATGCTGCCTCCTGTCCCTGTCTGTAGTCTCGCTCAATGTCCCGCCCACAGCACCATCTGATTGGTTATACGTCACAAGGTTACACGCTGGTAAAGGTGGAGCTCATTCTGATTGCTTTTTACTAATAATTTATTAGCTTACATTTTGTGTTAATAATACGAATCTGCAAAATACTTAATGAAGTTGTCAAATAAATGTAGAAGCTAGGCTTAAACAGTTCAATGTTTTCCTCAACAATCTAGTGAAGTGGAAATTTAAAGTCAAATAAAATGGAATTACTGAAGTAAAGCACAAATAGCACAAAAACGACTTGAGTAAATGTTGTTGCTGATTATTCTAAATATTGACACTTCGATTTTTATTTATACTGCAAATATGTCATCCCACTTCAAACCAGCAAAAGAAAAAAACAGTTCTAACTTTGGCAGGAAATGGTGTGTTCATGTAAAATACCATCCCTCATAGCTCAGTGTTCAGGGGCTTTAAGTTGAATTTAATCTTTAGCCGTTTACCAGCGATACTCTACAGTGAAGCTTTGCAAACAGATAGTAGAAGTGCATCAAGTGAGAGCTATAAATTAAATTCTACTACAGTGTGCTGAGAGCTGCTGACTTCTGATGAATGAGCTTTGTTTTCTGTTTCTTCTTGAGCATAATGTGACTTCTCTCTGCCCTAACAGTATGCAGCAGAGGCTGGAACTTACACAGATAAAAGTCTGACCTTGTGTTTACCTTTGAAGCCTGGGATTATAAAACCTTTTCTCATTCAGTTTGTATCACCGGACCTGACACATCTGGAAAAACATCGTCCTCGTATTTCATCATTCTGTTCTTGAAAATGTCACCAACATAAAATGTGGTCTACAAGAGAGATTTCACCCGGCAGGCTACTCCATCTCCCGTTTTACTTACAGCTCTCACAGATTCTGGGCACTATTTTTTCAGACCACTTGGTGGCAACAGTGTCTCATCTTGTTAAGGTTGACTTTAATACAAACAGAATTGAATGGAAGTGAACTCAATGAGACAAGACACATCAGTCCACTGTGATTCCTGCCAAAAAATGCATCACTTCTGGTGTTATCACTAAAGGTGACTGAAATTTTAGAGCTACAGCACTACAAACTTTTTTTGTTATCAGCAGTTCAAGTTAAAGGTTGTTGTATTACAGTGTCATCACACGGCACACTGCATGCATGAATGACTCGCAATATGGCCAGCAGTATTCGGGGGCCATTGTAAGAGAGTGGTGCCACAAAAGTTGAAGGGATTTTTAGGTTTTTTTCCATTACTCAAGCTTAGAAATAGGATGTGCTGTTTGGCCCAATGTCATTCTTCCTCTCTTCTTTCTTTCTTTCTTTCTTTTCCTGAGGTTTGTGTATAACTACTGAACCTAAAATGTGCTGGAAGGTTCAGAACTGAAAGAACACATTTTTGTTTGTGGTGATTGGTCACATTTTGGAACATTTTCCCATTTCAGCTTCCTGTGCTGGTTTTGAAAGTGGTTTTGGAACCAGTTCGCCTTCACAAATAAATTCTCTAATAGAAGTGTTTCTACAATAAGTCTCCTTCTTTGTTGCACTTCCCCAGACTGAAGTGAGAGTAATATTGATGGATTTGTGGATATGGGTTTTCATAATTATGTTCAAGAACTGTGTTTCTTGTTATGTTTTTTTTTTTTGTAAGACTGAAACTAGCTAAGTCAGCACATGGGACATTAGAGTTATACAGTAAAAACAGTTAAAGGCAGTAACAGTAATAACTTTTTTAATCCGGGAGCAAACGGCTGATGAAAAGGACACAAAACCCCAATACAACTAGAGGTTGAGGAGACTTGCTTTGCCACAAAATACACACTAAACAAATCATCTTCCAAAAAGGGAGAAGAGCTAATTTTATGAAACTGAATCATTGCTGTTCCAACTGAGAATAACATCAAGCTAATAATAGAGCTCATAAGAGCAACAGACTATCAAGACTTGAATAATTAACAGCCTGTGGATGCAAACAACTCAGTTATTCTCAGTTTCAATTGATGCAAACCTTACCTGTTTTAACCTCTCTGACTCAGTTTCCGCTGTTATATCATTTTGCCAACTCAAATGTTAGTTTGTGACATTCATTTACACTTAATCTATAAAACACGGCGAGCAGATTCTTTACATGGTCTCAACAAGTTCAGTGTCATGGTCTCTGGTATTCAGTCCTCTTTCACTTCTCCTAGCTCTTTTCTATCCATTAGTGGCCTTCATTTTTTTCTTTTTTTCACCCACTTTCATCCTGTTGATGTTCATGTCCCTTGCGGGCAGACATTTCGTTTTCCAATTACGCTGCTTTGTCAAAATCCTCAAGAGACTCGGAAACACAGTTTGGTGTAGTGTTTAAGGAACTGAGGCCTGACGAGGTGTGATGTGTGTCAGATTAGTCTCACTGTTCTTGTCAGTACACAACTCTTGTGATGGAGCAATAGCCCTTTATTTACACCCAACTTAGAATATCTCCAACTTGATGCTAATTAAGTGAAAATGCCGAATACTGTAGATCAAAAGATCACTAAGATTAAAGGTGTATTAATTGCTTTGCCTTCAGCTATAACTTGTTACAGTATAGGTCAACAATGACTGACTAAATGTTTTAACATCCGAGTAAAGCAATAGCAATAGACATTTTTGGAAATACGCTTTCTTGCTGAGAACAGGATGAGAAGATCAATACTTCTTTCATAACTGTCCGCTCAATATGAAGCTACGGCCAGCAGCCAGTTAGCTTAGCTCACTGTACAAAAAGTAAAAAAACACACAAGATACAGTACATTTTTTAGCTTTAGAGTTGCTTGTGCGGATTTTGTTGCTTTCAGACAGAGACAGGCTAATTGTTTTCCCATAATCAGTCTTTTTTCTCAGCTAAGCTAACTGGCTGCCTATGGTAACTTCATATTAACCATACTGTATATGACAGTTGTATTGATCATTTCATCTAATGCTGTATTTCCCAAGGTGTCAGACTATTCCTTTAAAGTATAGAAATTGCTGAAGGAACTAAGTTGCACTGCAGGAATAATAAGTACATGAGTAATGCTTAGTTAAGATAGTATTCAAGTATTACTAATCTATTTTTATCTATTTTACATTGCTTATTTAATATTTCTGGCCCATTCATTTGATTTCCCTTTGCTTAAATTAAAACCATACAACCATTATTTTTAACTATATGAAATCATTTGACAACATCAGTGCATTATTCACTCCATACACTCCCGTGCGGCAAGCTTGTAACTCGAACTGAGCTATTTTTCAATCAAGGTTTGATTTCAGCACAAGAGCATATTAGGGTGAGTAAAGGGAGAGGATGTGGGAGAGTGGATGTGATAAAGGAGAGGGTGATGTGAGGTAATTCAGCAAACTTATTAAACAACATCCGGATCTATTGCAATCAGCTCACTTGGCTTCAGTCTCAGCCACCTCATATCTATAAACTATCTACTGAAGATAGTTTCTTGGCATTTATAAACGCATATTCAGGAATATCACTGCACACCTGCACTTCTTCAAAACTTGAGATAGAGCAGCATCTCTTCTCCGCATTGGCTTTCCTTCAACAGTTCAAGCTTATCGGTACGGTCTGTGTGGATGAGAGTTGGAAACAAGTGCAGCTGATTACAAAAGACCTTGATGCTTGTGAAAGTTCACTCGTCTCACTTGAGATTATAACTTTTTAAAAAGTTTTACGTGTGAATCTGAACTTGTGAGGGTAAATGCCTCTTGTTTATTCAAACCCTGTTGCGGGAGATTCTCTTACTCAGTCAGCTATATTGATTAAAACTTGAATCAGGCAGCAGGCACGTCCAGATCATTTTGACTGGGGTGGCAAAGGTGGAGCACAGAAGGAGGAGCAAAGATGGCAATGCAGAGTCACGATACAGAGGCTAGAAGCTGGTAGTGCTAGAAGACTCAGATCCTTTACTTAACTAAAAGTACCAAATACATTTCTATGACCTTTTCGGACCTTTCTCTAATCCTTGCTTTTCTGTGAAGGTGTTGGACTTTTGTGCCTTGAATAGTTATCTAACTGAAACCATTTGAGAAATTTAGAGGGGAAATATTTCTTCTGCGAACTGTGAAAGATGACAAAAAGCCCCAACTAGATGCTGTTCACTGAAAAAGCCTGGTTTAATCTTAAATGATGCATTGTGTTTTATAAACATATCCTATGTTGTACAAGTGCAACAAGTGCTTTAGAATTGTACTTAAGTACAGTACTAAATAAATGTATTTAGTTACTTCCCAGCACTGGAAGCTTATCAGGTTATGTAATAGAACAGAGAGACAGTCAACAAGACAATATAATAATAATAATAATAATAATAATAATAATAATAATAATAATATGTTCAATCTGTCACTGTCTATAGTAAGCATATTATTTAAATTCTACCAACAGTATCTCATTTTATTACCATCAATTGTGTGCTGTGTTTGTCCTGACTGACTGGCTGTTTTGTAATATTATTTACTTTAAGGATGCATTTCCCATCCGTTTTTCAGCTCTGTATGGATTCAGCACTGCACGATAGCAAATAGACTTGACAACCACTGCTGGTACAAAGTGCTCTCTTGGGTTTTTGTGATACAATTGCAATTTATGGCTGTGCTTTTTAGAGACAACTTACCTAATTTGCATCGACTTGAGACAGAAGGTGCAATTGACAAACATCATCTCCCTTCTTGGCAAAAAATAACTTACAGCTAATTACAGAATTAGAAAACAGGGCAGAAATATTGCTAACTGAGAGAACGGGCAGATTTGGGACACTTCGGGAGGAGTTTTTAAGCATGCTAATTACTCCAGAGTCTAATAAATGTTTTATTTCTCCTTTAAGATCAGCTCATACTGTCAGAGACACGTTCCTCTCACGGTTTAATGAGGCTGCTTTAGATGACTGTGAAGGTAATTCACTGCAATGCCTCACTACTATTGATTCTAATAAGGATGAATTATATGACTTGTTGCACTGTCGCTTTGTCATGGATGTCAGCAGAGCACAACAACTAAGCAACCTTTCCAACACACACACACACACACACACACACACACACACACACAGAGGAGCAGGGCTCACCTCCTGAAACCATACTGTGACTAAAATCATCCACGTCATATCTACTCACTCAGCCTACAAAGGACATTGTTACTCACTTTAAAGGCCAATTAGTGGACACAATGTCACATTGTATTTTAGACTACAGGTTGATTTAAAGCATTTGTATATAGCACATTATAATTCACCTAGTTGATTTGTTGAAAAGTGTGTGCTATAAATGATGATAGATGAAGAGTTTAGGACACAGAGAGAAAAATGACAAAACCATTGATTGCCATGTTTCTCGTATGGAAGACAATTTGTTTTTAGTCTTATATCATACACACATATTGTAAAAGGCTGGTCAAAACTTGTTTGGGTTTTGAATTTTGGTGTTTTTCTATCCTGTTATTCTTGAACAAGAATTATTTTTGACAGTTGATGTTGAATTATGAACTGGGTTAACTGGTAAGTACATTGCTGGATGTCTGCCTGTGCACCTGGGATTTATTAAAGCTCAAACTCTAACATGCTAGACAGTCACAGCCTGTCTGCCGTTTCTGAGGACAAAGTTCAAAAATGTAACAAAGTATTTTAATTTAGGGCATAATTACACATCCAGCTCATCAAGTGTACTGTTCAGGAAGAAATTCTTTCAGAGAATTGAGGCATAGAAATACCTCTATCAACTCTTGGACTCCCTCAGCCCAGTGCACCGCTCGCCCCGCTGAATGTATTATCTTTAAATAGCCATGAAAAAAAACAAATTAGTCATACGGCACACAGTGGATGTTCACCCTGACCGTGTTATAGATTTCATTGTGCAAATGGCTCTGCTTTGAGTGGATTTAGGACAAAAGTAAAGAGAAAACAAATGAAAAAAAGAGACATTTGCTTTATTGAATTGTTTAACTTAAACAAGGGAAATAAATTAAAAAATGAGGAAAGAGATGTTCCGTACCTGCGCTTTGCTTTTTTTTTATTCCTTTGAAGCCGTTATTATCAATAAAATGCTCCAAACATTCACCCAACTGCCCCATGAGCAACTAACTAAAATACATATATTTTTTCTCACGTAATACATACCCCTGTGGAAATGATTAATCAAAGAATGGCATTTTTTTTATTTTACCTACATAAATGATGCCCGACTAACTCAAAACTTACATGTCAAGCACTTGTTTGCAAAGATTTTGTAGATTAGAAAAATGTATATCGACATGATCATTGTGATGTATTTATGGGCGTTTTACCATAAATGCATCCTAACTTTCTGCAAGCTGCTGCCCATTCTCTTGCCCCTGCCCCTCAGACAGCCTGAGTCCTCCACTGCCCCCCACCAATTACATTAAAGATGATCATAAGTCAATCAAAAAGAAAGTAATCCATTTAAAGTGATTTTTATTGTTCAGTGCATAATGCAAAAGAGTAGACCGAGAGCATCAGAGTGAACTTGCCTGAGCTATGTCTGTGAATGAATATTGATTAAACTGTCACTGGCCATATCCCCTTAAAGTCAAGTCTTTAACACAGTAGTCTCCTCCTTCAGTATGAGGGAATAAACAAATGTAGATGCCATGGACTTTTAATATATAATCAAAAAAATGATTTATCAGGTTTATCCAGCTGTACCTGCTCATAGATTATGGCTACAGCTCATGTCATGGCACATTTTTCTGTGTCAGTGTTGTAATATATATTCTTAAATATCTGTGGCCAAGAGCCTGCCTGCCTGCCTGCCTGCCTTCAGCTGTGAATTATACAGCCATCAAAATCACATGATCCCAACAGTTGAATATTCACTATCTTACCCAAGCTGCCATATAGAAGGATGTAAGTCATACGATATTTTCGCTTTAATGTGTGTGTTTACATGAAGGGGTAACATCCCACAGAATCAGTAACATAGCACTACCCCTGCCACACTGTGCACATCACCGTGACCCGAGCAGGAGAGCTACAAGATCTACACCAACAGTCTGAAACGAGCAGTCACTAGCCACTGGCAGCCACTTCATGTTCATCATTCACCTTCAATATGGCTCGAACTAGTGTGGGCTCACCATGAAATACTGTCTCATGAAACCCACCATGTGAGAAGGATCAAAGGACAAAGCATTGCATTTTAGCACACAGCTGAATAATATTGGTTATATGAAAAGTCTCTAATATATTCCCATATAAAATACAAAAGACATATAAGAAACGTACAAATTAATTCACGAACACGTGGCTTGGGACCTGTCTTAGTCAGGTTAAACTGCATTTTCTCTTCTGCCATCATTGTCTGAGTGTCCATTAATAAAGCAGTTAACAGAGTATTCCTGCCCATCTTTGCTGTCCTAGACTGGAAGGCTCCAAGGACACAAAAAAAAAATGCACAAAAATGTACCCATGTATTTACCTATAGTACTGTGTGAGGTTGTGGAGATGAATGGCTGAATTCACTTTCTCTCCTGTTGGTGATATATCTAATGCTGAATAAAACTGTGATACAAAAACTGTCAATTATTAAGATTTGATGGCTAAAAATACAATAGAAAATACCTGCAAAAAGTAAGGCAAAGAAATTAATAGTTAATTCAATCTCAAGGATGATTCAAACCTGATATCCAGGCTTTGTTTTTAACTGTAAATTTGATAAATTACTGATATTACATTTTGCATATACGTAACTGTTTGGATATAGTTTTAAGATACCAATGTAAATAAATGCCTGTGTAGTAAATACACACTACATTACAACTTTTCCTAAACTAAGCACCCCAAAATAACGTTGGAAAATACCCTTCATGGCTTAGTTTCAACCGTGTCCCTTGATTTCTGACTTAGTTATCAGCTCCTCATTGAACTGGAATAACTGTTGCACAGCTGGATTGATAA
The DNA here is from genome assembly GCF_004916995.1 of Morone saxatilis. Classification (NCBI taxonomy): domain Eukaryota; kingdom Metazoa; phylum Chordata; class Actinopteri; family Moronidae; genus Morone; species Morone saxatilis. The sequence goes on from NW_023340246.1 coordinate 10,853,277, forward strand.
AAAATGATCCCTTCATTATCTTCCTCAATCAGACTGATCTCAGATCATAATTTAAAAGTGAGTTACTAATGCTTTGTGGGTGAGCATTGGTGGAATAGAGAGGGGTCTGTAGTCAGTTAGCCATCAAATGGTATAAGAGTTCAATATCTATTGTAACAGCATCTTCTCAAAATCTCATCTTTATCTCCACCACTCTGTATTCCAGTGTTATGGTGAAGCCAACTTGTCGTTCTTATTAAGAAAGATCAAGTAAATGTTGACCGAAGTATACATACTGCTCTGCTCAGATATGTCATTGACCTTTTCCAAGGATTACAGGCATTACTGCAGTACATTTTCCTATTCAATCCAGATTGTGGAAAGGTCACTGGGGTATTTAACTTTAGGACAGAGAGCTTTAAATGCTATAGAGAAAAGTCTCTATGATTGTCTTTCAGTATGAATTATAAAATAAAAACATTTCCTCTGTTTGTGTGTATACAAAGTGTGGGCCAACTTCACTGCAGAGGACAGTCTGTTCCATAAAAAACACGCTGCCAGAAGAAAAAACAAAAACTTGTGGCAGCAGAAACATTTGTTTCCTCTTCCCATTCAAACATCTTGTGGTTATCATTTCCTCAACACAACAGGCCAGAGGACATATTGTGTTCGTGCTACAGTAGGTCTCATGGGGAGTCTCTAGATGTTTGTATCTTTGCTTGGCCAAACACACAACCCTCTTCGGAAATGAGCAGCTTTCAGACCGGAGGACTACTGTTACAGTCACACTGTGCTGAGAAATTGACCTAAAATAAACCTCAAAGAAGTGAAACTAGAGAAATGAATTCTTAAATGATGCTTGAAAATGCTGTAAGACTCATAAAGTATTGGTCATTCTTTAGAAAACATATCATAAAATGGTTAATCAAAGAATGGCATTCTCTATTTGATTTTTCTTGGCACTCCCATTTAAAGTGACTTACAGCAAAACAACAAGTTACTTTCTGTTTAATATCAATACACATGTCCTGAGTACAGAACGTGGAAGAAAGAATATTATTTTTTATTTCATTTGTAAGACAGGTGCCAGTTCATGCATGAGTAAGAAGGAAGGAGAGGTTGAGGACGAGGTGAAGAGCTTTCGTCCCTGAAGAGATGGGTTTTCATGCTATAACAGGGAATTATAAGTGACTGCAGTTGGGAGGTCATTCCATCTCCAGTGAGCCTTGAGGAAGAAAACTCCAGTCCGAGTGTAACAGTGGCCAGTTCACTTGGCCATTGGCAGACTGTGGTGTAGGGTTAAAGTGTAGGGTTAAATTTGGTCTTGCAGCTGCCTTGTAGGTCTGTGTGGCTGTGTCGTGTGTTTTTTTGAAATGGATATGAGCAGCCACAAGAGAGCTTCAGTGAAGTGACAGTGTCTTCCAAAACTGTTAGAAATCAACACTGTAATTAAGCTTAGGTTTAGGCACAAAAACGATTTGGTTAGTGAAAAGATCATGGTCATGGTTAAATGAACTTCTGCTTCCTGGAGTCTCTGCTGGTTGCCTGATAACTGCTCGGTACCAGGAAATAGTCTGGCACAGAACCGCCCCATAAAACGTCAAATTGTGTTCTTTTACACTTTGGTTTTTTGTACGGATTAAACAAACAAGATAGGACATGTTAATTGTGAGCTCTAGAGGTGCTGATGGGTTGATTTTTATCTTTGGACAGAGCAAGGCTAGCTGTTTCCCTTTGTTTCCAGTCTTTGTGCTAAGCTAAGCTGCAGGCTGTAGCTTTATAGCCTATTTAATGGAGAGATAGTAACAATCCTCTCATCTAACTGTCTGCTAACTAAAGCCTTAAAAAAGGCAGGCTGTTGGTAGGAAATAAGAGGTGAACAGTGATTTCCTGCTGCTGATGTGGAACTGTTTGTGTTGAATGTTGTCAGTATTAACAAACTGGACAATATATTTTCTCTAAAAGAAAAAGAAAAGTGCACTTAAAGCTTTTGTTGATCAGAGAGATATGTTGGCCGTACTTTGGACAGGGTTTGGAAAGTTTAATTCACAAACTATACATCTCTGCGTTTCATTGCTCTGATTGATTATATCTGGCAATGTCGGGGTGTTTTTTGCTCGGAGGACTTAAATATATCCAAATGGTTTTGAGTATTCATCTAATTATTAGTGATGAGCTCACAATAAGTTTCCAATTATTTTCTTCACTGCTTTACGGTCACAACATGACTTACTGTCCTCATGTCCTCCTCATTACACCTGACAATATATTCCCACAATTTTTATACTGTAGACTCTTTGTAATGGATACCTAAAGCACTGGGCAGAAAGAAAAGGCCACACTTGGTCTTTAAACCTGGAATGAAAGCACTTGAGTGTGCATAAATAAATTCAGCTCTTCTGGCTGGCAGCTTGGTGTGGTATAAAAGCCAAGAGTGGCCGTTTTCAGTAATGAACAAAGGTGCGGCAGAAACGAGCTCCCTCCTCACTGTGCCAAGATGTGTCGGCACATTTGTTGCCGTTCTAATGGCACTACTTAAACTAAATGCAGAGTCATTTCAGACAGTTGAGGCTAATAATAGCTCATGGAGGCTTCTGAAAGAGGAAAATGCTTAACTTTGCTGCTTCTGACAGCACAGTAATTGAAAATAATTCATAAAGAATCCCATTCTCTTTCCTGGATTTGATTCAGATTCTAATAAGACATAATGTGCCAATATTATTAATACGCCTTCTTATTACTTAAAGCCCGGCAAGCCTGCTGTTAAAATGACCTTTAAGTAGACATAGGGGACAGACACACATGCTAGTGCAGTGAAAAACATACTTTTTCTATTCAACTAAGTTTAGAAGAGAGAAGCTGAGAGAGGCTAAAAACAGTGGAAAGAAACTCAGTAAATGGAGTCGCAAACAGTGTGCAAACAATACCACTGCTTTTGAGGAAGCTACATTTTTCGAGGTTGGGCAGGCTTGCCCATTCCTCACAGAGAGGGCTGATTGTGTCTCTAACTATGCTGACTGCAAAACGAATAATGGTGACTAAGAAAGTTTTTGATCTTTGAGTTAAAGTGAGTGACGTCTATGATATCGTTTTGATGGGGATGGCAAGAATAGCCTGCATGCTGGTATCTTTATTAAAATGAATGAGATCATACATACAGATGCAGAAAAATATGAATGTATGGCAGAAATGGCATATTTACCAAATCACGTTTCCATGGGAGCTCATGTCTCCAGTAGTTCGCACCCTGGTCGTAAACCTCACAAAGCATCAACAGAGTTTGATGAACACTTACGTATGGCAGATCCTTTAGAGTTTAGGTTAATATTTTTTCTTTGATTCTGTCTTATCATAAAACACTCATGTGTCATGTAAATACCAAAATGTTTCCTGTCTAAGTTATTATCACTTGTGTATAACAACCACTGGCAGTTTTCTGCAAAATACATTGTTTATGTGTCCGTTTGTGTCACAATCACGACTGTCAAACAAATTATTTCTCCGTACTCACTGTGGCATGGCATTTTATATACTTTGCACAAATCATTATTGTGATGACATACTGTAGCGGTTAAACTGAAAAGTCACCCTCTCTATTACAAACATTTTCCCACAGCGGCAGAATCAATATAATGCAAGTCGTTTCCTTCAGTTTGAAATGCCATGTGTCAAACAGTGTCAGAATTCTTCACTGTTATCAGAGTCTGAGCTGAGTTTATTGAGATATTTCCCTTTGAACAACGTTATATATAAGTTCTGGGGTCACATTGATTTTGCAGGGCATGTGTTCTCGTCTTTGATGCAGACATTTTTAAATGGTGCCTTGTGGAATTTAAATGATGCTGTCATCTCGTCCCTGTTACAGACTGATAAGTGATTTGATTGCTAGCAATGTTTCTACGACAGAGAAAAGCTGGTGAAACAGTAGCTTACACTCTTACAAAATGTGACTGCACTAGACACAACGATCTGGTCAATATCCAAACACCCAATGTTGCTGAACATTTCCTTTAAATGTTGTGTTTTATAGGTGTGAAACCATTCGAAAATATGAGAGCTGGGAATAATGTTTGGTTATTATTGAATTGTTCTCTGCCTCCACTTTAAAGGCTTAAAAAAGATGTGTGATCACTCCATCTCCACTGAAGTGTTTTACAGAAAATATGTCTGAATATTAATTGAACCTGCTCTCTAAAGCCCTGTGGGAGCACTTAATAAATGCAAATGAGTGAGTGAGAGGCTAAAGATTTTCACTTCATTGGTTAACTATCCCACAATTACAAGGCTCAATAAAAAATACGGTTCATCCACCTGTGACATGAATGCTCTTATAAAGTTGCCATGTGACCGTGAAATACGACCCATTTACGTGCAGATCTGAAAAGAGCCATCGCTCTGTGTGGTTCCATTAACCTACGCAAGGTGGGGAATGGGGCCAGGGGAGAAGTGCACAGGGCACAACTAGATGGAGTTCAATTAACCAGACATGTCTGCAAAGGAGAAGTGCAGTTGCCTTGGTATCCATATAATCCATTATATCAACAGTGATCTATTCTTATCTTCAAAAGGATAACTTGTTATTGTGCAAAAGTGAACATTTGGCTTCTAGTGTTTTGAAATCTAATCAGTCTTTCTAACCATTATCCCAAGTTAAAATAAAAGCATTTCTGATATGGGCACACTGATCATCTTTCACACAAACAGCATTATATAGAGAACACAATGCACAGCTGCTATTTATTTGTTCCTATAAAGAGTGGCAAAGCAGTGGACACTCTGAAAACAGTACTGATACTGAATATAAGAGATATCATTGGTTGAAGAGTTTCAGTGTTGGTGCGATGCAGTAATTTTAAACCAAGTCCAGAATATATATAGGAGGTATGAGATGTGGTGCATTCAAGCTGCCAAAGTGTTCAATTATATACAGCTGGTTAGTTTTGACTTTGAATAAGTTAAATTAGTTAAATGAAGGTATTAAAGTAGTTAAATGAAGGTATTAAAGTGGAAATGACCTACAGAAATGTATCGGGTTCCTTGTGTATGACATGTAAAAATCAATTTGGGTAAGGGTCTTAAAACCAATAGACCACCTCTTTTTTCTTTTAATTCACTTAATTAATGCTGTCTTGCATAAAACATACACAAAAAACCCTAACATTATTTTAACATTTTTAAAGGTTAAAGAACTGGGCTTGGGAAATGTTTTTCTCAATAAGCTTGCACCCATCAAACTGCACAATAACATTTTATGAATGCATCGTGACATTTAAAGAGCTTATATATAAATAGTCATTTGGAAAATGATATTCAGGCTTACTGCTCTCCATTTCTTTCAGATCAGCAGGTAAGATTAGAGAAAATACAGCTATGCGATACTCTGTCAGAAATGCTTGTGGAGAGCTTCAGGTGCTGCACATCTGACACTGCTGTATAATGTTACCCCTTAGTGTTACCTGGAGCGACAAAATGTTACAGGCACGTCCAGATTCGAGTCGATGATGGGAGGATGAGAGCTGACTTGTAGCGGGAAATCACACATCACTCAGAGTACTTTGCCTCCTGTCCTACTGGATATATTTTGTAAACCTTCACTATTTTGAAAGTGACAGATGGGAGGAAGAGAGGAACTCTTAGATATAACCACCCAGTGAGGAGCTAAAAATCTTGTTATTATTGTTTGCTATGTATTAGGTTTTGGCTCAGGTTCAGGCCATTTTGTTGTGTAGCTTCAGGGTCCACTTTAGTTATTAAAAAAATATTAATTCATTCAGAAATATCTCTCTGTCTCGCTCTCTAACTGTGACAATCATCTGCATCCAAGAATGTGGTACTGGAAGTAGATTTGCAATGTCTAGTGGGAAAAGGGATGTAGCCATTTTTTTGCATTAACACCCAGTAACGGATTAAATAAAGCAAAACTATATATCTGTATCTATCTTTATCAGGGTTGGCCTTTAAACATACGTATGCTGTCATGACATTTTGTACCCAACCATAGTAGAGACATGGACATTTGCATCCCAGTAATACAGGCGCCAAGACAATACCTGGCTGCTTGAAAGTTAAGAGTCTCTTTGGTTGACTACAAAATTACTTTTGGCCTAACTACACTAATAACAGAGTGTCTGCGGACTATTGAGCAATCAGTGTGATGCAATCAGAAGGAAAATCAAGGGTATTGAAGCTCATCATGTCTCGTCCCTAAAACTGAAATTACAGAGGGGTCTGTGTGTTAAGATCAGGGTCAGTCTTTTTCCATCATAGCTCATAATAATACCTTTTTAGGAGGGTTTATTATGATGTATTTCCACACACGGGAATAACTACAATGGAAGCAACTGTGATAAGACCTTGTGATGCAGGTGAGTGTAAGTTTTATTCCATATGGGAGGACGGAGATGTTTATGATATGATATGTGGAAGATTTGAGATTTGTGATTGGGTTTGTTCAAACTGCAACGACCACCTGTCACCTGTGTCTCCAGTTCACTTGTGGCTGCATTTCCTTTTACCATTTCTTCCCAGAAATACTTAAAACTTATCTGCAAACAAAAAGGCACAGAAAAATGTCTTTTCAGTAGTTTGCAGTTAGTTGTCAGTGGCCACATGGCTGCTTCACATAAAAGCCTTTAAATGGGGAACAGCAGAATGAAGTGTTTAACTTACTGCAACTTACTACAACACACCGTGACTAAAGTAAAAAGATGTCACAATTTTAAACAACCCCATCCCCTTTTGACAAGCGTTGTCTGATCTGATGTCTCCATCGGCAGGACGTCAAAATTTCAATCACTGTTGGAAAATAAATCCCTTTTTATGATGTGACAAGGCATAGAAACATTTTGTTAGGTTTTGCGAAGGATCGTGGTTTGGGTTGAAATTGCTAAATTAATTGCTAAGGTTGAGTGAGCTTTGTTGTCATGGTGACAATAATAAATACATTTAAGATTAGGGAATCATCATGGTCATGCTTTCTTTTGTTTTTTAAAAAAACAACGTTGTTTGTCGGTTGGAAACAAGAAAGAAACTCTATGTTATGCCTGATATTTTGTGGATGGGCTTCATCGCTCTTTAACCTACCTCACCTTTGCTCCTGTTATGATTATTACAGCCACTAGACGGCTTTGACACTTGACAATAAACATATAATTTTGGGGCACTTGCTGAAATGATTGATGCAGTCCTCTGTATAACCCCTACAATTAATATATTAATTATATAAATATACTACTACAGTGAGGGGAAATGCATCCCATCACAACTATAAATATATAAATAGAATGACTACTGGTAAAGTATCATCTGTGCTGAATTGATGGGTGTAGTTTCTGTACTGTTATTGTTTAAAAAGGTTCTGCAAATATTTGTGATAACTCACATAATCAATCAGACCTTTTTGAAATATTGTGTGCCTTCCAGCTTCACTTTTTCATAATGAAACAAAGTAATACCTTTGCTCGAGAGACCAAACAAAGTTCTAACTACCATTGATTAATAATTCATAGCATTCATATCAAAAGATAATCAAAAACCTATTTAAAGCTGAATAATTTAAAATGGGCCTCCCAACAGGGGCTTCATACCTTGAATTGATATAAAGATAATGATGAGTACACTCAAACCCTGCACACTGGTCCCTGAATCAAGTCAAACATTGACATCTGACATTAATGCATGAGCTGGAGCATTTTATGATTAGACTACTTTAATGTGTTTTTCTTATCTTACCAAAGCTAAAAAGATTCCTAAGTTTAACAGCTGACATGTAATAGTGTGAGCTGAGGTTCAGGGTGTTGGTAAAGTGGGATTGCAACTGTTGCCTTAACTATTTGGGATTCCTGTGTGAAGGACCTATCTAATAATGTCTCATCATGAGACAATCTACACGCAGGAAGGCTCAGCAGGGGTCAAGGTCTCAGAAAGTCTCCATTACTGTAAGAGAGGTCCTGCAGTCCAGTCTTTTCTACTACGGCCACAAATGTCCCAGAATGGCTGGAAAATGAATTTTCATTATGTGAACTGGCAGCTTCATGGTTAGAATATTATTATGAATGGTGACATCAATCATAGCCATCATGAGTTTTGGTTCTCTACAGCAGTGGCTCCCAACCTTTCTCCTCGAGGGACCCCGTTTCTATCCTTCAGTGAGACAGATTTCATATTATATTCAATGTATAACAATAACAGTAGAGAACAACTAATATAAACAATTCAATGAACCCAAACAGTGAACACAATAACTTTTGAGCAGATTATTTCCTGTAAATATTGACCAGAGATGGGTTTTCTTGATATATTTAGGAACTTTTAATACAACTCTCAGTCTGTATTACACATATTTTTTATTCATACATACTTAATAGGCTTCTGGTTTCCACGAAGTCAGTGTTTTCTTCTCATTGTTCTATTAGCTCTTTGTTTTCTAATGCAAGATAACAATAATAACAATTACATTTATTTTTCTTTACAGATATGCTGAGATATAGGCCGACTATGTATATTATTACACCCCTTTTTTACACCCCTTAAAATCAAGAGGCCCTCACAACCCCACATGAAGCTTTGGAGACCCCCAGGTTGGGAACCACTGCTCTACACTGTGTCAGATACATACAACTGGGAAATGTTCCACTCAGACTCATCACTCGCATGAAAAAAACCCACATATGCAACGGGTTTGCCCATATGCCCAATAAAATGAGATTTAATTTAATTAATTAATTCAATTAGTGGCTCTTCTGCTCTTAGGAAAAACACATTATATATCTCGCTCAAAAACATGCTTACCAAGCTTGATATCAAACTCAGGTTGCATTAATCTAGGAATAGTGATAGACAGAATAGTGAATAGTGATTATAGTTGCCTAACAGTCAAATCTGTCACAAAAACAAAACATCAGCAATGTGCATTGTAGAGAATTCAAGTGGTCCCATCTC